>NW_026943820.1:20326291-21013791 GCF_035594765.1 Anolis carolinensis
TTAAATTAGCCTCACGCATAAAGCGTACCGAAATTTTCCTACTTGACAGATGCAACTGTCTTTCGGGGCTGCATAGGTCAACAGCAAGCCGGGCTATTTAATGGTTGGGGGCTTAACCCGACCCGGGCTTTGAACTCATGACTTCTCGGTCAGTAGTGATTTATAGCAGCTGGTTACTAGCCAGCTGCACCACAGCCCGGCCCGAGTATTGTGTGTTTGTTTGTTTTAATGTATCGATTAGTGAAGATGACATCCAGTTTTAGGGGTTTAGTTATTAGGGTTTTTTTT
The DNA here is from genome assembly GCF_035594765.1 of Anolis carolinensis. NCBI lineage: Eukaryota > Metazoa > Chordata > Lepidosauria > Squamata > Anolidae > Anolis > Anolis carolinensis. Next base: position 20,326,580 of record NW_026943820.1, read on the forward strand.
CCAAATCTACATCCATATTTGCAGTTTTCCTCAGTTGGCTGCAAAGCTCCAATTTAATTTAGTGATTCCAATTTAATTAATGATGGCATATTAGCAAATAACCAAAACAACAAAAGTTAAACCCATGAAAGTTGAGGTCCAGCTACAATACTTTTTGTTTGAAAAAGAAGTCTTATGTTGTTGCTGTTGTTGTTTTGAAGATCTTTTGTCATGGGTGTGTTTCCTTCCATATTTTAGGTACTTCTGTTATTCAGGTAACAGCCTCAGATGCTGATGATCCTACCTATGGAAATAGTGCCAAATTAGTTTACAGCATCCTGGAAGGGCAGCCGTACTTCTCAGTAGAAGCACAAACAGGTACTTTTCTAGCTTTTTCTAATTACAGGCATCAAACACATAACAATCCCAATGACAGGAGAAGGCAACTTGAGGTTCATCAGAGGTTGGCTTACAACCCAGAGACATCTAGAGTATTACAGAAGTTCCCATTTTGTGCCTTAGGATGACCTGAGTAATATTCTTTTATATGTTTTACATTTCAGTTTCATGGGGAAAGGGGTATTTTAACCAAATTTCTCCCCACTTCAAGAAAATTCCTGAAGACTGCACAACTTTAAAAATTGTTTGCCATGCTTGATTTATTCAGTAAAGATCAACTCATTGGAGGGTTTCTTTTTTTCTCACAGAAAAGAACATTTTCTTTGCATAAATAATATTTTCTGTGTTTACCCCCCAACAGTTGCCCACACCTTTTGCAGAGGCTGTTTGGGGATAAAAACTGTCAACTGGGTCTAAGGAAGGGATGGGAATTACGTAGCCTTCAAGCAATTGGACAGTAGCCCTAACATTGCCGGTGGTGACTTATGTGGGACTCGTAGTCCAACAGCATATGCATAATTCCCAATCCCAATTTGTGATCTGGGGAGTCACACTATGAGTTCTAAGAGGTCTCATTGTCTATATTTTGTCCACCCTGATTTCAATAAATCTGAAGCCAATTTCATAATTTTAAATCTATCGTAGCCTAACAAAATATAGATTAAGGGTAACACCACCAATGATCCACCAATATATTGGACCTCTCAGCAGCCTCTGATTTTTTCTAAAAGATTGTACCTCCAAATGCTTTCCAAAGGATGAGTGGCACAATTTGCCACAGTTCTTATACTTCCAGTGACTCAGAGGTCAACTTGTACATCACTGTATTGGGGGAAAAGGCCTCTTCTGGACCGGAATTTGTTGAAATTGCCTCAAAAACCCTTGGGAGCATTTGCAGGAATCTCCCCCAAAAAATATGCTTTAAAAGAGAAATATAGCATTTATTCTACCCTGTTTCCCCGAAAATAAGACAGTGTCTTATATTAATTTTTGCTCCCAAAGATGTGCTAGGTCTTATTTTCAGGGGATGTCTTATCTTATTTTTCCACAAAGAAGAATTCACATTTATGGTTGAATTTTTTTTTAAATGAAAATTTATTATCTACTGTACAGTAGTTGTCATCACAAAGTAGCATAACCAAACTGTGAATCCTTTCAAGAATTTCTATATTATATTTTATTGCTATACTGTTATTAAATTACTGTTTTAAAATTCTGTTTGCATGTAAATTTATGTTGTTGTTGGGCTTGTCCCTGTGTAAGCTGCCCTGAGTCCCTTCTGGGAGATGGAGGTGGGATACAAGAATAAAGTTATTATTATATTATTATTATTTCTTGTTACTACCTTTATTTCCATGTACAACAGTCTATGGTCTGTACATTTACCGATCCTGCATGCTTCCAAACAAAAACTTTGCTAGGTCTTACTTTCAGGGGAGGCCTTATATTTAGCAATTCAGCAAAACCTCTACTAGGTCTTATTTTTTGGGGATGTCTTATTTTCAGGGAAACAGGGTAGCAGTTGTACTTGGCCACTCAACTCGTCTAATGTATGTGGGTGTCTCCCTCAACAACTGTAACTAACTGTCCAGTCATCCCTAGTCTGGGGACAAAAATATTCCACAGGGCTAAGTTGTGGAAATTAGCAAAATTGCCAAGTTATTGCCACTAGCAGTATTATCTGGGTAGGGAAAGGAAGAAATTGGAACGGTAGAGGAAAGTAAAATAGTGGTTACAGCCCTCCACATTTCCAGAGTGAAGATGGTCCCAGATCACTGGACATTGCCTCCCCAGTGAATGGACCTACTGAAATCAAGTGACATATAATTTATTCATGAATTCTCTCATTCATTAATAACCTAAGTATCACAGATTTATTAGATCTGCTGTAATCGTCTGGAATCACTCTGGAATCATCTATTTTGTTTAGTTCAGATTCCAAAATGAAATCAAGCCCTGCTGATTTTATATTACTCTAACAATAACTTAAGTTATAGGATACAGCTCACTGAAGGTTTCACTGTTGGTTATATATACTATCATGAGAGGAGGTATGAAAGTATTAGAAGTTATAGGCCCGTAAACATTAAGAAGCTTCCCATTTTCTCCACAGCTTACTTTAGTTCCTGCAAATTGAATTGAAAATGAAAAATAAGTACAGTAGAGTCTCACTTATCCAACATAAACGGGCCAGCAGAACGTTGGATAAGCAAATATGTTGGATAATAATGAGGCATTAAGGAAAAGCCTATTAAACATCAAATTAGGTTATGATTTTACAAATGAAGCACCAAAACATCATGTTAGACAACAAATTTGGCAGAAAAAGTAGTTCAATACGCAGTAATGCTATGTAGTAACTACTGTATTTATGAATTTAGCACCAAAATATCACGATATATTGAAAACATTGACTACAAAAATGTGTTGGATAATCCAGAACGTTGGATAAGCGAGTGTTGGATAAGTGAGACTCTACTGTATTATGAAAGTAATAGATAAAGAGCAGGAGCAGGATCACCATAAAGAAATGTGGGAGTTAGATTGCAATAAGGAAATACACCCTCAAATCTGGAAAGAAATGTGGAATATGCGTATATTAAAAAACATGTCTATAAGAATAAAAGAGAATTATTATAAAGTGGTTTGGAGATGGTACCTCACACCAATTAGATTAAATCTAATTGATAAGAAATACTCTAAGCAGTGCTGGAGGGGCTGTCAGGAAATCGGTACATATATACATATGTAGTGGTCCTGTAAATATGTTCAAAAAATTTTGGGAGAACGTTTTTAAAGAAATAAAGGGAATCACCAAAACAGAAATAATAGGAACGCCTGAAATAGCACTGTTGTCATTTATGGATGATATTCAAATATCAAAAGAGTTAAAGGAACTAATCGCCAACTTGGTAACAGCAGCAAGATTGTCAATAGCCAAAAAATGGAAAGGAAGGGAGGAGTGTCAATTGGAAGAATGGTATAAGGAGATTTGGGATATTGCGATAAATGATAAATTGACATGTAATATTAAAATTAAAAGAGGGTTATTAAAAAAGGATGATTTTGGGAAGATATGGGGAAAATTTATAGAGTTTGTATACATAGAAGGAAAGGGGGGGAAATCTGTAAAAGAAACAATAGAATTTTGGAAATAAATATTGTAATTGGCTGGTCTAGGGTGAAGGGATAGCACTAGGTGAAGGGTAACAAAAGGTAAATAATATGAGTATGTAATATAGTTAGAGAGTGAAAATACCATAGGAGCTATGATATACATAACTCTGTATTGCAAATTTGTTAAAGAATGTATAAGTTTTAAGTACTGAATATGTAAAATTCAAAATTTTTCAATAATTTAAATAGAAAGTATTAGAAGTTATAGGCCCATAAACATTAAGAAGCTTCCCACTTTCTCCTCAACTTACTTTCGTTCCTGCAAATTGAATTGAAAGTGAAAAAGAAGTAATTTGCAATCAATTGATTAAGCAGGGAGAGGGAATGGGGAGGGAAGAATCCGAATTTCCCCAAAGGCTCCCAGTCAAAACAGCTTTGTCGCTTCTTCTAATTCATGTGGTATTCCTAATTAATCAATCACTTTACTCCCTTGACCAGACTCTGATGTTGCTTGACTACACACATTCTGACATTCATGTATAAAATCTTGAAGCTAATACAGAATTGTTTTTTAAAAAATAATTTCTGAGTCTTTTCATCTTGTATGTGAAGGTATTATCAGAACGGCTCTTCCCAACATGGACAGAGAAGCAAAGGAAGAATATCATGTTGTCATACAAGCGAAAGACATGGGAGGACACATGGGAGGACTCTCAGGGACAACCAAAGTCACAATTACGCTTACTGATGTCAACGACAACCCGCCAAAGTTCCCACAGAGTAAGTTAAGAGTATAAGGGAAACTCTGCTGAAGTAAACCAGATAATTATTTATTTATTTGCAGTATTTATATTCCGCCCTTCTCACCCCGAAGGGGACTCAGGGCGGATCATATTACACACTAGCTGTGCCCGGCCATGCGTTGCTGTGGCGAAGTATAGTGGTATGGCAAATAAAGTATTGAGGAATTGGTGGTAGTTAAGGTAAAGGTGTGGAGTCCAGATAATCCAGTTAAAGCAGATAATATAAGATTATATGGGTTATATAGCTGTGTGGAAGGGCCTTGAGTCTACACTGCCATCTAATCCAGTTCAAATCTGATAATCTGTATTTTATAGGCAGTGTGGAAGAGGCCTAAGTGAGGCCTAACTCTGCCTGTCCCCTGGGTGAGTGGGTTGCTAGGAGACCAAGTGGGCGGAGCTTAGCCTTCTAACGCAGCAATTGGATAAAAACAATTATTCCTCTCCCTCTAATTAGGACTTTATTTTTCTTTTCTTTTTGTTGTATCAACCTAGAGGCGTGGATGATGGGTTGTGTTGTCAATTTTTGAGGTTGTGGGGTGTTTAGTTTTGTTGTTTTGGCGGTCACCAGGATTCCATCACTCTTTTATATATATAGATATAAGGCAAACATTCAATGCCTTAACATAGAACAAAGACAGAGACAAACACAGGCTCCGAGCTGGCCTCGAACTCATGACCTTTTGGTCTGAGTGATTTGTTGCAGCTGGCTGCAGCTGGCTGCTCACCAGCCTGCACCACAGCCCAGGCCTAGTTATCCAACTAGTTCACCACAGTGACTACCCAAAAGCCTATGAGAAGTTTATTAAACTGCCAACTATTGTTCTTTTGGTGGCATGTAGTATACTTTTCATTCATCACATTTCTGAGTGATCAACTGTAGTGTAACATTGAATATCTGGTAAGTATTTTGGCTCTCTTGACTTTGAGAGAAGACAAAAGAGCACAACTGAAGGCTCATCAACATGAGCAAAATAACCCATTCTTGTCATGAGTTTGATTTGAGTTGTCTCCACAATGTTCCTGCATGTCTGGTTGATATCATACAGTTTAGCCTCACATCACAAAAAGTTACCTTTTGGACTACAACCCCAAATATCATAATCAATGGCCATGCCTAAGAGCAGTGGCTCCCAACCCATGGATCGCAACCTCAAATGGGGTCGCTGGGCAGTGGGAGCTATGAAAAATTTAAAAAGGGAAAACGTCATCGAATCCTGCACAGATATTTGTTTATGTAAGCGTGTTCTTTCATTCATCAGGTTAGCTTCTTATAAGGTCAAGTTCATGCGCAGTTCAGTAACTGGCTCTATGGTAATTGACCAGGGTGCTGCTCTGCTTGTGATTGGTCAATTATTATTATTATTTATTTTATTTACAGCATTTATATTCCGCCCTTCTCACCCCAAAGGGGACCCAGGGCGGATCACATTACACATATAGGCAAACATTCAGTGCCTTTTAACATAGAACAAAGACAAACAAACATAGGGGGCCTCGAACTCATGACTTCCTGGTCACAGTGATTCATTGCAGTTAATTGCAGCTGGCTTGCTCTCCCGCCTGCGCCACAGCCCGGGCGCAGGCGGGAATTACTAGTCCCTAGCCTTGTTTCTTGCTGACAGCAATGGTTTTTCTTCGATACCAGTGAATTCTGCAAAATATAATAAATTATATGTCAACAGGAAATGAATGATCCTGCTTCCAGGAATCTCACACCCAGCACATTGAGTTATTTCCCTTCTTTGGCCAGCTGAGCAGCCAGCCAAGACCTATCAACCATGAGCCAAGCAGTTCAGTCACTGTAGCAGCGCCAAAAGCTCTAATTTTTAATGTATCGGGGTTGCAGGTCACTTTGCCTCTATAAAATGAGGTCACACTTCAAAAAAAGGTTGGGAACCACTGTGTTAGAGGCTTATGGGATTTGTAGTTCCAAAAGTAACTTTTCTGAGATCTGTAAAGTATTAATGTCGTAAGAGTAATGAGGTTCACAGGTTTTTGAAGAAAGAAGGAATGATCAAAATGGAAATTTTCTGGCCTGGTGCATTTCCTCATAAGTTGTTTCCACCCTATTTCTATGCCAGTTTATGATTTTGTAAAATATGAACAAAAGGTAAAGGTTTCCCCTGATGTTAAGTCCAGTTGTGACCGACTCTGGGGATTGGTGCTCATCTCCATTTCTAAGCCCATAGACATCTCCAAGGTCATGTGGCTGGCATGACTGCATGGAGCGCCGTTACCTTCCCACTGGAGTGGTACCTATTGATCTACTCACATTTGCATGTTTTCGAACTGCTAGGTTGGCAGGAGCTCATTCTGCTCCCGGGACTTGAACCTAGGACCTTTTGCCCCTAATTGAATATTTACAGATACACTCATTCAAATATATGTATTTTTTAATTCATGTAGATATAGTTTTATGGGGAGCATAAAAACAAGCAGATAATCCATAATGCAAATATGATCTCACATCATAGGCAATTTAGTATCTTGTTTTGGGGTCATCAGTTTTCTCAGTATGGGGTATTGTCTCTTCACAAAACCATGATGTCATCCTTTTACTTTTGTCTGGATATTGACTCCCTTATCTTCTCCCCCATTTTTTTCCTATAATTTGTTACTTCTGAAGATAAGCAGCCTTGAATAAACCATCTGAAACCCTTCTGGGACTTGAAGGTTGTTCTGTGATTCATTTTCAATATGCTTTTCACTAGATTTCCTCTAACATCTGCAACATGAATTACAGCTTTCATGTTGCAATAAGTTCTGCATTTCAAATCCATGGTCCTATAATGCTGGTCACCTTCGTTGGAATGCCCCTAGCTGAGAAATAATTATGTCTTGGATAGTGAAAGATGTGCTCTTTTTTCTTTTAATTCTGAGAACTGCTGTATTTCTGACCGCACTGGATTTAAATCCCCTCTCAGCCTTGAAGCCTCTGCTGGATGTAATTGAGCCAATAATATTTTTTCTTAGCTGAACTGATCTTCCTACCACATTAGAGGTGACATGCACCATCAGCTATAGCATTTTATAGAAATCTTTGGGCTCATCTGGTAAAAATGTGTCCTGGAACAGGCTTGAAACTAGGGTCATTGTTCACATAGCCAAGGAGCACAGCCACATTTTGTTTTCTCTGTGTCAGCACCACTGCCACTCCTAGGGGTCGCGGTGGCACAACGGGTTAAATCACTGAGCTGCTGAACTTGCTGACTGGAAGGTCAGTGCCAGTCCCCCACGACCTTCTGGCAAACAAACTAGTAAAATGTGGGCTAGACAAAACTACGGTGAGATGGATCTGTAATTGGCTAAGTGAACGAACCCAAAGGGTGCTCACCAATGCGTCCTCTTCATCATGGAAAGAAGTGACAAGTGGAGTGCCACAGGGTTCTGTCCTGGACCCGGTTCTGTTCAACATCTTTATTAACGACTTAGACAAAGGGTTAGAAGGCATGATCATCAAGTTTGCAGACGACACCAAAATGGGAGGGATAGCTAACACTCCAGAAGACAGGAGCAGAATTCAAAACGATCTTTACAGACTAGAGATGGGCCGAAACCAACAAAATGAAGTTCAACAGGGATAAATGCAAGATACTTCATTTCGGCAGAAAACATGGAATGCAAAGATACAGAATGGGGGACACCTGGCTTGACAGCAGTACACGTGAAAAAGATCTTGGAGTCCTTGTGGACAACAAGTTAAACATGAGCCAACAATGTGATGCAGCAGCTAAAAAAGCCAACGGGATTCTGGCCTGCATCAATAGGGGAATAGCATCTAGATCCAGGGAAGTCATGCTCCCCTCTATTCTGCCTTGGTCAGACCGCACCTGGAATACTGCGTCCAATTTTGGGCACCGCAGTTGAAGGGAGATGTTGACAAGCTGGAAAGCGTCCAGAGGAGGGCGACTAAAATGATTAAGGGTCTGGAGAACAAGCCCTATGAGGAGCGGCTTAAAGAACTGGGCATGTTTAGCCTGGAAAAGAGAAGGCTGAGAGGAGACATGATCGCCATGTACAAATATGTGAGGGGAAGTCCTAGGGAGGAGGGAGCAAGCTTGTTTTCTGTTGTCCTGCAGACTAGGATGCGGAACAATGACTTCAAACTACAGGAAAGGAGATTCCACCTGAACATCAGGAAGAACTTCCTCACTGTGAGGGCTGTTCGACAGTGGAACTCTCTGCCCCAGAGTGTGGTGGAGGCCCCTTCTTTGGAGGCTTTTAAGCAGAGGCTGGATGGCCATCTTGTCGGGGGTGCTTTGAATGCGATTTCTTGCTTCTTAGCGGGGGGTTGGACTGGATGGCCCATGAGGTCTCTTCCAACTCTACTATTCTATGATTCTATGAATCTGTGGAACAAGGTGTGCTCCTGCTGTTAGCCCCAGCTTCTGCCAACCTAACAGTTCGAAAACATGCAAATGTGAATAGATCAATAGGTACCATCTCGGCGGGAAGGTAAACAGAGCCCAGACACATGACCTAGGAGGTGTCTATGGACAATGCAGGCTCTTCAGCATAGAGATGGAGGAGAGAACCATCCCCAGAGCCGGAGATGAGCATCACCCCCCAGTACCTGAAGGGGAAGCCTTTACTGTTATCTGTGTTTCATTGTTTCTAGGCATTGAATGTTTGCCCTTGGGGAAATAGGGTGTGGGCACACCGTTTTGGTGTCGGTAGAGTTAGCTGTGATGGTGAGGCGCTCACACAGACCTCCATGGCCAACTGAGAGTGGCAGTCATGGTGACATGGCTGCAGTCCATCCCCTTTCCTTCTGCTGATGAGTGCCAGGAAAGATGATGGTGGATTGGGCCAAATTGGACCCCCTCCGGTTTTCCATACTGCCTTGAAGTTGCAGGATACTCTGCTAAAACCCCAGGATACTCCCTGGAAGGAGCCATGCATCATGAGGACAGCCAGCCTTCCATCTGCGGCAAATCTGGGATTTTGGACTAGTTTTGACCATGTCTTTTAGGCTAAATTAAATTCATGCTAAATTTAAACATAACCTTAAATTGATGTTGGTTGCATGCTTCCTTGTGACCCCACGATGTAGGGTGGCATGCAAATATTTAAAGTTTAAAAAATTTAAAGTACCCTTGAAGCCTGGGGACACAACCCTGAGTCAATTTAGGTTCAGGAGAGATCTTTATTTATTTATTTTTTCCTTTTTTGGGCAGGAGGGGGAGAAGGAAATTGTTTCTTCTCATTCTCTGTTTTTAAGAAAACTACTCTGGCAAGTCTAAAATAGCCAAAGGGTTCCTGAGCTCTGCTGTAGAGTATCTTTGGAGGCATTTGAGGACATTTATCGTGATTTTCAGGAGATATACTGGGCGGATGGGTTTATATCCCTCCCTAATCTTTGAGGGTTGCTCATCATAATTTAAAGAAAGAAACAAGTGCTTCACAGTCAATTCTGTTCCAAGAATGTCATATTGACTGGGAGGCCTTAGTCCTCTTCTTGGAGGCCTGACTGGTTTTAATATTTCCTTCTTTTTTGTGTTCTTCTCTCAAGCATTTAAGGCTTAGCTTCATTTTTGGTTCATTAGATCGTGTGCAGGGCTTTTGTTGATCTTGTTGATTTATACCAGGGGTCCCCAAACTACGGCCCGCGGGCCACATGTGGCCCATCGGAGCTATTTATCCGGCCCGCGGGGCAGTAGCTCCCTCCTCCTCTGCCAAGAAAGATGTGTGTGGCAAGGAGAAAGAGGAAAAGGCCTTTCCCTTCTCCCTCGCCCTGCGTGCACCTTTTCTGCTGCCGCTACCGCCGAAGAAGGAGCACGCAGGGCGAGCGAGGAGGCAGGGAAGGTGAGTGGCTTTCTCGCCTCGCTCGCCCCGCGCGCTCCTTTCCTGCCGCCGCTGTCGAGGAAGGACTGCACGGGGCGAGCAAGGAGAGAAAGCCACTCACCTTCCCTGCCTCCTCGCTCGCCCCGCGCGCTCCTTTCCTGCCGCTGCCGCCGAAGAAGGAGCGCACAGGGCGAGCGAGGAGGCAGGGAAGGTGAGTGGCTTTCTTGCCTCGCTCGCCCCGCGCGCTCCTTTCCCGCCGCTGCCGCCGAAGAAGGAGCGCGCAGGGCGAGCGAGGAGGCAGGGAAGGTGAGTGGCTTTCTCGCCTCGCTCGCCCCGCACGCTCCTTTCCCGCCGCTGCCGCCGAAGAAGGAGCGCGCAGGGCGAGCGAGGAGGCAGGGAAGGTGAGTGGCTTTCTCGCCTCGCTCGCCCCGCGCGCTCCTTTCCCGCCGCCGCTGTCGAGGAAGGAGTGCACGGGGCAAGGAGAGAAAGCCACTCGCCTTCCCTGCCTCCTCGCTCGCCCCGCGCGCTCCTTTCCCGCTGCCGCTGTTGCCAAGGAACATAAGCACTGGGCAAACAAGAAGAGAAAGGCACTCACCTTTCCTGCCTCCTTGCCCGCCCCGTGCGCTCCTTTCCAGCCACCGCTGCCACAGAGGAACTTAAGACCTTGCTTGAGGTACCACATTAAATGTACATTGGGGAAAACGGCACACTTCGTTTTGTATTGCACAGAATGTATCCAGTGGCAGTTTCCAAAATGAATACAGAGGCACATCTTATAGAAATAGGTTAACTGTGTTAGTAGGTGGTTGAATTATGTTGGTCAGGGATGCTTTGATTGTTTTGGTGCACAAAGGCAGAAGGGGGTTGGATTAGATGGCCCAAGGGGTCTTTTCCAACCATTTTAATTATGGTATTATTATTATTATTATTATTATTATTGACACAAAGACAGAGTATGGCACAACAAACGAGATATATATGATGGATTATTACTATCATTGTATGACACAGCAAACAAGATAGATATGCTGGATTTCGTATCACAAAATCACAAGTCGAACACTTCCCAAGTGTCTAGGACTGTGTGATGTATTATTATTATTATTATTATTATTATTATTATTATTATTATTATTATTATTATTTTATTATGACACAGCAAGCAAGATAGATATGCTGGATTTCGTATCACAAAATCACAAGTCGAACACTTCCCAAGTGTCTAGGACTGTGTGATGTATTTTCGGATGATGTGCGCAGATCCCATTATTATTATTATTATTATTATTATTATTATTATTATTATTATTATTATTATTATTATTATTATTATTGAGTGACTATCTGTCAGGGGTGCTTTGATTATGTTTTGTTGCACAAAAGCAAAAGGGGTTTGGACTAGATGGCCCAAGGGGTCTCTTCCAACCCTCTTTATTATTTTTATGATGATGATTATTATTATTAACATTGAGGCTGTATTTGTTCCCTTTTTGTTTGTTTTTTTACTTCATAATAAGATATGTGCAGTGTGCATAGGAATTTGTTCATTGTTCAAAAAAAAAAACACTATAGTTCGGCCCTCCAACGGTCTGAGGGACCGTGAATTGGCCCCCTGTTTAAAAAGTTTGGGGACCCCTGATTTATACCATATCCTCCCAATTGTTAGGCAATGGCAGTCCCTCTTGCCACCCCACTTTTTTCAGATTCTTTTAAAATATCTCAGTCTTTTCTTCTCCCACCAATCTTTCTGTTTGGCCTGCTTCCATTTCAGCAAACTGAATTCAAAGTACATTCAGTTAACTTATTGAGGTATGTCTGTAAAATCTTGCCCTTCCCAGTAGACTCAAACAAAAGCAAACCACTCCAGTGTTCTTCCTCATTTGTAGCTTTTCCATCTTGCCCACACTTCAATTTTGGTTGAACACACTGATTTCATTTTTCACTGTGACATGTCTCAACCTCTCCTCTGAACTGCAGTTAGGATTGAAATAAGGAAGAGGCTAAACTTATTGAGCCATCAAAGTGTATTTTCTATGTAATTCCGGGATGTTGTTATGTCCTCTTAAGATGAGCCCTTCTTCTCAGGGACAAGACACTGCCCTCTGGTTGAATATTCAACATTTCTAAGTCTAATGTGCTTTTGTACAAGAAATAAGACTTATCTGGGCTTTAGCTTCTGGCAGCAAAATCTTTTGAGTCAGACTTAGGCAGTAACTCTTCTGTTCAACAAAGTGTCAGGGTTCTAACCCTTGTGCTACTTTTCATTTCTAAAAAGAATGTAATCATGGTTTGCTTACAAATCTGCACCTTTTGCCTAGGTGTTTATCAGATGTCAATATCAGAAGCATCCATCCCAGGAGAGGAAGCTGGAAGAGTAAAGGCCAAAGATCCCGATATTGGAGAAAATGGCTTAGTAACGTACAATATTATTGATGGAGACGGTGTAGAGATGTTTGAAATTACAACAGATTATGAGACTCAAGAAGGGGTTGTGAAGCTTAAGAAGGTAAGTAATGTGATCCTTTCATTCCAGTTAATGGATAATATACTTCATTTTCTTTCCATGCCTTGCAGAAAATATAATAGGCATAGATTATCACTCATCATAAAAAAATCACAGCAAATGCAGTTTTGGATAATTTGTTTATGAAGCTATGATTAACTTCCACCATCCCATTTTACTGTTATCTGCTAATGCCTAGAGCCAGAATGCAAAGAAAGAGATTATGAAAAGAAACTATTGATGCATAGAAGCTTCTTAACATCTTCTTAAAGTGAAGAAAGTAGATTATTCTTTTACTGATCTTCCACTTGAGAAATCAACACTGCTCCCTTTTCAAAGTATTAACTTGGAAATAAATGAGCGGATTGCTTTGCATATAACCAAGCATTCAAGTTGGCAGTTCTGTCTGAATTTTTCTATAATGTGAAAATTACAAGGAATTTCTTTTTGTTCCTGTGTTTCAGATGAAAATGTAATTTTGTCTGTCAATATTACTTCCAAATGCACTTTATGTTAAGAGAAAGGAAAGAGGGGGAAACAGGCAGAGAAAGCAAACCTAGGCAGAATTGTATTATACTCTTGTCAAGGAATTCAGCCTTACTAAGCCACTTATTGGGTTTCTGTTTTGCAATTCATAAAGAGGTTGTCTTTCATTATACAGCTGATGTCACTGTTGAAATCACATCAAGTATCCAATGCAAAATACCAAATGAAAGCAGTAAGATATTCCCTTTAGTACCAAAACTTCAACCAACAATATAAACTGATAGTTCTCTCTATATTTTACTTTGAGTGTACACTTCTTAGGACCTCCTAAGCCATTTTAAAGTGGTGTTTTAGTGCTGCAGCATGGCTAGAGAGCAAATGCTCTTCTTCACATTCACCTTAGATTGGGTGTCAAACTCATTTTCATCATAGGCTACATCAGCCTTATGGCTGCCTTCAAAGGACCATTGAATCAATGGATGGAGAATACGTGGATACAAAAGACCAACTATAATTTGTACATAGTGGTCACTACTCTTTTGTTTTTTACCAATTTGGGTTCCCAGATGTTATTGAACTACAACTCCCATCACTTTAGATTATCTGTCATTCGCTCTGGGGATAATGAGAATTGCAACCCAACAATACTTGTGGTTTTCAGGTTAGGGAAACATTAAAAAACGTTTTAACATCAGACATCATATCCACAAGTTTTGTATCAGATTCAAACCTTTCTATCCTGGCTAAACAAAACAAACTGCAGCCTTCCATATGTCCACAACTCCCATCAGTTCTAGTCGTGATGTCTTATGATGAGGAACATAGGAGTTGTAGTCTAGCATCTGTGGCACCCTATAAAATGACATGGTGTTCCAGATTCAGCCCACAGGCCTTGAGTTTGACACATGTGCCTTAAAGGATCTACTACCTGGTTCAGCCTACTGAAGCCATGACTGGCAAGCTGGCCAAGGCTAAAGAAATAGGCAAAGTGGGCACACCATCTGATCCCACCAGCACCACAGTTATAGAGAATGACAACGGCATTCCTATCTGACTCTTTATTTATTTCGTGTCAAAAGCACTGCATAATAAATAAGTTTAAAAGCGATACAATAAAGGAATCACAAGCAGCTAAATAGTTTTAGACCAAAAGCAGGCAACAACAACTGCATTTTCCGTAGCTTTAAACAACTCCTCCTCTGTACATGAGGCAGGACATTGTGGGCAAGCATACATATGCGGAGTTGTTTGTTCTGCTCCACAGTCACACAAGGTGGAGGATTCCTCCAGGTAGTGCCACCTTGCCAAGTTGTCTTTACATCTGCCCACTCCACTTCTGAGTCTGTTCAGGGACTTCCAAGTTGCCCATTCTTGGTTTGCCCCTGGAGCAAGACCCTCTTGGGGGGCCATCCAGTTGTGATTGTCTGGTTTAGCTGCCCAGAGAGACACCCTTGCTGTTGCTGGAGGAACATCAAGAGGAGTGGTGGTTTTCATGAAGCTTTTCCTTGATTTGAGTCTGGTGGGAGGAGGCTGATAGTCATGCAGTGGGTGGCTTTCACAATGTTCGACCATATTTCTCTCGGAGTTAGCAGCAAATTCCCGTCGAACGTCAGGAGGGGCAATGCCAGCTAACTTGTAGAGTTTATCAACAGGTGTAGGTTTAAGGCATCCTGTGATTATTCTGCATGTTTCATTCAGTGCTATGTCCACCTGCTTTGCATGGGCAGACTTTTGCCAGACAGGACAGGCGTACTCAGCAATTGAGAAAGACAAGGCCAGGGCTGATGTTCTTATTACTTGTGGGTCTGCTCCTCATGCGCTGCCAGTCAGTTTCCGCAGGATGTTGTTGTGTGCAGCTACTTTGTGCTTGGTGTTCATGCAGTGTTTCCTATATGTTAGTGTTCGATCTAAGGTGACACCAAGATATTTAGGATGGAAACGGTGTTTGAGCTCTTGGCCTTCCCAAGTACCTTTCAGTTTCCTGTTGGCTTCACGGTTACGTAGGTGGAAAGCACACACTTGTGTCTTGGCAGGGTTGGGCTTCAGGTGGTTCTCTTTGTAGTAGCTGGAGAGATATTTCAAGGCATTAGTGAATTGCTTTTCAACTGTTTCAAAATCTTTAGCTTGTGTTATAAGGCCAAAGGTCATCAGCATATATAAAGCTCTTTGTGAGTGGTGGTAGTGGCTGATCGTTTGTGAAGATGTTAAATAAGTTCGGTGCAAGAACGCTGCCTTGGGGTAAACCGTTCTTTTGCATCTGCTTTTCTGGCCCTGAAACTCCACGTAAAAGCTGCGGTTTTCATCGGTGTAAAGATGTGAATTTGGGTACAAAGCAAACTGGAAGCTTGGTTATGAGTCATGCTTCAATGGAAGTCCATACAGATTTTGGGCAATTGGATATGGAACGAAATGCATTCTAGGGTTAGATTACTGTTTTATCTGTTTTATATTGTGATTGCATTATGTTGCTTATATTTTGTCCTTATGTTGTTTAGGCCTCTGCCCCATGTAAGCCGCCCCGAGTCCCCACGGGGAGATGGTGGCGAGGTATAAATAAAGTTTTATTATTATTATTATTGGATATAGGCTGTGGCATGTTAACCCAGAATGTTATCATGTGACCTCTGACCTTTGTATAACACCTGTACAAAGTGATCAGTTAGATGTTTTGTTGACAATGGTTTTATTGTACTCGGGACACCAGCAATGTCAGTGCCTTGCTAGAGCATTACTTGTACACTTAATGTTAGTAAAAGACTGTCATACAGATAGTAATCTATTCAGATAGTTCATCCATTGCTTAAAGCAAGAGGTGCCACCTAGATATTTTGAATCACAATTATATCACAATCCCTTACCACTGGCCTTGTTGAATGGGGCTGGTGTGTTAAAATTTTCTCATTCTTGCTCTAATCTCATGCATTCAAATTATGAAATTAAAAACAAAACCTAAGTGTGTTATCTAGAAAACTATCCTAACCATTGATTCTAATAAACAATGTTCCTGTTTCTTTCAGCATGTTGATTATGAAACTAAAAGGATCTACAGTCTGAAGGTAGAGGCAGCCAATATACACATTGACCCAAAATTCATCAGCAATGGACCATTCAAAGATACTGTTACAGTGAAAATTAATGTGGAAGATGCCGACGAGCCACCGATATTTTTTGCACCATCTTATATTCTTGAAGTGGAAGAGAATGCCGGCCCTGGTGCTTCAGTTGGGAGGGTCCATGCCAAAGACCCTGACGCCAAAAACAGCCCAGTAAGGTATGCAGTAGGAATGATGGCTTAAGAGATAAAATTAAACAAATTGGAAGCATCAGGCTACATCTTCATTGCCAAGCAGGAAATGATTGTGTCATTGTTGAAATCCCTAAAGGACCTCAGTAGGTTATTGCAGGTTTTTTTTGGTTGGTTTCTCTTTTATTGAAAGAGAAAAATCACAAAACAACTACTGAAAAGAGCCAACTAATTATAAATTATACATTCTTCCAAAAAAAAAAATCCTACTAATCTAGACTCCCATCTACACTGCCATTATAATGCAGATTGAACTGTATTATATGGTCAGTGTAAGCTCATGTAATACAGTTTAACTATAATAATAATAATAAACTTTATTTTTATATCCCACCCCATCTCCCCAAAGGGACTCGGGGCGACTCACAACAGGGACAAGCCCAAAACAACAGCACAACATATTTGACAAAAACTTAAAACATTCCAACATACACAAAATAAAATAATGAACAATACATTAAAATCCAAGCAGATAAAATCAGAGTAATTAAAAGCAAACCAGTGGGGACAGGTTTCATAAAGTGCTGTATCATGGAAATAAGTAACAGTGATAAAGTGCCATATGCTTTTAAAACAGAAAGAAGTATTCTAATGACAGCTCTATTGGGCCTGTTCATTTAAACGCATTCATTTTAACTGCATTGAACAGACTTGTATGAGTCTACACTGACCATATAATGCAGTTCAATTTGAATTTCTAACTAATACTATTACAATACAACAAAGAATTCGCTACAAATGACAGCACAGGAAACATATAAGCATGGAAAATAGAAAATAATGGAAACTTCTAATAAAGATTTATATTTTTAAAAAAGAAAATAGAAAATAAACCAAACCACAGAGATACACAGAAAATACACATACTAAAGCAAGAATAACTAACAAATATAAAAAAAATAATCTACAGACATCTCACTCTCTCGCTAATGGGTTCCAGTTCTCACTAGTCTGCCCCTTTTAAGAAATATACAACTACACCTACATTTAATAACATTCTACGAGCATATAAATCAGGAGCTCTGGTGGCAAAGTTTGTTAAATCACTGAGCTGAAGTGGGTTTTTATTTGTGGAAGCAAGTATGAATGTTGTAATTAGTCACCTTGATTAGCATTGAATGGGCTTGCAGCTTCAAAGCCTGGTTGTTTCCTCCCTGGGGACTCCTTTGTTGGGAGGTGTTAGCTGGCCCTGATTGTTTCCTGTCTGGAATTCCCCTGTTTTCAGAGTGTGGTTCTTTATTTACTGTCCTGATTTTAGAGATTATATTGTTCTGTATTATACCACTATAATTTTTATATATTATATTTATATTTTTGTATTATTTGCTTAGAACTGGATTATATGTGGCCCCTTCTACACAACTGTATAAAATCCACACTGAACTAGATTATATGGCAGTGGGGACTCAAGATAATCCAGTTCAAGGCAGATACTGTGGATTATCTGCCCTGGCATTCTGGGTTATATAGCTGTGTGGAAGGGCCTTGTATCTCTACACTGCCATATAATCCAGTTAAAATCAGATAATCTGTATTTTATAGGCAGTGTGGAAGAGGCCTAAGTGAGGCCTAACTCTGCCTGTCCCCTGGGCTGAGAGGGTTGCAGGAGACCAAGTGGGTGGAGCTTAGCCTTCTAACTGGCAGCAATTGGATAAAAACAATTATTTCTCTCCCTCTAATTAGGACTTTATTTTTCTTTTCTTTTTGTTGTATGAACGTAGAGGCATGGATGAGGGGTTGTGCTGCCAAGTTTAGTGTTCCTGGGATGTGTAGTTTTGTTGTTTTGTCCTAGACTGAAATTTCATTACCCTTTTATATATATAGATGATATACTGTTTGAATGACATGGACTGAAGGCACTGAATAATTTTTCTCTAATCGCTTACTTTACACCCGCTTTTAGATATACAATTGATCGTCACACTGACTTTGACAGATACTTTAGCATCAGCCCAGAAGATGGTTCAATTACAACCACGAAGAACCTGGATAGGGAAGAAAAGGCCTGGCATAATATTTCAGTAATTGCATCTGAAGTCCGTACGTATCCAAAGGAGTGTGATGGTTGGCTACTCTTTAATTTTTTCCTATTATTTGTAGCATTTAGTAACATGGGCAGTAGGTATTAGACATTGGAAAGATATGGAAAGATATTTGAAATCCAGATGAAAATGTCCTATCCCAAGTGCTGGAAAACTCTAACAAGGAAAATCCTAAATCTTCACAGTATTGTGTTCGTTCTATTCCAAAAACCACATTTTTTTCTGATTCATTATACTTGCAGAAAGTGTGTTTCTCAAGCAGAAAGCATGCTTACTCTTTCCCTTGGGGGAAAATGTGTCTTTTTTGCAGACACGGTGAATAGTTCTTGGAAACTGCAATTATCAAGGACTTTCTCAAAGCAGGGAGAAAAATGGTTAAATGAGTCATCTTTGTCCATCACTACAAAAATTCAAAGATTTTTCATCCTGGTTAGCCATTGTATTTCTTCATCTTGTGGCCAGCTCAATTTACAGTCAGTGATGAGATATCTGGAATATGCTATCTCTGAGGGTGAATGCTGAAAATTAATCTGTCCATCTGACAAGAATTAACAATAAAAGCATTTTAGACTTGCCATTCAGCCAGAACTCAATTTCAGTTGAGTTTATAGAATCAAATATTAACATGTGGGCTTTTGAACATGACTTGATTTCATTAATAAGAGGTTGGGGAAATCTTCCAAAGTGCAGCGCACAGATCTCTTATCTGAAGTACTTAAAATCTGAAGTTGTCCATGTGGGTGGCTGAAATAATGACTTCTTTACTTTCTGAAAAACTTTATTTCATGCATAAAATTATTAATATACAGTAGAGTCTCACTTATCCAACACTCGCTTATCCAATTTTCTGGATTATCCAACGCATTTTTGTAGTCAATGGTTTCAATATATTGCGATATTTTGGTGCTAAATTCGTAAATACAGTAATTACTACATAGCATTACTGTGTATTGAACTACTTTTTTTTGGTCAAATTTGTTGTATAACACGATGTTTTGGTGCTTAATTTGTAAAATCATAACCTAATTTAATGTTTAATAGGCTTTTCCTTAATCTCTCCTTATTATCCAACATATTCGCTTATCCAACGTTCTTCCGGCCCGTTTACATTGGATAAGCGAGACTCTACTGTAAATATTGATAAAATAAAAATATCACAAATGATGTATATAAAATTATCTTCAGGGTATGTATGGGTGGGATGTATGAAACAGAAATGAATTTCATGTTTAGACTTCGGTCCCACCTCCATTATATCTGTTTATGCAACAACAGATTTTTAATTTAATTTTTTTTAAACTCTTGAGAATCCAGAGCAATTTTTATTTCAAGTATTTTTGCATACTGTTAAAATTATTGCCCTTTAAGTAGCACAAAAGACAGGACATCTGTTCAGAAACAAGAAGTGTATAGATATCTTCCCTGGACAAAATTAATTTATTTCATTGTGTTGTTCCTTATTATTAGTAATACTAGCTTTGCCCAGCCACGCGTTGCTGTGGCTTATGGAAATCCTTTGTTGGCCATGTGGAATAGCAGTGACTAGCCTTGCAGTTTCAAAGCCTGGCTGTTTTCTGGAGTAGCTGGAGCTTTTTGTTGTATGAACATAGAGGCATGGATGAGGGGTTGTGCTGCCAAGTTTAGTGTTTCTGGGATGTGTAGTTTTGTTGCTTTGTCCTACGCTGAAATTTCATTACCCTTTTATATATATATATAGATTAGTATTTATATCTGACATTTTGTTTACCAAAGAACACTCAAAGAGGCTAACACTAAAAAGCATAACAATGTGCAAATTAAAACCTAACACATATAAACATTAAAATAGAATCTCCCTTACTTCTCAATCATTTTATAGATAATCGTCATCAGGAAGCCAAGGTTCCAGTGGCAATCAAGGTCCTTGATGTAAATGACAACGCTCCAGAATTTGCAACTCCCAATGAAACAGTTATTTGTGAAAAACCACAGATTCATGAGGTAATCTTTGTCACGTATTTTGCAGTGGGCATTGGCAGAGTTTTCTGAAGTGTGATTTAAAATAAAAATGCAATTTATCATATGTAAAGAATCAAAATCTCCACCTATTTCATTCTCACATGGAAAGAATTTTGAAAAGTTTTCAATTTTAAAGGATTTCAAAAGTATTCTCTATGTTGGAAGATTTTTATTTTATAGAGAACAGTCGCTGCATATTAGACATTGCTTATGAGTATGCTTGTGGGGCCATGGTGGTACAGTGGGTTAAACCACTGAGCTGCAGTGGCCATGGTGTAATTCAAGAAAACTGGTATAAGATGTTTTTTAGATGGTACCTCACCCCTGCCAAACTAACAAATTTTAACAAACACAATATGAACAAATGCTGGAAATGTAACAAGGAAGTAGGAACCTTCTTACATCAATGGTGGAAATGTAAGAAAATCAAAGAATACTGGAAAAATGTCCACAAGGCGTCACAATCAATACTAGGACTCAAGTTTCCTCTATCACCAGAGACATATTTATTAGGTATACCAAATGTAAAAACAAACAAGAATCAAGACAAATTACTATTTTTTATTGGAACCGCAGCAAGACTAGTTGTAGCTAGAATATGGAATCAAAAGGAGGTACCATCCATCAACTGGTACGACTGGATTTTAAAACTGTTCGATATAATACAAATGGATATTTTAACTCAAAGACTAAGAGAAGTCAAAGAAAAAACAGATTGGTTGGGCTTCAGAGACTTTATTCAGAAAGAAGGATATAATTTAACAATAGACTTATTTGATATGTGATATACATCAAAGTTACAAGACTGTTAATACCAGAGATGAAAATAGACTATAAGATTTTAAAACCCTCAAGAGGTCAATGGGAAGTCATTCAAATTTTTCTTTCTTTTTTCTCTTTATTATCCTTATTTTTTCATATTTTTTCTTCTTTTTTTCTTTTTTCTTTTTTTAATTTTGTTTTTCTCACACCTATTTTTAAGTTTATTATTTATTTTTATTTTTTCTCCTGGTTTTATCTTCTTTTTCTTCTTGGTCTCTGGTCTCTACTTTCACCCCACTTTCTAAACACAATTGTTTTCCTCGCTTTCACTGTAATTATAGATAAAAGCACAATAAAAACTATTTTAAAAAAAAACCACTGAGCTGCAGAAGTTGCTGAATAGAAGGTCAGCAGTTCAAATCCGCTGAGCGGGGTGAGCTCCTGTTGTTAGCCCCCGCTTCTGCCAAACTAGCAGTTCGAAAACATGCAAATGTGAGTAGATTAATAGTTACCGCTCCAGCGAGAAGGTAACGGTGCTCCATGCAGTCATGCTGGCCACATGACCTAGGAGGCGTCTATAGACCATGCCAGCTCTTCAGCTTAGAAATGGAAATGAGCATCACCTCCCAGAGTTGGACTCGACTCAATGTAATGTTAAGGGGAAACCTTTACCTTGAGTATGCTATCAAGAGGCTCAGGCATTGGAGGTGAGTGGGGTTTCACTGAAATCAAATAACTTTTAAAAGCCATCCCCCTCCAAAAAAAGTTCAGACAAGATAAATTCCCCCCAGATCCTCAGACGTTGAAACTTTCCTTTATTACCACACTGAGAACAAGAACATGTGCAAGTGTTCTTTATATCCTCAGTACAGATGTAATTTTCCAAGGCATACAGGACCTATTTCAACTTAAATATTTTCCCCTTTTAAAATTTTTTAGTTCCAGTGATACTTTTCGGTGTAATTGCATTTATAATCCATATATCTATATGCAGCTGCAGGGTGTCCAATATTGTAGCAAAAGAGCCTGTGTGCCTTTTTTTTTTGCTTTGAATGTCAGAATTTAAATTTATTTGAAATGTGAGACAATTCACTGATCCACCTGGTTTGGTTTTGCTACTCCGGGTTGAGTCCTATCTAGAAATCCCTTAAGATGAAACAGAAACTTTCCACAAGCAAGACATGTACATTGGCAACCACCCTTTCCTGCTCACACTACACTATTTTCCTTTATTTCCAAAGAGAACACTCATTTTAACATATAAAGTTTAGTATAATTGAAACCCTTCCACACAGAGTCAGGGCACACATCTTCAATAACATTTTATTTGCAACATTCAGTACTGTTATCTGGCATATATTTATACTGCTGTTTCTGTCATATTGAAATGAAGCACTGTGTTATGACTGATGTGGTATCTTACCTGAATTATGGTTTTTAGAAAGTACAGTAGAGTCTTACTTATCCAACATTCACTTATCCAACATTCTGGATTATCCAACGCATTTTTGTAGTCAATGTTTTCAATACATCATGATATTTTGGTTCTAAATTTGTAAATACAGTAATTACTACATAGCATTTCTGCGTATTGAATTACTTTTTCTGTCAAATTTGTTGTATAACATGATGTTTTGGTGCGTAATTTGTAAAATCATAACCTAATTTGATGTTTAAAAGGCTTTTCCTTAATCCCTCCTTATTATCCAACATATTCGCTTATTCAACGTTCTGCCGGCCCGTTTATGTTGGATAAGTGAGACTCTACTGTATTTACATATCTCCATGTTCTATGTGTTTCATGCTTTATTTTCCCAGAAGAACTAAACCAGGAAAATTAGTCAGAAAGATAATTGCAGCAAACTTGATTTTGTGAATCTGGGTTGGGCCTCACAGTATACAATAGCTCATAGTATACAATAAACCTGAAGTACACTTTGTGCTATTTATTTATTTATTTATTTACAGTATTTATATTCCGCCCTTCTCACCCCGAAGGGGACTCAGGGCGGATTACAATGAACACATATATGGCAAACATTCAATACCAACAGACAAACAACATACATTAGACAGACTCAGAGGCATTTTTAACATTTTTCCAGCTTCACGATTCCGGCCACAGGGGGAGCTGTTGCTTCACCATCCAGTAGTGGCTGTACTTCCTCATTCCTTTCCTCGTGTTTTGCTGGCAGTTTTTTATGGTGTTGTAAATTAGCCTCCCGCATAAAGCGTCCCTAAATTTCCCTAATTGACAGGTGCAACTGTCTTTCGGGTCTGCATAGGTCAACACCAAGCCGGGGCTATTAATGGTCGGAGGCTTAACCCAACCCGGGCATCGAACTCATGACCTCTCGGTCAGTAGTGATTTATAGCAGCTGGTTACTAGCCAGCTGCGCCACAGCCCGGCCCCAGTGCTAGGTTTTTTTCTGCCTTATAGTGGCAATGCATCATGTTTAAGGATGGCTCAAAAAATGAGACAAGATCAATTCCTAGAAGGTAAATTTGTCCACAGATACAAGGCATTGATAGTTGTATTTTCACGTTTAGAAGCTGTATACTCAGAATGAGAGATGCCCGTATGATTTGTTGTACTCAATACTTTCAACAAATATAGTATTTTCATGCTGCCTAGTTTTCTGGCATACCAATGAAAATAAAGTGGTTCTTAATTCAGTAAAGAGCCTCTTTATTTTCAATGTGTCTCTATTGCTAAAGCACAAAAGTGATGTCATTACCAAACTTTTTTTTCCATGACTGGAACGTCTCCCTATGGCAGTGGTGGCAAACCTATGGCACACGTGACAAGGAGGCATAGTATTCCAGAGTTGGAAGAGATCCCAAGGGGCCATCTAGTCCACCCCTTCTGCCAGTCAAAAGGACCCCAAACAGATGGACATCCAATCGAACCTTTGTAATAATAATAATAATAATAATAATAATAATAATAATAATAATAGCAGTAGCAGCAATCCCTGGGGGCATGCAGTCCAATCCACTTCCACTAGGCAGTAAAAGCATAATCAAAGCACCCCAGACAGATGACCATACATCTTTTGCAGTAGTAGTAGTAGTAGTAGTAGTAGTAGTAGTAATTACTGTTTACACTTGAGTATAAGCCTAGTTTTTCAGCCCTTTCTTAAGACTGAAAAAGCCCCCCTTGGCTTATACTCGGGTGAGGGTCCTGGTTGGCTTGTATTTGGGTCAGCTTATACTCAAGAATATATGGTACATTTATTATTTTTCTCTATTATATTGTAATGCGATATAATACTAATAATATAATATAATAATATTAATTATATATTATATTTTACATGTAATATTACTAATAATATTACAATATATTGATACAGTACAATATAGTAATTTATTACCAGTATTGTATTATGCTAATATAATATTGTATGTAAATTTAACTTGTAAGCCGCTCTGAGTCCCCTTCGGGGTGAGAAGGGTGGCATATAAATGTAGCAAATAAATAAATAATAAATATTATTATTGGTATTATTACATTTATTATTTTTCTCTATTATTGTTACTACTATTACATTTACAGTAGAGTCTCACTTATCCAAGCTAAATGGGCCGGCAGAAGCTTGGATAAGCGAATATCTTGGATAATAAGGAGGGATTAAAGAAAAGCCTATTAAACATCAAATTAGGTTATGATTTTACAAATTAAGCACCAAAACATCATGTTATACAACAAATTTGACAGAAAAAGTAGTTCAATATGCAGTCATGTTATGTTGTAATTACTGTATTTACGAATGTAGCACCAAAATATCATGATATATTGAAAACATTGACTACAAAAATGGCTTGGATAATTCAGAAGCTTGGATAAGCGAGGCTTGGATAAGTGAGACTCTACTGTATTTTACTCTATTGTTATTATTATAATTATTATTATTACATTTATTATTTCACTCTGATCTTATTATTATTATTATTATTGAATTTATTATTTTACTCTATTTATTATTACTTGTATTATTCTCCTGTATGGATTTAACGTCAGGGGAAACCTTTACTATTTATTTATTTATTATTAAATGTATTATTTTACTCTATTATTATTAAAAGGATACATAAGCACATTTACATTGAAGAAGAGAATAACGATTTGATCTGAGTTGAAGAGTCTTATCTTAAATTTGAGCTTTATGTAAATATTGAAAAACATTTAACCTACGGATGCCTCAATTAATGTAATTTTATTGGTATCTATTTTTATTTCTGAAATTTACCACCCTCGGCTTCTACAGGAGTCAATGTTTTCCCAGTTTTTTTGTAGTAAAATTAGGTGCCTCGGCTTATATTCAGGTTGGCTTATACTCGAGTATATACGGTATATCAATAATAATAATAATAATAATAATAATAATAATAATAATAATAATAATATCAGGAGCAACCCCAAAGACCATGTAACCCATCCTGCTTCAACCATGCAGGAAAAGCACAATCAATGCACCCCAAACCAATGGCCATCCAGTCTTTGTAATAATAATTGTTATAATTGCAAAATCTTAAAAAGGATTTTCACATCCCTAGTTTGAACTGTCTACTGCTTTGGAGAAACCTCTTGCCCTCTTGTCTTACCCTTGGATTTCCAACAAGTATGTGGTTGGGCATTTTAAGAAACAAAGAATATATAGGACAGAAATGGGTAAAATGTGACTTAACGGTTGCTGTTGGACTACAACTCCTCTAACAACTCCCCATTGGCTGTGCTTCCTGGGTCCAATGGGATTTATAGCTGTTACTTTTGTAATGTTGTGAGCCGCCCCGAGTCCCCACGGGGAGATGGTGGCGGGGTATAAATAAAGTTTTTATTATTATTATTATTATTATTATTATTATTATTATTATTATTGTTATTATTGTTATTATTGTTATTATTGTTATTATTGTTATTATTATTATTACAAGTTGTTGACGGTATTTCCCAGTGCCAAATCTGCGGAAGCTTAAATATGCTTCAGAAAGAGTAGTTTTGTGGGGGGCAATGGTGTCACATTTGGTCATTTGCAACTGTAAATGTGAATCTGCAGCGCTCAAACAATTGTAAATCCATCTTGCAATGTCAGATGCCAGAAATTATTTTTAAATATTGAAAAGTGTTTGGGGAAGCTGAAACCTATTTAAATGATAAACAGTTGCTTTCGGAAGACTGATGGGATCAGAAAAGAGGTGTCTGAGGTGCAAGGCAGGCCTGTTAGAAAGCCATATTTTTCCCATCTCTCAACTATAAGTTTGTGTACAACTTTTACTCATGCTAAGAAAAAAACAGAAAAGATACACTTTTAAAATTCACTGCATGCTTACAATTGCTTTTCTTTTACAGCCATTATTTACAATTAGTGCAAAGGACAAGGACAATACTGCCAATGGCCCAAGATTAATCTTCAGTTTGCCACCAGAAATGATCTACAAGCCTAATTTTACTCTTCGAGACAACAGAGGTTTGTATTGGGATATACTCCAATGAACAGAAGCAAACTACCTCTCCCATTTTGAAATATTCTGCACTTTGGCCCAGATCCGTGTTTTTAGTCTCCCGTTTTTAACATTTTATGCTGTATGTTGATTTTTATGACTGTTTTATTGATACTGATGTTTTATTGTTGGATATTTGTTTCATTGTTTTATTGCTGGTTGTGTCGGGCTAGGCCCCATGTAAGCCGCTCCGAGTCCCTTCGGGGAGATGGGGCGGGGTATAAAAATAAAGTTATTATTATAATTATTATAACTGCTCTTTTGATGCTCTGGAGTGATATTTTTGCTCACTTCCAGTAGCTATGTGTGTTCCTAGTTATCTTGGGCTCAGAGCTTGGAAACATGCAGAAAATACAAGAGATGCTCAGAGTCTTTCCTGCAGTGTGTTGTCACCAACATTCATCCTGATAAGGGAATGCAAAATAAATCTGTGGGTAATGTATTTGGATTACAAACACTAGTTGGGAAAGTGTTTAATGCATTCAGTGCTTAGTATTTTTCTTCATTAAATCTCACTTGTGGCGTTTTCATGGTTACAGAAAAAACTAACCCAGCACTTTCCAACATCTCGACTTTTAAGTGCATCTCAGACTGTGAGAAAATGATGAAAGGAAAATACAGAAATATGGAAATATGTCGCATTCTATCTAATCCAGATTCCAGACTGATACCAGTATTTCTTTGGAGAGGGGAAGATTTTGGCTTTCCAAGTAAAGAGTAGAGTGAACCACTCTGTGCTTTATTTCAAACTAGCTTGGGGACCCGGCGATGCCCGGGTCATTTGAGAATTGTATTATTTGTCTTTTAATGTTATGTTTTCTGTTTGGAGTGGGTGAACTACAATTCCCAGAATCGTGGCTGAACCCTCCTGAAACCCTGCCAGTATTATAAGTTGGCCATTTTGGGCATGTGTACCAGGTATGTTGAAGTAGTGTCTGGATGGGGGTGAACTACTGCAACTTCTAGATTCCCGGGGCAATTGCCCCGAAATATCTATCAGTATCCACAGCAGGCAATATTCAGTCTGTGTGCCAAGTTTGGTCTAGATTCGTCATTGGCTGGTTTCAGTGGACTTTGGATGGAGGTGAACTACAACTCCCAAAATTAAGGCCCCTTCCCACAAATACCTGCAGTATGTTCAGTATGTCATGAGGCTTCTCTGTGTGAAGTGTGGTCCTAGTGCATTGTCGGTGGGAGTCAGTGTTTATCTGGTTGCAGGTGAACTATAACTCCATTTTCCCCAAACTTGCCCAATATGTTGTATTGGTTATGGGGGCTCTGTGTGCCAAGTGTGATGATCATTCACTGCAGGTGAACTATAATAATAATAATAATAATAATAATAATAATAATAATAATAATAATAATAATAATAATAATAACTTTATTTTTATACCCCACCCCATCTCTCCGAAGGGACTCGGGGCGGCTTACATGGGGCCTAGCCCGATAAAACAATCAATATCAGTCACACAACTATAAAACAATTATACCAGTAAAACATCAATAGCAATAAAACAATCGTTAAAATCGGCAAGAAGCATAGAAATTATATTTGCTTTGAATGCCAGAATTTAAATTTAATTGAAATGTGAGACAATTCACTGATCCACCTGATTTGGTTTTGCTACTCCGGGTTCAGTCCTATCTCGAAATCCCTTAAGCTGAAACAGAGACTTTCCACAAGCAGGACATGTACATTGGCAATCACCCTTTCCTGCTCACACTACACTATTTTCCTTTATGTTCATCCCAATAATAATAATAATATAATAATAAGAACTATAAATCCTAGTACTTCTGAACTTCCAGTCCAGTTCCCCTCCAAACCCACCAGTAGTCAAATCTGGGCATATCGGGTCTGCATGGTAAGTTTGGCCCAGACCCATCCTTGTTTGGGTTTATAGCGTTCCGGGTGTAGGTGAACTACAACTCCTCTAAATTCCCCAGTAGGAGTGACAGTGCTCTGACTTGATGCAGGGTGAACTACAACTTCCACCATGTGGAGTCAATCCCTAAACTCCTCCAGTAAGTTTAGTTGCAGCTCAGTTCTGCTCTGTTTGTTATGCAGAGAGATGGGAAAGGAAAGGGCAGTGGGCGGGGCCATGCAAATACCACAGCAATGGAGAACCCTGGGATGTCTGCCTGTGGTGGAAGAAAAAGCAAAATCTAGGATGAAATGGTCCCCAAACGAAAGCATTCGTTGGGTGGTGGGCTGTAGTGTTTGGGAAGGACATTGGCAGGGGCTGGGCTGCATGTTCATGGCGCTCGCTGTTACCGCAATGTCAGTGGAAAAGAGTGACTTGCTAGATTCTTAACCCTGGGAACTATAGCCTGTTTGTGGAGGTCTGTGTGAGCAGACATCCGTGCCACATACACACATACGGATTTTTGCTTTTATTATGGATTTAGATTTAGATTAGATTTTAAATGAGCTGTCTGAGGTGCTGAACCTATATGTGGGATAGGATTCAGTTCCATAGAAACCTTCTTTCAAGTGTGGACTAAAACTTCAGAGTGGATTCATCACCTCCCCAACATGGAACCACCAACTGCCAGTCTTCTGTTAATCTTCTTAAAGCATCCAAATAAATGCCTTAATTGTAGGGTTATTATTCATTTATTCATGCCTTTCGTGTTTTTCATGGGAAGCTGTGCTTTTCCTGCTATGCTTTCACCAGTAATATATTTATGGAGATATGTTATCTTTTAAAATGTGTGTTTTCACATGGCTTTATATGGTTTTGTGTGGTTTTAATTGTTTAAAATGTTAATTGTGAATGTTTTATTCACCTGGGAGAAAGATGGCATATAAATACTACAAGACTTTTCTATCGCTTTTGAACTAGCTTCTCAATACAGTAGAGTCTCGCTTATCCAACGTAAATGGGCTGGCAGAACGTTGGATAAGCGAATATGTTGGATAATAAGGAGAGATTAAGGAAAAGCCTATTAAATATTAAATTAGGTTATGACTTTACAAATTACGCACCAAAACATCATGTTATACAACAAATTTGACAGAAAAAGTAGTTCAATATGAAGTAATGCTATGCAGTAATTACTATATTTATGAATTTAGCACCAAAATATTATGATGTATTGAAAACATTGGCTATAAAAATGCATTGGATAATCCAGAATGTTGGATAAGCGAGTGTTGGATAAGTGAGACTCTACTGTACCTGTATAAATAATATAACTTGTCACATTGTCATATAAATCCTCTTTCTACTATCCCTACCAGATTCTTGATTTGTCAAATGTAATAGTTCATATTAAAGAACAGATAAATGTTTGTAAAATAATAATAATGCATTAATAATGTAATTATAGAATAATAGAGTTGGAAGAGGCCACGTAGGCCATCTAATCCAATGCCCTGCCATGCAGGAAAAACACAATCAAAGTATCCCTTACAGATGGCCATCCAGCTTCTGTTTAAAAGTTTCCAAATAAGAAGATTCCACTACACTCTGAGGCAGAGAGTTCCACTGTTGAACAGCTCATACAGTCTGGTACTTCTTCCTAATGTTCAGGTGGAATCTCCTTGCCTATGATTTGAATCTTTGCTCCAAATCCTAAATTCCAGGGCAGCAAACAAAAAAGCCTGGTCCCTCTTCCTTATTTCATCCTTTCACATATTTATACATGGCTATCATGTCTCCTCTCAACCTTCTCTTCTGCAGGCTAAACATTTATTTATTTATTTATTTATTTACAAATCCCGGGAGCAGCTTGAGCGCTCGCTGTTAGCCCCAGCTCCTGCCAACCTAGCAGTTCGAAAACATGCAAATGTGAGTAGATCAATAGGTACCGCTCCGGCGGGAAGGTAATGGCGCTCCATGCAGTCATGCCGGCCACATGACCTTGGAGGTGTCTACGGACAACGCCGGCTCTTTGGCTTAAAAATGGAGATGAGCACCAACCCCCAGAGTCAGACATGACTGGACTTAACGTCATGGGAAACCTTTACCTTTTTACAGTATTTATAGTCTGCCCTTCCAAGTTCTTTAAGATGCTCATCATAGGGCATGTTCTCCAGAACATTCCTGACAGGTTCTATAAGCTGATATGGTCTTCCTACTTTTATGGACTCTTTAATCTGAGCCTTTTATTTTTAGACAAACATACTGAATTGAAAGGAAAGCATAGAAATAATTGGTAATCTATTCAATCCATCTGCAACCCTGCTTTGACAATTTATTAACTGATGTTGATGCCACATTGCTAGGCCATATAGTTTTGTCTTTTTCCCCTTCCTCAAATACGGAAAACATTTGTAGTTTTCAGCTCAAGCAAGAATATTTCTTTTCTGTTCTTTTCCCAGCTCCACCACCATTTGACCCTCCTTTCCTTATACTGTAAAAATATTCAGGTATTTCACATGAGGGTGAAAAGCCCATAGTATTGTTAATTGAATAATGTGTGTGAGTTTATAAAAGGTTAGACTAGAGCATCAAATTGAAGAGCAGAAATCCGAAGGGCTTTCAGCAAGTAACCTTTTTCCTCAGACAGTCTTGTAATTTGCAAGTCAAATAACTTAAAGGTTTTCCTTGCTCTTTCCCTTTTTTATTTGTGAATCACAACAATTCTTAGACAATATCTTAAGCACTTTTCTAGTTTAGAAGAGAGGCCCCGGTGGCGAATGCGTTAAAGCGCTGAGCTGCTGAACTTGCAGACCGAAAGGTCCCAGGTTCAAATCCTGGGAGCGGCTTGAGCGCCTGCTGTTAGCTCCAGCTCCTGCCAACCTAGCAGTTCGAAAACATGCAAATGTGAGTAGATTAATAGGTACCGCTCCGGCAGTCATGCCGGCCACATGACCTTGGGAGGTGTCTACGGACAACGCCAGCTCTTGGGCTTAGAAATGGAGAGACAGACATGACTGGACTTAACGTCAGGGGAAACCTTTACCTTTTAGTTTAGAAGAAGAATTACTTTATTAACTTTGTTACTGATGTGTTCCTTCAATTCATTTCATATTTCTGATTTATGGTGTGTGTGTGTGTGTGTGTGTGTGTGGTGGTGGTGGTGGGGGGGTGTTGGCCTTCCTTTGAGGTTGAGAGAGTATGACTTGCTCACACAGTGGGTTACAATCTGCCAAGTTTTGTTAGCCCATTTTCTACAGAAAGTACAGGGAGTAATATCACCCTGTTTGTGTATGTGTGTGTGTCAGGAGCGACTTGGGAAACTGCAAGTCACTTCTGGTGTGAAAGAATTTGCCATCTGCAAGGACGTTGCCCAGGGGACACCCGGATTTTGGATATTTTACTGTCTTGTGAGAGGCTTCTCTCATGTCCCCGCATGGGGAGCTAGAGGCTCCCTGGATTCGAACCGCTAACCCAGGGGTCCCCAAACTAAGGCCAGATGCGGCCCATCGAAGCCATTTATCCGGCCCCTACGGCACAAGGGCACAAGGGGGTTGGGCTAAATGACCCAAGGGGTCTCTTCTCTTAAAACCCCTATTATTATTATTA
Source organism: Anolis carolinensis (assembly GCF_035594765.1). Classification (NCBI taxonomy): domain Eukaryota; kingdom Metazoa; phylum Chordata; class Lepidosauria; order Squamata; family Anolidae; genus Anolis; species Anolis carolinensis. Next base: position 20,358,739 of record NW_026943820.1, read on the forward strand.
TTATTATTATTATTATTATTATTATTATTATTAACAATGAGGCTGAGTGGCCATCTGTCAGGGATGCTTTGCTTGTGCTTTTGGTGCAAACAAAGGCAGAAGGGAGTTGGACTCAATGGCCCAAGGGGTCTCTTCCAACCCTCTTTTTTATTATTATTGTTGTTATTATTATTGTTGTTGTTGTTGTTAACAACAACATTGAGGCTGAGTGGCCATCTGTCAGGGATGCTTTGCTTGTGCTTTTGGTTCACAAAGGCAGAAGGGGGTTGGACTAAATGGCCCAAGGGGTCTCCCAACCCTCATTATTATTATTATTATTATTATTATTATTATTATTATTATTATTATTATTAACAACAACAACATTGAGGCTGGTAGGCCATTGGTCGGGGGTTTTTTGCTAGTGATTTTGGTGCACAAAAGCAGAAGGGGATTGGACTCAATGGCCCAAGGGGTCTCTTCCAACCCTCTTTATTATTATTATTATTATTATTATTATTATTATTATTATTATTATTATTAACAATGAGTCTGAGTGGCCATCTGTCAGGGATGCTTTGCTTGTGCTTTTGGTGCACAAAGGCAGAAGGGGGTTGGACTAAATGGCCCAAGGGGTCTCCCAACCCTCTTTATTATTATTATTATTATTATTATTATTATTATTATTATTATTATTAACAACAACATTGAGGCTGGTAGGCCATCGGTCGGGGGTTTTTTGCTAGTGATTTTGGTGCACAAAAGCAGAAGGGGATTGGACTCAATGGCCCAAGGGGTCTCTTCCAACCCTCTTTATTATTATTATTATTATTATTATTATTATTATTATTATTATTTATTGCTCGGTGGCCAACTATAGTCTGGCCCTCCAATGGTCTGAAGGATCGTGAACTGGCCCCCTGTTTAAAAGGTTTGCTAACCTTTCGGTCAGCAGTTCAGCTGGCACAAGGGTTTAAGCCATTGTGCCACTGGAGACTCCATATCATCCTCTGATAAAGCACTTCTTTCATTTGTGCTTACTAAGACAGCTGTGCTTCTTACCACACACTCTTTTTGTGCACTTGGCACCAATGCTAATCCCATGATGGCTCTGAGAATGTACAAGTATTGCCGGAAGATCAGTGGCAAGTAATTTGAAAGGGATTATATACACATGAACTGTTTTATACTTCTTATCCCTTAACACTAGAAGAAGTTAGCAACATAAAATAGCTCCAGCTTGTGTGGACCTGGCCATGTAGAGCACTGCTTAAGAAACTTTGGGTCTCGACACCAAATGGGGATCCCATAGCTCACTGTTGGGGTCATGAAAAAATTGACAACAGTAAAGGTTTTATGAATGCCACCCATGTACATAAATCTGTTAGCAATAATGTACAACGTTTACAATGATCTCTACAGAAAATGCTTCACCTGTATTCCACAAAAATGGGAAATCAGGCTGTTTAGCAAGCCTTGCAAATGCTGATTTATCATAAATGTTTGATTTTTATACCTATTTTTATAGCTACATACTGGGGTTCATCTACAAATTTCCCGGGTAGAAAAAGATTACAATGGGAAACATTTAAGTGAGGATTACAACCCTGGTCTCCTGAACCCTTATCAATGTTCAAACATTTCACCACATTGTTCCTAGTCAAAAGTCATGAAATAGATTACTATAGAAGCAGTTGTTAGGATAGCATCATTAATGCCAAGTAGCAGGAAATTGCGTTCAAAGCACCCCCGACAGATGGCCATCCAGCCTCTACTTAAAAGCCTCCAAAGAAGGAGCCTCCACCACAGTCCAGGGGAGAAAGTTCCACTGCTGAACAGCTCTCACAGTGAGGAAGTTCTTCCTGATGTTCAGGTGGAATCTCCTTTCCTGTAGTTTGAAGCCATTGTTCCGTGTCCTAGTCTGTAGGGCAGCAGAAAACAAGCTTGCTCCCTCCTCCACACATATTTATTCATGGTCATCATCATGTCTCCTCTCAGCCTTCTCTTCTGCAGGCTAAACATGCCCAGTTCTTTAAGCCTCTCCTCATAGGGCTTGTTCTCTAGACCTTTGATCATTTTAGTCACCCTCCTCTGGACGCTTTCCATCTTGTCAACATCTCCCTTCAACTGCGGTGCCCAGAATTGGATGCAGTATTCCAGGTGTATTCTGACCAAGGCAGAATAGAGGGGAGCATGACTTCCCTGGATCTAGATGCTATATATATAGATTAAGTTGAATTTGTAAGTCAGAACAGGTGTGCCATAGCAACTTTATATGGATAAAGTATATGGATAAAGTAGGAGGATATTGGGCGAACGGATTTTAAGCATATGTTTTATGTTTTATATCTTATACTGTATTTAATTGGTTGTAATACATTTTTATATGTTGTTATTTTTATTGATGTGTCGGCATCGAATTGTTGCCAATTGTACGCCGCCCTGAGTCCCTTCGGGTGAGAAGGGCGGGATAGAAATATTGGAAATAGGAAATAAATAAACATGCTATGCGCTTATATATATATATATATATATATATATATATATATATATATTGTGCATTATACATTACTATATTATAATTATATATAATTTATAATAATTTATAAATATATATTGTACATACTTATATTGGTAATTATATTATAATGAAATACAATATTAAATGACTAATAATACAATATAATAATATTAATTATATATTATATATTAAATGTAATATTACTAATAATATTACCATATAATGATATAGTACAATATAGTAATTAATACTTATATTGTGCTATGGTAATAATATATTGTATGTACATTTGATTTGTAAGTCGCTCTGAGCCCCCCTCGGGGTGAGAAGAGCGGGATATAAATGTAGTAAATAAATAAATAATAATAAATATACCCCTATTGATGCAGGCAACATTCCAGGTCGACTCTGGGACATTGTGTCTGCGTAGAACTGCCCCTTGTCCTAACATTCACTTACTATCTACAGACTTGTAATCTCATTAGAACTGGCATTTCTCTTCCATTAACTACCTTGAAGGTAATTCTCATAGAATCTGAATGTTAGGGAATTTTTACTGAGCACTGGCTGTCCCATGATAATTGAATATTTACAATGATTATGAGAAGCAGAGCTTCATGATCGAACTAATTCTGTAAAATTTTAGTACAGTAGAGTCTCACTTATCCAAGCTAAACGGGCCGGCAGAAGCTTGAATAAGCGAATATCTTGGATAATAAGGAGGGATTAAGGAAAAGACTATTAAACATCAAATTAAGTTATGATTTTACAAATTAAGCACCAAAACATCATGTTATACCACAAATTTTGACAGAAAAAGTAGTTCAATACGCAGTCATGTTATGTTGTAATTACTGTATTTACGAATTTAGCACCAAAATATCACGATATATGGAAAACATTGACTACAAAAATGGCTTGGATTATCCAGAAACTTGGATAAGCGAGGCTTGGATAAGTGAGACTCTACTGTACTATGAATTCAGCTGTCACATCATGACTGGTCTGTGTATAGCAGTTTAGAGATTGTTACAGGTGAACTGTACCCAATTCCCTCATCCAGGAAACATCTATGTGAACTGGATTTAAACATTTCAAGTCTACTAACCCCAGGCTTTTAGATTTTATAGACGTCCCCTATGTGTGCAGAGGTCATTCATTCATATACATTTTATTGACCTCAGCAAGACTTTCTCTCTAATGCATCCTCCGGCTGACTACGTTCAAAGATGTTTTGTCTGCTGTACTGAATCACATCTCCCTACTGTTACAGCAGGTAGCAAATGCAGTACTAAATATTTGGCTGGCATCTTTAGGGGAGAAAAAGTTAAGTAAACAAAACGGATATTCCAATGAAAACAAAAGCAACCTGAAATACTTTTCTGGTAGTATCCAGAGGAATAATCAAGCATGAATGAATACTAGTGGATATCATATACCATAAACATAGAAAATAGCAGCAACCAGCATACAAAGGATTTGATCTCAAAGTACCAGATGGCAGCTGGTACGCTAGAGATAAATGTTGAGAGAGAGGGAGAGAATACTTCAGATGGAGTTATGGTAAAAGGAGAATAAGAACCACAAAGCTTATGGAATACTCTGGAAAGCTCTTATAAGGGAAAAGGAAAATGTATCAGAGGAACAGATGGCAGCCCTGTAGAAACCACAGGCTGACCACCAGACATGCTCTTGTTGTTTTATTAGTAGATACAATGAATTGTCATTCTGGTATCTCCATCAAGAAAGATGATCTTCCAGTATTATTTCTATTGATTTTTTTTTTATAAAAACCCCCCAGAGATTCTCTTTCACACATATGTACATATTTCAGGCCTATACCTAAAACCTAGGGACAACCGAAAGAACGGACCATGGTGATATTACAATGAATATATAATGAATTAGCTGTGCCCGGCCACGCGTTGCTGTGGCGAAGTATGGTGGTATGGGAAATAAAGTATTGAGGAATTGGTGGTAGTTAAGGTAAAGGGTAAAGGTGTGGAGTCCAGATAATCCAGTTAAAGCAGATAATATAAGATTATAAATGGGTTTTATAGCTGTGTGGAAGGGCCTTGAGTCTACACTACCATCTAATCCAGTTAAAATCTGATAATTTGTATTTTATAGGCAGTGTGGAAGAGGCCTAAGTGAGGCCTAACTCTGCCTGTCCCCTGGGTGAGTGGGTTGCTAGGAGACCAAGTGGGCGGAGCTTAGCCTTCTAACTGGCAGCAATTGGATAAAAACAAGTCTTCCTCTCCCTCTAATTAGGACTTTATTTTTCTTTTCTTTTTGTTGTATCAACCTAGAGGCGTGGATGATGGGTTGTGTTGTCAATTTTGGAGGTTGGGGGATGTTTAGTTTTGTTGCTTTGGCAGTCGCCAGGATTCCATCACTCTTTTATATATATAGATAGCAATCCCTGGTGATGTCTTTAACCATGCTTCCTTCAACATCAACTACACTTATAGAATATATCAATGAAATAATGAACATGCAAATTTGCATGGACATATATTTTTAGGAGCCCCGGTGGCGAAGTGCATTCAAGCGCTGAGCTGCTGAACTTGCAGACCAAAAGGTCCCAGGTTCAAACCCCGGGAGCAGCGTGAGCAGCCGCTGTTAGCTCCAGCTCCTGCCCATCTAGCAGTTCGAAAACATGCCAATGTGAGTAGATCAATAGGTACCGCTCCGGCGGGAAGGTAACAGTGCTCCATGCAGTCATGCTGGCCACATGACCTTGGAGGAAAACTATCAGCCCTGCAGATTTCCAGGAGTGTTGACATGTGTTTTTTGCTTCCCTGGTTATCTTTTGCAGAGGGAACATAGAATATGTTTGGGAGACTGGGTCTCACAAAAAATTACTTGTTATGGCTGGTGGGAATGAGAGAGAGGGCCTTCTCGAGGGTGGCCCCTTGGCTCTGGAACTCCCTACCAAAGGACATTAGAATGACAAAAATGTGTTGGATAATCCAGAATGTTGGATAAGCGAATGTTGGATAAGTGAAACTCTACTGTATATGCAACTGCATTTGATACATTGCACATTGCAACATCAACCTGGTAACAAAACTAGGCACGGTCCCTGTGACATCGCAATAGCATCATTCCAAAGTCTCAGGTTTGGGTCTGGAAATTCAGGGTTTCAGATAGTCCTGACTTGGCAACCTTAATCCTAAATGTAGTTGCGCAGAAGTAAGTATTAACATGGTATAGGTGCAATTCTGTTTCATGTTTGTGTGTTTAGGATTGCAGTTTAAAAAAAAAATTAGGCTAACTGAGCTTGATCAAGCCCTGTCTTATAAAGGCCAGTTAGAATTATTTATTTATTTATTTATTTATTTACAGCATTTATATTCCGCCCTTCTCAGGGCGGATCACATTACACATATAGGCAAACATTCAATGCCTTTTAACATAGAACAAAGACAGACAAACATAGGCTCCGAGCGGGCCTCAAACTCATGACCTCCTGGTCAGAGTGATTCATTGCAGTGATTCATTGCAGCTGCTCTCCAGCCTGTGCCACAGCCCGAGCCCCAGTTAGAATCATCCTACACAGGAAAAAAAAGTGTTGAAATACTATTCTAGAACAATGAACTGACAACATCTGATTTTATTTAGACACTCAGACAGGAACTATTTCCAGTAGTGTTTGGCTTGCATCCACATCTTTAAAACAGTAAATAATGTCAGAGGAAATGATGGCGTTAGAAATTAGCTTCGAGGTTGAGCCAAATTTAGTTCCAGGGCTGACTTCATTGGAATTGTGCTCAGTGACATCATGTCTAAATATGTGCCATCTCTTTCAACTGCTTGAAAACCATGAAGTCTGCAAAAGGCAATAAACTGAATGCATAAAGATTGGGGGAAGATTTATTTTGACAGCTGTAAAGCAGGGGTCTCTGCATTCGATCTTAGGTAGCAGCAGGACATTATGGCAAAGGCTGCTGCTTTCGACCTAAGGCACAGTGTCAAAAGATAGCGAATTACATCTTATGTCTTAATGTTTTTGCTTGCTGGGATGTTTTATTTCCTTATGATGGCATAGTTATGCTGTGGAGCAAAGGGGAATGTAGTTAAATTAACATACTGACAAAAAAAATGAATCAGGAGAACATTTGGCTCCTCCTTACTTTCAATCAGCTCATATTTGCTTTATTCAGCAGTGCACCCAATTTGTTGTCGAAGGCTTTCATAGCCGGGATCACAGGATTGTTGTATGTTTTTCGGGCTGTATGGCCATGTTCCAGAAGTATTCTCTCCTGACATTTTGCCCAAAAAACATACAACAACACTGCACCCTATTCTTCACTAAGCCAAGCGACAAGCCGTAGAGCACGGGTCCCCAAACTAAGGCCCGGGGACCGGATGCGGCCCTCCAAGGTCATTTACCTGGCCCCCGCTCTCAGTTTTAGACTTAGGCTCGCCCAAAGTCTGAAGTGACTTGAAGGCACACAACAACAACAATCCTACTTAACTTGACTATCTCATTGGGCAGAAGCAGGCCCACACTTCCCATGAAAATCCTGATAGGTTTCTGTTGGTTAAAATTGTTTTTATTTTTAAATATTGTATTGTTCTTTCATTTACTAATATTGTCCTATGGTAATAATATATTGTGTATACATATAATATTGATAATAATATTATAATGTAATACAATACAATATTTATTTATTTATTACAGTATTTCTATCCTGCCCTTCTCACCCAATAGGGGACTCAGGGCGGCTAATAATAATATTTATAATATAATAATATTAATTATATATTATATATTACATGTAATATTACTAATAATATTATAGTATATTGGTATAGTACAATATAGTAATATATAGTGCTGATATTGTGCTCTGCTAATAGTATAATATATTGTACTAGCTTTGCCCGGCCACGCGTTGCTGTGGCTTACGGGAATCCTTTGTTGGCCAGGTGGAATAGCAGTAAATAGCCTTGCAGTCTCAAAGCCTGGCCGTTTTCTGGAGTAGCTGGAGCTTTTTGTTGTATGAACATAGAGGCATGGATCAGGGGTTGTGCTGCCAAGTTTAGTGTTTCTGGAATGTGTAGTTTTGTTGTTTTGTCCTAGGCCGAAATTTCATTACCCTTTTATATATATAGATGTACATAAAACTCGTAAGCCGCTCTGAGTCCCCTTCGGGGTGAGAGAGGGTGGGGTATAAATGTAGTAAATAAACAAATAAATAAACGTTGTTGGGTGTTTTTTTTGCACTACAAATAAGGCATGTGCAGTGTGCATAGGAATTTGTTTGAGTTTTTTTTTCAAATGATAATTTGGCCCCTCAACATTTGAGAGACCATTAACCGGCCCTCCACTTAAAAAGTTTGAGGACCCCTGCCGTAAAGTGTGCAGTAGCAGAGAGAGTGTGCCTTAACAGGCAAAGTTATTTGTGTTTGGAAAGACATGATGAAAGACAAATAATCATTCTTTCTCATTTAAAATAGATAACACTGCAAGTATTTATGCAAAGCGCACAAGCTTCAACCATCAGATCCAGGAGATGTACCGTCTGCCTATCGTGATCAGCGATGGGGGAAGCCCTCCACAGAGCAGCACCAACATGTTCACCATTCGGGTTTGTGGCTGCGATGGAAATGGCGTTTTGATCTCTTGCAACCCAGAAGCCTACACTCTTAATGCTGGACTTAGCACTGGGGCTCTCATTGCAATCCTTGCTTGCATTGTGATATTATTAGGTAAGGAAACCTCGGCATTTTCCTCCTCTTTTTTTATGGATCCCCTGCTGCTGCTACTGAATAAAATGTTCACTTTAACAAAATGTAGTTGTCATTTCTGCTTAAAACAGTGGAAATCTCACAATCAGCAGATGAATTGTTAATTTGAAAATGAAGGGTAAAACACTTATAACCCTTGTATATAAGTTAACTAGCTGTGCCCAGCCACGCGTTGCTGTGGCGAAGTATGGTGAGACTCTACTGTATATTGATAATCTTATATTATCTGCTTAGAACTAGATTATATGAGGCCTCTTCTTCACAGCTGTATAAAATGCACACTGAAGTGAATTATATGGCAGTGTGGAGTCAAGATAATCCAGTTCAAAGCAGATAATATAAGATTCTAAATGGGTTATATAGCTGTGTGGAAGGGCCTTGAGTCTACACTGCCATATAATCCAGTGCAAATGAGATAATCTGTGGAAGAGGCCTAAGTGAAGCCTAACTCTGCCTGTCCCCTGGGCTGTGTAGGTTGCTAGGAGACCAAGTGGGCAGAGCTTAGCCTTCTAACTGGCAGCAATTTGATAAAAACAATTATTTCTCTCCATCTAATTAGAACTTCTTTTTTCTTTTCTTTTTGTTGTATCAACCTAGAGCCGTGGATGATGGGTTGTGTTGTCAGATTGCGAGGTTGGGGGGCCTGTAGTTTTGTTGTTTTGTCCGGTGCCCTGATTCTATCACTCTTTTATATATATATATATAGATTAAATTTCCACATTATATGCAAGGCCACATTACAGTAACAGATCAGTCTAAAATTTAGCCTTCTGTCACCCACCTTCCCTTCCTCAGTCCCTGTCAATCTTCTTGCTGATAAATTACACTCTGCTCTATTATCTTAATACTTTTAATAATAACATATATTTTCCATGTCATTTAACCAAAATCTCACGATCTGAGAGTGGTTTAAATTTGCTTTTACACTGGAACATATACCTAATAAATTGCCTCCATATGACCTCAAACAAAATCATTCTTATTTCTCCTCTCTCCAATAGTACTTTGTATATTACTTTTTCAGATCAAGATATGGCCCATATTGTTTTAATCCAATTTTGTATCGATAGATTATCTAATATTTTCCATACCTTGTCTATCTCTATCCTTGCACTGCATACTAAAGATACTGTGAGGTGTTTGGTAGATTCTCATTTTTGTCTTCCCATAAGGAGAGAAGCAGAAATGCCCCTCTAAAGTAAACTTTTCACCCTATTATTTAGCTTATCTGAAAAACCGTAATGACCTTAACAGCTAAGCAGCTGCACTAAGCAATTGGAGATCGGCTGTGATGGCAAACAGGCCAAACAGGGTGACATTTTCAGCCCCTTCCCGCTAGCAGATCTCTGGTATGGCAAGGAATTATGGCATGGTTCTGGATCCTGATAGTCACTGCCACATTCTCTGCTGGGAAGAGGCTGGAAACAACATTCTGCCATATCTAATCATCTGTTGCTTGGAGGGTCTCCCTAGATTTGAGGTGGATTTTAGGAGGTATTTATAATTGTGGCAATAGTGTCAAAATTGTGAACAGTGAATATGGAGATGTTCTCGATCCACAACTTTAACACAAGATGCCAGCACGAAATCAGTGTTCGTGAGAACATGGAAAAAGATCAGGTGAATGTTCTGAGAGTCTCCTTGCACCCCAAATGAGGGTATTTTACTGAATATTCCTTTGATGTCCTCCACCATCTTGGAATGTGGTTGCTCTCATCCCTGCCCACCACAGTTCTATGTCTGAGCAGAGCTTGGTTTGCACTCATTCTTGAGGCAGTTTTGAACACAATTGTTTGAAATGAGTCGAAGCCAAAGATTTCACTGTATTTGCAGTGGGATTTTTTTATTCATGAAAGAATGGTTATACAGTCAGTCCTCCACAATTACAGGTTTTACTTTTGCAGGTGTGATTATTCACAAGTCTTGTTAAATTTCTCTAGTAATCTCTTAAGTCAGAGATCCTCAAACTTTTCAAGCTGAGGGCTGAAGATTCATGGTCCCTCAAACTGTTTTGGGGCCAGACTATAGTTTGAAGAAAAAAAACATGAAGACTGCACAGATCTTATTTGTAGTGTAAAACAAAACATGAAATAACAACACACTATTTTAACCAACATAAAAATACCATTATTTCAATGGGAAGTATGGACCTAATTTTGGCTTTTGAGATAATCAAGTTTATTAGGATTGTTGTTATTGTGGGCCTTTGAGTCATTTCAGACTTAGGGTGACCCTAAGTCTAAAGTTTAGGACAGGGGTCAGGTAAATAACCCTAGAAGGCTGCATCTGGTATGCGGGCCTTAGTTTAAGGCAGGGGTCCCCAAACTAAGGCCCGGGGGCCGGATGCGGCCCTCCAAGGTCATTTACCTGGCCCTCGCCCTCAGTTTTATAATATAATATTTTTATATCAGTTTTAATAATGTAATATATTGTATATACATATAATATTGATAATAATCTTATGTTATACAATATAAAACTAATAGTAATACCATATAATAATAATTATATGTTATATATTACATATTATATAATAGTATAGTGGTATAGTTCAATATAGTAATATATAATGCTAATATTGTGTTATGCTAATAATATAATATATTGTATGTACATACAGCTGCTCTGAGTCCTCTTCGGGGTGAGAAGGGTGGGATATAAATGTAGTAAATAAATGCAGTAAATAAAAAAATTAATTTTAGACTTAGGCTCAGCCAAAGTCTGAAATGACTTGAAGGCACACAACAACAACAACAATCCTAATTAACTTGACTATCTCATTGGCCAGTAGCAGGCCCACACTTTCCATTGAAATCCTAATAGGTTTATGTTGGTTAAAATTGTTTTCATTTTTAAATATGGTATTGTTCTTTTGTTGTTGTTGTTGTTGTTGTTGCACTACAAATAAGACATGTGCAGTATGCTAGGAATTTGTTTGTATTTTTTTTTCAAATGATAATTCGGCCCCTCAACAGTCTGAAGGATTGTGGACCGGCCCTCTGCTTAAAAAGTTTGGGGACCCCTGGTTTAAGGACTCCCTGAGCTAGGTATTTCAGTGTGACTCTATGGTCAACTTTTGACAGAGTTATGTGGGAGATATAGAGATTCCTAGAGAGAATACTTCGCTAGGCATTTGTAGGTCTTCCGGTGTGATTCTATGATTAACATCTGATAGAAATGCCTTACCAGTCCTGGTTCCCAGGTAGTAAACGGCTTACTTCAGCTCACAGCCAGCCACTCTAAAATAACATCTGTTTGACTGGGCTTCCTGGCTGGGAACTGTAAACGACTGCAACATCTGTTCCCCTATTTGGAAGCTTATCTCTGAAAAACTGAATTTATTGTCAACAAACTGAAGCTACGGCTAATTGACTGCATTTACAACCTGAGGAGTCCTATAGAACTGCTTCAAGACTACGGAGACTTAGATTTGTTTTGACTCCAAGCCAGGTTTGAGCCAATTGATTTGTATACAGATATATTTAGTTTCACAGCATATTACATACCGTTTTGGAGAGACTGAATGTACACATATTGTGTTGCTAACAAATTTTAGTTGGAGTCTTGTTGATATATGTCTTATATATGTTCTGTACTGAAAACTGCTCTGTGTAGCATTTAAATCTGGATGATTGCAGTTTATAAATGTTTATACTCTGTAAGTTACGACTGTGTGCCACTACAGCTGACTGAATTTGGTCATCAGTTGTATTATTATTTGTATTATTGTTAACATTATTATGTATATGATGCTCTAATATACATATTGTGTTCTATGCTTTGAACCTTTATCGTGGTGCATATTGGTATGGTGTTTAGTTATTATTAGAAAGCTGAGCCTAACAGTGGAAGCTCATCCTGCTAACTGGATTTGAACCACCAACCTTTTGGTCAGCAAGTTCAGTAGTTCAGTGGTTTAATCCACTGCGCCACCGGGGAGCCCACTATTTCTGTTTGTAGAATGCAACACCTAGAATTAACGCAATATCATAAGAAAGTCATATATTTCGTTGTGTGCCCCCTTTTAAAAAAATAATAGGAAATAAAATAACTCTCTTGTTTCTTTCATCAGTGATTGTAGTGTTATTTGTAACACTAAAGCGCCAGAAGAAAGAACCTCTGATTGTTTTTGAAGAAGAGGATGTCAGAGAGAATATTATTACGTACGATGATGAAGGCGGAGGGGAAGAAGACACAGAAGCTTTTGACATTGCTACTTTGCAAAACCCTGACGGCATCAATGGATTTATTCCTCGCAAAGACATAAAGCCAGAGTATCAATACATGCCAAGGCCAGAGCTTCGGCCAGCTCCAAACAGTGTTGACGTTGATGACTTTATCAACACAAGGATACAAGAGGCAGATAATGACCCAACAGCACCTCCATATGACTCTATCCAGATCTACGGCTATGAAGGAAGAGGCTCAGTGGCTGGTTCACTTAGCTCCTTAGAATCAGCAACGACAGATTCGGATTTGGACTATGATTATCTACAAAACTGGGGACCTCGTTTTAAGAAACTAGCAGACTTGTATGGCTCCAAAGACACTTTTGAAGATGATTCTTAACAATAACATTACAAATTTGGCCTTAAGAACTGTGTCTAATGTTCTGAGAAAAAAAAATCAGAGGAAAATGTAAGCAGGTATCTTTTTTTAAACAATAAAACAGTGAAAGGCTCATATCTAGTTTGGTGGGAATGGGAGGATGTCCTTTAATATAAAAGGGACATAAAAAGTGGTATATACTGTGAAGTACCCTTTTGATGCAAAAGTATTCAACTTCACTACAAAGGGGAAAGAAAATAACCACTTCTCTAATACAAAAAACCTATGGAATGGATAATTCTGAAGGCAATCTTTTTGTGTATTATGAAGAATTAAGTCTTTTATGTCAAAGAAGCTTCCACAAATTAGAAAGAATAACAGTTCCGAGCTGTAATTTCGCCTTAAACTATGGACACTCCCTATGTAGTGCATTTTTAAACTTGAAATATATAATATTCAGCCAGCTTAAACACATATGATGTATGTACAGGAAAATGTACAATTATAATGTCTCTTTGAGCATCCAACTTGTTTCTGCTGACTCTTGTAAATCTTTTTGCTTATACTTTCATCTTAATCTAATATGTGCCAGATATAAAACGCTGTCTTGTTAAAGTGGGAGGCGCCCTATTTCTATGTCATTTTTAAATGTATCTATTTGTACAATTTAAAAGTTCTTATTTTTAGTATACATACAAATATCAGTATTCTGACATGTAAGAAATGCTACATCACACTTATATTTTATGAACATTGTACTGTTGCTTTAATATGTGCTTCAATATATGAAGCAGACTTTGAAATAAAAAGGATTCTCTTTTTTAAACTCTTGTTTAGTTTGTTAAACGTATGAAAGGCAAGCAATTTTTCTAAAGCCTAATTTGTATTATGATATGACTCTATATTTATGTTTTTCTAGCTACCAACTTCAGTTTTAATAGCTGTTGATGTTATATAGGTAATATAGCTTGTTAAAATTATTGTTTAAATGCAGTTACAAGTTTATATTTAAAAGTAGTATGTATGAAGATACATTACATTCTGCTCCATTTCTTTTTCTAAACAAAGCCATGTTATATGCATATGTCTTACCTCTTGGCAATCCCACAATCTTCAAGAAATGGCTTTACAACTGAGCAAGCATAAGTCTATTTATAAGTTAGGATGCTGCAAGTAATATACACTGTTATATAATCTATGGAAAGACCAGTGTGTATATTTTAAACAATTTTTGTAAAGGAGGCCTTCTATAGAAAGGATTCTTTTTGCTATACCTTTTCTTGCAATACCCCTAGTCCTGCTTTTTTGGATCTTACACATATGTTATTTCATGTTAATGAAGTATATTATCCATCTTTTTCTGGGTCACATATTTATATCTAGATCTGGCTGATTCTAGGTTAGAAACACCTTTTAAATAATCTCAAAGGTCTGTGATCAAAAACTTTTTTAAAACATTGTACAGTAGAGTTTCACTTATCCAACATTCGCTTATCCAACACATTTTTGTAGTCAATGTTTTCAATATATTGTGATATTTTGGTGCTAAATTCATAAATACAGTAATTACTACATAGCATTACTGCGTATTGAACTACTTTTTCTGTCAAATTTGTTGTATAACATGATGTTTTGGTGCTTAATTTGTAAAATCATTACCTAATTTGATGTTTAATAGGCTTTTCCTTAATCCCTCCTTATTATCCAACATATTCGCTTATCCAATGTTCTGCCAGCCCGTTTATGTTGGATCAGTGAGACTCTACTGTAGCTATTTTTATGTATTTTTGGTGCAGAATTCACGAATACCACAAAAAATATTGTGCTACACACAGTACTTTCACAAGTTTTATCAGCAATTTCAGTATTAACTTCAGTCAGTTCTTACAACTTAAATATGCCAAAGCAAGTCGTGAAAAGACTGTACGTGATGGAGCAGATCTGATGTCATTTCTGGATGTGGAATGCAAATTTCTAGATGACTAACATACCTTTTTTAAAGTTTGTGTGACCCTCAATTTTGAAGGCTTGTGAATTCAATGATTTCCTTAGTACTGTATTATGTATTTGCAATGTAAGTAGGTATGTAGTTGAGTTTCTTCAACCGGTAGCTTGTCAACAAAGGCTGAATAGACCACACTGACCATGAAGTTGCTGCTGGCTGTCTTCATGTTTCCAAGGGACTTCCAGCCCTTACCATGGGGGCTCCACATTAAGGAAAGTCTGGGGATATTCCAGAGTTCATTTGAAATTCCAGAGCAATCCCACAGTTTGGGCACAGCGTTAACAGCATGACTAGGTCTGATGTGGACCAGCCCAATGTCCACATGGTGCTGCACCTGCCACTTCCTTTGCCCTACAGTGTTTAGAGCAGAAAAGGGAGGATGGATCGGACCTATGTTGCCATTAACGTTGCCAGATAGCTGCAGATTTCTAGAAGAACTCCTCGCTGTCTCGGGCATCAGCATAGGTATCTTCATAACAAGGAGGGGACAATCACCTCTCTTCTTCCTAGTCATTTGGGCACCTATGCTGATGAAAGCACGAGGTCATTGTAACAATGACAGTGATGGCAAGGTGACAGGACTGGTAAGACATAAACTCCACCCGAGGGTGTGACTACCTCTTAGGCCTCAGGAATCGGTCCATTACTTCCCTGCTCCATACTGGCTCTCTAGAATAACCCTAAGAAGAAGAAGAGGGAGAAAAAATGGGGAGAGAAATAACTTATTCTAAAAAGGATCTGTCCATAAATATAATAATAATAATAATAATAATAATAATAATAATAATAATAATAATAATAATAGCTATTTTTATACCCCGCCCCATCTCCCCGAAGGGACTCGGAGTGGCTTACATGGGGCCTAGCCCGACACAACCAGCAATAAAACAGTAAAACAAATATCCAACAATAAAACATCAGTATCAATAAAACAGTCATAAAAATCAACATACAGCATAAAATGTTAAAAACGGGAGACTAAAACACGGATCTGGGCCAAAGTGCAGAATGTTTCAAAATGGGAGAGGTAGTTTCACAGCTCAAGTAGTCAATAAAGTGCAAAGTAATAATGGCAAAAAATCCTATTATTGAGTGGGCAGATAGTTCGAACCTACAATAATTAATCATTGAAGGCCTTTTGGAAGAACCAGGTTTGGTTCAGAGGAGATTATCTGTGCAATCCAAATGCATGTATAAATTGGCTAGAACTCTCCATCCACTGGTAAACTATAACTCCACTAGTATATGTGCTGTCAGAAGAAGGTGTCCAAGGTCCCATTTGCAGCTGTGGAAAGCTCTAAAACCATTGCAAACCATATCCTTGCCAATATTGCTATCAGGATACCCCAAGAGAGTGATATGGGGTAGGTCAGGGCAGCTCCAGGAGGATTTAGGATCAGTTCCATGGTGGGCCAACATTGCACAGAGATGATCCATGGTAGAGTGGGTTGAGGCAACAAGGTTAACACAACCTTGTCCTGTGTTAAATAAAGTTGTGGGATACTCCGAATTCTAGCCCCAAATTTGAACTGTTCTCCTGACTTTGGGCCCATCTGAACACCTGGGCTGTTTCTGGAATGGTACTAGCCACAACTGTTCTCACTGCTATCCTATTTTTCCTGGTGTTGGGAAATGTAAAGATTACTGTCCCCTCAATTCCCATCTCCCCTGCCATCCTCTCTTGTCTTTGGTCATCTGTAGTGAAGGCCAGGGTGAAAAGGCAATTGGGAAAAGGATGGAAGAGAGAACAGCAGAGTTCATCTGCTCCTTCTTCCCCTTTCTCATTACTCCACCATCCCAACCAATGTTACTGCAGATGTGACAAGTGGTGTTGCATTCAGAGGCAGACACATGGAGAATAGGAGGGAACAGACAATAAGGATGGCCACTGGGCAGTTGGAATTCTGTCCGGTCTCTGCAGCACCGGGGAGGGGAAGGGCTGTCCAACCCATCATTGGCCTGATCCAGGGGAACACACAGGATTCTTCCCTGTTTATTGAGTCAGTAAAGAACTACCCTGAATTTTTTAGTTTTAAGTAGAATTAATTTTAATATTTATTTTTAATATTTAGTTGTAATATTTATTTATTTTATTTATTTACTGTATTTATATTCCGCCCTTCTCACCCCGAAGGGGACTCAGGGTGGATCACATTATATACATATAGTGCAAACATTCAATGCCCATAAACACATTGAACCGAGACAGAGACAGACAGACGCAGAGGCAATTTAACCTTCTCCTGAGGGGATGTTCGATTCTGGCCACAGGGGGGAGCAGCTGCTTCATCATCCACTCTGACGGCACTTCCTCATTCCAGGTCGTAAATTAGTTAAACTTGCCTCCCCACTTTTATAAGTGGTACCTTATTTCCTACTTGATAGATGCAACTATGTTTCGGGTTGCTAGGTCAGCAACGAGCAGGGGCTATATTTTATTTTTAATTGATGGGTGCTCACCCCGCCATGGGCTGGCCTCGAACTCATGACCTCATTGTCAGAGTGATTTATTGCATCAGCTGCTCACCACAGCCCGACCCCTAATAGGACATAGAGATATGTTTTTGTGTATGTAATAGTAAGCTTTCAATTTAGAAAAGCCGTTTTTCTATCATTTTGAATGATTGCAACTTATTTTGGGTGCAAAAACTTGGGGAAATCCAGGCGGTGTATGGAAATCCATTATTATGTCTCAGATAATTACACAGAGGGGAAAACACTCCTTCCAATTTTAATTTGCCCCTAAGAATGCCAGTTGCCATAGTTTGACAGGTCTGACTCTGCATTGCTTATAGTACTCTTCAAAGTTCCATGTATATCTAATTTAAAGTAGGTGCTGTCTTGCATTTTCCTAGATTGAGGGATACTCCACGACCCAAATACATTTTCCCAAATACTACCCAAATACATGTGCTACATTTTCATGCTTCTCCAATATGGAGTATTTTTGAATTAGCTGTTTATATTAACATGTAGAAGAAAAGTAAATCAGCTGCTAAGTTGCCATTTCCGTTCATTATCCTCTCCAAAATCTTTGCTCTCAAGATTTTCACTTTGTGATATGTTACTTGTTAATGCATCATTAGATAATTTTAAAACACTTCATTCTTTTAAAAGAGAAAAGGCACTGACAATTGCTTTTTCATACGTTTGAATACTTGATGTGGTTTTGTCTCTTGTTTTTTTTTTGTTTTTTTTCTATTTCATTCTTACAAGTATGGGAATACATTTACTTCCCAAAAGTTTTGCCATTTTTTTAAATCTATTCATCTATTCAAAGACAATCCTTTTCCCCAATATAAACTTCTTGAGAAAGTGTGAGAGTGAGTGTGTGTATTCTGTTGGCAATACTGAAATTAGTGTGCATATTAGAATCAATAGCATTTAGACAATAGACAAACAGTAGATATGTCATCAACAGCTGTCCCCATGTGTCACTCCTCTTGCTGGAAATTGAGCATCTTTGGTTTTCTATTATAATGTTGATGAATTTGTTGACTTTCAGAAGATATAAAAAGAATATTGACCAATGTGCAGTTAGTTTCCTTCTTAGGTAAACCCTGATTTGGAGATAACCAGTAAGTCAACCTGTCTATGTTCATAATCTCTAAAATTTTATTTAACCAGTCCTCTTTTTTCGGTATTACTTTTTGCCTCCACACCCTGGCATAGACCATCCTTGCTGCTGTAACCAAAAAATTAAACAAAATCTCTTTATTTTTGTCGTTTTCTATATCTAACATACCCAGCAGAAAGAATTCAGGGTCTCTTTGAATTTTTATTTTTAGAATTGATTGTATAACTTCATTTATCATTTTCCAGAACTGTTGTGCTTTCGGACAAGACCACCAGGTGTGAAAAAATGTTCCTGTCTGTTGTTCGCATTTCCAACATTTGTTGGATGCATTCTTGTAGCATTTAAAAATTTTATATGGAGTTATATAGCATCTATATTGCATCTTGAGCCAGTTTTCTTTCAAATCATATGAATAAGTGTACTTAAGCCTTTGATTCCAGGCTTTATTCCAGTGTCTCAATTCGATTGGATGGCCAACATTCTGGGCCCATTTCACCTGAGTCTTTTATTTGTTCTTTGTCTGTTACCCACTCTAGTAGTTTGTTTTTTTGTTGTAAATTTTAGTAATCAATTTTTTCTCAGTTTTCATTATACTGTCCAAGAAGCCGTTTTTATCTGCAAAGCCCAGATCCCTCTCTTTCTTAAAAAGTTCGAATACTTGCCTATATTGAAACCACAAGAAGTTTGGAAACTTAAGTTTAATGTCTTTTTCCTCTTTTAAGTCTACTTTATCTTTTTGTTTTATCAATAGGTCATCATATATTGGCCAGCTTTGCCAGCCCAGTTATTTTCTTTGGAAAGCTTACAGGGGGGATAACCATAGGGGGGGGGGGTGTCTGTCTATAAAGTCTTGATTTGTATCTGTTCCATCTTTTTATCAGGCCAGCTCTTATACAGATGTAACTGTCTTTTGGGCTGCATAGGTCAACAGCAAGCTAGACTATTAATGTTCAGGAGCTTACTCCGACCCAGACTAGCTTCCATCTCATGACCTCTTGGTCAGTTGTGAATACTGCAGCTGGCTACTAACCAGCTGCGCCACAGGTCAGTGACAATAATCACCAAAATATGAAGATGGCCTGTAGAACTAGCTGAAAACCAAGACATTGTGATGTTCAGTGTTTTTTTTTTTTGTTTTTTTTTTGCAAAACAAGTTTCTTCTGGTGTGAGAGACATTGCCTAGGGGATACCCGGATGTTTGATGTTTTTACCATCCTTGTGGGAGGATTCTCTCATGTCCCCGCATGGAGCTGGAGCTGATAGAGGGAGCTCATCCGTGCTCTCTGCGAGTTGGATTTGAACCAGTAACCTTCAGGTCCGCAACCCAACCTTCAAGTCATCAGTCCTGCTGGCACAAGGGTTTAACCCACTGTGCCCTGGGGGCGTGATGTTCATGGATTTCTTTATTTCACATTAAAATGGAAATATGTGGCACTGCAGTTGATGTGGATCTAAAAACAGCTTCATTAGCACACATCTCCATTGTGTCGCCATGTCCTCCTTTGCTGTGCTTAGCTCTTTTGTCATGTCATATTCTATAGCTGGGAGAAAACGATGCTACATTTATCTGATACATTATTTATCGTGAGCTCTTTCCCACCACTTAAGATACATGCTAACTACATCCAAACGACAGCCTGTCAAATCTTATTGGAAAGATCACCTTAAAGTGTTCTGGGGGAAAGTGAATCTGGAGGCCAAAAGGAAGAGCTATGCCTGATTTGATTACTAAACACAATTGGAGAGATAAAGCACTTATACTAGGTGTAGTGATGAGAGATTAAAAGTATAAGTAACAAGCAAAAAACTTTTTGAAAGTATTCTGTGGTTGTGTTCTTAAACAGATGGACCAAGATATATAAAATAATAATAATAGTAATAGTAGTAGTAGTAATGAATTCTAGTCTCTGACCAACACAGTCAGAATCTTCAAAACCGCAAATTAACATGCAAATTAAAAGTTAAAAGAGGGATATGGAAAAAAATGTTTTTGAGGATGTGTGGGGGAAATTTATTGAGAAATGGCTCCAAAAAAGGGATGGAGGGCTACCGCCTCAGGAAGAAATAAGATTTTGGTTAGACAATACATAAGAAGTGGCTCGGGGTGGGAGGGGAGATAATAATAATAATAATAATAATAATAATAATAATAATAATAATATGAATAATAATACCTTTATTTTTATACCCCGCCCCATCTCCCCGAAGGGACTTGGGGCGGCTTACATGGGGCCTAGTCTGATAAAGCAAACAAATATCAATAACACAGCAATAAAACAATAAAACCAATAAAAACATCAATATCAGTAAAAACATCAATATCAGTAAAAACAGATCGTTAAAATCGACACAGTGGTGAAGAAATATAGATGGACAAATGTTAACATGGTAGTAGATATAAATCAACAATAGATATAAAAGAATAATGCAAGTATTGTATGATATATATCTGCTATGTGATAAAAGTAATTATTGTATGAAAAATTTTAAATTCAATAAAAACTATTTATATATAAAAAAGAATCTTCAGCACTGACATCAGTATGGAGTTAGGCCTAGACAAATGTGCCACAGTGGCATTAAAGAAAGGGAAAATTATTCACAGTGAGGGCATAGAGATGCCAAATGGACAAACCATAAAGTGAAATCAGCAAGAAGCCCTCTGACCACTCGAAACAACACTGCTGGATGGTTCCTTGCAGATGCAATGGTGGCAGCAAGGAACAACTTCTCTGCTAGCTCCATTACCAAAGAGTAGCCTTTCAAATACTCTCTAGTCAGATTCTCTTCAAGTGCTCCATCAATGTCGCCTTAGTCTCTGTCTCACTTCCTTCCTCACTTCCAACTCAAGAAGAACAAGAACAAGAAGAAAATACTTTTTTTATTTTTTTAAAAAAATATTTTTTGGGGAAAGGAAAGTGTAGGACAGTGTACAGATTAGAAGCAAGAAGATTAAAGGCCCAGTCCTAAACTACATTACCCAGGCTGCATCAGCATCAGAAAGCACTAATCAAGATAGTGGAGAAAGAGTTCTGTCCCTCCCTAAATTTTTGAAAATTCTCCAAAAATATGTGGATAAGTGAAACTTTCTGAAATTTTGTGGATTAACAGCAGTAAATGTGTGTTGTCGAAGGCTTTCATGGCCGGGATCACAGGGTTGTTGTATGTCTTTCAGGCTGTGTGGCCATGTTCCAGAAGTATTCTCTCCTGACATTTCGCCCACATCTATGGCAGGCATCCTCAGAGGTTGTGAGGCATGGATAAACTAGGCAAGGATATATATATATTTTCCTTCCTTGCCTAGTTTATCCATGCCTCACAACCTCTGAGGATGCCTGCCATAGATGAGGGTGAAACGTCAGGAGAGAATACTTCTGGAACATGTCCACACAGCCTGAAAGACATACAACAACCCAGCAGTAAATGTGTTCTACCATTGTAGCAAGTTTCACCTCAATAGCTTTAAAAAAGAGGGAGTTAGGAGCCCCTGAAGTTTTCCCAATTATAAAAATTTAATTATGTGCATGTGCAATTACTGTAACAAAATAGTAACAAAATTTCATTAGTTTAATTATAATAACAACATTTTCACTAAATATACTTTAGAAACTTTTTAGAAATGAAGCGCCAGCACCCCATAGTTTTGTAATGACTTTTGAACCATTTTTAATGGATCTCACATCCCTACTAACTAGCACGCACTATCTTTCTCTTCTCAGAAGCCAGAATGCCTCAGGAAAATGGAGGCACTCACTCTGGTGTTTATAGACCAGCTTGACTAAAAGACACGTAAGCGGCTTTCTTCTCCTTGGCTCAGGCAGCAGAGCTCAGAGGGAAACCTGTGATGTCTCAGGTACCTTTGGCCCCTGATCCAGCAGCCATTGCGGATCTAAGTGAAGAGAATTTGTTTTTTCCCCACAGCAGCAAGATTCTATCCCTTTCCAGATGTCTCCTGTTGACATTGCAGAGTCAGAGCCAATTAGAAATGCCCTTGAAATGTTGCCGGCTCTTCCCGGATCTCCGGAGAGTTTAGAATTTGATAGAAGGGCTACTTTCCAAACAGATCGCTCTCGAAGACAAAGTTTAAGGAGAAGTGTGAGATTAGCGGAGCAAGGAGATTGTGGCTAAGCCAGTTTTCCTGGGAAGAATTGAGGAGGTAGGCATCTGGCGTCTCGTTGTTAGCAGCTTGTTCTCTTGGGAACTTTTGGGGAGTCACGCACCTGCTTGGGGGAAGCTTTTGGACTTCAATAAAACTTCTGTGCAGAGAATCTCTGTTGCGGTGTCAACTGGACTTCTAACAGAAGAACACATCGTCTCTTGATCCTGTGCTTCTAAGCGGCCCATTGGCGCGCTTACTCTTGAGTAGACCAGGTGTAGCGGCTCGTCCCTTGCCAAGTTTGGACTGCGTTTCAGATCCACCACGAATTGCCTTGCCTTGCCTTGCCTTGAACCCTGGTTCTGGACTATTATTCAAGTACTTTCCTAAGGAACTTTGCTCCTTTCCCCACTCAAACTTCCAATAGGTTTGAGTGTGTTTTGGTTATTGGATTTTGGACTTTGGTCTCTAATATTGGACATATAACTTTCATTCTTTGGACTAATTCTGATCTTTTCTAAAAGGTCAACTGTTTGACTATCTACTCTGCTTATATTTGCTGAAAACTTTTATTGCTTCAATAAAGATATTAGATTGTATATTGGCCTCCGTGTTGGTTCCCAGTGTTTGCGCTGCCTAGGAGTGTTACAAAACCCCAGTTATGTGTGTGGCTGCCACTCTGTGTGCTCCATGTGAAGCCGAAAAAATCAGAAAGCTGATGTTTTCAGCAGCTGCGTGTTTTGTTATGGTCATCCTGCCCATGCCGTTACAAGCAATATGAAGCCCAGAGATGCATAATCATCCAGTGCTCATTTTGAAAAACAGAATGGTGCACAACCCTAGTAGACACTATTTGGAGTTTTGAACAGTTTCGTTTGGAGATTGAATTGAATCAGGACTGGGTTTTGGTTTCTCTTCTGCTTGTTCCTTGAAAGTTTGTTGTTATTGAGAATTGATTGGTCGACCTCAGGCTGTACGACTATGCTGTTGGAGATCCAGGGCAAGGGACCTGACAAGAAGCAAGTTCGAATAGTCTCATCAAAGGACATCTTCTCAAAAACAAAAACAAAAAAAAACATCCACAAGAAATCTTGGGTCTTTGAGTGCTAACATTCATTTGCCTACTGGGATGACCTATCTGATTCATCAACTTATCTCATCCTTTGCAAAGTGTATCCACTTTTTCTGACAACTGAATCCTTGTGATTTGTTTCCTCTATCAATGAAAGACTGCTCAATTTTCCAGCTTCCACATTCAATTATTATAGCAAACATTGCACCATTAATCATCATTAATCAGGGACATGCACATTTAATACAAGTTTCTCTTATATAAAGTTAATGGCCGTGATATTCTGTGGCAATATTTTTAATATGCCTTGTAGCATATTATAGGTCATTCATATTTTAACTCGCTCTTTTTAACTGACATAAGCAACATTTAAAGGTGTTTTATTTCCAGCATTCATGTGCATATTATAACGTCATTGTTGTTGTTGTTTTTTGGGGGGGGGGGGGGGTTTGAACTAAAGGAGGAGAAATAGCTCACAGCATTAGTGCAATTTTGCCATAACATCTGTTTCTAGTTAACTTCTTAAAGCATATTAATCTCAGTTCAATAATTTGCTAAATCTGCAGTCAACTCATGACTGATATGTATGTTATGAAAAGCGAAATGGATTCTTCTCCAAAAATCATAATCAAAGTTGGAATTTTTTCTAAAGTTGCCAAACTGCACTATAGAACTAATGAAGTTTGACATCACATTAACTACCATAGCTGAAGGCTATGGAATCATGAGATGAAGCAGCTGCTCCCCCCTGTGGCCAGAATCGAACATCCCCTTAGGAGAAGGTTAAATTGCCTCTGCATCTGTCTGTCTCTGTCTCGGTTCTATGTGTATATGTGTGATGACCCATGGGCCTTGTAGTCCTGCTCAGGACATTGTAATTCCTGATGAAGATGAAAACTTGGGTTTTTTACCTTCCCAGTCTGAACTGGATTCCTCTCAGCCAGATCTTTCCCAGGCAGATCTGGGAACCTTGCACCTGCAAGAAAGTTGTCTCCCAGAAGTATGTCAAACAAGCCCAGAGCCTACTTCTCCCGTATTCTTGCGCCGGGAGTTTTGTAAACAACAGAGAAGTTTGGATTCAGCTTCGCGCAGGAGTGCGAGGATTGCAGCTAAGAATGTGGCCAATTAAGACTGCTTCTCGTGAGAATCTTTGGGGAGTCTCACATCTGGTCTCAGAGTTAGCTTTCGGTTCTGATTCCCAGAGAACTGCTTCGGCGGGAAAGCTAGACTCTATTTAGGTGTTTTACCCGCGTAGTAACTTCGCGGAGTCAATTCGTCAGCCTTCGGGGCGAGTTGTGTCTGGACAGCGCGCTCCGATTCAAGCCTCGCTCCTGCTCAAGCCTTGCCTTGCTATCCAGCCTTCGCCTTGCTTCCCAGCCTTGTTTATCTACGGACTTTGCCTTGTTTCCCAGGATCAATCCTTGCCTTGTTCCACGGATTATCAAGTTATTCCACGGACCTTGTTCTTGTTCTTAGTTACCTTGTTCCACGTTCAAGCCTTGTTTCAAGTATCAAGTTATTTCCTAGCCTCGCTCAAGTTTCATGGACTAAAGGACCTTGTCATCTCCCCTCACTTTGCTTGGCAAAGTGAGTGTTTCGGTTATTGGATTACAACTTTGGACCTTAATATTTCTTATTGGACATTGCTTTTTTGGACTAATTCTGACCTTTCCTGAAAGGTCTAATTCTGGACTATTTTCTACACTTGTTTTTATTAACCTTATATATTCCTACAATAAAGATATTAGATAGATTCTGGCCTCTGTGTATGGTTATTGGTGCTCTGCAGCCTGGGTCGTGACAGTTTGACTCCGCCACCCTAAGCACCAATTAACCTCGGCCAGAATGTCTACCGGAGTCGTACCTGGGCCGAGCGGCCAGCCGATTACCTACACCATCGACAAGGAAGAGGTGGACCGAATCCGTGATAAGCTCAATGCACAGGATGGAGAAATAAGGGGTTTGAAGGAACGCGGAGTTCGTCTTCCGGCCATGGCGTTGCCAACCAAGTTTACTGGAGAAGCTTCTAAGGTTCATGTCTTCCGTCGCCAATGTCAAGCTTATCTGGAGGCCCGTGCTGCCGAGTTTCCCCAAGAAGACATCAAAGTGGCATGGGTTTACAGTCTTCTAGACGGGCCAGCGGCCAGCTGGGCGACGGCACTGTTCGACCAAGCCTCTCCACACCTAAGATCAGCGCAACACTTCTTGGACCACCTCAAGGAGACTTGGGGAATCGAGGACAATTTGGAGGCAGCCGGTCACAAACTCCGTCGCCTTTTCCAAGGAGACAGACCTATGTCTCAGTATATAGCCGAGTTCCGAGTGCTGGCCCACAACACCGGCTGGAACGATGTAGCCCTCAGGGGACAATTCCGGGAGGGTCTCAACATTGAAATGCTGGAAGAAATCTCCAAGGTGGATCCTCCCCAGACCCTCGAGGCACTCATTGATCAATGTTTACGGGCTGAAGTCATGATTGCCAACAGGAAACAGTGGGTTCGAGGCCAGGGCAGTAGAGCCGGGGCAAAAACCCCCGCTCCCGCCAGCGTTCAGCCACGTCCGGTGTGGAGACCCCCACCGCCAACCCCATACCCCAGAGGAGGCGAGGAGGTGCCGATGCAGTTGGGCAATGTGCGTCCCAGACTAGATGCCGCCGAGAAGGCCCGTCGTCAACGCTTAAACCTCTGCTGGTACTGCGGGAACGGGGGCCACTTCGCCAGAGAGTGCCCAGCCAAAGGGAAGCCTGCCGCCCGTCTTGCGGCGGCGTCCTCCACGGAGACGAAGGCGTCTGAGCCGACTGGCACACAGCCGGCGGGGGAAGCCAACGACCGGGTGTAGAGAGGCTCGCCAACCCGGTCAAAAAATCCATCCAAGAGCCGCCAACCGGGGTCCTGTTCCTTCTCGTGGTCACATTATGGTCAGCAAAAAGGGGACCCGTCATGATCCACGCCATGATAGACTCTGGAGCTACCAACAATTTCATCGATAGAGAGTATGCCGACTCTCTGGGATTACAATATCATGATTTCAAGAATGCCCGTGTGGTGCAAGCCATAGACGGCCGTCCCCTCAAGACGGGCCCCGTAAGTCAGTGGTCGGAACCCACCAGGATGTGGATAAGGGAACATATGGAAGAGATTTCCTTCTTTGTTACCGAGGTCCCCCATTTCCCTGTGATTTTGGGAATTCCATGGCTGACTCTCCACGACCCTAACATTTCCTGGTCCAACAGAGAACTGCAGTTTGCTTCACCGTACTGCCAAAACCATTGCCTCGTAGCCAAGGTATGCCATGCCACAAACACCGAGCCCATCATCACCTTGCCAAAGAAGTACTCCGAGTATTGGGATGTATTCAATGAGAAAGAAGCCGAAAAATTACCCCCACATAGACCTTATGACTGTGCCATTGACTTGGTGGAGGGGGCCCCGATCCCGCGAGGGCATCTCTACTCCCTGACTGAACCAGAGCAAGAAGCTCTCAGGGAATTCCTAGAGACAAACCTTCGCAAGGGATTCATCAGACCCTCTCAATCCCCAGCCGCCTCCCCAGTGATGTTTGTGAAGAAGAAGTCAGGGGAACTACGCTTGGTGGTGGACTACAGAGCATTGAACAATATCACCAAGCGGAACAGCTATCCCCTGCCCTTAATCTCGGATCTACTGGATCGGCTTCGAGGAGCCAAGGTTTACACCAAGCTGGATCTTCGGGGGGCTTACAACTTAGTTCGCATCAGGGAAGGGGACGAGTGGAAGACCGCCTTCCAGACCAAATTCGGATTATTTGAGTCCCGAGTTATGAATTTCGGTTTATGCGGAGCCCCCGCAACGTTCCAGCATTTTGTCAATGACATTTTTCAGGACTATCTAGACAGGTTCTTGATAATCTACCTGGACGATTTTTTGGTGTTTTCCAGATCACAATCAGAACATGAGAACCACGTCAAAATGGTGTTACAACGATTGCGGGATCATGGACTTTATGCCAAGCTGGAAAAATGCGCTTTTGATCTACAAGAGGTAGATTTCCTTGGTTACCGCATCTCGCCTCTAGGGCTTTCCATGGATCCAGCCAAAGTTTCAGCAGTATTGGAATGGCGGGCGCCAACTAACAAGAAAGAGGTGCAGCGTTTCTTGGGGTTCGCGAACTACTACCGCAAGTTCATTCCAGATTTTGCCCGCTGGTCCGACCCCATCACTAGCTGCATCCGTGGAAAGCAGCCTTTCCGCTGGACTGATCAAGCAGAGAAAGGGTTCCAGCAACTAAAGAAACTATTCACCTCCCAGCCAATTCTACAGCACCCAAATCCTGGAACCCCTTTTGTGGTGCAAGCGGACGCCTCTGATGTGGCAATTGGGGCTGTACTCTTACAACCGGTGGGAGATCACCTCCACCCCTGTGCCTTTTATTCTCGTCAACTAACCACACCAGAGAGGAATTACACCATTTGGGAAAAAGAACTACTGGCCATAAAGGCAGCCTTTGAAACTTGGAGACATTGGCTAGAAGGGGCCAAATTTCCCATTGAAGTCCACACTGATCATCGTAATCTAGAACATCTAAGAACTGCCCGCAAACTAAATCAGAGGCAGCAACGTTGGGCTTTATTCTTTGAACGTTTCAACTTTCAGATCCATTATGTGACCCCAGCCCAAACCAAGCAAGCAGACGCCCTGTCACGTAAACCGGAATACGCTGCAGGACGCAAGGAGACCTTTGAATCCCAACTGCTACAACCTGAGAACTTTGCCACGCTCACGGTGGGGAACACCAAATCCATTCCCATTGGTTCAACTTCCCCTACTCCAGGACCCATCTGTGCTCAAGAAATCAGGGCTAGTCAGCAAGCAGATGCCTGGGCGCAGGACCAACTTCGCCAAGGTCTGCATTTCCCCTTTTCGCTTAAAGATGGGCTGCTCTGCTATAGAAATCATGTTTATATCCCACCCGGACCGGGCAGGGAAAAAGCGCTTCGTCTGTGTCATGACTGCAAACCAGCAGGACACTTCGGACTATTTAAAACTATGCATTTGATCCTAAGGGATTTTTGGTGGCCCAAGATCCGCAAGGATGTGGAAAAATATGTCAACACCTGCCCAGTATGCCAGCGCTCCAAGATACGAAGGGAGAAGCCCTCAGGGCTTTTACACCCCCTTCCTACCCCATCTCGCCCATGGGAAATAATTTCCGCGGATTTCATCACTGACCTACCACCTTCCTGTGGATTCACCACGATCTTAGTGGTGGTGGACCTATTCACCAAGTTAGCCCATTTCATTCCCTGCGAAGGCCTCCCCACGGCCAAGGAAACTGCGGATCTATTTCTTCAACATGTTTTCAGACTACATGGATTGCCCAAGAGTTTAGTCACAGACCGTGGATCTCAATTCACCTCTCGTTTTTGGAAGGCACTACAAAAACTATTGGGCATAGACTCTCGCTTATCTTCAGCTCATCATCCCCAAACAGATGGGCAAACGGAGCGCACCAATGCCACTTTGGAGCAGTATCTTCGCTGTTATGTAAACTATCAACAGGACAATTGGGCTTCTCTGTTACCACTGTCTGAGTTTGCCTACAACAATGGAGTTCAAGCTTCTACAAAAGAAACGCCGTTCTTTGCAAACTACGGCTTCCATCCACGTTTCTTCCCCCCTGTCATGGAAACTTCAGAGGTTCCCGCAGCAGAGGATTGGCTGCAGGAACTCACAGCGGTGCAACAACTTTTGCTCCAGCAACTGGACCAAGCCAAGGAGGACTATAAACGCCACGCTGACAAACATCGCCAGCCGGGCCCCGAAATCAAGGTAGGAGATCGGGTTTTCCTGTCCACTCGCTTTCTGCCCTCCCACCGCCCTTGCCGGAAGTTAGATGCCCGTTTCATTGGTCCCTATCCAGTGGTGGCGCAATTAAACCCCGTGACTTTCAAACTCCAACTTCCGCGTTCAATGCGCATTCACCCCGTGTTTCACCGTTCCCTGCTCCTTCCGGCGGATGGTGTGCGACCTGATACAGACCAACCGGCCCCCCCTCCTGTTTTGATGAATGGGGAGGAGGAGTTCGAGGTTGAGGACATTTTGGATTCTCGCTTTCACCGCCGCCGCCTACAATATCTCATTGACTGGGTGGGTTTTGGCCCTGAGGAACGCTCTTGGGAAGACGCCTCCACAGTCCATGCTCCTGATCTAACCCGTCGCTTTCATCAGACCTATCCCACCAAACCACGACCTCGCGCCTCGGGGAGAGGGCCCCAGTTTGGGAGGGGCCTTGAGGAGGGGGATAGTGTGATGACCCATGGGCCTTGTAGTCCTGCTCAGGACATTGTAATTCCTGATGAAGATGAAAACTTGGGTTTTTTACCTTCCCAGTCTGAACTGGATTCCTCTCAGCCAGATCTTTCCCAGGCAGATCTGGGAACCTTGCACCTGCAAGAAAGTTGTCTCCCAGAAGTATGTCAAACAAGCCCAGAGCCTACTTCTCCCGTATTCTTGCGCCGGGAGTTTTGTAAACAACAGAGAAGTTTGGATTCAGCTTCGCGCAGGAGTGCGAGGATTGCAGCTAAGAATGTGGCCAATTAAGACTGCTTCTCGTGAGAATCTTTGGGGAGTCTCACATCTGGTCTCAGAGTTAGCTTTCGGTTCTGATTCCCAGAGAACTGCTTCGGCGGGAAAGCTAGACTCTATTTAGGTGTTTTACCCGCGTAGTAACTTCGCGGAGTCAATTCGTCAGCCTTCGGGGCGAGTTGTGTCTGGACAGCGCGCTCCGATTCAAGCCTCGCTCCTGCTCAAGCCTTGCCTTGCTATCCAGCCTTCGCCTTGCTTCCCAGCCTTGTTTATCTACGGACTTTGCCTTGTTTCCCAGGATCAATCCTTGCCTTGTTCCACGGATTTATCAAGTTATTCCACGGACCTTGTTCTTGTTCTTAGTTACCTTGTTCCACGTTCAAGCCTTGTTTCAAGTATCAAGTTATTTCCTAGCCTCGCTCAAGTTTCATGGACTAAAGGACCTTGTCATCTCCCCTCACTTTGCTTGGCAAAGTGAGTGTTTCGGTTATTGGATTACAACTTTGGACCTTAATATTTCTTATTGGACATTGCTTTTTTGGACTAATTCTGACCTTTCCTGAAAGGTCTAATTCTGGACTATTTTCTACACTTGTTTTTATTAACCTTATATATTCCTACAATAAAGATATTAGATAGATTCTGGCCTCTGTGTATGGTTATTGGTGCTCTGCAGCCTGGGTCGTGACAATATGGGCATTGAATGTTTGCCCTATATGTATATAATGTGATCCGCCCTGAGTCCCCTTCGGGGTGAGAAGGACAGAATATAAATACTGTAAATAAATAATAAATAAGTTCCCTCCCATTTTCACATACACAAGTTCCAGTGTCTAGTACAGGGGTCCTCAAACTTTTTAAGCCGAGGGCTGGTCTACAATCCTTCTGACTGTTGAGGGGCCGGATTATTATATGAAAAAAAAATACAAACAAATTCCGATGCACACTGCATATGTCTTATTTGTAGTGCAAAAACAACAACAACAACAATGAAAGAACAATACAATATTTAAAAATAAAAACAATTTTAACCAACATACATTTATCAGGATTTCAATGGGAAGTGTGGTCCTGCTTCTGGCCAATGAGATAGTCAAGTTAATTAGGGTTGTTGTTGTTGTTGTGTGCCTTCAAGTCATTTCAGACTTTGGGTGAGCCTAAGTCTAAAATTTATTTATTATGTATTTACTGCCTTTATTTACTACATTTGTATCACACCCTTCTCACCCCAAAGGGGACTCAGAGTGGCTTACAAATTATATGTACATACAATATATTATATTATTAGCATAGCACAATATTAGCATTATATATTACTATATTGAACTATATCACTATACTGTAATATTATTAGTAATATTATATGTAATTAGAATATATAATTAATAGGCTTGCTCAAATAATTCGTTTTCCCCGTTTACCGTTATTGATTCGTTATTTTCGTTTGTTTTGAAGCAATATCGAACCTTGGTTGTCCACACGCCTGGATATCGCGGTTTCGAACCGCGATTGGCCGTTTTCCGTTATGGCGCCTTTTTTTCGTTTTTAAAAAATGCTTTGGCAAATCATCCAAACTTGTTTAAGTCCACTGGGGCAATCTAGCGTGTTGTTTGCACCTTGTAGCCAATCAGAGAGCACGTTTAACCAGGGGGAGGGGCTGGTAGGACGTCCTGAGCGTGCACACGCCTCGTGGCTCAGTCGCACTGGGAATTTTGGAGAGGGTGGAAGGGAGATTTTGGTGCAGGCACTGGCAGGCAGGAAAGATTGCTGCGTCACAGCATGGCTGTGTGAAGACCGGGAGAAAAGGTGGGGTGGCTGGCTGAGTTTGGGTGGTGTGTGTTAGTTGGGTCTTTCTTTTTCTTTTGTTTTTGCAAAGGGCTGTCCTGTGGGTGCTTTTTTCCTGGCGCAGCAATTTTTCTACTGCGCCATTTTTCTTCTTGCGGGCGGGGTGGGCTTTCTCCTTTCTTTTTTCCACGCAAAAGTGTTTTTGGAAACAAGGGATCCGAGCCAGGGACGCTTCCTGATAATCCTAAGCCAAGTTTGGGAAAGAGTTGCATATCCCATACTTCCCTGTACAAAATACAACTCCTTTTGGGGAAAGAAGAGGGGGTGCCTTTGTCCCTTCACCGCTCTCAAACACAAGCGGGGCTGCTTGTGTCTCAGCCAGGGACGCTTTCTGATAATCCTAAGCCAAGTTTGGGAAAGAGTTGCATATCCCATACTTCCCTGTACAAAATACAACTCCTTTTGGGGAAAGAAGGGGGGTGCCTTTGTCCCTTCACTGCTCTCAAACACAAGCGGGGCTGCTTGTGTCTCAGCCAGAGACGCTTTCTGATAATCCTAAGCCAAGTTTGGGAAAGAGTTGCATATCCCATACTTCCCTGTACAAAATACAACTCCTTTTGGGGAAAGAAGGGGGGTGCCTTTGTCCCTTCACCGCTCTCAAACACAAGCGGGGCTGCTTGTGTCTCAGCCGGGGACGCTTCCTGATAATCCTAAGCCAAGTTTGGGAAAGAGTTGCATATCCCATACTTCCCTGTACAAAATACAACTCCTTTTGGGGAAAGAAGGGGGGTGCCTTTGTCCCTTCACCGCTCTCAAACACAAGCGGGGCTGCTTGTGTCTCAGCCGGGGACGCTTCCTGATAATCCTAAGCCAAGTTTGGGAAAGAGTTGCATATCCCATACTTCCCTGTACAAAATACAACTCCTTTTGGGGAAAGAAGGGGGGTGCCTTTGTCCCTTCACCGCTCTCAAACACAAGCGGGGCTGCTTGTGTCTCAGCCGGGGACGCTTCCTGATAATCCTAAGCCAAGTTTGGGAAAGAGTTGCATATCCCATACTTCCCTGTACAAAATACAACTCCTTTTGGGGAAAGAAGAGGGGGTGCCTTTGTCCCTTCACCGCTCTCAAACACAAGCGGGGCTGCTTGTGTCTCAGCCGGGGACGCTTCCTGATAATCCTAAGCCAAGTTTGGGAAAGAGTTGCATATCCCATACTTCCCTGTACAAAATACAACTCCTTTTGGGGAAAGAAGGGGGGGTGCCTTTGTCCCTTCACCACTCTCAAACACAAGCGGGGCTGCTTGTGTCTCAGCCGGGGACGCTTCCTGATAATCCTAAGCCAAGTTTGGGAAAGAGTTGCATATCCCATACTTCCCTGTACAAAATACAAGCGGGGCTGCTTGTGTCTCAGCCGGGGACTACACCAATTTAACAAAGTTTCAGCCACAAAAACAAAGTTTCTGAAGTAGAGCAATGACTTTCACAGTAAAGACAACCCAATTTAACAGGAAATAAGACTTTCAAACCAGGAACAGATTTCTGCAATTATTAAAAAATGGTTTATTATAAAAGCTATGAAAATTTGCCAAAAATCAGAGGATAAGGGAAACGTTCCACATTTTGGTGAGCTATCAGTGTTAAATGTGTTCTACCACTGTACCAAGTTTGAAGAAGATCACTCAAAAAATGAGGGCGGGAGAGCCCCCTAAGTCCCCCCCCCTTCGGGCTGTTTTTGGGCCACCGCGCATGCGCGTCCGCCATTAACGAATTAATTTCGAAAATAACGAATTTTCGTTAATTTCGAAAAATTTTGGGGGCCAAATTCGTTATTAGCAACAAAAACGAAAAAATGCCCCCTCTAGTTTTGAAACGAGTTTAGAATCAAATTTTTCATGGATCGATCAAGCCTAATAATTAATATTATTATATGGTATTATTATTAGTGTTATATTGTATTACATTATAATATTATCAATATTATATGTATATACAATATATTATATTATAAAACTGAGGGCGGGGGCCAGGTAAATGACCTTGGAGGGCCGCATCCGGCCCCCGGGCCTTAGTTTGGGGACCCCTGGTCTAGTACGTTTTGGACTTCCGTGACTGAGAATAAGGAGACTGGAAAGGAAAGGAGAGGAGCCCAGAGAAAGAAATTGTGTCTGTCTTAAGAATGATGCTTTCTGTCTCCTTGAGAGTAAAGAGAGGGAGAAGAGCCCAGAGAAGTGGTGTATGTCTTAAGAAAACAATTTCTCCTGCTTTCCTCTGTTTTCCCCAGCTCTGCCTTGTCAAGAGGTACTGTTACTAAAAGGCACTTTACTCACTTCAAGAATATCTTCTTAACTTATGATGAAGCAACATGGCCAAACTTTTTGTTTTTTAAGTTGTGAGCTCAACCAATCAAACTCATTCCTTTGGAATCAGCAAAATTTTACCACAGGTGTGGTTAACCATGTGTAGATTTAATGTACTGTTCTTACACTGCCAAAAATCAGAAAAGCTTCAAGGGTTGGCAGTACACATTATTCAACTTTCATTATTTTAAGTAAGAAAAAGCCAGTGGGTTTAATTTAGACGCTTGAAGAAATTAAGTGTAGACCATCTGTTTTCCATCCTCAAGAATTGATAAGCCAACATATTAGATGAACATTTTGTTCTAAAAAGCAGCCTGGAAAATGCTAACACTCGTATACTGCTAATCTTGGTGGCTCTTTTAGCAACAAGGAGGTGGTTGAAGCTCTAGGTTCCTGGTGCCAATTTTGTTCCAACAGTGATAGTTGAAATTAGATCTTAGATATGATTCAAAGGCTTTTCTTGAAAACTGTTGATGTGTTTTGAGACCCATATGGCTACTTGTGGCTTGTGAAAAAGCTGAACAGTGCAAAGGTTGCCGTTTCTGTTAATATAAATGATTGCAAATAGATCCCAACCATATGATACTGTTCTACCTTACACATATTGGGAATATCTTCTTTAACAATCCAGAATTTATTTTCTGAAGGTGTATATGCATGAATTGAGTTAGGCATGAATTAAAACTGAATTTTTAAAAGTTTTTTTAGTGACTAACGCTGTTTTATATGAATGGGAACATGTCCTGCTGGAACAGCTGAGGCAATGTGGTGCAGTTTTTGAAAAATGATATTAAATCAATGGCTGAATATAATTCTTCAGGGCATGTGAACTATATACTTTACTCAGGCCAGCCATGCAAAGTGAGAATATATTACAATGGCATAAACATGATGTTGACGGCAGGAAAAAATAAAACACATGGAATCTCAGATGTTTTTATTTGTGTGTGTGTGTGTGTGTGTGAATGTCAAAAGTCAGACGCCAATTAAAGAGCAAAATAGAGTTTATTAAAGCAACAGTCCAAAAAATAGCTCAACAAACTAAAAAGACTTAAAACACTTAACTTTCAGTGTTATTAAGTAGAACAAGCGGGTAAAACCCCAAAAAACAAGAACTGGCAAATAATCCGGATTAGCCAGAGATATAATCCGGGTTAAACTTATCAGATGAACATTTTGTTCTAAAAAGCAGCCTGGCCAGTGAGAGCAGCAAAGCCAGCAAAACAGCGAGACGCTGGCGAGCTTGCAGCAACCGCTGCTGGAACATACACCAAACCAAGAGTTAAAGGAGCAGAGCGGGAAAGTGTCGTCAAGCCGGTCCGAAGTCGGGATAAACCAGCAGCGCCAAGCTGCTGCAGAAGCAAACGCCAGGCCAGGAGTTAAAAGAGCAGAGCGGGAGAACGTCGTCAAGCCGATCCAAAGTCAGGATAAGCAGACAGTGTCGGTATCAGGAGTGAAGGTAGTAGTCAGCAATGGCAGACAGCCACGGAATAGAGAACGACGCCAAGCCACGGATTGAGAGAGAAGAGCAAAGCCGAGTCAAGTTCCAGTCCAAGGTCCAAGGTCCGAGAGGTTGAAGTCATCCAAGAAGGTCACAACACGAAATGGCACAGAGAGCCAAAGCAACGAGGGCGAACAGCAGCTAATACAAAATAGTAATAACAGTGCAGTCCAGGAAAACCCACACAATTCCAGCCCTCTGTTGCAGAATAACCCAGATTAAACTTACATCCATTGCAAAGTCCCAGTCCAGTCTTCAGTAACACACACAGGAAACCCAATGGTGCCCAGCAACACCTTGCCACATGCAAGGTATAATGGCCAAACAACCCCAATATATCCAGGTCTCCCTGGGCTTCCAAACTATCCACACCCAAAGAGCAGGTGTCTCAACTTCTTAATCTGAATCAGAACTCCACACAGCCAATGCCCTTGGGTCAGGTGTTCCAAATTCCTCATCAGAGTTCCAATCATCCTGCCCATGCCCAACTCTATCCACACCTGTGGACCCCCTTTCACTCCTCCAAGCAGACCAAGTGGGATCTGCTTCTGAAGACACCCAAGCTTCCCCAGCATCAGCAGTATCCATGGGCCCCGATTCGTCCCCAAGCATCTCTGGTGCCTGTGCCCAGTCCGTGCCCAATTCCTCCGTTAACACCTGTTCCCCAGCATCCATTTCCACCTCAGGATCCCCACATGAATCCTTCTCAGAAGACTCTCCATCAGTCTCCCTGACCCTTTTCCTAAACAAATCCTCCAACGAGCCCTCCTCGCGAGGGTTTTTCCTTCCTCTCCTGATCCCACCACTATCATTCACAGTCTCCGAAGGTGCATTCACAACAGTGAATGTCAGACTGTTGAATGACTTCAGTTAACCACTAAATGAAAGTTTAGAGCTTGGCGTGCTTCACTACTGTAAAGACCAGATCAAGACATGAACCAAGTTTGAAGGCAATGAACAGAAGTTTATTCTTTCTGGCCAGGAAGGATGTCAGTACAGAGTCTGTGCTCAAAAAGAACTGAAATAAGGCATGTAGAGAAGTATAAAGCATTTTATCCCGTTGACAGCCATTCAAAACACCCTGATTGGCAGGAAAGCTGTCCTGGATTGGATCTGGGGTCCAGTTGGCTGGAGATTCCTCTTGATGTCACTGGCTGTAGGAGCAGAAAATAGGAACAGCTGTGGTTGGTTACTTTAAATTCAAGTCCTGTGAGGAATGTGAGTCCAATACACAGCTCCTTCCAATACACAGTTTTAGATGTTCACAAAGATTTTGCACTGGATTTTCAAATCTCCATCCATCTATTCCCTTGATATATATGCATATTACTTTGATACTGCACCTTTCCTTTGTCGCTGCTGAAACAATACCCCCCTTTCCCCATATCTAACCCAGTGCATTGAAGCACATTCTCTCAGGATCCTCATTAGGCAATGTTAATTATGGCAATCAGCCTGCCCAGTTTGGCCAATTAAAACTAATTAGCTTGTCCTCTTTATTTCAAAATTGCGCTCTAGTGAGTTTTTTTTTTTTCACTTTTAGATTTTATTTTTAAAGCAAAGGTTATCCACATTGCTGTTGCAAAGATTTTTTTTTCTTATTAGGGGAGAATCCATCAAACCAGAAAAGAATCAGGCTACTTATAGATAAGTGGTGCCGAGGAATCCATGTTTAGTCTGAGTCTCAATAGCTTGCCTTGAATAAAACTTCCTGGATCATTAACAACAAGAAGAAAAATTCCACTTTGGGACCCTCCTATTAATGCTTGGATGCAGCCATGGCAAAAATATGGCATACATTTGAAAACTGTAGATGGGAATGTTTCTAATTATGCTTAAGCCCAGTAGACATAGCCTTACAATGATCTTGCATTTTTATGAGTTGCGGTAGTGCAAGACAGAACCAGCATGGTTTGAATACTGGACTCTGACTCTGGAGACCAGGATTCACATCACTTCAGGCATGGAAACCTGCTGAGTGACCTTGGGCATGCCATATTTTCTGAGCTCCTGAAGGCAAAAGAAACCCTGCCTTTGAACAAACCTTGTTAAGGTAGTTCCATGATAGGTTTGCCTTAGTAATTATAACATGGTTTGAAAGTATACAACAGTAAGTTGGGCCCTGCTGTGTCGCAGCTGTTTAGTAGCCAGCTGCAATAAATTATTACTGACCGAGAGGTCATGAGTTCGAAACCGAGGTCGGATTGAGTGCCCGACCATTAAATAGCCTAGCCCGTTGTTTACCTAAGCTACCCAAAAGACAGTTGCATCTGTGAAGTAGGAAAATTTAGCGACTGCTTATGTGGGGAGGCTAATTTAACTAATTTATGACACCATAAAAATTGTCCAGCAGTGAAGTACGGAAGAATGAGGAAGTATACCATCAAGGACTCGGTGTCACAATGGATGATAAAGCAGCAGCTCCCCCTGTGGCTGGAATTGAGCATACGCTCATGAAGCCGGAAGCTGGAAAATGTAATAATAATATGAATATATGACCTACTGACAGACCCTCACCTGGACATGGAAAGCGCCTTAAATGTATATTTAAATGTATAATTATGTATATTTTAATGTATATTCTTAATTTTATTGTAATTTTTAATCTTGATGGATTTTTAAATTTGATGAAAACTGTTTTTTGATGTGTATGTTTATATTGTAAGCCGCCCTGAGTCCCCTGATGGGTGAGAAGGGCGGGGTAGAAGTGATGTAATAATAAATAAGAAATAAATGTTAAATTGCCTCTGTGTCTTTGTCTCTGTCTGTGTTTGTATGTCGTATGTCTAATGGCATGAATGTTTGCCATGTATATGTACATTGTGATCCGCCCTGAGTCCCCTTCGGGGTGAGAAGGGTGGAATATAAATACAGTAAAGTTCCAGTTAACTGAGTTCCGGTTAACTGAGACTCTGTATTATTCGAAGTGCCTCAGGGGCGCACCTCGAATAATACGCAGTCTCGGTTAACTGGAACTCGGTTAACCGGAACTCTACTGTATTATATTTTCTGATAATGCAAAAAAGAAGAAGTTTGGAACACTTTCAATTTTAATGCGCATGCATTCAGGCATTGGGCGCCTTACTTCGGGTTTTTTGTAACTTTATCATTAATGCATCCTTTTCTCTCTCTTGCAGGCTGTCTCACCCCTTCTATAAATACACTACACCTGAAACTCTCCTAAGTCTGTAGCAACCAAGCAGAAAAGTCAAATAAGGATTACATTTCTCTTTACACTTAAATAACTTCAGTTTCTATGTCTTGCGATCATTTTCTTTCATGTCTTATTTGTTCTGCTCTCATTCCAGTAATGATGGTGCCTGAGATTCTGCATCACACGCTGCTGTGCATAATTTCACAATGTTGGAACCGTGTTGTTGACATATTTTAAAAACCCCACAGAATTAATATAATATGATATCACTTTAACAGTCATGGCTCAGTGCTATGGAGTCATGGGCTTGATGTAAACTATCATATAATCCATATTATCAAAGCAGATAATCCACATTGATTGCTTGAGGTCACTTCTACACTGCTCTATATTCCAGAATCTGATCCCAGACTATCTGCTTTAAACTGAATTATATTAGTCTCCACTGCCAGATAATCTAGGATAAGAAAATAATCTGGGATCAGATCCTGGGATATAGGGGCAGTGTGGAAGGGGCCTGAGACCCCTTCTACACAGCAATATAATCCAGGTTACCAAAACAGATAATCCACATTATCTGCTTTGAACTGGATTATATGAGATCCCTTCTACACAGCTATATAAAATTCAGATTGCCTGCTTTGAACTTCATTATATAGCGGACTCAGATAATTTATTTCAAAGCAGATAATGTGGATTATCTGCCTTGATATAGTAGAAGGGCTCTTATTTACACTGCCATATAATCCAGTTCAAAGCTGATAATTTGGATTTTATACGATGGTTTAGAAGGAGCCATAGATCCCTATCTATGGCCCCTTCCAAACTGCCATATAATATCCACCATAGCTCAAAACCTAATTGATGGCCATTCACAACAATAACCAGAATGGGGACTGGGCATGTATACTACTAGCTGTGCCTGGCCACGCGTTGCTGTGGCTAGGACTTTATTTTTCTTTCCTTTTTGTTGTATGAATGTAGAGGCATGGATGAGAGGTTGTGCTGTCAATTTTCAAGGTTGTGGGGCATTTAGTTTAGTTGTTTTGTCCAGTGCCGTGATTCCATTACCTCTTTATATATATAGATTGGAGGAAAAGAATGGAATGCTGGAGTACAATAAAGCAGCCGGAAGGGAGATACAAACTCTACAAAAGTACTGTCTGGCATTGGTTCTTCAGGATTTTAGTTACCTAGACCTTCCGAGACATATGCATGGATGAATCTGAGACCATCTGTATGTAATACACACATGTTTTACCACTACACTCATGTTACCAATACCTGAAAAAATGAGAGACTGAAAAAATAGCACCCATTGTGGACCGAAAGGTGCCAGGTTCAAATCCCGGGAGTGGCATGAGCGCCCACTGTTAGCCCCAGCTCCTGCCAACCTAGCAGTTCAAAAACATGCCAATGTGAGTAGATTTATTTATTTAAAGTATTTATATTCCGCCCTTCTCACCCCGAAGGGGACTCAGGGCGGATCACATTATACACACATAGGGCAAACATTCAATGCCCATAAACACATCAAACAGAGACCGAGACAGACAGACACAGAGGCAATTTAACCTTCTCCTGAGGGGATGTTTGATTCTGGCCACAGGGGGGAGCAGCTGCTTCATCATCCACTCTGATGGCACTTCCTCATTCCAAGTCGTAAATTAGTTAAACTTGCCTCCCCACTTTTATAAGTGGTACCTTATTTCCTACTTGATAGATGCAACTATCTTTCGGGTTGCTAGGTCAGCAACGAGCAGGGGCTATTTTTTATTTTTAATTGACAGGTGCTCACCCCACCACGGGCTGGCCTCGAACTATGACTATGACCTCATGGTCAGAGTGATTTATTGCAGCTGCTCAACCTAATAGGTTCCGCTCCGGCGGGAAGGTAACAGCGCTCCATGCAGTCATGGAAGTGTCTATGGACAATGCCGGCTCTTTGGCTTAGAAATGGAGAAGAGCACCAACCCCCAGAGTCGGTCACGATTGGACTTAACGTCAGAGGAAACCTTTACCTATGAGCCTTCTAGAACTCTTAGTTCATCAGGGGAGGCCCTGCTCTCGGTCCCACCAGCCTCGCAGGTAAGGGACAGGGCCTTCTCGGTGGTGGCTCCTCGGCTGTGGAACACCCTCCCCAGCAACATACGGCAGATACCAGGAAAGCCTTAAGGAAAGCCTTAAAGACATGGTTGTGCAGGCAAGCTTTTAATGAATGAGAACATGGACTTTACATGACCTGTACGAAGACTTGAGGATTCTGGATGAATGGATTTTAATCTTGGACATTCTTAAATTTTTATATAATGTGATTTTATTTTGTAATGGTATCTGTTTTATATGAACTGTTGTTTTGTAGATTGTTTTATATGAATTGTTGTTTTTACATTGTTTTTAGGCATTGAATTTTTGCCTATTTACTGTAAGCCACTTTGAGTCTCCTTGGAGAGAAAGGCGGGGTAAAAGTGATGTAAATAAATAAAAGTGATGTAAATAAATAAATTTACCTTTTACTTGCTCCTTTTATATAGAAGTGACCAGGGCCTGTTAAATGACACAGGGCCAATTGTGATCTTTCACATCCATAAGGTAAGCTATTTATAACTAACTTTGTTTTCCCCACCCCCACCGCCACCCGCCATTGATAGATCAAGACCTATTTTGAGCCAGTTTGGGAAAGCCTCTCCTATTGCTGATACGTGTTAAACTTCTTTTCTCCGTTGAGTCTTGGTTCTTGTTTTTGCCCTCACCTTTTAGCATCATGCGTCTTGTCTTTGGTTTTTGCTGGAGTACTACAAAACGATCTTTCACTTTCTCACTAGCCTTTGCAGTCCATTATCCTGCCCCAGAGAAAATGCTGTGTGTAATGTTCCTCTCTGGATTTCTACAATGCTTCTAACCTTTTGGCTCTCTTCTATAAAGCAATGCACTCCGGCAGACTCTCGCTGGCTCTTATCTCTCCAATCCGTACAAAGGTGTCAGAATGTCCCAGGGACCCATTCATCAACAGCCCTGCTCTGACATCAGCTCCTTAGAAGCCTTCGGTAGCCCCTTAATCTATCTGGTGGTAGCCAGAGGAAGCTTTTTGATGGAGCAATAACTTTTCATAGATCAACTCACCTGACTGATTGAGGATTAAATATTCATGCCGCAGAAGCCGAAAGACTGAAACATGCAATTTCAGTTTACAGGAGAGGTCGAGTTGCAGCACTTTTATTTCTCCCCATGAAACTGGAGTTGTGGGTGGAGTTATCCTGCTGTTGATGCAGCCCATGCACTTCAATTACATCATTAAAACAAATGGTAAACACCAAAAAAGGGAAATATAAGCAGACTATCTAAAACAGGGGTCCCCAAACTAAGGCCCGGGGGCCGGATGCGGCCCATCGAAGCCATTTATTCGGCCCCCATGGCACAAGGACAGAAGGGGGTTGGGCTAAATGACCCAAGGGATCTCTTCTTCTCTTACAACCCTTATTATTATTATTATTGTTGTTATTATTATTATTATTATTATTATTATTATTAACATTGAGGCTGGGTGGCCATCTGTCAGGGGTGCTTTGCTTGTGCTTTCAGTGCACAAAGGCAGAAAGGGATTGGACTCAATGGCCCAAGGGGTCTCTTCCAACCCTCATTATTATTATGATTATGATTATTATTATTATTATTATTATTATTATTATTATTATTATTATTAACATTGAGGCTGGGTGGTCATCTGTCAGGGGTGCTTTGCTTGTGCTTTCGGTGCACAAAGGCAGAAAGGGATAGGACTAAATGGCCCAAGGAGTCTTCCAAAACTCTTTTGTTGTTGTTGTTGTTGTTGTTGTTGTTATTATTAATTATTATTGCTCGGTGGCCAACTATAGTCCGGCCCTCCAACAGTCTGAAGGATCGTGAACTGGCCCCGTTTAAAAAGTTTAGGGACCCCTGATATATTGTATGTACATACAACTTGTAAGCCGCTCTGAGTCCCCTTCGGGGTGAGAGAGGGTGAGGTATAAATGTAGTAAATAAATAAATAAATAGTTGTTGTTGGGTTGGTTTTTTTTTTGTTTGTTTGTTTGTTTTGCACTACAAATAAGACATGTGCAGTGTGCATAGGAATTTGTTGGTATGTTTTTTTTCAAATGATAATTCGGCCCCTCAACAGCCTGAGGGACCATGAACCGGCCCTCCACTTAAAAAGTTTGAGGACCCCTGATCTAGATAGTCTTTGGGGGTCTCTTTGCTTACCTATGGATTTATGAGATCGTCAAGATCAGGAGTCCCCAAACTAAGGCCCTCCAAGGTCATTGACCTGGCCTCTGTCCTACACTTTAGACTCAGGCTTGACCTAAGTCTGAAATGACTTGAAGGCACACAACAAAAACAATCTTAATTTTGGACTATTTCATCACAGTCCGGCCCCTCAACAGTCTGAGGGACTGTGAATCGGCCCTCCACTTAAAAAGTTTGAGGACCCCTGATCTCAAAGGTAAGTCAAAGGTAATCCCTTGTTTGTAATTTAGAATACCGCATATTTTGGGGTGCTTTGACATGTCTATTTTCACAAAGTCTATATAATTTATGATTTATCTATATATATAAAAGAGTGATGGCATCACGGCGACCCACAAAACAACAAAACTACAGGCCCCCCAACCTCGAAATTTGACAACACAACCCATCATCCATGCCTCTAGGTTGATACAACAAAAAGAAAAGAAAAATAAAGTCCTAATTAGAGGGAGAGAAATAATTGTTTTTATCCGATTGCTGCCAGTTAGAAGGCTAAACTCCGCCCACTTGGTTTCCTAACAACCCACTCAGCCCAGTGTTAATAAAAGAATAAAAAAATAAAATAAATACAAATAATACAATAAAAATAATAAAAAACACCAAAATAATTAATACAATAAAATACTATAACAAAATAACTAAAAATAATACAACAAAATAATAAAATATAATAAATAAAAAAGATAAGTTACAATAAAATTAATTAAAAAATACAAAGAACGTCAAATAAAAATTCCACAACAATTTTTAACCAATACCACCACCACTTTGCTACAGTAACGCGTGGCCGGGCACAGCTAGTATCTTATAAAGAGCACAACATTAGACACATTTCCTTTTATTTTTTATTTCCGTTAAGAATCCCTGAAGCAGAGCCATCAATAAAGAAATGATAAAACACTAGCTGTGCCCGGCCACGCGTTGCTGTGGTGAAGTCTGGTGGTATGGGAAATAAAGTATTGAGGAACTGGTGGTAGTTAAGGTAAAGGGTAAAGGTTTTCCTGTGATAATAAATCCAGTCGTGTCTGATTCTGGAGGTTGGTGCTCATCTCCATTTCTAAGCCGAAGAGCCGGCGTTGTCCATAGACACCTCCTCATGTGGCCATTGGCATGACTGCATGGAGCACCATTACCTTCCCGCCGGAGCGGTACCTATTGATCTACCCACATTGGCATGTTTTCGAACTGCTAGGTTGGCAGGAGCTGGGGCTAACAGCGGGCGCTCAC
This sequence comes from Anolis carolinensis, assembly GCF_035594765.1. Taxonomy (NCBI): domain Eukaryota; kingdom Metazoa; phylum Chordata; class Lepidosauria; order Squamata; family Anolidae; genus Anolis; species Anolis carolinensis. Next base: position 20,403,169 of record NW_026943820.1, read on the forward strand.
TCCGCTCCCAGGATTTGAACCTGGGACCTTTTGGTCCGCAAGTTCAGCAGCTCACCACTTTAACACACTGTGCCATCAGGGGCCCCTTTTACACTGCCATATAATCCAGTTCAAATCAGATAATCTGTATTTTATAGGCAGTGTGGAAGAGGCCTAACTCTGCCTGTGGCCTGGGCTGAGTGGGTTGCTAGGAGACCAAGTGGGCGAAGCATAGCCTTCTAACTGGCAGCAATTGGATAAAAACAATTATTCCTCTCCCTCTAATTAGGATTTTTTTTTATTTTTGTTGTATGAACGTAGAAGCATGGATGAGGGGTTGTGCTGCCAAGTTTAGGGCTTCTGGGATGTGAAGTTTTGTTGTTTTGTCCTAGGCCGAAATTTCATTACCCTTTTATATATATAGATTTGCTGCTTACCAGAAGAAGGGTTACCAAAACTGGGTTAAGCCCCCGACCATTAAATAGCCCAGTTGACCTATGCAGCCCCAAAAGACAGTTGCATCTGTCAAGTAGGGAAATTTAGGTACGCTTTATGCGGGAGGCTAATTTAACTAATTTACAACATCATAAAACTGCCAGCAAAATATGAGGAAAGGAATTAGGAAGTACAGCCACTAGTGGACAGTGAAGCAACAGCTCCCTCTATGGCTGGAATCGTGAAGCTGGAAAAAAATGTTAAATGCCTCTGTGTCTGTCTATATATGTTATTTGTCTGTTGGCATTGAATGATTGCCATATATGTGTTCATTGTAATCCGCCCTGAGTCCTCTTCGGGGTGAGAAGGGCGGAATATAAATACTGTAAATAAATAAATAAATACTTCTTGGTGTATCTGAGGGAGTTGCTGTTCCTGGCTGGGCTTTAGTTCAGTAGCCAAGCACTTACTCAGCAAATCCTCATCATCCACACTATCCCTGACAGATATCATGACTGAACATGTGCTTGATCTAGACCTGTTTGAGGCAACCTAATTGTTTATATTATTGGGGAAGTTTTGGGTACAACCAGCTATAACAGAATACTTTAAGAATCAGCTGGCTGGGTGAGTGTTATTTTTAATATTACTCAGTATCTTCCCACTGCTACTAATCTTAACCATCTGGTAGTCAGTAGTATATAGCCTTTCAGAATGGGTATTGCACATTTTGGCTATCATTTGCCCTCTATTTTCTACATCTTTATGGAATCCTTTGCTATGACAGTATCCTGCAGTGCTGAGAATCATAGTTAACCTCATCTCTTTTGAAAATTGCATTTTGGCAAGGGCTAGTCAGAGGAAAGACAAAAACCAGAACCCTCAAATCCCTGAACAAACATATTGCTCTCATATATACACACACAAATATGTTTCCAGGAAACCATTTATAAAGGACAAATAAATCAAGGCCTTCTTCCTGTCTGGAAGCTACCTCTGAAAGAACGGCATAACAAATCAAACATCCTCAGCTTCACATGTAACAATGCTGTAAAAGACTTCCCAAGCCTGTTTAGAAGCTGCTTTTGAAAAAAATGTGGCTATAGACCAAAGCACTTGTCTGAAGGGTGTGATATTGGCCTATTCTAGCAGCATAACCTTGCAATTTTGAGAGATTTTGCAATTGGAATTTATTAATTGCACATGGTAAGAAAATATGAGTTAAGAATTAATTTTAGGGGGGAAAAGATCCTGTTCAGTACACCATTGTACCATCTCAACATCAATAGGCAAGTTTTCTTCCCAACATCAATAAGCATGCCATGCCAACAGAACATGCTCAGTTAATAATAATAATAATAATAATAATGATAATAATAATAATAATAATAATAATAAACAAGCAGTCAAAGAAGAAGAACATGTCCTGGCAGAATATGTAAAGCAAAGTGAAGAACCTGCTTTGATTGAAGTCAAAAATCAGAAACTCCTCAAAGCACAGCAGACAAAAAACCAGTACAAGAAAACCGCACTACAAACTAGAGCTGACAGCTGGCACAACAAAACATTGCATGAAAAGTTCCTTGACAAAATTGAAGGAAAAGCTGATAAGGAGAAGACCTGGCTCTGGCTCACGAATGGGGCCCTGAAGAAGGAGACAGAAGGCCTGATCCTTGCAGCCCAGGAGCAAGCCATCAGGACAAAGGCAATTCAGGCTAAGATTGAAAAATCAGCTGATAACCCAAAATGCAGACTGTGCAAGGAAACCGACGAAACCATTGATCATATCCTCAGCTGCTGTAAGAAAATCGCACAGACAGACTACAAACAGAGGCACAACTATGTGGCCCAAATGATTCATTGGAACTTATGCCTCAAGTACCACCTCTCAGCAGCAAATAACTCGTGGGATCACAAACCTGCAAAAGTATTGGAAAATGAGCATGCAAAGATACTGTGGGACTTCCGAATCCAGACTGACAAAGTTCTGGAACACAACGCACCAGACATCACAGTTGTGGAAAAGAAAAAGGTTTGGATCATTGATGTTGCCATCCCAGGTGACAGTCGCATTGACGAAAAACAACAGGAAAAACTCAGCCGCTATCAGGACCTCAAGATTGAACTTCAAAGACTCTGGCAGAAACCAGTGCAGGTGGTCCCAGTGGTGATTGGCACATTGGGTGCTGCGCCAAAAGATCTCAGCCGGCATTTGGAAACAATAGACATTGACAAAATTACAATCTGCCAACTGCAAAAGGCCACCCTATTGGGATCTGCATTCATCATCCGAAAATACATCACACAGTTCTAGACACTTGGGAAATGTTCGACTTGTGATTTTGTGGTATGAAATCCAGCATATCTATCTTGTTTGTTGTGTAATAATAATAATAATAATAATAATAATAATAATAATAATAATAATAATAATAACAACAACAATAATAACAATAATAATAATGTTATCCCACATTATTCTGCATCAAATTCCATAATGTATAAAGGCTCATTTCCTTTGGCGATTCCTGAACCTTTGCCCAAACAGCTTGACTTGATGGCCTGGGTTACGGTCTTATGAGACATATAGAAAAATGACTTGCTATCCACTTTTTTTTTGTCCAAAGCATAATTTTACCAATTTCCAGCCAATTGGTCTGATCCTTTCTCGTGTAATGCAGTGCTTTTTCAAAGAAAGGAAAAGGAAAGAAAAAGAAACAGGTATTTTTACTAAAGATATTAAAGACTGGACATAAAAAGTTCTGCATTAGATTTGTTGCTAAACTATGGTCCCTTCCCTGACTGATTGGAATGATGAAATGCACAAACCACATGAAACCTGAGAAATGATTAAGTTTCATTTCCATCCTGGCATAGGTTTCCTCTCTCTATCTCTCTTTTATGGGATATTTCTTGACAAAGGAAACATTATAAAACCATTACTGGGCCTTCAGAGTGGAGTTGTCCCTTAAAATTCTTTATACATTAGGTGTAGTTTTAAAATGAAATATGCCTCATTCAAAATACCTTGTTTCAGAAAACGATTTCATATGAATGAGTAAAAGGATATAGAAATAAGATATGATAAGTAAGACTGGATTCAATCATGCTATCAGGATTCACATGTAGATAATAATGAGAAGCGGGCAATTTTAGCCCCCTTACAATAAAGACAATGTGGTTGCTATTGTTATATATCCTGGCTTTATAGACATTTCAAGAAATCATTTAAGTTTTCTAGAAGTTTCTTTCTGGAAAAAACCCCCAACTTTGAGCCTCATTTCTACCTCAAGTAGTCAACTTAGTACCTTTGTGTTGACAAAAGTGGAACTGATGTTAGCATGAACGGGAAAGTATCTCCAGCCCCTTGAAAATACTTTTTCAGGTAATGCAGTACAGTATGTTTTTATTACAGGCAACAAACCATAAACCCATAAACCTGAGTTTAATACAGGAAGTTGTTTTATCCTCGCTACCTCTGAGAAAAACATGGGGAAGATTATCATCTTGTAAAAATTAACATAGAATTGAACCAGAGCCGGTCCAAGGTAATTTTCAAGTGTAGGCAAACAGAAATTTTGGCGCCCCCCCCCCAAAAAAACCCCCAATCACTGAAAAATAAAAGTGTTGGATAAGCAAAAATGTTTGATAATAAGGAGGGATTAAGGAAAAGCCTAAATAAACAACACTCTGAAAATGGGAGATCCAGACAGGAAGCAATCAGGACCAACTAACACCCCCCAACCAAGGATGTCCCCAGGGAGGAAGCCCCACTTGCCTTGCTTCCTAGACTTCCTACAGAGGAGGAGGCTGAGTTGGATGACCCAGTAGTCTGAATCAGTACAACTATTTCTGACAATATATGTCAGATTTTCTCAAACTGACATTTTCCAGAAGTGCTGGACATTCATTACTGCAACACATTACTTGCACATCCATTAGAAAGTGTAGATTCTATATCTCTGCTAAACTAAATAGTTGCATACAGGTGTTAAAACTTTAATCCTCGGGAAAATCTACTTATAAATGAAGGTACTAGGACTTATTTAACAATTTCCCTCCTTTCTCATAAATGGGGCCAAAAGTGGCTCACCTATGAATTAAAACAAACTCCATAAATTAAAAAGTAACAGTAGAAAATGAACATTCAATTAAATAAGTGTGTATGCATTAAATTAATTCACCCAAGTTAGGTAAGATAAGCAATACTTACTTCACAGGCTTCCCAAAAACCATATTGTTTTCCTAGGCTCCTTTCTGCCGCAGGAAACAGGAGTTGCCTCGATGGCGCCCCCAACAACATGGCGCCACAGGCAAATGCCTAGTTTGCCTGGTAGTAGAACCGCCTCTGAATTGAACTGACCTGCCAGGTAGGTTGCTCAATAATAGGTTAATGATGTGTTTTTTTTAGGTATTTCTAATTTGCTAAAGTACATACAATCTCATAATATCTGAACAAAGCGGCAACCAAGGTTGATGATATGTTTTGTGGAAACATGACTACATAGGATATTATGTAATGCCTGGAATCTCTTCAAGCTCTTATATTTTTTTAGTTAGGTCACAGCACACCAAAAGAATTATTATGCTCTAATCAGAAAATCAAAATATCTGGGTCAGAATATTGAACTCCAATTAATTATTTTATTGGATACCTGTCTTTTATAGAATTGAAATAGCTGGACAGAGGTGAATTTTAGGACTTCTTAAGATAATGGAGGGGGAGCATATTAATGCATCAATGTAATGCATTGCTTGAAGGGCTTGCAATGCTTGGCTCAAATTTATTACTATTTTTCGAATATAAAAACAATGCCCTATAATCCTGAGGTGGTGGTCACAATTGTCTTCTCCTGCTCAACGGCTCATTAGAATGTTCTTGGACCTCAAAGATGGCACGAAGTCAAGGAAGACCTGTTATTACAACCAACATGATGCAGTCACAACTACTGCAGCTACTAGTCTAGCAACATAGGAAACAGATATGAAATGATCACTGGCAGCTATTCTTAACCTCATAGCAATGGGTAGCATCCAAACAGTTGAAGGTTGCCGAGTTCAACTGTCTACTTAGCTTCCCACGGTGACACTGATGCAATGTCACTCTGCAGTTTGTGGTTGTTAGTTCATTTCATCTTATAGTGATTTTATGAGCAAGAGACTTGACATCTACTGCTCTTTTCAGGTTTTGGAAACACAAGAGCTGCCACTACATTGATTGAATTAATACAGCTTTTTCATTCTGGAACAGAGATGCAATATTACTCAGGCACTAAATTCTGTAATATTACCAAGAACATATTGGGATCATTTTCTGGCCTGAACAGGAGAATTAAATCTTCTTAAATCTCCTTTAAAGATAAGAAATAGTCTTGGTTTGTGAGATGCAAGCATAATAATGTCATTGTTTGGCTTAATACTTCTGAACATCTTCCGTAAGAAATTATTTATTTATTTATTTATTTATTTATTTATTTATTTATTTATTTATTTACAGCATTTATATTCCGCCCTTCTCACCCTGGAGGGGACTCAGGGTGGATCACATTACACATATAGGCAAACATTCAATGCCTTTTAACATAGAACAAAGACAAGACAAACACAGGCTCCGAGCGGGCCTCGAACTCATGACCTCCTGGTCAGAGTGATTCATTGCAGTTAATTGCAGCTGGCTTGCTCTCCCGCCTGCGCCACAGCCCGGGCCCAACATTACCAACATTTCAATTCAAAAAGAAAAAGGACTCTACCTGTGATGCAGTAAACGGTCTTGCCAAGATTCGTGATGTTTGACAGAAACCTTAGAGCCCGTGGGCCAGATGCGTCCCTCCAAGATAATTTATCCAGCCCCACCCTAAACTTTAGATTTAGGGCCATCCTTAGTCTGAAATCAGGAGCCCCGGTGGCGAAGTGTGTTAAAGCGCTGAGATGCTGAACTTGCAGACCGAAAAGTCCCAGGTTCAAATCCCGGGAGCGGCTTGAGCGCCCGCTGTTAGCTCCAGCTCCTGTCAACTTAGCAGTTCGAAAACATGCCAATGTGAGTAGATCAATAGGTACTGCTCTAGCAGGAAGGTAACGGCGCTCCATGTAGTCATGCCGGCCACATGACCCTGGAGGTGTCTACAGACAACATTGGCTCTTTGGCTTAGAAATAAAGATGAGCACCAACCCCAGAGTCAGACATGACTGGACTTAACGTCAGGGGAAACCTTTACCTTTACCTTTAATATTCATCTACTGGTTCAAAGTACCAATAAAATAAATTTAACACTTATTTTTATAGTTGTTAAAGACCTTACTACTTGGCCCGCAGCCTATAAACTGAATAATACCCATCAGCTGTAGCATAGGTTAGAGGCCATAAGATGTTTCCTACAAAATGCAAGTTTTCTTAACACAAATGACTTGGATGTCTTTTCTGTATGTGGATTTTCTCTCCGCCCAGTGTTGACAGGATTATAAAATCTGAAACCCTATCTCCATTTTTAGACAGCTCATGTGAGGCTCAGGTTTGACCCTTCAATGAAAACAACATCTTTGTCCAAGGCATTCCTTTCAAAAATAAAAACAAAGACCTTGTTCTGGCTCACATGAATTAATTAATCTTAAGAAAATGCTACCGTGTTCAATTTTTTTGACAGCTGAAAAGGTCAGAAAGGCTAAATTGGAGGCCTTGAGGGCAATGGATGAAGCTGAATATAAACCCTTGCTACTTTCCATTTGTTTTCATCGGTAGATTTTAGAGCCATCAAACATGACTCTTGACAGAATAGATGCCAGGAGTATTTCTTTTGCTGCAGGGTGATAGTTACACTTGGTCTTATTTTCCTCCCGTAAAAAAGTACATGTTCACCAAGCTCATGACACTATCTCACACACAGAATTCAAGTCTAACATGGGTTTAAGGCTCTTTTTCTGTGTACTTTGGAAATGGAGCCCCACGGGAGTCCCATGGAGGCCATTAGATGACATAAAGGCACTTCTGGTAGGACTGTGGGGTTCTGTTTCCAAAGTACATGGAAACAGAGTCCTACATCCATAAAAAAGTAGGAAAAAAGCAGGGGAAAGATAGGCATCTGTGAAGGATTTAGGATGGCTGGGAAAGATACCGAAAGACAGGAAGGAACGGGGTAAGATGGTTCCCTCTGCTATAATAATAATAATAATAATAATAATAATAATAATAATAATAATAATAATAATAATAAGTTAAGGCCAAGATCAAAAAATCAGCTGATGACCCAAAATGCAGACTGTGCAAGGAAACTGATGAAACCATTGATCATATCCTCAGCTGCTGTAAGAAAATCGCACAGACAGACTACAAACAGAGGCACAACTATGTGGCCCAAAGGATTCATTGGAACTTATGCCTCAAGTACCACCTTCCAGCAGCAAAGAACTGGTGGGATCACAAACCTGCAAAAGTATTGGAGAATGAACACTCAAAGATACTGTGGGAATTCCGAATTCAGACTGATAAAGTTCTGGAACACAACACACCAGACATCACAGTTGTGGAAAAGAAAAAGGTTTGGATCATTGATGTTGCCATCCCAGGTGACAGTCGCATTGACGAAAAACAACAGGAAAAACTCAGCCGCTATCAGGACCTCAAGATTGAACTTCAAAGACTCTGGCAGAAACCAGTGCAGGTGGTCCCGATGGTGATGGGCACACTGGGTGCCATGCCAAAAGATCTCAGCCAGCATTTGGAAACAATAGACATTGACAAAATCACGATCTGCCAACTGCAAAAGGCCACCCTACTGGGATCTGCACGCATCATCCGAAAATACATCACACAGTCCTAGACACTTGGGAAGTGTTCGACTTGTGATTTTGTGATATGAAATCCAGCATATCTTGTTTGCTGTGTCATACAATAAAATAATAAGTTTATTTATATCCCGCCTCCATCTCCCCCGAAGGGGACGCGGGGTGGCTTACAGCAAATAAAAAACAATGATAAAATAAAATATGAAACATCAAAGAACAATAACAAAAACCAATAATAATATATACACATCAACTGAAAAAACACAACACGGTCTCCTTAAAAGGTTTCACCCCATGGAAACAACCAGGATTATCTGGAATTAGTTATTTAGTGAAAGGATGTGTAGGATGTAATAAGTATTAAAATGAATAGATGGGAAAAACCCTAGGATTGAAAGAAAAGTTGGGGAGATATTTACAGAAAGAAATTGATGATAATCGTTGGAAGGGTACGTGATCTAAAACCCACATTTTACTCAAGGTCAGCATGAACAAGAGAACATTCCATTAGTGTTCTGCCCATAAATGTTACTTAACTTCAGTCACTTCAAGGCACATTCATAATACAACATCACCAATATCTTGACGTGAAAGGCCTTAATGAGATCCTTCTTCATCACAAGGAATGAGTGTCGTGCCTAGTCAATGTGATCAAGTCTGTGCTGTGGCAATGCAACATGGTATCTTCATTTTGGAAAGCAAATTGGTATTAAATTATCCTATCATTGATCTAAAGAGGTTGCAATGAACATAATAAATGTTTTCCTTCCTAAAAGCAGCTATCTGCCAATTTGTAGCTGAAAACTGGAAATAAATAACACCCATTAAATGTCATACATGGTATAGAAGATCATCTTAGATGATGAACAAATAATGGCATATTGACAAATGAAAGAATAAAATACATCATTTGTGACCTGGTTTGTTTTATTGACTCTGATAGCAAACAAAGGCGTCAGAAAGATCTTCCACCAATAGGTGGAGAGTTATGAATTAATTCCCTTATAACAAATGAATAGAAACATTTGAATACTATGTCATTATTATTGTTGTTTATAAGTAAAATTTGATTTGATTGCAATATTTTCATTTCAACGCAATGTTAAAATCCAGTAAGGTATTTTAAAAGTTAGATAAATTTCCATATCTCTATATTGCCTAGAATAATCTTCAGAAATCATGATTGCCATCATAGTGCATGTGACTAATAACTAAAGCCACTTTTCATTATGTGGTGAAAGTGCACCTAAGTGTGAACCATCATTCCTCTGACCTTTAAGGTATTGATCCTTGTAATTTCCTGCAAGGCACATTTTTTCCTGTATGAGAAAATGCACAGTCTATAAGTTTCTAATCCAAGTTAAATAATGACTTTAATACACTTGAATAACTGCTTAAAATTATTTTAATTTGGACTTGAAATAATGGTCTGGGTGTTTTTAGTACCTTTTTAGTCGCAGAAGGTGATCTACATGGGGAAGCACAATTCCTTGCATTCCTCATGAAATATGGCACATTAATGTTTGCAACCTTAAAAGGGAAAATATATACAGTAGAGTCTCACTTATCCAACATAAACGGACCGGCAGAACGTTGGATAAGCGAATATGTTGGATAATAAGGAGGGATTAAGGAAAAGCCTATTAAACATCAAATTAGGTTATGATTTTACAAATTAAGCACCAAAACATTATGTTATACAACAAATTTGACAGAAAAAGTAGTTCAATACTGTTACACCCCTAGACAGCGAAAGCACTGAAAACCAACACATAGGCCAATAACAATATAATATCTTTATTGAAGTAAATAAAGTTCCAAAAGGAAATAAGCAGCAAAGTTGAATAAGCAATTGACCTTTCAGGAAAGATCAAAATTAGTCCAATAGGTGAAAGTCTTATGTCCGATATTAAAGTCCAAAGTCCAGAAACCGAAACACACTCAAACTCGGCTTGAGTATTGAGTGGGGAAAAAGAGTAAAGTGGCAAAGAAGAGTTCGCTGGAGTAAATGTCCAAAAGCAGGATTTCAGGGCAAGCATGAACTAGATGTGCAGGAGCTGAAATGCAGTCCAAACTTGGGCAAGGAGGTAGACCGGTGCCCTGTCTACTCAAGAGTAAGCGCACCTACAGGCCGCTTGGATTCCAAGAGCTAGAGATGATGATGCTTCTCAGTCAGAAGTAAAGTTGACACCGCACAGGAAAGTTCCCAGCACAATACTTTTATTGAAGTTCATAAGCTCCCCCAAACCAGGTGCCTGACTCCCTAAAACTTCCCAGGAGAACTGAGCATGTCATGTCACCACGCCAGGTGTCTGACTCCCAAACTCTTCCCAAGAGAACTGGGCTTAGCCATAGTCACCAAGCTCCGCTAATCTGGCGCTTCTCCTCAAACTTTGTCTCTGCGATCTGTCTGTTTTCAAAAAGGCCCTGCGATCAAACACTAAACCTTCAGGAGAATCTGGGAGAGCCGGTACTCTTTCAAGGGCATCCTTAATTGGCTCTGGTTTGGAGATGTCAACAGAAGGCATCTGGAAAGGAGTTGATTCTTGCTGACGTGGGAGAAAACCAAAGTCTTCTTCATCCTGGACAGTAATGGCCACAGGGTCAGGGCCAAAGGTGCCCTAGGCATCACAAATACACAGTAATGCTATGTAGTAATTACTGTATTTACGAATTTAGCACCAAAATATCACGATATATTGAAAACATTGACTACAAAAATGCGTTGGATAATCCAGAATGTTGGATAAGCGAGTGTTAGATAAGTGAGACTCTACTGTACTTCTTTCCTTGAGTGACGTAGGTGGGGGGGGGCACCAGAGTAACATAGGAGGTGGCAGGAGAGAACAGAGGAATTATTCCCGTTTTTCCTCCCTCCCTTCTCTTGGGACTCTGGCCAACATATCTCCAGAAAATGAGTGATGGACAGTAACCATGTTGCACCTGCTGGCCACAACAACAAAAATGGGAGAGGCATGGTGAGTGCAATCCCGTGTCCCCATCCTTTGCAGCAATGGAAGTACCGTGTTTCCCCGAAAATAAGACAGTGTCTTATATTAATTTTTGTTCCCAAAGATGCTCTAGGTCTTATTTTCAGGGCATGTCTTATTTTTCTATGAAGAAGATTTCACATTTATTGTTGAACAAAAAAATGAACATTTATTATATACTGTACAATAGTTGTCATCATAAACCAGCATAACCAGACTGACAGGGGATGATGGGGTGCAGAGTGTAATCCAAAAACATCATCCCGGTCTCACCTCCTTCTCCAGACTGTCTTCCCATGTGGATAAACAGCACTGGTCAAACATACTCCAGCAGACCAGGGTTCGGTTGAAAATCCAACGGCAATAAATCTTTATTTACATAACTATATACAAATAGAGCAATTCAGTCCTTTCTCCATGAGTGCTCTCGCCGAAGCAACTCACACACACACACAGGAAACTCCTCTGCATTCCACAGTCCAAGAAGGATGTCCCGGTCAAAACAAACTTGACCCCATTGGTCCTGTGATACGTCAGTCATAGCAGGTTCTCATTAACTCCATAACTACTGGAATGCCTTGCCGAAAACTAACACAGAAGGCATTTCTAACAACCCAGATTGATTTTAACATTTCACAATACACAATACCCTGACACAGACAAACTGTGAATCCTATCAAGAATTTCTTGTTACTACCAATATTTCCATGTACAACACTTTATGGTACGTACATTTACCGATCCTACATGCTCTGGTGTTCTGTTCGGTGGGCATGCTTACAAACAAAAACTTTGCTAGGTCTTACTTTCGGGGGAGGCCTTATATTTAACAATTCAGCAAAACCTCTACTAGGTCTTATTTTCTGGAGATGTCTTATTTTAGGGGAAACAGGGTAGTCTGGGGACAAAGCAGGAAGTAGGAGGCTGAGAAATGGGGACATTTTTTTAAAGTAGGAGAGCAGGAGAATAGTCAGAATTGTACTTACCAAATTGGAACATTTCGAAGATATGCAAAATACAGGCCACTTGGATCATGGTGTCTATATATTTCACATTCAGCTGATCCTTCACTGCATCATTTTTGAAGCAGGTGGAAAGGAGGATAATGATGATAGTAATAGTCATGATAATAGTGTGTCTGCCTCATTTGCACTTTCGCTTGTTTACTGTACAGGCAGTCTCCAAGTTATAAACAAGATAGGTTCTGTAGGTTTCTTCTTAAGTTGAATTTGTATGTAAGTCAGAACAAGTATACAGTAGAGTCTCACTTATCCAACACTCGCTTATCCAACATTCTGGATTATCCAACGCAGTTTTGTAGTCAATGTTTTCAATATATCGTAATATTTTGGTGCTAAATTCGTAAATACAGTAATTACTACATAGCGTTACTGCGTATTGAACTACTTTTTCTGTCAAATTTGTTGTATAACATGATGTTTTGGTGCTTAATTTGTAAAATCATAACCTAATTTGATATTTAATAGGCGTTTCCTTAATCTCTCCTTATTATCCAACATATTCGCTTATCCAACATTCTGCCGGCCCATTTACGTTGGATAAGCGAGACTCTACTGTATTTTAAAAGATTTTTTTTAGCCTTTGCTAGCATATGGAAGGGTTAACATCACCCTCATTCTTAACTATGAGTCAAATTGGAAGGGGAGGCAGGGAGGAAAGAGAGAAGGAGAAAGAGGGAGAGGGAAGAAAGAGAGAAGGATGAAAGAGTTAAAGGGAAGGAAAGATGGAGAAATAGGAAGGTAAGGAAAGAAGGGAGGGAGGGAGGGAGAGAAGGAGGAAAGAAAGAGAGAAGGAAGGAAAGACAAAATGGAGGGAAGGATGAAAGGGTGGAAGGGAATGGAGAGAAGAAAGGAAGGAAGGAGAAAAAGGGAGAGAGTGAAGGAGGGAGGGAGAAAGAGGGAGGTAAGGGCGGAAAGGAAGGAAAGAGAAGGAAGGATAGGATGAGAAAAGAGCCCAAGGGACCGCATCCGGGCCTGAGTTTGCCCATACTTGGTTTAGAGAAAGATCTTCAGAGAAGAATAGAAGGATTTCAAGTAGATTCTTAACTACACTGTAATAGAAGTCTTTCAGAATTCTAAACAAAAAAACCCTCTCCAACCCCAATGCTGAAAAGAACAAACACTGTTGGCAACTTTTATTATTTTAATCCTTAAGATTTGTACAGTAAATGTTCATTTTTAGATTAATAGGACCAATCTAAGCTATTTCATCCTTCATAGCTTGCTATCGCTGTTACTGATTAAAAGGGTATTTTTCACTTGTTCTGTGGTCTTTCAAATTCAAGACTCCTGATTTGCTCATCTCAATAAGAGGGCTCTAGAATTACTTGCTAAGGAGATACCTTCTTAATCACCAGCTGACAAAAAAATTCTTTTATCCTGGCAGGCTTTTAAGAATATTTGAATATTTAACTACAAGGTTTGTAGTTGGGTGCCGAAATGTGCTGCTTTTTAAATGGCTTTTAAATTATTTTAATTGTATCTTTTAAGTAGTTCTTGATTTTTTGACAGTTTAATTACATTTCAATGCTAACCTTTTGTCACTGTATTGTGTCTGACTTACTTAACCTGGAAGCAACCTTAAGTTCCAGTTTTGTGAGAAAGATGGGATGACAAATGAATTTCTTCATCATGATGCTCATAATCACCACCAATCTTGCATTTCTTTGGACTGGGGAATCACAACTTTAAGAAAACCAAATGACTTGTCTTTTTAGTAGAAATAGAATGTTAACTTTCTTCCTTTTTGAAATAATGTAGGCCAACCAAAGAAGACGAGAGCAGATGTAGCTTCCTAATTGAGAGCGTATTATTTTTAGTCTCTCAAAAGGACCAGTGGCAAGAAAACAATTAGGATCTTTTGTCAAGTTAATTAATTTTTAGTAAGTGTAGTAATCTCAGAGGGTTTGGTTCACTAGAGGAAATGCTAATTAAAAACTCTTTGCAATTTCTTTGCAATTCTTTGCAATTCTAATAAGGAGTGCCAACTCTGGCAGTGTATGAAACCTTTGCACAGCAGCATTAAAAGAAGAAAGTTTTTTTTTTTACTGTAAGAAACAACAGGGAAGACACAGACAGAACAACTACACATATTGAGTGTAACTGGCCTGTTTTCCAGAATACATCAAATTTTTGAGAAGCGTTGCTACTTTCCTAAAGGAAGTAAGAGAAAAGGTACAACACTTAGAGAAAATGTAACCTGGCATCCTATTATTGTGTTGTCAAAGGCTTTCATGGCCGGGATCACATGGTTGTTGTATGTCTTTCAGGCTGTGTGGCCATGTTCCAGAAGTATTCTCTCCTGATGTTTCGCCCACATCTATGGCAGGCATCCTCAGAGGTTGTGAGGTATGAAAAAAGCTAAGCAAGGAATGATTCATACCTCACAACCTCTGAGGATGCCTGCCATAGATGTGGGCGAAACGTCAGGAGAGAATACTTCTGGAACATGGCCACACAGCCCGAAAGACATACAACAACCACATCCTGTTAGTGTTTTACGCATGTATGAATTACATTACAAAGACATCTATATTCAACACATAATGTTTACATTTGATCCAAACTTATGGAAGCAGAGTTACACATGTGGTGCCATTGTGAGTAGTGGCCCATTGTCTGTAAGAACATGATGCCATGCTCAATATTTTTGCACATTGTACATTGATTCACATACACTTTTGATCATAGATTAAACTGGCCACAAAAGGGACCCAATACAGCATCCAGCTGCATTAGGCCCACTTAGGTGGCCCAGTTCAGATTGACTGAGCTGCCTTCACTTCACTTCACTTTATTTCTTAATTAGTCGCTCTCCACCAGAGTGCTCCGAGTGACTTACAATTTAAAATATCATTCCACAATATAAAAACATTCAACATAAAAACATTCAACATAAAAAACATTCAACAGTGACTATTTGGCAAATTAGATCTAATTTACTTAAATGCACAACCAAACAGCTAAGTCTTGAGCGCTTTTACAAAAGGTCGCAACTCCGATATTGCTCTAACATATGGAGGCAATGAGTTCCACAGAATTGGAGCCTAGGCCGAAAAGGCTCTACGCCTTGTAGCTTCCAGGTGTACCTCCCTAAGGCCCGGTACGTATAGGAAATTTTCCTGGGAGATCGAGGTGACCACTGATGGAAAAAAGGAATGAGGCGGTCCCTAAGATATAATGGTCCTTGGCCATTTCGAGCTCTAAATGTCAAGATCAGTATCTTGTAAGAGATCCGATGTTCTATTGGTAGCCAATGCAGTTGTTTCAGAATCGGTGTATTATGGGATCTTATAGATGAGCCCGCTAGCAGCCTGGCCGCCGCATTTTGGACCATTCAGATCTTCTGGGTTTTTGTCTTCGGAAGGCCGGTCTATAAAGCGTTACAATAATCCAACCTCGTGGTGTCTGTTGCATGGATTACTGTTGCCAATGCTTCTGTCGAAAGGTAGGATGCCAATTTTCTTACCTGGCGAAGATGAAAAAAGGCCTGCTTACTTATGGCAGTGATCTGGGCCTTCATTGTCAGCGATGAGTCCAACACAACCCCAAGGCTTTTAACAGTAGCAGACGGAACCAGAACTTCCCCATTGAAATCAGGCAGTGACTGGGTTAACTCTGGTGGTTGGCCGGGCCAGAGTATCTCAGTTTTCGCGGGAACTTTTAGTCTACTCGCTCGCAGCCAACTCATCACTGCTTCCAAACACAGCTTAAAGTTCTCAGGAATCGTGGTTGTCCCAGGTTCGAGATGCAAGAGTAGTTAGCTGGGTATCATCTGCATACTGGTAGCACTCTATGCTAAAGCTCCGCACTAGCCTTGACACCACTATCTACCTTGCTGCTCATACCTTCTCTCCCCTCCTCCCTGCCTCCCCAGACATGGAAAGGTACCCGTGGAAAGGTAGCTGGGATGTCACAACTATCGCAACATAAGGGAAGGGGATCAGAGGAAACTGACATTCCACATCCCTAGGCCACCTGATCCTGGGAAATGTAGAATGGCATCCAAGACTGCTGCTGCTGATTCCAATTCGGAACTGGCCCACCTGTCTTGACATCCACTAACTTGGGCAGGATTCAGGTTTTCCCCTGAGTTAGCTTAAGGAAAACAAAGAAACATTCAGGGAGATGGGCATGTCCAGATGATGAAGAGAAGATCAAAGAGTGACATGAATGCATTTTTAAATACCTAAAGGGCTGTCACAGAGAGGAAAGGGCAGGTTTATTTTGCTTTCTGCCGGGCTGTGGTGCAGGCTGGTGAGCAGCCTGCTACAATAAATCACTTTGACCATGAGGTCATGAGTTCGAGGCCAACCCGTGGCGGGGTGAGCACCTGTTAATTAAAAAAAAAAATAGCCCCTGCTCGTTGCTGACCTAGCAACCCGAAAGATAGTTGCATCTATCAAGTAGGGAATCAGGTACCACTTATAAAGTGGGGAGGCAAATTTAACTAATTTACGACATTGGAATGAGGAAGTGCCATCACAATGGATGATGAAGCAGCTGCTCCCCCCTGTGGCCAGAATCGAACATCCCCTCAGGAGAAGGTTAAATTGCCTCTGCGTCTGTCTCTGTCTCTGTTCTATGTGTTTATGGGCATTGAATGTTTGCCCTATGTGTGTATAATGTGATCCGCCCTGAGTCCCCTTCGGGGTGAGAAGGGCAGAATATAAATACTGTAAATAAATAATTAATAAATAAAGGGTAGAACCAAATCAAAGCATTTGAATTTACAGGAAGGTATATTTTGAGTGAACATTGTGAACATATTGGTGTATAAGCAGTTCAACAATGGAAGCAATTACCTAGAAATCTGGTGAATCTCTTTTTCTGGATGTCTTTTTAAAAATAAAGCTGCATAGCACCTGCTGAAGATGCTCTCTCTCACTGGTTCTCAACCTGTGAGTCCCCAGATGTTTTGGTCTTCAACTCCCAAAAATCCTAACATCTGGTAAACTGGCTAGAATTTCTGGGAGTTGTAGGCCAAAATACCTGGGACCCACAAGTTGAGAATCATTGCTGTAACCAGAGCTGGCCCTAGGTATTTTTCAAGTGTAGGCGAACAGAATTTTGGCACCCCCCCCCCCAACCAATCACTGAAAAATAAAAGTGTTGGATAAGCGAAAATGTTGGATAATAAAGAGGGATTAAGGAAAAGCCTATTAAACATCAAATTACATTAAGATTTTACAAATTAAGCACCAAAACATCATGTTTTACAACAAATCAACAGAAAAAGCAGTCTCGACTACGCCCCCGTATGTTTTGCACCCGAATTGATCGCTTAATTCGCCTCATTGTTGGACCAGCAGTGGCTGTAACTGACGTTCTTGCATTGAATGGAGGTTGAACTTTGAGATTGAGGGGATCTTTTCAATTCTATGATTCTATTAATCTTATTCTCACATATCTTCCATTTCTGAAAAGTTTTCTGGACTCTACTTAGAAGAAGAAGAATGCAATCCAAAAGCCCTTTTCTTCAGAGTAGTCCTGAACTTTCCATCAAAGTGCTGTGTCAGAAATAGATTGTGGAACGCTGCCCTTGTCTGTTACCAGAATCTCATTAAGGCTGCAGAATATGCTGTTTTATGACAACTAGTACATTACCATCAATCATTTTTGTGTTTACTTGTCAAAGTAATAGAACAGTGTATGTTCTGAGATGTGTAGTACTTCAAAACAAAAGAAAACAAAAAAAACGCCAAGTATATTGGCCAACTTAAGAGAGTAATTCATATCCCCCGCCCAGTCATTAGTGCAATTACTTGCTTCTAAATTCACCATTGAGGGAAGTTGCCATAAGAGCCCCACGGAGCATGAAATTTTCTCAAATTTAACAGCTATATGCTTTGAATAGCAGAAAAATAGAGGCAATAAATAGTCCTTTACCTCTCAAGAGAGAAACCACAATCCATGTGATTTTTTCTGTTTGTTCAGTCATTTGGGAACAGACAGAGGATGACACAGTGCTGCAAAAACTACTTTAGACTCGACTTTTTTTGTGTGTAATTAGTCTGAGCCAAAGATGAAGGGAACAGACTGCTGAAGACATCCCCTGAGGTCTAGTTACATGGCCTCACTGAGCTTGAGTTCTGTTCTTTTTTAATGCTAACATTTTATGGAGATTAAAATATACAAGCAAGTCACATTGTCAAAAACAGCATTAAGCACAGACAACATTCAGTGCATTGAAAATATGCATTGTTTAACATATCCATCCACCCCTTTCCATGTAATGACAAGGAAATGTGTTATCACAGTACCAACATGTTCTTTGCTTTTTTTCTGTGTTAATAAAGTATCAAAGAGGTCTAATTTAAGAATGAGGTTAATTTCAATATATGAGTTAAAGTGTGTCCCCATAAGGACCCTCAACTTATACATAGTGAGAAAAGATGCTATGTATTTCAGTCAGATGGAATCAAATTCTTTTGGTACATGAGGGAATTTCAATTTTACAAACATTTTTGTAATTCTAATAAGGAGCTAAAGACTGAAAGGTCCCAGGTTCAAACCCCGGGAGCGGCGTGAGCGGCCACTGTTAGCTCCAGCTCCTGCCAACCTAGCAGTTCGAAAACATGCCAATGTGAGTAGATCAATAGGTACCGCTCCGGTGGGAAGGTAACGGCGTTCCATGAAGTCATGCCGGCCACATGACCTTGGAGGTGTCTATGGACAACGCCGGCTCTTCGGCTTAGAAATGGAGATGAGCACCAACCCCCAGAGTCGGTCACGACTGGACTTAACATCAGGGAAAACCTTTACATTTACCTTAATAAAAAATAACCGAAAAAAATTCACCCAATGAACTGTTGATCACCCCAAGATCTCAACTGAAGGCAACACATTGCCAACACCAATTATAATGTGTCACTGCTCCTCTGTATGAGGAGATCTTTGAGTTTAATGTTGTCATTTTATACTAGATAGCTCAAATAAGGTATGTTCTTCTAATTACATTTTCATTATACCTCTGGATTTTTTTAGAAGTACTGAAATGTCATGTGCAGCCACATTGAGATAATATGTTCCACTGATTCCCCCACCCCAATTCCAACATAAACCTATCAGGCTTTCAATAGGAAGTGTGGGCCTTCTTCTGGCCAATGAGATAGTCAGGTTAATTAGGATTGTTGTTGTTGTGTGCCTTTAAGTCATTTCAGACTCTGGGCGAGCCTAAGTCTAAAATTATTTATTTATTCATTTACTACGTTTATTTACTACATTTATATCCCACCCTTCTCACCCCGAAGGGGACTCAGAGCAGCTGTATGTACATACAATATATTATATTATTAGCATAACATAATATTAGCATTATATATTACTATATTGAACTATACCACTATACTGTAATATTATATGTAACTAGCTGTGCCCGGCCACGCGTTGCTGTGGCGAAGTATGGTGGTATGGGAAATAAAGTATTGAGGAATTGGTGGTAGTTAAGGTCAAAGGTAAAGGTGCCGGTCTGTTTCTGTTGGATAAGTGAGACTCTACTGTATATTTATAATCTTATATTATCTGCTTAGAACTGGATTATATGAGGCCCCTTCTTCACAGCTGGATAAAATGCACACTGAAGTGGATTATACGGCAGTGTGGAGTCAAGATAATCCAGTTCAAAGCATATAAAATAAGATTCTAAATGGGTTATATAGCTGACTCTACACTGCCATATAATCCAGTGCAAATGAGATAATCTGTGGAAGAGGCCTAAGTGAAGCCTAACTCTGCCTGTCCCCTGGGCTGAGTCGGTTGCTAGGAGACCAAGTGGGCGGAGCTTAGCCTTCTAACTGGCAGCAATTGGATAAAAACAATTATTCCTCTCCCTCTAATTAGGACTTTATTTTTCTTTTCTTTTTGTTGTATCAACCTAGAGCCGTGGATGAGGGGTTGTGTTGTCAAATTTCGAGGTTGGGGGGCCTGTAGTTTTGTTGTTTTGTCCGCTGCCCTGATACCATCACTCTTTTATATATATAGATATATAACATATAAGAAATATTATTATATGGTATTATAATTAGTATTATATTGTATAAAATGATATTATTATCAATATCATAAGTATAGGCCCAGGCTGTGGTGTAGGCTGGTGAGCAGCCAGCTGCAGCCAGCTGCAACAAATCACTCTGACCAAGAGGTCATGAGTTCGAGGCCAGCTCGGAGCCTGTGATTGTCTTTGTTCTATGTTAAGGCATTGATTTTATGCCTTATATGTGTAATGTGATCCGCCCTGAGTCCCCTTCGGGGTGAGAAGGGCGGAATATAAATACTGTAAATAAATAAATAAATAAATACAATATATTATATTATTAAAACTGATATAAAAATTTTCTATTATAAATGAGGGCGGGGGCCAGGTAAATGACCTTGGAGGGCCGCATCCGGCCCCCGGGCCTTAGTTTGGGGACCCCTGCTCTGGAGTTTGCTTTGTAATATTCTAGGGCTTCAGGGAAGCCTGGGCAACTGGATTGGATCTGATTCAACCTGTTCTACTGTCCAGACACCACTGCCATCATCAGCGTTCAGGGGAGGGGGAGGAGATGGATTGTGACCAAGTCACCACTGCTGTTGCCTCTCTGAGCCCCCTACAGAACTCCATCTAAGATCCTGATCCCTCTCTTTTCTTGCTGGTTGCACAGGTACCACATCCTGGCAACATCATAGGTACCCTATGACATTCAAGAGCTGTGACAGAACTCCATGGCTGGCTAGGAACTGTGGTGGTGGTGACACAGAGGGGATGACAACCCGGGGCCAGATTTTGTTCCAAGTAATCTGGACAGTCATCTAAAGCTGCTCTAAGGGGAGATTGGGCTTAACTATCCAGTATACCGTGTTTTCTCGAAAATAAGACAGTGTCTTATATTAATTTTTGCTCCCAAAGATGCTCTAGGTCTTATTTTCAGGGGATGTCTTATTTTTCCATGAAGAAGAATTCACATTTATTGTTGAACAAAAAAAAAACATTTATTATTTACTGTACAGTAGTTGTCATCACAAACTAGCATAACCAGACAAACTGTGAATCCTTGTTAATAGTGGTATTAACAAGAATTTCTTGTTAATACCACTATTTCCATGTACAACAATCTATGGTACATATATTGACCAATCCTGCACACTCTGGTGTTCTGTTTGGTGAGAATGCTTCCAAACAAAAACTTTGATAGGTCTTACTTTCGGGGGAGGCCTTATATTCAGCAATTCAGCAAAACCTCTACTAGGTCTTATTTTCTGGGGATGTCTTGTTTTAGGGGAAACAGGGTAGATGTGCCCCTGGGCTGAGAAGATGTTCAGGACTTAGTGTTTATTTGCATCAGCCACAAGTTATCACAATAGAAATACAGTATTCTTGTAAACAGGAGTTACAGTTTTACAGACTTCACAAATCATTATAGTTAAATTAAGTCCATATAATATACAAAGCAAACCATTTTGAAACTAATATAAAATCAGAAAATGATGCTCAATCTTATTTTCACAGCGCCCACTATGAATTTTGCAGACATAGTAATCAATTCAGAACTAATTCTAGGACGTCTTCTGTTTACGTGGAAAACAATAAGTTTTGTGGAGAACAAGTCCCAAATTGCCCATAGGCTTTGAAAACAGAGACTTTCTGACAGTGGGGATAATTGCTAAAATTACTCATTGCTTCCTTAGTGAAACTTTGTGAATTACATTCCTAACTGGATGTGACTATTTGTACAAGTCCCAAAGTCCTAAAAAAGCAAACTTTTGTGTGGTTCGTTGGTAGTCTGAACTTTTCACTGGTTCAAAAAAAGTCAGAATCGCCAAATCACTCAACACCTACAGAGGGGCTAAAATGTATGATTTGTTAATGTGGGATTTGTGTATTGATAGTGTTTAAATGAGTTTTGTGTCTTGTCTGTATTGCATACTGATTGCATCATCCAGAGTGTAACATAGTCTGGAAAGAGTTAATTGCTAAGAAGCTGTGATGACCTTGATGTGTGGCTGGAACTGGGGTGTGTCCAGACACAAGTGTGTATGCATTACTGATTGCATCAGTTCAGTTCTGTTCTGCTGTCTGCTGAGAAGTCAAGTCCTGTGTCCATTGTCTTCAATTCTGTTTGTTTTGATTATTACTGCTTACAGTAAAACTTGTATATAGTTTTACCAACGTCTCTGGGTGTCTTTTCGTTCTGCGTTCCACTGATTCCATCCAATTACTGCTGAGCTGCAAAATACTCTGACATGATTAAAGTCCTGAAACGACTCCTAGAATCACTTTGAATTGATGAGTTCATAGGGGAATTCTGCAAAATATTGAGTGACACCCCCAGCGATTTCTTTTTGAAGAAATCTGTTCAGAGGGAAAGTTCAAGAGATGGATTAGAAGGGTTGTGGGACTTTCTACACTGGGGTAGATTCTTTATCAAAGCTTCAAAATATTTTCTATGACATTAGACAAGTGCATTATTGTGGTTATGTCAATAGATGGAATATTTATTCTTGTCTCACAAATGGCAGAAATTATCCAAAATGTTTTAGACATAATGCATTGTCAAAAAAGCTGGTCCTTATTCTTTAGCATCATAGGTAAACATTGTGTAAGCATGGCAGTGAAAAATCAGTTGGGTAATTGTCTAAATGTTGGCTATCAATTAAATTATAGCTGGTTCTACACTACAATGTCATGGTGGTAATGATTTTTAGGCCACTGGCCTTCAACCTTTTAGAGACCTGATTGTCTAAAAGTCCAATTCTCCTTGCAATGACTAAGGTCAGCCGAAGAAGCACTTTAAAAGATATCACTTTCTGAGGCCCATTAATTAGTAATAAAAGTCATATATTGACGCCACCAAAGTATAATAGACTTCCCCTTCAGAGAAGAAATTTGACTTTATTTAATTTTGTTCAAAAATATCTTTTCTTTGAAGACTTTTCCATTGTTTCTAATTGATTTAAGGGTTTGGTGTTAGCTTTTATTTCATATTTCTGAGGTTTTTGTCTTTATTTTATTTATTTGTACAATAGGGTGTATAAAATTTTTATGAATTAATATTTTTTATTTACGGTTTTGTTGCATATTTCAAAGATTGGACCATTTCTTTGAGAGTTTTAGGAATGAATCTCTCACCTTTTCTTCTCAAAGTGGCATGTAACACCATCTTTCCGAACTTGTTGTGTTGCCTTTCCATATATATATATATATATATATATATATATATATATATTAGAAGTTTCACACGTTAATAATAGCATGATCGAAGACTCAGACTCTGTGGCTGTTTCAGATGGTATTAAAATAGGCTTGGGATTTTCTGAAAATGAAATGAATTACTTTAACAGAAATCATTATCATTAAATTACGGCATCACCATAGTAGAGTCCAGAAATAATGAAAAGTGAAATAAAAGAGGCATTGAAGACTAGGGACTTGCATTGTAATAGTGATAAAATATCTAACGTTATTTGGGAGAGAGAAAATACCCTTAGTTAAGGGACTGATAGATGCTTCTCGGAAAGCATCAAGTACTCTTAAAGTATTCCAGAGATTTGAAAAAGACATATCCATGCTTCAAAGAGATGGAAGATTTCTCCATTTGAAGCCCCAATAATCACATAGTATTATTGTTCATTTTCTTTCCCGCTCCTTTTTTTCTCATCATATCCTGCGATGCATGAAAACCTACAGATACTTACACAAGGCTTTCTACTGAAATGTCACACGAAATGAAACTAGGAATGAATCTGGATGGCTTCTCGGTGAGCAAGAACATTAAAGGTATTTCAAGACAGCGAAGAAGAGTTTTAGGAAGGCTATCAAGATTTCTCACTGATTTTGGGCAGCTTTTACTTTCTCCATTCCAGAATACTAGCATTATCCAATCATCATTTATTTCTTACAGATTTGTATTTAAAGATATTCATTCTCTATTTTATGTTATTTAATTTATCCTCAGTTTTCCACTAAAGACAGCAATTTGATGGGGAACTAATAAGCATTAAGAGAGACAGAGGGTAGAGTGGTTTGAAGGTGACTAGGGTTTGATTTCCCACTCGTTCATGGAAACCCACTGGATGACCTTAGGTAAGTGACACTCTCTCAGCCTCAGAGGAAGGCAATGGCAACTCCCGTTGAACATCCTGCCCTGAAAACCCAATGAGAGATTCATTTTAAGGTAAAGGTAAAGGTTTCCCCTGACGTTAAGTCCAATCGTGACCGACTCTGGGGGTTGATGCTCATCTTCATTTCTAAGCTGAAGAGCCGGCGTTGTCCGTAGACCCCTCCAAGGGCATGTGGCCAGCATGACTGCATGGAGCGCCGTTACCTTCCCTATTGATCTACTCACATTGGCATGTTTTCAAACTGCTACGTTGGCAGGAGCTGGAGCTAACAGCAGCTGCTCACACCGCTCCCGGGATTTGAACCGGGGACCTTTCGGTCTCCAGCTCAGTGCTTTAACGCACTTCACCAGGAGTACTATAAGTAATAAACAATCTGAAAGCACACAACATTAGCAATGGCTAACAATTAAAGGTAGGTAAAGGTAAAGGTTTTTCCCTGACGTTAAGTGCAGTCGTGACCGACTCTGGGGGTTGATGCTCATCTCCATTTCTAAGCCGAAGAGCCGGCATTGTCCATAGACACCTCCAAGGTCATGTGGCCGGTATGACTGCATGGAGCGCCGTTACCTTCCCGCCAGAGCGGTACCTATTGATCTACTCACATTGGCATGTTTTCGAACTACTAGGTTGGCAGAAGCTGGAGTGGGCGCTCACTCCGTTCCCAGGATTTGAACCTGTGACCTTTTGGTCTGCAAGTTCAGCAGCTCAGTGCTTTAACACACTTCGCCACCGTGGCTCTGAGGGTTAACAACTAAGTATGATAAAATAAAGTAGTAAAGCTGTTGTGTCCGGGCATAGCCCCATGTAAGCCGCCCCGAGTCCTTTCGGGGAGATGGGGCGGGGTATAAGAATAAAGTTATTATTATAAGTTATTATAGTAATAATGTAAAATATCATTATTATAATTATTATAATAAGAATTACATAATATTTAACATATACAGTTGCAAGTGTTTAGTGATCTTGGGCTGGTCAGGAAACTCACCAGACAAGGAAAGAATCCATAAGGTCATTAAGAAATCCAGAATGGCAAGCTGGGTCTTGTGCACAGAGACAATTGTAACAAGCCGTTTCATAGGATCAAACAAATGTGATGGTCAGAACAGAAACCAAGTTTGAATAATGGTGTAAATTCCTACTACTACGCCATTAATAAAGGGTCGGCATAGTATAGTAATTTAAATGGTAGGCTAAGGGTGCACCTACACTGTAGAACGAATACAGTTTGACACCTATTTAGCTGCCCAGCTTCAATGTTATGGAATCCTGGGAGTTGTTTGGTGTGCACAAGCACTCTTTGGCAGAGAATGTTAGAGACCTTTTAAAACCACAACTTTCATGATTCAACAACAACAACAACAACAACAACACTTTATTTGTATTCCACCCTATCTCAGGGTTGATTCCAGCATACACAAACACAAATGCAAACATTCAATGCCTAGAAACAACAAAACACAGATTAAGGTAAAGGCTTCCCTTCAGGCTCTAAGGGGTTGTGCTCATCTCCGACTTTGGAGGTATGGGCCATAGCAGTTAAAGTGCTGTCAAACTATTTATTATACAGTGTAGATGCACTCTAGACTCCAGAGGACT
This sequence comes from Anolis carolinensis, assembly GCF_035594765.1. Lineage (NCBI taxonomy): Eukaryota > Metazoa > Chordata > Lepidosauria > Squamata > Anolidae > Anolis > Anolis carolinensis. The sequence goes on from NW_026943820.1 coordinate 20,429,069, forward strand.
AGTATTTGAATCCAAACTGCTGCTGAGAGACTGAAGTTGCTTAGAATAACATAGTCCATACATGTGCCGTCGCGCCAGGGGCTATAACTCTTAGTGAAAGAGGCATGGACATGACAGGGGATTGCTTCTTGCCCTCCTTTAGGGAAACTGGAACTCCCAAGGTCCAAAACACTGTAGATAACTCAAAACTGGTTTTATTGTTCACAAAAGGTTATCCCTTTAAGGCAATAAGCTGGAAGTTTCAAAGGGGTCAAGGAAAATATACATTACAGTCTTTGGTTGTTTTAAGTCCAAGGAGCTCTGCAGCTGAGAAGCTTTTCCAGGTCCCTCTTTCTCAATGGCTGTGAATGCCGGAGTAATCCTCAGCCTCAGTCCAAATGGCCTATGTTTGAAGACACAGTCTTCCTCTGATGCCAAAGAACTGATTTGAAGGCGCTTGAGACTCCTCAACGTCGTTCCGGTTGGCCCTGAACATGAAGCATAAGTCTCAAGGGTAAGAACTTCAGAATTAGTGCTGAGAGGTAACTTAATTAAGAGCTTTTAGAGCCAAGTCTCTCTCTCACTTCCATCTGGTAGAAAGCTTGATGGTGGAATGAAAAAGGAAACACTGTCCTACTCCAGGAAGAGGTGGAGTCAAACAATTGAGCTGAAGGAGTAAATAACTGGTGCAGACAACATTGATTGACAGCTATAAATAACCAATCAGTCCAACTACATTTACAGGGTAAAAACAAAATCAGGCATGATACAATTCAAATCTTGCAACTTACAGTTTGACATATAGATGGCTCCACTCGCGCAGTCACAATACATGTTCTGTAGGAGACTTTGCAGTTCATCTTGTCTGAACCATGAGGGCCTATACTTTCAGATTCTGTCTTGTCTTGATACTTGAGGTCAGGCTCTGCTTTGGTCCAACTTGAAATGTCAATCACAACTTTTAATATCAGGTCTATAAGACCAGCTTTCCTTCAGGGTTTGTGGATTTTCCCTTGCTTGGAGAGGCTTCAAAACAAGCTTATTGTTGTTATGAATTATAAATAATTCTACTATTATAACATTTTCATACATCAAACTATGTAATATTTGGTGTCTTTATTGAAGAGTAAGTGTTTTTATTAAGTACTGTGACTGTTAGCTGTATTACTGCAGCTGTATAGACAGTAATAAAGAAATGGTAGAGGAAGCCAAGAAAAAGTGCAGTCCTATTAATTTTAGATTATTTCCAGCACTCTTCTGAATATCTGTGATTTAATAACCCAGCAAATATTGAGCTAATGCATCAACCACTGAACATCTTTGTGACAAAATACTTTTAAAGAACTGGAAACATGGAAATATGCCTCGAATGAGCGAGATAGCAAATATTAACATTCTCAAGCAATGAATATGTTTTGTTCTAGTGGTTTTCTTTCTTGTTTGCAGATTATCCAGGTGGCTTGGCAAGTGTGTGTTGGCATTAAATTTGAACAGAAGGCCAAGGTGATAACCAATAATAATGAGCAGTTTGGGCTGGAGTTCTATATCGGCTTATTTTGGGAGTTAGCGTCACTGAACCAAGTGAGACTTTCATTTGAGTAGACTTACATAGGCTTACAGTATAAGTGTCTAACATTTTGAGATACTTTTAGGGTAATTAGTTCCGAAACACAAATAACTCTTTGGCTCAGCTGAGCAATAACCCAGACTTAGCTGAGGAATCTTTACTCCTGTTTTCTGCCTTGCTGTTGAAAAGAGCTGTGATTAATAACCAACCAATTTTGAAACCCTAGTTGGAAACAGTTTTCAAAATTCATTGTTTGGGCAAATGAGATATTAGCAGTACTTTTCGATGAACGAATTGTTGAAGTGGGAATGATTGTATATAGAGTTGTTTAAATGTAATTGAGTTATAGTGTTGCAATATGAGCTGGTGATTGCATCATGCACTATCTGCTGTCCACTATGCGAGTGTGTAAAGAGTTAACTGTGTATTGCATCAGACAGCAGGAGTGGTTATAAATAGCTTGCTGTGTTATCTGTTCTTCCCTCTGCCCTCTGCTCTCTGCCTATTTGCACTCTGTATGTATATGTTGTCTTGAGAGTTATCCGTTTGTCAGTAAATCTTTTGTAGATAGCCAAACAGGCTTCAGCCTCTTTATTGGTGCCAGTGATTCTTCATTGATCTTCCGCTGCATGTGTGTTTATCCAAACCGCGCGCTCTAACAGTGGAATCACATTTTCTCCACTTCCCCAGAGAAAAGTTGAAAGGCTGGACAATATAAAAAATACAAAACAACACTAAACAGACTGTACATATCTCCCATCATACTCATTTGGGTAGTTTGCAAGGAAACTAACTGAAGGAAGCAAACAAAGAAGAAATACCTTTTGTGCTTTTGTGTTTTATTTTTCAGAAGAGTCTTCTTACAAATAATTAGGAATGTGATTCTTCCCAGTTTCTTCTTGAAAGCAACAAAGAGTAATGTTTTTAATGAGTTTTTTCATAATTTAAGGTTGGGAGATACAATCCATTCATTAGAGGAAGGAGAAATTGGTGTATAAACTCAAGCAAACAATGGCTATTTGTATGAAATGAAACCTATGTCAACTTTTTAAAGAAAGAGATTTTAAAATATCTGGAAAATCTATGCAGCTGTATATTTCACAACACAATGGCAAAACACCCAGATAAACAATATTTTCATATCAACCTGAACAGGCTTTGGTTCACTGAATGAGATAAAAAGAAAAGGAGGTGTGTTGTAACTATTGCAGATTAGAGTTTATAGTAACTCACTTCATTTTATCACTGCTAACAAAATAGCCATCCTGTAAATAAATCAGCATAAATGGTTGATTTGATATTTCCCTTGTTCCTTCTAATAAAAAAGGCATAGTAGATATCAGGAAAAGGTGGGAGGACAATGCAAACTGCAAAGAGGTAATGAGAATCATTAATTTTGGCTTGTTGGTTTTTCCTCTTTGGTTTCAGTTCATTTGCATGAAAATCAAATTGTCTAGATGATACATTCTAGAATATGCACACATCATGCGCCGTGGTGGGTACTGTTAATATGAGTGATAAGTATCAGCCGAAGAGAACAGATTTTCCCATAACAAATATATTCCTTTCAGTACAGTTTCTCCATTTCGAAGTCACTGAGACATCTGCTCTTTTGTGTGAAATGCATCTATTCTCCCAGGGAAAGAGAGAGCAGACTGGAGGCGGGAAGACTCTATGGCAAGCATATCAATGAAACAGAGGTCCTGGAAAGATTTAGCTTACTGAAGATGAAGAAGCTTTCAGAAGCTTTTTCTTAAGGCAATACAACATCCGACAATGACAGGGAGAGGTGCTGGTTTCATCCTATAATGATCTTCAACCCTTAACGCTCGCTCAAAGTATATGTGTTTGTTTCTCTATTTGTACTACAAAGGTTATTGCTAGGTAAAGTGACCCTCTGTGATGTCACTGGATTGACTGCTGTTGGGGGAAGAACTGGCTGTTTCTAGTGTCATTGGGAAAGAAAGGTGATGTGTATGAGGGGATCCATTGCCTGAGACCCCCACGACCTTCTGGCAAACAAACTAGTAAAATGTGGGCTAGACAAAACTACGGTTAGGTGGATCTGTGATTGGCTAAGCGAACGAACCCAAAGGGTGCTCACCAATGCATCTTCTTCATCTTGGAAAGAAGTCACGAGTGGAGTGCTGCAGAGTTCTGTCCTGGGCCCGGTTCTGTTCAACATCTTTATTAACAACTTAGACGAAGGGTTAGAAGGCACGATCTTCAAGTTTGCAGATGACACCAAACTGGGAGGGATAGATAATACTCCATAAGACAGAATTCAAAACGACCTTGACAGACTAGAGAGATGGGCCGAAACTAACAAAATGAAGTTCAACAGGGACAAATGCAAGATACTTCACTTCGGCAAAAAAAATGGAATGCAAAGATACAGAATGAGGGACGATGCCTGGCTTGACAGCAGTACGTGTGAAAAAGATCTTGGAGTCCTCGTGGACAACAAGTTAAACATGAGCCAACAATGTGATGCAGCTTCTAAAAAAGGCCAATGGGATTCTGGCCTGCATCAATAGGAGTATAGCGTCTAGATCCAGGGAAGTCCTGCTCCCCCTCTATTCTGCCTTGGTCAGACCACACCTGGAATACTGTGTCTAGTTCTGGGCACCGCAGTTGAAGGGAGATGTTGACAAGCTGGAAAGCGTCCAGAGGAGGGCGACTAAAATGATTAAGGGTCTGGAGAACAAGCCCTATGAGGAGCGGCTTAAAGAGCTGGGCATGTTTAGCCTGCAGAAGAGAAGGCTGAGAGGAAACATGATAGCCATGTATAAATATGTGAGGGGAAGTCCTAGGGAGGAGGGTCCTAGGGAGGAGGGGAGCAAGCTTGTTTTCTGCTGCCCTGCAGACTAGGACACGGAACAATGGCTTCAAACTACAGGAAAGGAGATTCCACCTGAACATCAGGAAGAAGTTCCTCACTGTGAGAGCTGTTCAGCAGTGGAACTCTCTGCCCCGGACTGTGGTGGAGGCTCTTTCTTTGGAGGCTTTTAAGCAGAGGCTGGATGGCCATCTGTCGGGGGTGCTTTGAATGCGATTTCCTGCTTCTTGGCAGGGGATGGGACTGGGTGGCCCATGAGGTCTCTTCCAACTCTACTATTCTATGATTCTAGGATTCTAGGATGGGAGTCCTAACCATCCAGACCCAGGAAAGACACCTGGGAACCACTGGGAATCTACATGAGTTTAAATATATAAATATTACTAGCTGTGCCCGGCCACGTGTTGCTGTGGCGAAGTATGGTGGTATGGGAAATAAAGTATTGAGGAATTGGTGGTAGTTAAGGTAAAGGGTAAAGGTTTTCTCCTGACATTAAGTCAATTATAAATGGGTTATATAGCTGTGTGGAAGAGCCTTGAGTCTACACTGCCATATAATCCAATTCAAATCAGATAATCTGTATTTTATAGGCAGTGTGGAAGAGGCCTAAGTGAGGTCTAACTCTGCCTGACCCCTGGGCTGAGTGGGTTGCTAGGAAACCAAGTGGGTGAGCTTAGCCTTCTAACTGACAGCAATTGGAATAAAAACAATTATTCTTCTCCCTCTAATTAGAACTTTATTTTTCTTTTCTTTTTGTTGTATGAACGCAGAGGCATGGATGAGGGGTTGTGCTGCCAATTTTAGTGTTTCTGGGATGTGTAGTTTTGTTGTTTTGTCCTAGGCCGAAATTTCATTACCCTTTTATATATAGAGATAAACACTGACAACGTAGTGGAGATAGCTGCAGCAGTTACTTTTAAGATGCTTATACTTTGGAAAGTGAAAAATCCTACAACCCTCCACTCATATACAGAATGTTCAATGGTTGGCCATTGTGCCTACCGGGGAAAGGAAAGTGGGGATCAAATGACAATGGGATCATACACAATGGCCATTCACAGTGGTCACTTTAATTAGTTATTTTGGTGAATGCATTTGTATTCATCTTCCCATAAAGATAAAAGGCTGAGATTTTAAACAAGATTAAACCAAGTATTACTAAAACAAAACTAAAACATACACTTTGCAATTTAATAATGGGCTTCAAAAGCAGTTGCAGGACAGGATGGTAGATACCAAACAAGAAAACGCATGGAAATCATAATAGTTTAGAAATGCTATATGCATGCATTTTCATAGGTTTCTTAAAAAAAAAATCTGGCCTGATGAGAAACCAGAATGGAATGAAGTTTGCAGTATAAAAATGAAAACCTGAAAGGAATTGAGCATGACAGATCTGTCCACTTATGCCCTGGGGCTAAAATGGTTGACTTCAAAGCAAGGAATTATGTGTCACTAAGGAACCGCAGCAGTGTAACAAATTTTGATACTGATGCAGATTTATAGAAAAGCTCAATGCCTGCTGACAAAATGTTATAGGTGGAATGCCATCTTCAAATATGCCTGTACATATTTATATACATAATATATAAGAGAAATCTTTATATATTATATTATATTATATTATATTATATTATATTATATTATATTATATTATATTATATTATATTATATTATATTATATTATATAGCTAAAGGTAAAGATTTTCCCTGACATTAAGTCTAGTTGTGTCTGACACTGGGGGTTGGTGCTCATCTCCATTTCTAAGCCGAAGAGTCGGCGTTGTCCATAGACACCCCCAAGGTCATGTGGCTGGCATGACTGAAGCACCGTTACCTTCTCGCCAGAGCAGTACCTATTGATCTACTCACATTTGCATGTTTTCAAACTGCTGGGTTGGCAGAAGCTGGAGCTAACAGCGGGCGCTCACTCCGCTCCCAAGATTTGAACCTGGGACCTTTCCGTCTGCAAGTTCAGCAGCTCAGTGCTTTAACACACTTTGGCACTGGGGCAATATAAATTGGTGGAAATGACAGTGTGAATAAATTGTAAAAATTTAGTTGAGATAATGTTTGCAGTTCTTGAGGGACTCTTAATTTTTTACTTCTCATAGACTTAGCATGAGGATTTGATTAACAAGTTGAAATTCATGAGTAAACCAGGTATTTTTTTTTACCTGAAAAAAAATTGTGGGTAGTTTGAAATCAAGATATGTTGCATCCACATTACTCCCTTTGTCTATAATTGAAGAACCTTAGTTTTGTACATTTAAGAAGTACATGCAATTTAAACCCTGTCTTTATCTGGGACATGATTCAAGGAAGCTGAAAACAGTTTAAAGCAAAATTAAATACAAATCTGAAAACTGCATTATTTAAAAATTAGGTAAACAATGTTATGAACCAAAAATAAATTACATTATGAAACATTATGAAACGCTTGAATCAATACTGGTTAATTTCCTTTTCAAGAACTGCATTTCTCCTGTCTTTAAAGAAATTCAGCAAATGATTTGGCAATAGGTTGCAATCTTCTAATAGTCACCTATACAGTGGATAGGTGGTTCTAGGTCTAATGTAAAGTGTGATTTAAAACAGGAATGAAAAAGTATTTGTTCATTTCTGATGATAATTTACAAAAAAAAAGAGTGTGAGAACATGTGTGTGTGTGTGTATGTGTGCATAATATTTCTTCAGGATGCAAAGAACAGGAGTGGAAAAGAATTAACATTTGTCTAACCAGCAGTGGACCTTGTGTGTTTGGGTTGTAATCTTAATAATAATAATAATAATAATAATAATAATAATAATAATAATAATAATAATAATTATTATTATTATTATTATTATTATTATTATTATTATTAATTTGTTTGACCATTCATATGACCATTTCAAAGTGCAACATAAATAAAAACAAGGCATAAAGGATGGGAGGACAGGCAGCTGACCATCTGTTTGCTGACAAAATCTTATTTTCCTGATTCTTCTTTCAGGAAATGTGCTCTTTTCTTGATAGCTTTCAAGGGTTGTAATCTTAATATTTGACAGTTATAATCAGGGAAGTCCAATGTGGACCTTGCCATGTCAGGAATAACCATATCTATTTGCTTTAGTAGAAACAGAGAATTTGTCTCCCTAAACCGCATACTAAAGAAGCAAACCAAATTATGAAATTTAGAGGCAGATTGTGGTGATGCAAGTGCTCATATAACAGAGCAGCTAAATATTCCCCTGCTGTATGGGAAAGACTTGTTATTTTATTTTGATTTTTTTTAAAAAAAAAAGGTAATTGTGGAAAAGTGGTAATATCTGATTGCAGCTCATTATAAAGAACCTAGGCTTTGAGAAACATTAATTAATTAGTTTTCATTAGATTGATTTACATCCATTGGGAAATGCTTGTGCGAATGCTTCACAACATGGAAAAAGAAAGCAGCTGATAAAATCACAATGAAAGCAGATGTACCCCTTTTTCAGAAGTAGAATGCAGATCCTGCAATATAATGTAAAAAAAATAAACCAAGGCATTTATAAAACACTAGCTTTGCCCGGCCACGCGTTGCTGTGGCTTGTCGGAATGTTTTGTTCACCAGGTGGAATACCAGTGAATAGCCTTGGAGGTTCAAAGCCTGGCCGTTTTCTTCATATGGGAATCCTTGTTTGGTGAGGTGGAATACAATGAGTAGTCTTTGTGTGGGAGGTATGAATGCTGTTATTAGTCACCTTGATTAGCATTTAATGGCCTTGAAATCTGAAAGGCGGAGTGCTTTCTGGGTGGGGTAATCATTTGTTGGGAGGTGTTAGCTGGCCCTAATTGTTTCCTGCCTTGTAGCTTCAAACCCTGGGTGATTCCTGCCTGGTGGAATCCTTTGTTGGAAGGCGGGGGTGGGAAAAGGTGTGCGCGAGGGTGCGGTCATTGAGGGGTGGGTGGGGGTTGTTTTGTCTATGCGGGGTCGCTTTTGGCGCATGCGCAGATGATTTGTTGCCTTTTTTGTTTTTTTTTAGCCCTCTTTTAGGTTCTTGTTGTGGTTTTTTGTTGTATGAACCTTGAGGCAAGGGTGTTGCATCATGTTGTCAAGTTTGGTGGTTCTGGGGTGTATAGTTGTGTTGTTATAGTCACGGCACAAACAACTTTACCCTTTTATATATATATAGATTGCAATTCTTACTTGAAAAATACTTTGGTTGCCCTAATTAGGCAATGATTTTTTTTGAATGGTTATTTAAAGTGTGTGTATCTACAAGAAAACTTTGATACTATGTGTCTGGGGGAATACTGTGTGGGTGTTTTTGGGGAGTGGGGTTAAATAACCGTTGAGCAAACATCATTGAAACAAGAATAATTCCTGTTTAAAACTCTACACCAGTTATTTCCTTCCCAAACACTAGCTTTAAATAGACCTTGACTTAGTTTGATGAGCCAATCTGAATTGTGTGATCCTTGCCCCAACCCTGTTCCCTTTGATCACTTGTGCTGATTAAAATTGCTCAGAATAGCATTGTTTCCAGAAACATTAGTGAGGTGAGTGTCCTATAATGACGGAACAAAAGATGCCTGTGCATTCTGTTTCTTCTGAAACCCTGTTATTATTATATGGTTCAAGCAAGATGAATGGTAACATTAGGGTGGTTAACATGCTTTTGGTTTCTTAATTCCATATAAGGAGGTTGTGGAAAGAAGGAAAGAATGAAAAAAAGGAGGGAGGGAGGGAGGGAAGGGAGAAATTACTGGGCTGGTTAATTATGTTTTCAAAAAGGATCTTTCTAATTGTTAGTCAAACCTTCTGCCTTGTAACATCCATTGTACATGGATTGTAGTGTAATTCAAGAGAAATAAAGTGCTCTGTTAGTACTTCTGCATATGTATTATGTATATCTAAATCCATAATAAAAGCGAAAACCCGTATGTGTGTATGTGGCACAGGTGTCCGCTCATACAGACAGCCTCCGGCCTCCACAAACAGGCTACATGTTCTGTCATGCGCTGGGCCTGTAACTGATTGTCTATTGTATAGGACGTACACTTTATGCCCAGCGGGAAGCCAGGGTGCCTAAAGAATGGTTGTTGAGGATTTCCTTGAAAAGATGGCCTTTGAGTCTTTAATGAAATACCAAAGTCTTTATTGATAAACAAATAATAAATCTTCAAGGAGACTTGTCCCCAAGGGACAGGCAATTGGCTTTGAATAACTGTGAAAACCCTCTTATAACCTCTCCCAGGCTGTCTATTATCTGGGCCTAGCTGATCTGGGACCCACTGCCGACTCCAAATGTGTCTGGGTACCGAGTGGACCTACCAGCCAAAGCTTGCAGATGTTTCAACTGGGGTTCTGTGGATCTGTGCTGCTGTTCTCTCTTTGAGTCTTTAGAAACTTGGGGCTGTTTCCCTCAGGAGCTGTGAGGCTGAGAGGCTGCGAGCTCTCAGCCAGAGCTTTTGGGACTTTTCCCCTGGAATTCCTGTCCCTGATTTCTCTGATGTTCTGTATCCCTGGACAGTCTTGAAATATGAAGCTTTTCTACGGGACAAGCTGGTCTACGTCCTATAGCTGAGCTTCCTAAGTGAGACTAACTTAAAAATGGCTCCTACCCTCCCAGAGCCCTGAACAAGGGGCGGAACCAAACTTAATGGTGATTGACAGGTGGCCTGTCCTATGACTGCAAACATTTGCAGCAAGAAAATAAAGTTGAAGTTTCTGGTACAGCTGTACCAGCACACTACAGTTCCCAGGGCTCAGAATCCAGCAAGTCACTCCTTTGCACTGACATTGCAGTTACAGTGAGTGTCATGAACATGTAGCCCAAACCCTGCCAATGTCCTTCCCAGACACTACGGCCCGCCCCCCAAGGAATGCTTTCGTTTGGGGACCATTTCATCCTAGATTTTGCTTTTTCTTCCATCACAGGCAGACATCCCAGGGTTCTCCATTGCTGGGGAATTTGCATCGCCCCGCGCACTGTCCTTCCCTTTCCAATCTGTCTGCATAACCAACAGCAGAACCGAGCAGCAACTAAACTTACTGGAGGAGTTTGGGGATTGATTGCACATGGTGGAAGTTGTAGTTCACCATGCATCAAGTCACACCATTGTGACTCCTACTGGGAAATTTAGAGGAGTTGTAGTTCACCTACACCCAGAACACTATGAACCCAAACAATGATGGGTCTGGGCCAAACTGGCCATGCATACCTGATATGCCCAGATTTGAATACTAGTGGGTTTTGGAGAGGAATTGCCCTAAACATTTGGGAGTAGTAGGTACTGGGATTTATAGTTCACCTGCAATGAATGAGGACTTCTAACTCTACCGATGATACACCAGGACCACACTTGGCACACTGATCCCCCATAACCGATACAACATATTGCACAAGTTTGGGGAAAAGGGAGTTACAGTTCACCTGCATCCACAGAAATAGAGCCCCCATGACTTACTTTACATCCGGGCGGTGTTGGGAGGGGGATGGACTGTGTATGAAGGAACTTGCATATGGGAGTTGTAGTTCCCTGCACCAACTGAACCCAGCTGACACTGGATCTACACTAAACTTCGAACACAGGCAAACAATCCCTTTCTCAAATGACCCGGGCACCGCCGGGTCCCCAAGCTAGTAGTATATAATTTTATATGCATAATAAGATGCAATGACATACTGTACAGGAAAATCAAGATCATGCAAGTATCCAGTGCTAGTATTTTTTTCTACAGCTATAAGACAATTGATGCAAACACCCTGCTTTCTGCTGCATTCTCAAGTGAGTTGGCACTCGAAGTGAAGATCAGAAGAATATTGAAGGTGACACGAAGTCCAGCTCAATCCTATCAGGATGAAGGCAGGCATAGCAGGGTGCCAGAGGTAGGAATGGAAAGAATATCCAGAACTATTTTTAAATAGTAAAAAAAAAACCCTTTTGTGTGTATGTCGAGCAGCATAAGAAAAAGAATCTGAAACTGATGAGAATTGCACATTGGGACTTATTCTGTGCAAAATCTGCATGCGGATGTTTTGTGCAGGAAATAATCTCGGTATTTAAGATGGGGGAAAAAAAACACATTTACAGCTGCATGATCTATGAAGAGCTAAATATTAGAACCTTGGGCTAGAGTTAGATTTTGTCCCTTGGACATTCCTTTGCTCTGCTTCTCAATTTAACTTGTCTTCTCTTCTCAGCCAAAAATGAAACGTACTTGTTAGCCTGCAGTGAAGAAGTAAGTTTGTTTATTCTATAGCTGTTATAATGAACAGAGGAGGACTGGGTGCTTATTGCTAAAGGGTGAAATAAAGAGATAATTTAAAGTGATTTAGAGGGAAAAAATCTACCAGAGGTATCCTTTACTCTTTTTTTTATACTGGCATTTTTTTCCTTGAGTATTTCATGGCACAAGATGAAGCAACCCAAGAGGAATAGAGACTGTGCTGCAAATGCTACAGGCCATCCAGGCTATAACTCAGGGCTCATTTCTGATTTGCCTAATGCATGCAGCTCATGAGACCTTTTCTGGATTTCAGGGCAATACATTCAAACTAGCAATGCATTTTTAAAAATCTAGTTGCTTTCCAGTTTCCACTTCACATAAAAACCAGTTAAAAACTTTAACTTTGGAGAGACAGCCATTGGATGACCAGCCTCATTATAATTATAATTCTATTCTGAATGTTATTAGGTTCCTTTCATTGGGATATTTTAATCTAATGATTTTATCTTATATTGCTGCTATAGTCCCCCCACCTTTGAAGTTGACTGAATCGCATTGGTGGTTGTTTGATATTATTACTATTGATATTATTACTGTTGTTTAAATCTTTGTTTTAACTTGTTTTATCATCTTCTTGTGTTTTAAACTGTGTGTATTGTTAATGTATTTGTGTTGTTACTTTTGTAACATTGTGAGCCGCCCCGAGTCCCCACGGGGAGATGGTGGCAGGGTATAAATAAAGTTTTATTATTATTATTACTATAAAACTTCATTGTTCAACAAGGAGAGTCTAAATGTTAGCCAGGACAGTAGAAGGATAGCTAATTCAGGAGGATGTGTTGTCGAAGGCTTTCATGGCTGGGATCACAGGGTTGTTGTATGTCTTTCGGGCTGTGTGGCCATGTTCCAGAAGTATTCTCTCCTGACATTTCGCCCACATCTATGGCAGGCATCCTCAGAGGTTGTGAGGTATGGATAAACTAAGTAAGGAAAGGAAAAAATATATATCTGTGGAGAGTCCAGGGTGTAGCAAGAGTCCTTTGTCACTGGGAAGCCAGCATTAATGTTTCAGTTAATCACCCTAATTAGCATTGGAAAGGTTTTTGTCTCTTGCCTGGGGGCATCCTTTTTTCAGTCATTAGCTGCCCTCTGCCCTCAGAGTGTTGGTTCCCATCTACTGTTTTGATTTTAGAGTTTTTTTGATACTGGTAGCCAGATTTTGTTTCCTTACTTAGATTTTGTTTCCTTACTTAGTTTGTTTCCTTACTTAGTTTATTCTTTTCCTTACTTTATTTATTTATTTATTTACAGTATTTATATTCCGCCCTTCTCACACCGAAGGGGACTCAGGGCAGATTACAATGAACACATATATGGCAAACATTCAATGCCAACAGACAAACAACATACTTTAGACAGACTCAGAGGCATTTTTAACATTTTTCCAGCTTCACGATTCCGGCCACAGGGGGAGCTGTTGCTTCACTGTCCAGTCGTGGCTGTACTTCCTCATTCCTTTCCTCGTGTTTTGCTGGCAGTTTTATGGTGTTGTAAATTAGCCTCCCGCATAAAGCGTCCCTAAATTTCCCTAATTGACAGGTGCAACTGTCTTTCGGGGCTGCATAGGTCAACAGCAAGCCGGGGCTATTAATGGTCGGAGGCTTAACCCGACCCGGGCTTCGAACTCATGACCTCTCGGTCAGTAGTGATTTATAGCAGCTGGTTATTAGCCAGCTGCGCCACAGCCCGGCCCTTTACCTCTGAGGATGCCTGCCATAGATGTGGGCAAAACATCAGGAGAGAATACTTCTGGAACATGGCCACACAGCCCGAAAGACATACAACAACCCAATTCAGGAGGAGTTTACAAAAAAAAATGGTGATACAATCCTTCATGTTGTGCGCACCTACATTACAGAATTAATGCAGTTTAATCACACTTTAACTTCCATGGCTCAGTGCTGTGGAAACCTGGGGATCGGGGTCTGGTGAAATATCAGTACTTTTTGGCAGAAAAGACTAAAGATTCTGTAAAATTTCAGCTTTAACGAGTTTCAAACCTTATTATATGGCAGTGTAGATATAGGAGGAAACTGATGCTTCAAAATTTACTAATTAAAATATTTAGACCTCTCTAACAGGCAGCAAAAATGAGGCAGTAAATTTCAAGGGAAAAGATTATAAAATGGGAAGCATTCCTTTTTAAATAAAGATAGATGTAATTGGCAGAATAAAAGATATACAGTAGAGTCTCACTTATCCAAGCCTCGCTTATCCAAGCTTCTGGATAATCCAAGCCATTTTTGTAGTCAATGTTTTCAATATATCGTGATATTTTGGTGCTAAATTCATAAATACAGTAATTACAACATAACATTACTGAGTATTGAACTACTTTTTTCTGTCAAATTTGTTGTATAACATGATATTTTGGTGCTTCATTTGTAAAATCATAACCTAATTTGATGTTCAATTGGCTTTTCCTTAATCCCTCCTTATTATCCAAGATATTCGCTTATCCAAGCTTCTGCCGGTCCGTTTAGCTTGGAGAAGTGAGACTCTACTGTAATACTAATATACAACCTATTGAGCATATGAATAAAAACAAACATATTTGCTGCAGAGAAACTGTGTGGCGGAACTGTCTGTTTCTATTTTGTGTTCTTAAGCCTTTGTTCAAAACCGTTTGGTGAAAAGAGTGGCTATTTCTTAATATTCTTAGATGGACACCGGAACAGGTAAAATGTATTCTGATTGAGCTTAGATGTTTTGAATTCTGATACCTGAATGGTCTGCCCACTTAAAAACAAAAACAAATTTCTCTTGACAATTGATGGGAATACAATGATTTCCTTGTGGCTGAATTAACTTCAGATTGGATGGAATGAATTTAGTGCTGAGATTTAAAAAAGATGCAGTTTCTTGTACAGTCTAAAAGTGACTCCAGTAAGTAAATATTTGGCTGGAGACCATCACTAATGCTATTTCCCTCCAGCAAGCTATTATCCTTTTAATAACTGCTTGATTTTCGTCTGGCTCACCTGGAACATCAAGAGAGCATCTGCAAAGTTAGGTCTAGTGTGCCAGCTGCAATTATTCCTTATGAAGCCAGATACGCCTATGGTAATACATGCCAATTGGACTACCATATCACACCCGATATGGGGTTGCCTAACTGTTTGGAAACTTAAGGGGGTGGAATGGTTCTAAAAATATTGGTTGTCAGGAGACAAAGAGGTCAACCCATAACAATAAGACTATCATTTAATTTCTGTAACAAATAGTAAAAATCCAATCTATACTGATCTATATATATATATAAGAGTGATGGCATCAGGGCAGGGGACAAAACAACAAAACTACAGGCCCCCCAACCTCGAAATTTGACAACACAACCCATCATCCACGGCTCTAGGTTGATACAACAAAAAGAAAAGAAAAATAAAGTCCTAATTAGAGGGAGAGGAATAATTGTTTTTATCCAATTGCTGCCAGTTTGAAGGCTAAGCTCCGCCCACTTGGTCTCCTAGCAACCTACTCAGCCCAGGGGACAGGCACAGTTAGGCCTCACTTAGGCCTCTTCCACAGATTATCAGATTTTAACTGGATTATAAGGCCCTACCACACAGCTATATAACCCATTTAGAATCTTATATTATCTGCTTTGAACTGGTTTATCTTGACTCCACACTGCCATATAATCCACTTCAGTGTGCATACTAAACATAAAGACAACCATACAACAGACATTCAATACCACCACTACCTTGACAATTTCTCACCAACACCACCAGACAGCACCACAGCAATGCGTGGCCGGGCACAGCTAGTTACCTATAATATTGTAGCTTCTCTCCCAGTATTGCCTGGACACTATGTTATGCTCTGCCTTGAGATGTGAGGAGAGGAGGGTAAGAATTTTTATCACAATCATCATCAGAACAGAATTATTTTTTCTGTTATTTATTATATTATTAGACATAAATATTCTTGAAATTTATTAATTTTTTAGAAATAGGAATGCAACCTCTATTTTAGTTGCATGCAAATATAATGTTGGAACTTCTATTACATTTTCAAGCTATTAAAAAGTCATTAACATTTTAAACAGGGGCCTCTGGTGACACAGTGTGTTAAAGCACTGAGCTGCTGAACTTGCGGACCAAAAGGTTCCAAGTTAAATTCCCGGGAGCAGAATGAGCGCCTGCTGTTAGCCCCAGCTCCTGCCAACCTAGCAGTTCAAAAACATGCAAATGTGAGTAGATCAATAGGTACCACTTCGGCGGGAAGGTAACGGCGCTCCATGCAGTCATGCCGGCCACATGACCTTGGAGGTGTCTACGGACAACGCCGGCTCTTCGGCTTAGAAATGGAGATGAGCACCAACCCCCAGAGTCGGTCACGACTAGACTTAATGTCAGGGGAAAACCTTTACCTCTACCTAACATTTTAAACATATTGTCTAAACATATTGCCATTGGGCAAGCTGAGTCTCTGGTCAGTTTGCCACTGGTCCAAAATATTGTGGCCAAGATATGGTGACAGAAAAAGATGAGCACAAACCCCACTCCTGGAGAAGGATATTGAAAATTTGATATAAATAAATAGAAGGAAGCATTTGGATATAGGCAATCAAAACAATTCCGGTTCATCAACACTTTAGATTTAGCAGAGAATTCCATAGTTTCAGAAGTGGGAAATATTTTATTTTAAAATGTTGTTTACAATGGTACACTGAGAGAAATAATTTTTCCACCCTTTGTATTGGCTACAATTTCCTATTTGCCTGAAGGTATTCTTACAAGAGGTAGGGTGATTGCAAAATAATAGCCTATGTCACGAAATCTACAAATCCAAGGGCTGTCTGCAAGAGGTGGATCTAAAATGGTTAGACAAACAATATTATTTATAAGGCACAACTTGCACATTCCTAAAATACTACCTTTTCAGAAGGTTTAGAAAGAAATATAAAATGATCTATTTGCAAATTAGGGGACTTGTTAACAGGATATTAAGTATCTGGAGAGCTGAAAATAGACCATGTATTGTGACAAAAGGAATGCCCCTCGAGAACCCAATGTAGCTTGCATTGGTTTCTTCTGATTGCACACTTGAATAGCAGCCTGATTATAAAAGATGTAAATTATTTATTGTCTGGAGTTTTGTTGTGAGATCATCAAAGACTGATTAACGGAACTTCACATTTTTGTTTTATTTTTGGTCTTCATCCAGAGCATTTAAATCGCTCGCTCTTGCTGCTTATATGGTCAGCAAAACAATATTGGCTGATTATTTTACACACTTGTATTTTTAGATGATCAAACAAGAAAACCCTACAGTTGGCCGGGCTTCAACAATTGCTTTATTATGCAAATACATTCCCCTTTAAAAATACAATAGGTGAAGTAAATAATTTAAAAATTAATCATTGTACAATAATTGCCGACGAACAAGGTATTTAACGTGAAACATCATCACAATCAATGGGTTATTATAAATGCACACAGATTTTGAATATATTAATATGTGAATTATTCTTTTTAAGGGTCCAACTGTATTATTTGTAAAAACCTGATAAAACACATATCCAAACTATGTTAAGGTAAAGGTAAAGGTTTTCCCCTAATGTTAAGTCCAGTCATGTCTGACTCTGGGGGTTGGTGCTCATCTCCATTTCTAAGCCGAAGAGCCGGCGTTGTCCGTAGACACCTCCAAGGTCATGGATGGTCCAGAGTGTACTGCAATTCACTGTGTCAAATGCCTTTGCAAGGTCAATGAATGCCATTTACAGAGGTTGATTTTGTTCCCTGAATTTTTCTTGAAGGTGTTGTGCAGTGAAGACTGTTCCTCTGGAGGGGCAGAAGCCATTCTGGGATTCTGGGAAGGTGTCTTCTGAGATAGGTAGAAGGTGGTTTACAAGGATTGTTGTGATGATTTTGCCAGTGGAGGTAAGAAAGGAGATATGTTGATAGTTTCCAAAGTCTGTTCTTCTTTTTCAAAAGGGTGATGATAGTGGCATCCTTGAAGTCTGCTGGGCGATGCCATGGCCTACGTCATCTGATGGGAAATGTCCAGATCAGTAGCCGAAGAGGAACCCCAGTGTGGTAAGGGGCAAAAAACCCACTGTGTGATGAGATGGTAGGTGTCATTCAAAAATCTTTTAATGTTGGCAATTTTTTCACTATCCCAATATTGAGCTATATGGACTCTATTTGGGGTTAGGACCCACATTTAAAAAAAACAGTGGTCTAGAATAGACACTTGGCCTCAGTTATTTATTATTTATTTATTTGCAGTATTTATATTCCGCCCTTCTCACCCCGAAGGGGACTCAGGGCGGATTACAATGAACACATATATGGCAAACATGCAATGCCAACAGACAAACAACATATATAGACAGACACAGAGGCATTTAACATTTTTTTCCAGCTTCTCGATTCCGGCCATAGGGGGAGCTGTTGCTTCACTGTCCAGTAGTGGCTGTACTTCCTCATTCCATTCCTCGTGTTTTGCTGGCAGTTTTATGATGTTGTAATTAGTTAAATTAGCCTCCTAAAGTGTACCTAAATTTCCCTAATTGACAGATGCAATTGTCTTTCGGGGCTGCATAGGTCAACAGCAAGCTGGGCTATTTAATGGTCGGGGGCTTAACCCGACCCGGGCTTCGAACTCATGACCTCTCGGTCAGTAGTGATTTATTGCAGCTGGTTACTAGCCAGCTGCGCCACAGCCCACATTGAATCCACATTGGGGATCCACATCCTCCTCTTGCACTTTTCAGGTCAAATCAATTTAAATAGGAAACAGATCAACTAAAGTACCACTTATTTAACCCAGCTTTCTGTGTCTGGTCTCATTATGCCCTGATTAACCACCAAATTGCACATGGAAGGGAGACGTGGCAAATAACAGCTCTATTTTATAGAATGACTTCATAAAATCTTCCTTTGCCATAAATGTCCATAGCTCTTCCTTGTTTATTATAAACCAACTTCGTGTTTCAAATGCATCTTGCAATCACAAATGTGGTCTCCGGATTCATTTTATGACTAATGCAGCAGTCAGACTACATAGAATATATGCTGTCATTTTTCATTCCTCATTCAACAACTTCCCCTGTTAATATGTGAACTGAGATAGCAAGTAAAGTTAGAATTCAATTATAAAAGTTAATTCTAGCCACAAGAATTTGAAGTGTCAGATTTTTTGAAAAGTAAATTTATTCCAAGAGAAAGAGAGAGACCAGCACCTTTTATGTCCTCCTCTGAGTCTTGCTATCACTTTGGCACATTGCTAAACATTGCTCTTACCCTCTTCTTTTAACAGTGGGCAGTTCAGGATTCTGACTTGAAACAGACTATTTCATCTGAGTCGGCTTTAAGCAGGCCAAGGGAGTGACAAGAGAACAGAGTATGTAGTCAGTGCTAATGACAAGTGCAACATTTCTATAGACGAAAGGTCGAGCAATGAATTTCAATTATGGAGTGTCAAGATGCCCAAACGTAGGTACCCGATAACAAGCCCAAAGCTTCAAGCTCCTGCAGATTCTTTCTTTAGAATTTCAATAATGCTCTTAGCCCTTAGCACATTTTTCTTTCCTTTCCTTCGTCTCTTTTTTTTCAAAAAAGCAGAGATATTATCTTTCCTAGAAGAAAATCTATTTGGTTTCCCTTCAGGTAGAATGGTATAACAACTAAATGAAGCATGTTTTAGAATGTTGTAGACATCCAGTGGATTCCCCCCTCCTGCAGATTTTCCTTCTTATTGACAAGACAACAAACACCAATATCTCTCTATAGCCCTGTGAACAGCATCTTTGTAGTTTAGAGACAACACTACACATAAGCTGTAGGCTAGAGCTTGGAAAATTGCCTTTAGATAGATACAGTTAATTAGTGACAAGACCCCAAAGAATAGGTACTGTTTTTCCCCCCAAAAAGTATTTACATTCCTATTTTTCAAACATAATTAAGGACGTTAGCACACAAAGCCACTGTTCCACAGTATTTGCACAATCAGGGCCGGGCTGTGGCGCAGGCTGGTAAACAGCTGCTGCAATAAATCACTCTGACCATGGGGTCATGAGTTCGAGGCCAGCCCGTGGCGAGGTGAGCACCCGTCAATTAAAAATAAAAAATAGCCCCTGCTTGTTGCTGACCTAGCAACCCGAAAGATAGTTGCATCTATCAAGTAGGAAATAAGGTACCACTTATAAAAGGGGGGAGGCAAGTTTAACTAATTTACAACGTTGGAATGAGGAAGTGAGGAAGTGCCATCAGAGTGGATGATGAAGCAGCTGCTCCCCCCTCAGGAGAAAGTTAAATTGCTTCTGCATCTGTCTGTCTGTTGTCTCTGTCTCGGTTCAATGTGTTTATGGGAATTGAATGTTTGCCTTATATGTACATAATGTGATCCGCCCTGAGTCCCCTTTGGGGTGAGAAGGGCGGAATATAAATACTGTAAATAAATAAATAGAAGCAAGTTATCACAATGCTCACCTCTGCTATTACACCTCTCCAAAGTTGCACTAAACTTTCAGCCATTTTTCTTGTTAGGGATGTAATCCCTCTTGCAATTCAGTAGCTCCCGTCCGTATTTTAAATTAATTTTTATAAGCAACTCTGCAAGCCCAGTAAAGGTAAGGTTTTCCCAGTCCAGTCGTGACCGACTCTGGGGGTTGGTGCTCATCTCCATTTCTAAGCCGAAGAGCCGGCGTTGTCCATAGACACCTCCAAGTTCATGTGGCTGGCATGACTGCATGGAGCGCCGTTACCTTCCTGCCGGAGCAGTACCTATTGATCTACTCACATTTTCGAACTGCTAGATTGGCAGGAGCTAGGGCTAACAGTGGGCGCTTATTCCGCTCCCGGGATTTGAACCTGGGACCTTTCGGTCTGCAAGTTCAGCAGCTCAGCGCTTTAACACACTGTGCTACCACCAGGGGCCCAACAAGCCCAGTATACTTTAGTACAAATAAAAATGAAAAACTTAGTACAAATTATTAAAAAATATTAAAAACTCTGGATTAAGGGTGGTGCTGCTGAACACCAGGTTTGTTAACTGGAAAACAGCCTTTATCCAGGACTTAATTCTGGATGAGTGTGTAGACCTGGTGTACATAACGGAGACCTGGTTGGATGGGGAGGGGGGTAATCTCCCACCGCTTTGCCTGCCAGGCTACTCCATGCAGCACCAGCCAGGATCTGGAGGGCAGGAGGTCACAGTGATCTATAAGGATTCCAACTGCCTGAGTAACCCATCCTGCAGTCAGAGGCGGTCCAACCATAAGGCGAACTTGGCACTTGCCTGTGGCGCCATCGTCCTGGGGGCACCTTTGTCCCAGGAGGATGGCGCCACCCACAACCTCCTTCTCCTTCGGGCCATCTGGCGGCCGCGCTGGGCCTCCCGGTGCCCGTCCTGGGCCTCCCGCCTTTGTGCCGTGCGGGCCCACCTTTGGGGCCTTCAGAGATTGTGAGGTCTGTGGGAACCTGGAAGCTAGGTAAGTGGGGTTTATATATCTGTAGAAGGTCCAAGGTGGAGAAAGAACTCTTCTTTGAAACAAGTGTGAATGTTGTAATTAATCACCTTGATTAGCATTTAATGGCCCTGTGGCTTCAAGGCCTGGTTTCTTCTTGCCTGGGAGAATCTTTTTTGGGAGGTGTTAGCTGTCCCTGATTGTTTACTGTCTGGATTTTTCCTGTTTTCAGAGTGTTGTTCTTTATTTATTGTCCTGATTTTAGAGTTTTTCCTGGAGGCTATCTGGGTTATCTAAGTCCACACTGCCCTATATCCCTGTTCAATGTTTGGTGCTAAATTTGCAAATATAGTAATTCCTACATAACATTACCATGTGTTAAACTTCTTTTTCTGTTGATTTGTTGTAAAACATGATGTTTTGGTGCTTAATTTGTAAAATCTTAATGTAATTTGATGTTTAATAGGCTTTTCCTTAATCCCTCCTTATTATTCAACATTTTCGCTTATCCAACGCTTTTATTTTTCAGTGATTGGTTTCGGGGGGGGGGGGGGGGGACCAAAATTCTGTTCGCCTACACTTGAAAATTACCTAGGGCCGGCTCTGCCTGCAGTCAACCTCATTTGACTAGGTAGGTGACTGGGACAGAATAGGGATTTTGTTAGTGTACCGACCACCCCTTTGCACTACAGTCCCCCTGCCTGAGCTAGCTAGGATGATCTTGAGACTGGTGTTAGAGTGTCAGTGGCTTATAGTGCTAGGGTACTTCAATGTCCAAGCAGAGACCAGCGCTATAACACACTATGCCACCATGGACCGCTCACTGATAGAAAGGATTGCAGTAAAAACTGCTGCCTGTTTACCATGCAGCTAGAACAAAGACTTGAGCAATATAAACACTTTAATGTATTGTGATAAAAATCTTTACTGAAAATTGAGCCCACCCAACATAAACTGACTGATTTCAATTATCTTTTCTGTTCAAAACAAGGTATTTAAAAAAGCTATTACAGACTTAGCATTTTGTGACAATAAAATCCCCTTCAAGTCCCCAATACTGAAAACATCCTGGCCTCTATTGTAAAAGAGTACAGCTGAATAATAGCAGAAATGATATATAAATAACTATTGCCTGAACTTTCTATCAACGAATATTGTTTTCTGTCATCACAATTTCACCATGAAATATGAAAGTTCAATTTCCTCTTCATTTCCTTTTAATAAAACTTCTGTTCATTTCATTTTTGAAAAGAGATTGGATCTAAATTACTTTGACTTCTTTTGGCCTAACTTTTGTGGATGTTACTAAAAAGAATCTGAAACCCTTTAAAACTTCACTGTGGAGATTAAGGACTCTATTTCACTAGCCTGCCACTGCCTTATGCACTTTATATCTCTCGGTGTCCAGATCTGTTATATTTCCAGATGAGTGTATTGATTGCAAAAGCTTATTGAAAGAAAGCATAAGATTATTGGAGTGTTCAGATAATTTCTTCCATAAATTGCTTTTAAAACTTAAATTGGTAGATATAAGTCTAAATCCAGCCTTCCTCTGATTGTTCCTGCCTGTAGAGTTTAAGTGAGTAAAAGGTTTCCCAATTCCCAATTGGGGGAAGGGATAATGGAACTTCTCTTCTAATAAGACTTGTATTCCATTCTTGACCGACAATTTTCAGAACTACATTGAGAAGCTCAAATGTCCAGAAGAAGGTGATATCGGGTGTATCTACAGTATAGAATTAATGCAGATTGACACCACTTACTCTGCCATGGCTTTACACAATGGGAACTATGGGAATTGTAGGTTTCCCAGATATTTTGCCTTCTTTACTAAAAAAAAGTTGTGGTGCTTTACCAGATTACAAGTCCCAGGATTCCATAGCATTGTAACACCCCTAAGCAGCGCGAACACTGGAAACCAACACGGAGGCCAATAAACAATCTAATATCTTTATTAAAGCAATAAAAGTTCCAAACAAAAATAAGCAGAGTATATAGTCCAGCAGTTGACCTTTTAGAGAAGATCAAAATTAGTCCAATAAAATGAAGTTATATGTCCAGTATTAGAGTCTAAAGTCTATAATCCAAATAACCGAAACACACTCAAACTCTTTGGAAGCTTGAGTGGGGAAAGAGCTAGGTTTCGCAGGGAGATTCTTGAAGTAAAGTCCAGAACAAGGATTCAAGGCTAGGCAAGATATTTCGTGATGGATCTGAAACGCAGTCCAAACTTGGCAAGGAGTGGGATGCAACTCCTAGACTACTCGTGAGTAAGTGCACGGGAGGGCCGCTTGGAAGCTCAGGAACAAGAGACGATGTTCTTCATTCAATAGTCACGTTGACACTGCGATAGGGAAACCTCAGTGCAGAACTTTTATTGAAATTCAAGAGCTCCCCCAAGCAGGTGTTTGACTCCCCAAATCTTCCCAGAGAACGGAGCTGTTTCAACATCGCACCAGATGCCTGCCTCCCCGAAACTTCCCAAGGGAACCGATTTAGCCACAATCACCTCTTTCCGCTAATCTCACGCTTCTCCTTAAAATCTGCCTTTGGGAGCGATCTGTTTTGAGAAAAGCCCTTCTATCAAACACCAAACTTTCCGGAGAACCAGGCTCCGTTTCAAGGGTGTCTCTAATTGGCTCTGGCACTGAAATGTCAACAGGAGACATCTGGAAAGGGATGGAATCTTGCTGAGATGGATGAAAGCCCAAATCCTCTTCAGTTTAATCTATGATGGCTATGGGGTCATGGGCCAAAGGTGCCTCAGACATCACAAGCATTAAGCTAAGGCAGTTAAATGACTTCATCAGACGGAGCTGGCAAAAACAGGGGAAAGCAGGGGAAATAATTTTTGCATGGTGGTTCATCTTTAAAGAAGATGGAAAATTTGCTTACCTTCATCACACAGGATCAACTTCTCCCAGCTCAACCACCAGCTTAGAGGAGACGAAAGGCATTGTTCTTAAGACAAGATACGACTACTTACTGTAAGCTCCTTTCCTTTCCTTCCCAATATCTGTACTCTCAAGGTGGCAAAAGGGAATGCTCTTAAGACAGACAACATTTTTTTTTCTTTTTAAAAATGATTTTTATTGAAATTTCTACAATACTACATTTGTGTGACTAAAGGGAGAGAAAAGGTAGGGAGGGAATAGGCTGTTAGGGAAGGTATGGGGAAGAAGCGTAGGGGATATATAGGGTTGGGTATTGGGAGGTGGTGGGGTTCCTAGCTGAGAGTGTGGGGAGGAGAGGTTAGGGGAAACCTAACGAATTATTATTCTATGATAATAATAACTCTATTATTCTATGATTCTATTTTTTTCATGTCAGGAGCAACTGGAGTTGCTTCTGGAGTGAGAGAATTGTCCGCCTGCAATATCCCATTTCTAATTTCTGGTTTGTAATTGAGAAATGTACCTTTGATTTTGTTTTGTTCTTTGTTGGCAAAATATTACAGAACCCTTCATCTGGCAGAGTTGGTTAAAATTAAAAAAGCAAATTGAGACTTCTGACCTCAATTTCACTTATTATAATAAATCAATTTCAAGCTCATTTGTGTTTAATCTCCATTGGAAATGTACATTACCCAATCAGAACTGAACAAGTCCCACAGGGTAGATCTAATGTCACATAAAAACTCATCTAGAAATTCATATAATAAATCAGAAGAAGAAGGTTTGCATGTATGGTTAATATATTAAGCCCATCTAAATTCAATTAAGAACCTCTGAATCCCATTTCAGACAGATCAAGAAAGAAACTTTGTAGATGAAGCACCCCAGAGAGACTCCTCAAACTCCACATGCAAACATTTAATAACTGGAAAGATATTTGCACAACTAAAAGTAGGTAGTTTGTTTTTGGTGTACGTAATAAATTGCATGCATCAATTTTCACCTCTACTCCTTTTTCTGGAAACTTTGAATTTCCTACAAAGTGCTTGTAACATATTGCATTATATTATCAACATCTGAACAAAAGGAGTGTCTAAGCCAAAGGAAAGTACATTTTAAAAAGACCACCCAACCGCTTTGGTCTGTGAAACTTCCCAGCAATTTTGTCTGCTAGAATATTTGATTGCAGATTTTTAAGGGTTGAAAAGAGAGTTATTTCAGATCAAATTACATTGCTTAAGTGTTTACATACTGTCCCCAGTTTACATCTGCTATTATTATTGGCTTTCTAACCATGATTCATGAGACTGTAATATATGAACATTTAGCCAATTGTAAATCCCAGAGAAATGAAAAGAGGGAAATGTAATATTAAGAGAGGCGTTGACCCAATTTTTATCAAACACTGAAATGTTCTTTTAGTTGTGAGGTCTCACCACACACATGCATACATACATAATTCACATCTGATTGTGATGGTTGTGGGATGATTGTGAAGGAGCCTCTGATGGCGTAGTGGACTAAAGCCTCGTAACCTGAAGGTTGGGTTGCTGACCTGAAAGCTGCCAGGTTCAAATCCCACCCGGGGAGAGTGCGGAAGAGCTCCCTCTATCAGCTCCAGCTCCATGCGGGGACATGAGAGAAGCCTCCCACAAGGATGGTAAAAACATCAGAAAAAAACATCTAGGCATCCCCTGGGCAACATCCTTGTAGACAGCCAATTCTCTCACTGCAGAAGCGACTCAAGTTGCTCCTGACAAGGAAAAAAAAAATCGGATTGTGAAAGCTTGTTGCCACTTTCATGACTCTTGTCGTGTGTGCTTAAATTGTGTTCAACTCTTCTTGTTGCTAACTTTTAACCTATTATTTCAAATTAATATGCATATATACACACACATACACATATATATATTAGAGTTGTGCATTTATTCGTTTGTCCTTGTAATTCGGATCAAATTTGTTAAATTCATACATATGCAGCAATATCTGATGCATGGGTCTGACCTGAACCAAAAATTTAAGAATTAAAACTTGCCCCATACTTTTTCATTTTAGTTTTGTAAGTCTCGGAACCCAGCTGACAACAAATCTGGATCAAACTTAGCACCCATACCTAACATAGAGGCCGGGCTGTGGCGCAGCTGGCTAGTAACCGGGTTGAGTTAAGCCCCCGACCATTAATAGCCCCGTCTTGCTGTTGACCTATGCAGCCCCGAAAGACAGTTGCACCTGTCAATTAGGGAAATTTAGGGACGCTTTATGCGGGAGGCTAATTTACAACACCATAAAACTGCCAGCAAAACACGAGGAAAGGAATGAGGAAGTACAGCCACTTCTGGATGGTGAAGCAACAGCTCCCCCTGTGGCCGGAATCATGAAGCTGGAAAAATGTTAAAAATGCCTCTGAGTCTGTCTAATGTATGTTGTTTGTCTGTTGGCATTGAATGTTTGCCATATATGTGTTCATTGTGATCCACTCTGAGTCCCCTTCGGGGTGAGAAGGGCGGAATATAAATACTGTAAATAAATAAATAAATAAATAAATAACATGCCAAACTTTGATTACTGGTAGGGTTTCAAGTAACTGACCTTAGAGGTTGGGAGTTATTGTTCACCCACATCCACATAGAGCTGTGAATCCAACTGATTATGGTTCTTGACCAAACCTAGCATCAATACTCAATATGACCAACTTTGAATACTGGTGGGGTTTGGGGCAACTGACCCCACATGATGGAAGTTGTAATTCTCCCTGCATCCAGAGAGCACTGTGAACTCTACCAATGATGGATCTGAACAAAATTTTGCACAAATCCAACATGACCAACAGAAAATACTGGAGGGGTTTGGGACAGTGACCCAGCATTATGGGAATTGTAATTCATTTTGCAGCCAGAAAGCACGTCAACCCCACTGATAATGGATCTGGACCAAACCTGGCACACAGACCCCCCATGACTAATAGAAAATACTGGAGAGGTTTAAGGAGATTTGACCCTGGATTCTGAGAGTTATAGTTCACCCATAATCCAAAGCCACTGTGAATCCAACTGATAATGGATCTGGATCACACTTGGTACACATTCCCAACATAACGAACTTTGAATACTGGTGGGGTTAGGGAGGAGATTGACTCAAAATTTCAGAAGTTATACGGCCACTGTGAATCCAACCAACAATGGACCAACAATGACATACCTAGAAATCACCTCTTGTGATGCTACCACTACACCAGAAAGTCAATGCATTCTGCTTTTGGCAATTTTCAACAATGGTGATGCCTCTGTTGTTCATTTTGAGTAAGAACAATAAGATTCCAGATATCACGTGAAAATCATGCTATCTCTTGTGTGCGCCTATTGTACATATATTTCTGATTTGTTGTTCTTCTTCTCCTTCTCCCTGTGATTGTGTATTTTAGCTGGAGAGAAGTATTCCAAACATCCCTTTGCCAAAAGCATAAAATCAGTTCACAGAAAATGGTTTCATTCACAGCATTGCCTTTCTTATGTTAAAATAAGAAGTATCAGCTACCACACAAGATACAAACATGGACTCGGTGCAGCTTGCCAATTTTTCTTTGTTTGGCATACCAAAGGAATTTTATGAGATGTCCTTCAAATGAAAATAGCAAAATGTTGGAAAGATGCCAATTTCTGGAGATTTTCCTCACAGTAAATATTGAAAGCGGAGAGAAAATTATGCTGCTGAAGAGAAACAGAGCAAAGAAGAGCTAGGCTAATACAGATGCTCTTGATTAGAAACAAATGATTGTTTTCCAATATAGTCGAGGAGCCTCCGGTGGCTCAGTGTGTTAAAGCGCTGAGCTGCTGAACTTGCAGACCAAAACCTGGGGAGTGGAGTGAGCGCCCGCTGTTAGCTCCAGCTTCTGCCAACCTAGCAGTTTGAAAACATGCAAATGTGAGTAGATCAATAGGTACCGCTCCGGCGGGAAGGTAACGGAACTCCATGCAGTCATGCCAGCCACATGACCTTGGAGGTGTCTACAGACAACGCCAGCTCTTTGGTTTAGAAATGGAGATGAGCACCAACCCCCAGAGTCAGACATGATTGGACTTAACGTCAGGGGAAACCTTTACCTTTACCTATTGAATTTGTCCTTTGCTCATGTATAAGTCGACTTCATGTCAACTTATATATAACCATAAGACAAGGGGACAAGTTTTGGGGTCAAAATTATGGATTTTGATATGACCTCTGGATAGGTCAAGGGACATTCTTTGGAGAAGATAATGCACCAATGCCACCAGTATTTCCCATAAAAAGTCCAGAAGCAGAGTCACATTGAGACAGTAAAGAGTGCCACTGCTATTTTTAGGTTCTCTCAAATGAATTAAGCTCTCTCCTTTTACCAAATTATTCAAAGAAGGTTCTTCTTCATCTTTGGTTGAATTAAGGTACAGTATTCACATTGACCCATGGATGACGATTTCTTGAAAGACAAAAAGCAAATTCAGAGGAGAATTTTTTTGTTGGCAGGAAAAGAACACGCTTATTTTTCTGGAGGCTGTTCAGCTTCTATTTTCATAACAAATGCCTATCATAATTGCATAGATCGCAATAATTGTCTGTGCTTGATAAGGCCAACTGGCTAATCAATAAATTGTTGGTGTTGCATAGATCGCAATAATATATGCTTTAATTCATGTATGTCAATAGCTGGAACCCATAACGTAATATAGGACTACGTAATTGATGAATAGTGATGGATTTAGTATCCCACAATACATTTTATAACAAACTAGCTGTGCCCAGCCACCCGTTGCTGTGGCAAAGTGGTGGTGGTATTGGTTAAAAAATTGTTGTGTAATTGATGTTATTTGTATTTTTAAATTAATTTTATTGTAAGTTATCTTTTTATTTATTATATTTTATTATTTTCTTGTATAATTTTAGTTATTTTTTGTTATTAATTTTTTAGTGTTTTTAATTATTTTTTAGTGTTTTTTATTATTTTTATTGGGTTGCTAGGAGACCAAGTTGGAGGAGCTTAGCCTTCTAACTGGCAGCAATTGGATAAAAGCAATTATTCCTCTCTCTCTAATTAGGACTTTATTTTTCTTTTCTTTTTGTTGTATCAACCTAGAGCCGTGGATGATGGGTTGTGTCGTCAAATTTCAAGGTTGGAGGGCCTGTAGTTTTGTTGTTTTGTGGGTCACCGCGATGCCATCACTCTTTTATATATATAGATAAAGCATCCATGGCAATATAAAGCTTTATATATTTATCCCCAACCAAGTAATGTATGAAGGTACATAGTTTTCTATTTGAGTCAGAATCCAGTCCTCAGCTTTTAAGAATTACTAGCTAAGAAACAGCACAGCTCTGTTTGTGAGATACAACACACACACACACACACACAATACCTCATTTCCATATGGCACAAAGGATTTTATTTGAAACACTGGAGCGCACAAAGCATTGTCAGATCCACTGATTGGCACAGAGCCAGATGCTCCTCCCATCAAGTAGGAAGATTTTTTTTCTTAGGGAAAAAAGTCTTTATTGAATTCTGCACAGATGACGGCTGCAGAGACACAAATAACGGTGGGAGCATTAAAGGTCATGCTGAAATTTAGTGCAGACAGAAAAAAGCAATAATAGACAGAAACACGAATTGCATGTGGAATTAAACAGGATGAAGTAAGATAGTAACACAGAGCCACAAGTTCTTCTTTTTAAAGGTCTGCTCCAGAGGCCTCATAAACATAAAAAAGATCAACATTGGATTTCATTACTGCTTTTACAAAGTGCAAAGTGCATCTGTTGAAAAATTGTGTCTAGCATTCTCCAAAACTTCACAAAATAGCTCATGATTTGCAAACTTTCTGTTGTAGTTTGGAATTCCATAGATATGTTCCAAATTATTCTAATTATTCAAATGCTTTGAATGGGAAGGTTAATTCCGAATCGCCAAACCACCTCGGAACCCCGTTTGGAATCAAAAATAGAAATTATTTTATTCCAATTAACAACGATTCCGAGGAATTTGCACATGCCTAATAGATAGATAGATAGATAGATAGATAGATAGATAGATAGACAGATGATTATTCTGGTCCTAAAGATTGGAGTCAGGTGCTAAGAGGCTAGGTTGCCTGTGGACGAACTATCACTTGCATTTGGAATGTCTTTGTCTACAGAGGTTGAGAGTGATTAGACTGGCGATTTTTAGCTTGCTCAATGTATGAGTTGTGATGATTCTAAAAGTGTGAGAGAAATAACATGCCTTGAATCCAGGCAGTTGGCAAAGATAGGGTGGAATTTGAACTGGGACAAAATGTCGGTTCCTCATTGCTTCTATTGTAAAAACATAGGGAAAGTTGATTACAACTTTGTTTGTGTGTCACAAACTTTGATAAATGTATGGATGGCATTGTCTCATTTGCCAGGACAAGGTTTTTGCCCTGTAATCAACTTTCACCAGGTTTTTATGATAGAACCAATAAGGAACTGATGTTTTTAACCCAATAAAAAAACTTTTATGAATAATGTACATATTCGCATCAGTGCTGGAATTTCTGGCAGATGTCCTGCAGGGGCAACCTTGTGGGCTTCTAAATCCTGGAACAAAGCAGCAAGTCTGAACATCACAGGCACAAATCCCAGGACCAACAGGTCTGTGTGAGGACCTGGTCTCAGGTCCCTGGTTTTTTTGTCCTACCTATTAAACCCACAATTTGGTGCTGTCTGGAAGCACTCCTAGAGAGTTATCTGAAAAATAAATAGGGCTAATCAGTGCCATGACGGTGTGGTGAATGAACTAGAACCAGACATCCTGAGGAGTGAGGTTGAATGGGCCTTAAGAAGCACTGCTAACAACAAGGCAGCAGGAGATGATGGGATCTCAGCTGAACTGTTAAAAATCTTGAAAGATGATGCTGTCAAGGTGATGCATGCCATATGCCAGCAAATATGGAAAACACAAGAATGGCCATCAGATTGGAAAAAAATAAATTTACATCCCCATACCAAAAAAAGGGAAATGCTAAAGAATGTTCAAACTTCCGTACAGTGGCACTTATTTCCCATGCCAGTAAGGTAATGCTCAAGATCCTGCAAGGCAGACTCCAGCAATACATGGAGTGAGAGCTGCCAGATGTCCAAGCTGGGTTCAGAAAAGGCAGAGGAACCAGAGACCAAATTGCCAATATCCTCTGGATAATGGAGGAAGCCAGGGAGTTTCAGAAAAATATCTACTTCTGCTTTATTGACTACTCTAAAGCCTTCAACTGTGTGGACCATAAAAAACTGTGGCATGTACTTGGTGGTATGGGGATACCAAGTCACCTTGTCTGTCTCCTGAGAAATCTGTATAAAGACCAAGTAGCCACAGTAACAACAGACCACAGAACAACAGACTGGTCCAAGATTGGGAAAGAAGTGCGGCAGGGCTGTATACTATCACCCTCCCTATTCAACTTGTACGCAGAACACATCATGCGATGTGTGGGTCTTGATGAATCCAAGGCTGGAGTTAAAATTTCTGGAAGAAACATTAACAACCTTAGGTATGCAGATGATACCACTCTGATGGCCGAAAGTGAGGAAGAGCTGAGGAGCCTTATCACCAAGGTGAAAGAAGAAAGTGCAAAAGCCGGACTGCAGTTAAACATCAAGAAAACCAAAATCATGGCAACCAGACCAATTGACAACTGGCAAATAGAAGGAGAAAAGGTGGAGGCAGTGACAGACTTTATATTTCTAGGTGCAAAGATGACTGCAGATGCAGACTGCAGCCAGGAAATCAGAAGACGTTTACTTCTAGGGAGGAGAGCAATGGCCAACCTTGATAAAATACTGAAAAGCAGAGACATCACACTGGCAATGAAGGTCCGCATAGTGAAATCAATGGTATTCCCCATAGTAACCTATAGATGTGAGAGCTGGACCATAAGGAAGGCTGAGCGAAAGAAGATAGACGCTTTTGAACTTTGGTGCTGGAGGAAAATCCTGAGAGTGCCTTGGACCTTGGCAAGAAGATCCAACCAGTCCATCCTCCAGGAAATAATGCCCAATGGCTGCTCACTGGAGGGAAGGAGATTAGAGGCAAAGTTGAAGTATTTTGGTCACATCATGAGGAGACAGGAAAGCTTGGAAAAGATCATGATGCTGGGGAAGATGGAAGGAAAAAGGAAGAGAGGCCGACCAAGGGCGAGATGGATGGACGGTATCCTTGAAGTGACTGGCTTGACCTTGAAGGAACTGGGGGCGGTGACGGCCGACAGGGAGCTCTGGTGTGGACTGGTCCATGAGGTCACGAAGAGTCGAAAATGACTGAACAATTGAGACGATGATGAATCAGTGCCATATATTCCAGTTCAAAGCAAATATTGTGGGATTTTCTGCCTTGATATTTTAGATTATATGGCTGTGTGGAAGGGCCTTAAGTGTCACTGAGAACTGTTTGCGGAAGCAACTTAAGGCTAGATGTTTGTTTGTTATGTAATACGGTTTTACTTTTTTATGTTGCATGTCTTTGCCTGAATGTTTTTATATACTAAGGAAAACAGGTGAAGCTCTAGCAGACTGAAGTCACTGGAGAATACAGCCACTAATCCAGTATAGAGATCACATTGAAGCCCACATACCGGATTCAAGGGGGATTCTTAAGGATAAGAGTCCAAGGAGAGTGATTGGAACTCTAGAATTGGAACAGAGGGCTCAACCTGGAATTTCTGTTACAATTGCAAATTCTGCAAAATTGGAGGACTTAGTCTCTGAAACTGAGATATCAGTTGTTCCCAGTGGCACAGAGAATATTATTGATTAATGTATTTATTAGGCTTGCTCAAATAATTCGATTTCCCCGTTACCCGTTATTAATTCGTTACTTTCGTTACTTTTGAAGCAATATACGTCCTTGATTGTCCACACGTCTGGATATCGCGGTTTCGAACCGCGAGAGGCCGTTTTTTGTTATGTCGTCGTTTTTTTCGTTAGGAAAAAAAGCTTTTGCAAATCACCCAAACTCCCACCATTCCTAACAGCCTCAGGCCCTTTCCTTTTGCCCCTCAGCAAAAGGGGCGTCACGGGCTCAGCCAATGGGAGGGGGCGAGGGGGAAGGAGGCCGAGGAGGAGGAAGACGGAGGGGGAAAATGGCCGCCGCCGCCGCCGCCTCGCCTCAGCTCAGGCCTGGTGTCTCTCTGTGAGGCGGGAAGGCAGCGGATGGAGCCGGGAATGGAGAGACCGAGAGAGACAGAGACACGCAGAGATGGAGGCTGGCGCGGGGCCCGGCGGTGAGGAGGAAGAGGCCCGGGATGTGAGGGGGTGTGGGCCAGGCCCGTCCTCGGCTGCTCCCGGGGAGGGAGGGAGGGAGGACTACGACTCCCAGGGGCCCAGATTCGCACCCTCCCTCCCCCCAATACAGGTCTCCATACGACGCTACATGAACTTGAATGGATACTGTGGTTGTGTTGTCGAAAGCTTTCATGGCCGGGATCACACTGTTGTGGTATGTATTCCGGGCTCTATGGCCATGTGCCAGAAGCATTCTCTCCTGACGTTTCACCCACATCTGTGGCAGACATACTCAGAGGTTTTGACGTCTGTGCGAAGCTAGGCAAGTGGGGTTTATATATCTGTGGAAGGTCCAGGGTGGGAGAAAGAACTCTTGTCTGTGGGAGGCAAGTGTGAATGTTGCAATTGGTCACCTTGATTAGCATTGAATAGCCTTGCAGCTTCAAAGCCTGGCTGCTTCCTACCTGGGGGAATCCTTTGTTGGGAGGTATTAGCTGGCCCTGATTGTTTCCTGTCTGGAATTCCCATTTTCTGGGTGTTGTTCTTTTACTGTCCTGATTTTAGCTTTTCTGTAGCTAAAAATGCATATAAAATTGATTCTATAGGGAGGATAAATGATTGGATTTCAATTCCTACAGCTTGGCTTTCTCTGCCAATAATGGTACCATACCAAACTAAACCTCCCAAGATTCTGTAGCAGTGAGCCATCTTGGATAT
Source organism: Anolis carolinensis (assembly GCF_035594765.1). Taxonomy (NCBI): domain Eukaryota; kingdom Metazoa; phylum Chordata; class Lepidosauria; order Squamata; family Anolidae; genus Anolis; species Anolis carolinensis. Next base: position 20,463,003 of record NW_026943820.1, read on the forward strand.
TGTAAGGGTTATTATTATTATTATTATTATTATTATTATTATTATTATTATTATTATTATTATTAGACCTTGCTCCCAGGAAGGTGCCTTCGCTGTGGCTCCCAACTTATCTATCTACCTTTCCACATATTCTCCACATTGTGTGTATGTGTATGTATATTATATATACATGAGCCCCGATGGCGAAGTGTGTTAAAGCACTGAGCTGCTGAACTTGCAGACCGAAAGGTCCCAGGTTCAAATCCCGGGAGCAGAGTGAGTGCCCGCTGTTAGCTCCAGCTTCTGCCAACCTAGCAGCTTGAAAACATGCCAATGTGAGTAGATCAATAGGTACCGCTCTGGCAGGAAGGTAATGGCACTCCATGTAGTCATGCCGGCCACATGACCTTGGAGGTGTCTATGGACAACACTGGCTCTTGGGCTTAGAAATGGAGATGAGCACCAACCCCCAGAGTCAGACATGACTGAACTTAACGTCAAGGGATATCTTTACCTTTACCTATATACACACACACACAAACACACACACACATATGCAGGGACTATATATATATACATAGTATATATCACACACACACCAATTTAACAAAGTTTCAGCCACAAAAACAAAGTTTCTGAAGTAGAACAATGACTTTCACAGTAAAGACAACCCAATTTAACAGGAAATAAGACTTTCAAACCAGGAACAGATTTCTGCAATTATTAAAAAATGGTTTATTATAAAAACTATGAAAATTCGCCAAAAATCAGAGGATAAGGGAAACGTTCCAAATGTTGGTGAGCTATCAGTGTTAAATGTGTTCTACCACTGTACCAAGTTTGAAGAAGATCACTCAAAAAATGAGGGCGGGAGAGTCCTGTAAAATCTCCCCTCGTGCTGTTTTTTTTGGCCACTGCGCATGCGCGTCCGCCATTAATGAATTAATTTCGAAAATAACGAATTTTTCGTTAATTTCGAATTTTTGGGGGGGCAAAATTTGGAAATGACATCAGAAACGAAACGCTGGCGCCCCCTACTTTTGAAACGAGTTTAGAATCAATTTTTTCATGGATCGCTCAAGCCTAGTATTTATTTTAACGCAAGAAGAATCAATGTAATAGTCAAGAGGGGAAAAGCACATTCTCTCTCTCTCTCTCTCTCTCTCTCTCTCTCTCTCTCTCACACACACACACACACACACACAGATCTTAAATTGCTTTGATACTACCTCCAAGGGGAGCACTTGAGAAAGAATGAATCAGAATGACTCAAGCTCAAAGCTTAGGTGGTTTGATAAGTGAGCGAGGTATAGGCATCTCTCATTCAATAATTACCAAATCATGTTTGCTACTAATTTCTAGGGGGAAAAAACCAGTTTTCAAACTAAGAGGAGAGAGGAGAAGGTAACCTGGCTAACCACATCCATAAACAGGAGTGTGGCTTCTCATAAATATTTAAAATGTTTTTATGTTGTAGCTTCTTAGAAACTGAATAACACACATCTTCTTGTTAGTCCAAATTGAATCATAGAGTGATAGAATTGGAAAAGACGACAAGGAACATCTACATTTTATTTTATTTATTTACAGTACAGTAGAGTCTCACTTATCCAACATAAACGGGCCGGCAGAAAGTTGGATAAGTGAATATGTTGGATAATAAGGAGGGATTAAGGAAAAGCCTATTAAACATCAAATTAGGTTATGATTTTACAAATTAAGCACCAAAACATCATGTTATACAACAAATTTGACAGAAAAAGTAGTTCAATATGCAGTAATGCTATGTAGTAATTACTGTATTTACGAATTTAGCACCAAAATATCATGATGTTTTGAAAACATTGACTACAAAAATGCGTTGGATAATCCAGAATGTTGGATAAGTGAGACTCTACTGTATTTATATTTCGTCCTTCTCACCCCGAAGGGGACTCAGGGTGGATCACAATGTACACATACAAGGCAAACATTCAATGCCATATGAACATAGAGACAGAGACAGAGACAGACACAGAGACAATTTAATCTTCTCCAGTTTCCAGCTTCCTGAGGGTATGCTTGATTCTGGCCACAGGGGGAGCAGCTGTTTCATCATCCACTGTGATGCCGACTTCCTCATTCCAAATGTTGCTGGACAATTTTTATGGTGTCGTAAATTAGTTAAATTAGCCTCTGCACATAGTGGTACCTAAATTTCCTACTTGATAGGTGCAACTATCTTTCAGGTTGCTTATGTCAACAACGAGCAGAGCTAATTTTTATCTTAATGGTAGGGTGCTCACTCCGACACAGGCTGGCCTCGAACTCACAACCTCTTGGTCATAGTGATTTATTGCAGCTGGCTACTAACCAGCCTGGGTCACAGCCTTGCCCCATCTAGTCCGACCTCAATCTGCTATGCAGGGACATACACAAAGTACTCTGGACAGATGGCTTCTGCTTAAAATCCCCCTGAGAAGGAAGCTCCCCCCACGCTCCAAAGCAGCCTATTCCACTGTTAGGAAGTTCTTCCTAATGTTCAGGTGGAATCTCTTTTCCTGCATTTTGCATCCGTTGTTCTGTGTCATAATCTCCAGAGCAGCAGGAGGCAAGCTTCCCCCTCCTCAATGTGCCATCATTTCAAATATTTAAACATGACTAACACATCCTTTCTCACCCTTCTTTTCTCCAAGTTAAACATACCCAGTTCCTTAAACTGTTTCCCATAGGGCTTGTGTGCTGGTACGGCTGTACCAGAACTTTCAACTTTACTTTCTTGCTGCAAATGTTTGCAATCATAGGACAGGCCACCTGTCAATCATCATTAAGTTTGGTTCCGCCTCTTGTTCAGGGCTCTGGGAGGGAAGGAGCCATTTTTAAAGTCAGTCTCACTTAGGAAGCTATGCTATAGGATGTAGACCAGCTCGTCCCATAGAAAAGCTTCATATCTCAATAACATCTGGGGATACAGAACATCCAAGAAATCAGAAACAGGAATTCCAGGGGAAAAGGTCCCAAAAAGTCTGGCTGAGAGCTCACAGCCTCTCAGGCTCACAGCTCCTGAGGGAAACAGCCCTGAAGTTTTCATAGAAACCTCGGAGAGAGAGAACAGCACCACAGATCCACAGAACCCCAGCTGAAACATCTGCAAACCTTGGCTGGTAGGTCCACTCGATACCCAGATGCATTTGGAGTCGACAGTGGGTCCCAGATCAGCTAGGCCCAGATAATAGACAGCCTGGGAGAGGTTATAAGGGGATTTTCTTATAGAGAAAGCACAGTTATCCAAAGCCAATTGCCTGTCCCCTGGGGACAAGACTGAAAGGGCCAACAGTTTATTAAGGAAACTTTGAAGTGTTATTTGACTCCTTGAAGATGTATTATTTGTTCATCAATAAAGACTTTGTTATCTCATTAAAGACCCAAAGGACTATCCTTGCTCAGGAAAATTCTCAACAACCTTTTTTTAGGCACCCTGGCTTCCCGCTGGGCATAAAGTATACGTCCTATATAAAAAAGACAAATCAGTTACAGGTCCAGCACGTGACAGACCAGCTTGGTTTCCAAATCTTTGATAATTTTGGTTTTCAATATCTTTCCTGAATTGTGGTCTTGGACTAGGGACATGGTATTCCAGGTGAGGTCTGACTAAAGCAGAATAGATTAGGGGCTACGACTTACCTCGATCTCAACAATATATTTCTACTCATGCAGCCCAAATCACACTGTTGACTCCTTTTCAGCTTATGGTTTATCAAGACTCCTAGATCCCTTTCGCATGTACTGTCTTCAAGCAAAGTGTCACTCATCATCTATCTGCACATTTCATTTTTATTGCCTAAGTGCAGTACCATACATTTTTCCTTGTTGAAATTCATTTTGGCTCAGCTCTCTAATAATTAAAGTTGAATGCCTGAGTTGAGTGCAAATAGTTTGCAGCAAATGAAATAATCAGGGGGCAAAGAGTGGAAATGGGAGAAGGGACATTTTTAAAGCACTTAGAAAGTAGAATAACAGAAGATTAATTGGGACTGTCACTGCTGATTTGGGACAGTTGGGGAAATGTCTTTCATGTTCTGCATTCTTCTAATTTAGGATTGTAGCTCTTGTTTATAATCTCAGCTGTGTGTTTGAGAAAAGTGAAAGCCATGGCATTTAAGAAATCACTTAAAATATCACCTCTAACCTGCACACACTTGGAAAAGGGACAAAGAATAGGTAATTTTTTTTTCTTGAGAATAAAGCAGAATCAAATATGCTTTCTCAGGAGATAACCGCAATAATACAAAACAAGCATTTTCCTTCTTAATGCAAATTCAATACCTTGCTTTCAACTGATCCCAGGGAAAGGCCTTTTCATTAAGGATTATCTGTCTCCTTTGCACAGGCATTATTGAAGATTAATGTGTTTAATAAAAAGCCACATGTAAGGATCAAACCAAGAATTGTGTTGCTGAGACAGGGTAACCCATGTCTTTTATATCAAACTGCAATGTTTCCATGTGCTCCTAATCCAAAACAGGTGATTCCATTGTTGAACCGATAACTGTTTGTTACACTGGAGTGGCAAGCTCATGAAAGGCAAGGCCTGGGCGCTGCCTGGTAAGTCAAAGCAGAGATATATGGAGATGTCTCATCCGCACCCTGACATGAGACGTTGCCATGCTTCAAAAACCACAACTGGAAAGCAAGGTGTTCTATTCTGTCACCATAATACTCCTTAAGGAACAATACATGCTTATAAGCAATCTGGTTTTCTTCTATACTGCTGCTCATATGGGAAATACTTTTCTTCCACTTACCTTTCAGCTTTTCCTTTATGATATAATGCAAATATAATTGAGAAAAAAACTAAGCATTGTTTTATGTGCTTGTTTGTTGAGCCAAAGGATAAAGGTGCCAAATGAAGATTTCTTTGATGTTTTGTTAACCATTGTTTAATATGCAGAAAAGGAGGGTGAGTGTAAGGTGGTTCCCAAAGAAGCAGCACAGACATAAAATGCCAACAGAAAAGAAACCATAAGATTCTATAAAGCCTTTCCCCACATTATTGAAATGAACAAAGAAATCCTTCTCTGGGTTGTTGTATGTTTTCCGGGCTGTATGGCCATGTTCCTTACAGCCCGGAAAACATACAACAACCCTGTGATCCTGGCCATGAAAGCCTCCGACAACGCATTAAATCCTTCTCCATTCTAGTTGAAAACTAGAATTTCTTGGAAAAACTTTCTCTGGAATGTTAGTATTCTATTAGCAAGATGCTTTTCATTAATTAATCAGCCCCAGAGGGTTTTTAATAATCTATCCTGTATTTATTACGGTCTTACCTTTTATGTGTTTTTAATGTATTTTTTTTATCCTGTATTGTTGTTTTAATTGATATATTGCATTACTGTTTTATCTGTTTTATATTGTGATTGTATTATGTTGCTTATATTTTGTCCTTATGTTGTTTGGGCCTCTGCCCCATGTAAGCCGCCCCGAGTCCCCACGGGGAGATGGTGGAGGGGTATAAATAAAGTTTATTATTATTATTATTATTATTATTATTATTATTATTATTATTATTATTATTATTATTTTGATATAAGTATGACATAAGTAAGTGAGCAAGTAGCATGCCTTAATAAGGGTACATTCTTCTTTGCATTGATTTAGGACTTTATAAGACAGAGCTGGGGAAAGCAGGGGAAAGTAGGGGAAATAGTCTTCTTGTGTGGGAATCATGGGATTCCATCTTTAAAGAAGACAGTGAATTTAGTTATTCCCAACACAGAGGATCTCCTCCTCCCACCTCAACCATCAAGAAGCCCAAGGCACCACACTTCAGACAGCCACCACTTCTGGGATATTTTACTTTCCCTCTCAATCCCATTACTCTATTTATTTATTTTATTTATTTACAGCATTTATATTCCGCCCTTCTCAGCCCGAAGGGGACTCAGGGCGGATCACATTACACATATAGGCAAACATTCAATGCCTTTTAACATAGAACAAAGACAAACAAACATAGGCTCCGAGCAGGCCTCAAACTCATGACCTCCTGGTCAGAGTGATTCATTGAAGTGATTCATTGCAGCTGCTCTCCAGCCTGCGCCACAGCCCGAGCCCAGCCTACTCTAGAGGAGATCCAAGGCACCTTTTTTAAGAATGACTATTTCTCCACATCACTGAAATGATTCAAGATGGACGGATCTGACAGAGCTCATCCCATGTGCTTTTAAGTGCTTTCTTCCATTTCCAGGTTCACCAGGAGCTCAGAAGAATGATTTCTTCCCGGCTTCAGTTCCCCCCCATTTCTCCACACTTCTAACACAGTTCACTGACAAAACACCATGGATAACTGCCAGAAGTTTGTCTGCGTCATATGGTGGGTAATGTGGTACTTTGTCTATGAATAATAATAATAACTTGAGAATATTGGGGAAAATCCACACATACAGGACAAGAATTTTTGCATATAAATGTACTTTACTTTATTCTCTAGAAACACGAAAGAATTTAGAGAGAAGCTTGGAATACTGCATTAGGATACGGCTCATTCATATAATGTAAGGACACTCAGCTTTACTCAAAGGATCCATTAGAACCTTATGGTCTCTGCCATTCTCCTTTTAACATGGGCCATGTATCCTCCTCAGAGCCAGATGTGAAACAGCATTAATCTCTACTGATATCTATTCATAGAGAAATACCTCTATAATATGTTGCTAAGAAATCCATGAATATTAAGTAGTGTAACTGACTTTTATCTTTTGCTAAGAGATACTGAAGAGTTCTGAAGAATTGAGAAATAGCCTCCCAAAATCTCCATCAAAGCCAGGGATGCATGTTACCCTTAGGGCTGCTCTTTTTATGGCCCTTAACCACTCCAGATCTCCTGGTGCATCTTTTTTTCTGACCTCAAAGAGGGGTGAGATACAACATTTCCCAAACCAAAAGTGGACATCAGATCCTTTACAATATCCCAGAACCACAAGGGTCTGGAAAGGACAAGATGTTGTGCCCTGAAACCCCCTGGGAATCACATGGTCTTTCAAAAATGCAAGACAAAAACATCTAAACCAGGAAATGGCCAAAAGTGTGGGCACCAACGGGTATATATCAGTCACTTGAATCCTCTTTTTAAGTAAGGCTGGATTTTCTAAACTGCTAAGGTTTCTGTGTCTTATTATTGCTGAATATTTTAGCTCATTGCTTGACTAATCTCAGACACAGTTCAAAGGCTGCGTGGCACAGATAACTAGGTTAGTCATATAATTATCTGAGTGGGCTGCCCACCAAATTCCAAGACTCACTATTTAACTTGTGGCAGATGTAGCAAACTCACTAAGAACAGATATGATGAATATGACTATTATGGCATTTGACTCCCAGAGGCACCTGTGAAGACTAAGGGGCCGGGCTGTGGCGCAGGCTGTTGAGCAGCTGCAATAAATCACTCTGACCATGAGGCCATGAGTTTGAGGCCAGCCCGTGGTGGGGTGAGATCCCGTCAATAAAAAATAAAAAATAGTCCCTGCTCATTGCTGACTTATCAACCCGAAAGATAGTTGCATCTATCAAGTAGGAAATAAGGTACCACTTATTAAAAAAAGTGGGGAGGCAAGGTTAACTAATTTACGACCTGGAATGAGGAAGTGCCATCAGAGTGGATGATAAAGCAGCTGCTCCCCCCTGTGGCCAGAATCGAACATCCCCTCAGGAGAAGGTTAAATTGCCTCTGCGTCTGTCTGTCTCGGTCTCTGTTTGATGTGTTTATGGGCATTGAATGTTTGCCCTATGTGTGTATAATGTGATCTGCCCTGAGTCCCCTTCGGAGTGAGAAGGGTGGAATATAAATACTGTAAATAAATAAATAAGATTCGACACCCTGAATAGCTTTAGGGCTCCATCTGTTATCATCATCAAAGAGGGTTCCCAATGGTAGAGCAATGGAATCTTGGTTTATTAATAACATTTTAACTGGCACCTTATTAGTGTGTTTCTTTTCTTCAACTCCACTAATGTCTTTTGGCAAGACAACTTTTTCAATACAAACACCTCTTGCATGATTTGGGGTTCTGGGCATTGCATTCCTAAAATGACATATTCGTTCTTACTCTGAACCCAGTCACACTTCACAATGATAGCATTTGATACCACTTTATATTAAGGAGGAGTACATAGAAATTTCTGCTTGAAAGCTCTGGTGCCTCACCAAATGACAAGGATCAGGATTCCATGGGATGCCGGGCTGTGGCGCAGGCTGGTAAACAGCTGCTGCAATAAATCACTCTGACCATGAGGTCATGAGTTCGAGGCCAGCCCGTGGCGGGGTGAGCACCCGTCAATTAAAAATAAAAAATAGCCCCTGCTCGTTGCTGACCTAGCAACCCGAAAGATAGTTGCATTTATCAAGTAGGAAATAAGGTACCACTTATAAAAAGTGGGGAGGCAAGTTTAACTAATTTACGACTTGGAATGAGGAAGTGCCGTCAGAGTGGATGATGAAGCAGCTGCTCCCCCTTGTGGCCAGAATCAAGCATCCCCTCAGGAGAAGGTTAAATTGCCTCTGCGTCTGTCTCTGTCTCGGTTCAATGTGTATATGGGCATTGAATGTTTGCCCTATATGTACATAATGATCCACCCTGAGTCCCCTTTCGGGGTGAGAAGGGTGGAATATAAATACTGTAAATAAATAAATAAATAAATAAATGCCACATGGCAATTAATGTAGAATTCACTGTGTAGTGTGAAAGAGCTCCCAGTATGAGACATTTTATGTTTTTATTGAACAATTTAGACTGGATCTCTTGGGGAGAGTTGGCAAGTCAAGGATTTGGTACATTGAAAATACCAGCAAATAAAATTCAAAGACCAAGCAGAAGAAAATCTAAGTAGGGATCCGCAGGATAATGCTGCAAGAGAAACGGACTTTCTCCAACTTTGCCTGTTTATAGTCAAACATGTGTCCAGCTGGTGCCAACTATTGGGGCAACTCAGGGCAGGCTGGATTGTAGAGATTACACAATGGGAATCATGCCTTCCTCCACTGAGTACTTAGATAAGAACCAGGTCCCAAGCTAATCCATTTATAAATAAAATAAATGTAATAAAATGGCCATCATGACAGAAGCAGCTCAAGAACATGCTTTCATACCTTTTAGTGGTTTCCAGGCAACAGAAGCATCATTTTCTCTATATATAAGTGTGTGTTCAGTGGTAGAATTAAAAGGCTGAGAGTGGCAGATCTGTATTGACAGTGATGGGAAAGGAGAACATGATACTGTAACCTAAACAATCATCTCCATTGCATTATGGCTAAATGGTTTTTTTTTTTTTTTTAAATGCTTTTTATTAAACTTTTATGAGTTACAGAAGGATCAGAGAGGGAGGGGGAGGGGAAGTTGGGGGAACTATAGGGATGATGGTGTGGGGTTGACGAATATGATTCAGGGAGGGGGGTACGGGAATGGGGTAAGGGTAACAGCTGAGAGGGAGGGATCTCTATCAGGGATGTTGGGGAGGGGAGAGGGGGGGGAGATAAACTTCCGATCTTTTCACTTCCTGTACGTTTCCTGTTTTAGGACGCTGGTTCTTGCATGTAGTTATCTAGAAGTGTCCAATTCGTTTCTTTCATTGGTCTTCCGTTAACCTTTTTCAGCAAGTACGTCAATCTGTCCATGTTTTTGATGTCCATTAATTTCTCCAGCCATGCTTCTTTGGTGAGATTCTTCCCTTCTTTCCAGTTTTTGGCTACTACTGTTCTAGCTGCAGTGATGGCATAAATAAAAATTTTCTCTTTATTGATTTCCCCTGTTTCCGAGTTCAAGTCTTTTTTATTTTTAAAGTTATATAATCCTAATAAGAAATATTCTGGTTTACATTCAAAATTTACTTTAAAGATTTTTTTACATTCTCTGTGAATTATCGACCAGAAGTTTTTAATAACCTTACAACTCCACCACATGTGGAAGTATGAGCCCACCTGTTTTTTACAATGCCAACAGAGATTATTTCTATCTTTATACATAGATCCTATTTTTTTTGGCGTTAGATACCACCTGTGAACAATTTGTGGCTAAATGGTTTTTTGGGAATATTTTTTCTCTATTTCAAATGGAGTTAGGTGGATTTGTATAACAAAAAAACCCGATTCTCACTGCACCACTTTCATTTGCAGATGTGACTTGATGTATCAATGGTTATATGCTTAAGCATCAGAAACATATGGTTTTCAAGGTCCTTATAAGCAAGCAAGCAATTATCATATTGCAATCCTGACTTTCTGGTTAGGATCTGAGGACAAACTGGTTTAGAAAATCATGTAAACAAACCCCTTTCATGGATGCCTTCCAATGGAAACCAATCCATGTGAGTGTGAGACTGTACAACTCTATCTGATTTTCTTCTATCAAAAAGGAAATGTTTTTAATTTTAGACTCTAAAAAGAACTTATATTCTACTAGCTTTGCCCGGCCACACGTTGCTGTGGCTTATGGGAATTATTTGTTGGCCAGGTGGAATAGGAGTGAATAGCCTTGCAGCGTGAAAGTCTGGCCGTTTTGTGGAGTGGTTGGAGTCATAACATTAATCAAAGAGGCGCTTTGAAGTGTAGGTACTCTCTTAGTAGGGGAATTCTTGTTTGGCCAGATTGAATGGTATTGAATAGGTTTGTAGGTTAAAAGCCTGGTCGGTTTGCACATAAGGTATTATTGCTAGGCGAGGTTGAATGGGACAGAGTACTGTTGTGGTTTCAAAGTTTGGGGGTTTTGTATGTTGGGGAAATGTTGGTTGGCCTGGTTGAAAAGTATTGAATAGCCTTGATGGTTGTAAGCCTGGTCGGTTTTTACCTTGCGGAATCCTTGGTTGGTCAGTTTGAATAGGAATTAATAGTGTCGGTGTGGGAGGTTTGAATGGTGGAATTAGCCACCTTATTAGTTTTTAATGGCCTTGCAGGTTGAAAGGGTGTTTGTTTACTGTCTGGAGGAATGTTTTGTTGGGAAGTGTTAACTGGCCCTGATTGTTTCGTTTGTAGAATTCCCAATTTCCCTGCTTTCCGAGTGTTGGTCTTTATTTCGTCTCCTGGTTTTAGAGATCATATTGTTTTCTATTGTTATACCATAGTAAGTCTTATATATTATATTTATAATGTTATATTAGGTGGTTAGAATTGGATTATATGAGGTCAGTTGTACATAGTTGTATAAAATGTAGACTGAACTGGATTAGATGGCAGTGTAGAGTGAAGGCGATGTCATAGAGGAATATTATTTAGAATGCCAAGGTAGATAATCCAGTTTAAAGGAGATATTGGCAGATGTGCCTTGGTATTCTGGGTAATATTGTTGTGTGGCAGGGGTTTGAGTGTAGACTGCCACATAATGGAGTTGAAATCAGATAATCTGATTTCTAGGGACAGTAGTATGGATGAGGTCTAAATGCAGTTTGTCTCTGCCCTGGGATACAGGCGTGGGCCAACTTGGGCCTTTGCTGCAGGTGGTTTGGACTTCAACTCCCACAGCCTGAGTCCCTTTTGTTTTTTCTCTCAGAAGCTTAAGGTGTTAGGAATGTTGAGAGTTGAAGTTGAAAACAGCTGGGTGAAGAGTACCTGGTCGCCTGTTGTGGTTGTTGCTGTTGTGATTGTGTTTTTAGTGTATTTGTGTTGTATCTTACTTAAGGCGGGGATGATTGATTGTGTTGGCAATTTTTGAGTTTGGGGGGTTTGGGGTTTTGTTGTTTTGTGAGTCGCCGTGATGCCAAAAGCCTTTTATATATATAGATGCATCCCAATAGGCAAATAAGAGTTCTCAAGTTGGCTGCTCAGTTCCAGTTTAAAAATAATAATAAAGCACATACTGGACAGCAAATGTGGCATGCAAACCAGATATTTTGCTCCTTGAAGGAGATATGCAAATTACAGTATACCCCCCCCCCCCCGGGACATATTACTCAAAGCCTGCTTAGCAGAAATGTAATTCTTCACTTTTGTTGTTGTCATTGAAAGCAAATAGTCAAAAAATTCTTTCTGTAGGAAGAAAGTCTTGAAAATACATGCACTTTTTAGAGCCTATTCAAAATTTGGAGTTTGTTCTGTGTAATATGTGCATGTGGTTATTCTTTCCACACAGGAAGCAGTCTTTTCTGCATAAAAATCTATTTGCTGTGTAGGGGGGGGGAATCATTTTTGTACTAAATAACCAGAAGAATACGTTTCAAACTACAAAAAGTCTTATACACAAATTTCTTGTTAGGCTTTTCCAACACCTAAGAAACATTTCTTGACTATTTTTTCAGTCATTTTCAAATATTCTTTCCATTCTTACTGCTTTGTGGTTATGATATATGAGAAAGGAAATCCCATGAATTCCTTTCCACATGACTGGCACTAAAACACTTTAGATTTAGGCTGGATGTATACTGCCCTTTATCTCAGGATCTGATCCTGGATTATCTCCTTATCCAAGATTATCTGGCAGTGGAAATTCATATAATTCAGTTCAAATCAGATAATCTGGAATCAGATTCTGGGATGTAGGACATTGCAGATCCATCCTTTGGGTCGGCCTGAGTCTGAAACAACTTGAAGGTGCACAACTACAACAATCCCAATTGACTACCGCATCAGCTAAAAGCAGACCCACACTTCCCATTGAAATACTGGCAAGTTTATGTCAGTTAAAAATATTCTTCATTCTAAATATTACATTTTTTTGTACTGCAAATAAGATATGTGCGGTGTGCAAAGGAATTTGTTCATGTTTTTTTTGATCTACAGCCCGGCCCTCAACAGTCTGAGGGACTGTGAACTGGCTCTCTGTTTAAAACGTTTGAGGACTCCAATCTAGATCTTTGAATAAATTTTATGTCAAAAATTATTTATGCTCTCTTTATCAAAGAAGTGTATGTATATGTGTATATATGGAGAGCTTCTCTGTGTGAAGGAGTTCTTTTCTAACCCATCCTTAGGCTGAGGCTTACTTTGAACGATTGCAGTTAAATACTCTTTCCTTTCCTCATTCCCTTGGGTCTTTTTCTTCTGCTGCAGGAGTTAGCATCATGTTTTGGCAGATCATTTTGTGGAGGTGATGGAGGTCATTTGGCTTTTGCTAGGGGGGAAAAGACAATGTGTGGCCGTCATTGTTACCAGACTGCAAATGCCATGATCTTTTCCCATTGGATACATATGGGAGCTGGAGGGCCCACAAATTCTCATCTTTCTTCCATTGAGACAGTTTTTTCCTCCCTCCCTTCTTTTCTTTTCCATTTTCATTCTTTTTCTGCATACCCAGAGTTAGTCCCAATAAGGAAACCCAAGGATCTCAAGCAAATTTAAAATATGGTATACTAGCTTGGAGACCCGGCGGTGCCTGGGTCATTTGAGAAAGGCATTGTTTGCCTGTGTTCCAAGTGTAGCCTATATCCAATGTCAGCTGGGTTCAGTGGATGCGGGTGAGCTCCAACTCCCATATGCAAGTCCCATCGTCCAGTGTCCATCCCCCTCCAAACAGAGCCAGTCATGGGGGCTCCATGTACCATGTTTGGTCTTGATCAGTCATTTATGTGGGTTGCGGTGCTCTCAGGAAGTGAGTGAAGGTATTGGATGTCCCATTGTCCATGGTCCATCGTCCTCCAAACTGCACCTGGGTGTAGAGTGAGTCATGGGTGTTCTCTGTGTCAAGTTTGGTCTTGATGAGACATTGATGGGGGTGACAGTGGTCTCGGGAAGTGAGTGAACATACTGCAAGTCCCATCATGCAAGGTCCAAGCCCTTTCAAACCTCACCAAGATGTAGAGTGGGCCATGGTGGCTCTATGTGGCAAGTTTGGTCTTGATCAGTCATTAGTGGGGGTCACAGTAGTCCCAGGAAGTGAGTGAAGATAGTGCAAGTCCCATCATCCACGGTCCCTCCTCCCCCAAACTGCACCAGGATGTAAAGTGGGCTACCCTGCACCTGCGTGTCAAGTGATTTGGTCCAGTGATTTTGTTGTTTACTCCATGGGAATTATGCACATTACACACACACACACACACACACACACACACACACACACAAAATCATTCTATTATTATTCTATTATTATTGTAGTATATTATTATATTATTACTATTATATTATTATTCATTATTCATGACTACATTGAAACTACAATAGAGAGAAATCAACTGCAAGAGGTACCATAGATTGTTGTACATGGAAATAATAGTAGTAAATAGTTTTTGATTTATTAAATATAGTTATATATTACAATTACAGTAGAGTCTCACTTATCCAACATAAACGGGCCGGCAGAACGTTGGATAAGCGAATACGTTGGATAATGAGGAGAGTTTAAGGAGAAGCCTATTAAACATCAAATTAGGTTATGATTTTACAAATTAAGCACCAAAACATCATGTTTTACAACAAATTTGGCAGAAAAAGTAGTTCAATACACAGTAATGCTATGTAGTAATTACTATATTTATGAATTTAGCACCAAAATATCACGATATATTGAAAACATTGACTACAAAAATGCGTTGGATAATCCAGAACGTTGGATAAGCGAGCGTTGGATAAGTGAGACTCTACTGTAGTTTTGGATTTATTAAATGCAGTTATATATTACAATTATATATTTTTGTTATTTAAACTATATATATTGTGAAATTTTGGGGGTTTTTTCTCAAAGTGACACACCACCCAAGTCATGCTAGGTTTTTTGGTGAATTTTGACACACCAAGTGCAAAAGGTTGCCCATCATTGCCCTATAAGATGAAAATAGACATAATGCAAGGACATTGCTTATAAATACTAGAATCAAAGATTAATGAAGAACACAAAGTCCCCTCCACAGACACACACATGCACACACATTTTTGATTTTCACATCTTGACATGAGAATAAATTGAAATCAATTTGAAAAAGCAACTTTTCATCCAAGAACAACAGCTTTTTTAAAAAATAAATAAAAAGATTGCAGTTCTGTTCTGTTTTTTTCAAAGGAAAATGTCAAGCTGCTATATTAACATTTCCCGATGTTGTGTCTTTATCAGCTTTTTGAGACAATAACCGAACGGCAGCAATCTGGCACTTACATCTAACTCGGCCTGGTGAGTGGGATAAAGAGCAGCTGTGTTTCGGCTGTCAAACATTCAGATGGTTCCTGAGAAGACAGAAAAGAAAAAATGTCAGCTCTTTAGCAGGGATGTTCACACAGATCTTGACATTTGGGTTAGCAACTCCAACCTTCAAATGTGGGTTTCTTTTGGCATTGAGCAAAAGATGACAAAAAATAAACACGAAAAACTTCCAATGTTGTGGCATTTCTTCTGCCATCTTATTAAAGAGAGTTCATGCCTCAGAGTGAGCTGAGAACCCTTCTGGAAGGTATAAAAGGAAGAGACCTTTCTTTCACAGTTTAGGAAATCTGTTGTGTTACTTCTCATCCATATTCTATCCAAAAGGACACTTTCTAACCAAAGAACCACCAAAGCAGATATAAAAGGAAATAGGCCTACTAGGAATGTATGTTTTATTTCATATTTTTTTATATAGAACACCACAGGTGTGCAATAATTCTATCAGCTAACTGGTTCAGGATCAAGTTTAATTACAGAATGTTGTCCCCTCTTTTCCTACCTGAATACCAAAATTCACCAATTTCTCTAAACATCTATATATAAAAAAGTGATGGAATCCTGGCGACCGCCAAAACAACAAAACTAAACACCCCCCAACCTCCAAAATTGACAACACAACTCATCATCCACACCTCTAGGTTGATACAACAAAAAGAAAAGAAAAATAAAGTCCTAATTAGAAGGAGAGGAATAATTGTTTTTATCCAATTGCTGCCAGTTAGAAGGCTAAGCTCTGCCCACTTGGTCTCCTACCAACCCACTCACCCAGGGGACAGGCAGAGTTAGGCCTCACTTAGGCTTCTTCCACACTGCCTATAAAATACAAATTATCAGATTTTAACTGGATTAGATGGCAGTGTAGACTCAAGGCCCTTCCACACAGCTATATAACCCATTTATAATCTTATATTGTCTGCTTTAACTGGATTATCTGGACTCCACACCTTTGCCCTTTACCTTAACTACCACCAATTCCTCAATACTTTATTTCCCATACCACCATACTTTGCCACAGCAACACGTGGCCGGGCACAGCTAGTTTGATATAAAACACTTGAGATCAAAAGTAGTCAAATTCAACAAATCAAAACAGAGAGCTGAGGTTGCCTCTACAATATCAGTCTTTCAATCCCTGTTCATTCAAGCATGTTTGGGGTGCTGAATTAAGATTATAGCCTTTTTTTTCTTTCTGGCAGATGCTTCTTTAATGACTCCATAAAAGCTCACAAATTAAATGCACCAAGGGCATTTCTAGAAGGTTAATAGCCTGTACCCACCATGTCATCTCGCCTTATTGTTTTCACAATGTTCTGGTGCTGATTGTGGTGTAACCCAGGATAAACCCTGCATTAGGTAATACACCGGTATACACTGGAGATTGTCCTAAGCTCAGGAGCAACTCACAGTTTTGTCCCAGTATGAATGGCAGGACCGTGTCTGATATGAACTAGTCTACTATCCAAACAGGTCGCAGTCACAATCACCTTTTATCTGCATTCATCAGCACAATTAAAAGGGAACAGACTGGGCCCATCCCGCTTTGATAGCTGTGAAGCTATACATGAGCTTCACTGAACTACATTTCCCAGAAAACATTGGGCTGGAGCAGCGATCTGTGGCATTGAGAGACAGTCTAATTATTATAATATATACAATAATAGAATCTGCAAAGAGGAGTTAAGGAAATAATAGTGTATAGACATGTGCAAAGTTATGTGGCTGTGTGTCAATAAACCTGTGCCTCTCAGCCAATCAAGGCTAATGGAGGAGGAAGGGGGAGGCAGAGCGGGCTGTGGCGCAGCTGTTGAGCAGCTGCCTTAAATCACTCTGACCATGAGGTCATGAGTTCGAGGCCAGCCTGTGGCGGGGTGAGCACCCGTCAATTAAAAATAAAAAATAGCCCCTGTTCGTTGCTGACCTAGCAACCCGAAAGATAGTTGCATCTATCAAGTAGGAGATAAGGTACCACTTATAAAGTGGGGAGGCAACTAATTTACGACCTGGAATGAGGAAGTGCCGTCAGTGTGGATGATGAAGCAGCTGCTCCCCCCTGTGGCCAGAATCGAACATCCCCTCAGGAGAAGGTTAAATTGCCTCTGCGTCTGTCTCTCAGTCTCTGTTTGATGTGTTTATGGGCATTGAATGTTTGCCCTATGTGTGTTATAATGTGATCCGCCCTGAGTCCCCTTCGGGGTGAGAAGGGCGGAATATAAATACTGTAAATAAAATAAATAATAAATCTTTTAAAAATGTTTTTAAAATCTTTAATAATTCCCTAAAATTCCATGAATAAGTGAAACATTATGAAACTTTATGGGCAAAGACTGATAAATACATTCTACCATTGTAGCAAGTTTCATCGCAATAGCTTTAAAAATAAAGGAGATAGCAACCCCTGAAGTTTCCCCAATAGTAACGGAGGAGTCATATGCTAGTTTTAAAACTACATTTCCCAGATGTCCCAGTTCCTCTCTCCTGTTAACATTCATCACTCCCTTTTGTCTTCACTCTTTCCTTATTAATAACATTGACCACCTTGATCAAATCTTCATCTGTGAATTTGTGGAAGGTATGAGAAGTTTAGAGAGAGAGGGAGGGAGGGAGAGAGGGGTGGGTTGAGAGTTGAACTACGATTGTGGCTTGATTCCCCAGTCAGCCATGGAAACCATACTGGGTGATCTTGGGCAAGTCACACACTCACAGCCCCAGGAAACCCAATCAAACAGGAAATAACACTTTCAAACTAGGAACACATTGCCTTATTCAAAGGCTGATGGCCATATGACGGGCGTGGTTGGATGGTGTACAATGATTTCTGTTCCTGGGTGATAAATGCCATTTCCTAATTGGTTCTGTCATAAAAAACATGGCAAAACTGTATTACACTGCCAAAACTTTGTCTTTGCGCAAGGGACATCATCCTATAAGTAGTGCATTATGGTTTGTTGAGTCTCCACCAATTTAACAAAGTTTCTGAAGTAGAACAATCACTTCCAAAGTAAAGACAACCCAATGAAACAGGAAATACCCTGTTTCCCCGAAAATAAGACAGTGTCTTATATTAATTTTTGCTCCCAAAGATGTGCTAGGTCTTATTTTCAGGGGATGTCTTATCTTATTTTTCCACAAAGAAGAATTCACATTTAGAGTTGAATTTTTTAAAAAATGAAAATTTATTATCTACTGTACAGTAGTTGTCATCACAAAGCAGCATAACCAAACTGTGAATCCTTTCAAGAATTTCTATATTATATTTTATTGCTATACTGTTATTAAATTACTGTTTTAACATTCTGTTTGTATGTAAATTTATGTTGTTGTTGGGCTTGTCCCTGTGTAAGCTGCCCTGAGTCCCTTCTGGGAGATGGAGGTGGGATACAAGAATAAAGTTATTATTATATTATTATTATTTCTTGTTACTACATTTATTTCCATGTACAACAATCTATGGTCTGTACATTTACCAACCCTGCATGCTTCCAAACAAAAACTTTGCTAGGTCTTACTTTCAGGGGAGGCCTTATATTTAGCAATTCAGCAAAAACTCTACTAGGTCTTATTTTCTGGGGATGTCTTATTTTCAGGGAAACAGGGTAACACTTTCAAACCAAGAACAGATTTTTGTTATTATTAAAAATGTTTTGTTATAAAAACTGAAAATTCACCAAAAATCTGCACATGCCTCAACTTGTCCTCCTCAGCCTGTCTGAAGTTGCATTACTCAATCCATTATTTGTTTGTATCCCTATTGGTATTGTTTGTGTTTCTTAGAGATTTATTATACATTGTGTCTGTAACAAAATATCTCCCTTATTCCATCCAGTCAAGCTGTAATACTTTTGCACTCGTGAACTCATTTAAGTTCCTTCAGAGTCCTTGGAAACCTCATACATTGACAGGTTCAGTTATGAAGCTTTATGAAACTTTCTGTGTTTAATAACTGACAACTGACTTAACACATTCACAAAAATCAATCTGTCATTTAGGAGCTTTAATCCAACAGTTCAAGATCAGGAGCGGTCTCTTAGATCTGAAATCCTCTTGAGAACTAAAATCAATTGAGAGATGCTGGCAGCCAGAGGCCTGGTTCCCATGGAGGCAATAAACGTATGTCTTGCCTCTATCACTTCAGAAGGCTAATATGGGCTCGTGTTCCATTATACAATGTGTTTTATAGAATTCTTTATTATCAAATGCTTCTTATGCTGGGGGAGTCCATTTACAGGTTTGCACTTATTAATTCATTGCTAAATTCATTTTGTCCTTGTTCGGCACTCAATTAATGACTTTTCTTTATCCACTTGAAAATACTTCTGTACACTTTTGCAGATGTATGATTTTGCAAGTATTTCTTTTACATTTAATAAAATGTTACCTTTCTAATATCTATCTATCTATCTATCTATCTATCTATCTATCTATCTATATATATATATATATAATTTATGATTTTACTTGTACATAAAAATAACGAAAAAGGAAAGCGTGTAAAAGAAGAAAAGGAAAAAAAAAGAAAGAAAAAAACAAACAAACAAACAAACAAAAAAACCACAACAACAACAAAAACACGAAAACAAAAACAAGCACGGAACACATAATCCTGTATCCACTTCCAGCTCCTCTGCATTGCTATGTAAAACATCATATAAACATTATTCGGCAAGTCTTCATATAAACCAGAAGTCTAAGGATTCCTATTAGCAAAAATCACAAAATTTCTATGCTACTTCTTAGCAAATATTGTCTCAGTTTGTTCCAATCAGTCCGTTGCCTTGGCGAAATGCTCAATGATATTTTTTGTGTTAACAAATCCATGCTTTTGATGTCGATTAATTTCAGCAGCCATTTTTCTATTGTGGGTATTTCTTGTGATATCTTTCTAATATCTTTCTAATAGGCTATAGTATGTTGGGATTTTCCAGTGGTGGCACCTTCTCTATGGAGTTCTGTTCACTTATTTATTTTAAACTGATGGATGATGCAATGGGTTAAACCCTTGTGTCAGCAGGACTGCTGAACAAAAGGTTGGCTGTTTGTATCCGGGGAGCAAGATGAGCTCCTCGCTGTCAGCTCTAGCTCCACATGCAAGGACATGAAAGAAGCCTCCCACAGGTTGGTAAAACATCAAAAATCTGGGTGTCCTCTGGGCAACATCCTTGCAGATGACCAATTGTCTCACACCAGAAGCGACTTGCAGTTTCCTGACACGAAAAAAAATGCCAGTGTAAAGAATTTTAAGGGCATTTTATCTATCTAATTTAACTCTATTTTAAATGCATTTAAATAGTTTATATGCCATGATTTGCCACACACGTCTTTGAAGTGTTATATATGCATATTTTAATGAGCAATAATAAATAATCCTCAACATATTCTTTTAGTCTGCAATATTTGATTTTTAAACTCAGCACATCTTTACGTCTTTACAGCATTTTTGACGGCATCACTTTATGGCTCCAAGGTCCATACAAGAACATAAAGACATATTGAAACATACTTTTTATTTGAAAGTGTGAATAGTTAATCATTCAATGAGAGTTGTTTCCCTCTATCTTCTCACTTTTGAATAACTGCTAGTAATCAATGAAAATAACACCTTGTCTCCAAATAAAAGTAGCATATGGACAGCTCTGTGAAGATATGATGAGCTACTACTTTTAAGAAAAAGAGATCACAGATAAAAAATAATACACCAAGCCCATTTGCTTTTCATTCTAAGCATTTGACTTGCATCAAGCATTGTTATGTCTATAAAATATCCATGTCATGGCCTCTATAGACTTCAGTCTGACTGTTCTATACTATTAACGTAATGCATTGGAACTAGATTAAGGATCAGTAGTCCATTCTGACTATGGAAAACTATTTATTTGTTGTATTTTCAAATCATCCATCTAGTAAATAAATGTTCAACTTCATTTTACAATTGAACCATAGAATAGTAGAGTTGGAAGAGACCTCACGGGCCATCCAGTCCAACCAAGAAGCAGGAAATCACATTCAAAGCACCCTTGACAGATGGCCATCCAGCCTCTGCTTAAAAGCCTCCAAAGAAGGAGCCTCCACCACACTCTGGGGCAGAGAGTTCCACTGCTGAACAGCTTTCGCAGTTAGGAAGTTCTTCCTGATGTTCAGATGGAATCTGATAGCTTTTGCATGAAAACGTCATAATCTGTTATCAAGCTTTCAGACTGGTTGCTACAAGAC
Organism: Anolis carolinensis; assembly: GCF_035594765.1. NCBI lineage: Eukaryota > Metazoa > Chordata > Lepidosauria > Squamata > Anolidae > Anolis > Anolis carolinensis. Next base: position 20,484,284 of record NW_026943820.1, read on the forward strand.
CAAGTTCTTTCTCCTAGACAGGATGTAGGAAAGAAAGCCGGACTAGATGTAATAGTATTCGATTTATTATGTAGCCTGTAATATTAATATTAAACATGGGCTACATGTTTAATCATGAATTCCCTCCGGAGAAGGTTAAATTGCTTCTGCATCTGTCTGTCTCTGTCTCGGTTCTATGTGTATATGGGCATTGAATGTTTGCCCTATATGTATATAATGTGATCCACCCTGAATCCCCTTCGAGGTGAGAAGGGCGGAATATAAATACTGTAAATAAATAATAAATAAATAAATTCCAGTCAGAATGGAAACAAAATGAATGGAAACATTATAAAGCATAATATATAGGCTTTGTATTTCTCTGATTGTAGATAGCAAACAAATTTAAATGAACACTGACGTTTCATTAGTATTAGTAGTAGTTACAATTTTTCAGTTTTGTTAGTTTTCTGCTTCTATTCTTTCAGTTTTGTTTTTAATTACCTTATTTACATTTTAAATTATCTCAGTGAAGGCTATGGTCAAATGTATAGCTAACTTGGTTAAATGTGTAGCTAACTAAAAATAAATCTTAGTTTAGAGCTTGTACTGGGGAAAACATTTTCATTTTTTTTCTTTGTGCCAGTCAAAAATTTCAGTGGAAACAAAATGAATGGCTCAGCAGAAAGACAGAATATCAAATGAGTTTCAGACCGAAGTCCCAAAAGGATGAGCCGAGCCCTTCAAACTATGAATTAGATGGAGTCTTTGATTCTTGAAATAATCAAATACTGTCTTATCAGGAGTCTTCACCTCAAACTGGAGCTGTGGACACTTGAAAAGGAGAGAAAATGAGATTGAAGCAGTGAGCAGAAGAGAAAAAAATAACACTTTTCATTCTTGTTTGTAGTCAGTTTTGGTTCCGAAGTGGATATCATCCTAACAAGAGGGTTTACAGCAAAAAAACAAAAAAACAAAAAAACACACACACAATGGAGAGATTACATTTGCATATATTAATAATCAGGAGATAATAATGAGGTGGTTGAAAATCAGCTGCAGCCAGGCTAACCCAGCTAGGTAGCAGAATTTATATAGTCATGATCACTTGCTTCTCAGGGATATGACAAACACCAATCAGACCTATTTTTTTTTTCGTGTCAGGAGCAACCGGAGTTGCTTCTGGAGTGAGAGAATTGGCCGTCTGCAAGGACGTTGCCCAGGGGACACCCGGATGTTTTTGATGTTTTACCATCCTTGTGGGAGGCTTCTCTCATGTTCCCGCATGGAGCTGGAGCTGATAGAGGGAGCTCATCCACGCTCTCCCCGGGTGGGATTCGAACCTGGCAGCCTTCAGGTCAGCAACCCAACCTTCAAATCACAAGGCTTTTATCCCCTAGGCCACCGGGGCTCCAAGACCTATACTGTTCTGCTGTAATATTCATCTATATGTCTCTAGTGCAGATGTTTCTTTTTTTAAGATGAGTGCAGCAACATTTTGGATGATAATAAAATTATGGGAACATCCTGTATTTTTCTTCTTTTCAAAACCTTTTCAAATAAGCCCTCTCCCATTATTTGTATGGCAGTGGTCCTGTTCCACCCTACCCTTTGGTAAGAAAGAAAAAGACAGTGGGATATCCTTGCATGCATGAGCATTGAACATATACAGCCTCACTTCATTTATTTAACTCACTGCTTCTTAAACTGTGGGTCCTAGCCCTAAATGGGGTTGCATTAACTCAATGTTGGGATCACAAAACATTTGGCAACAATAAAATGCTTCTGAATGCCACCCATTTACACAAAACTGTTAGCAACAACATACAGTGTTTACATTAAATTTTGCAGAAAATGCTTCAGATGTACTACTTAAAAAAGAAAATAGACCGTTTTAACAAAGGCTGATTTATTACCAGTAAATATTTAATTTTTAAACCTGGGGTCACATACAATTTTATCGGGTTTTTTTTTCGTGTCAGGAGCAACCGGAGTTGCTTCTGGAGTGAGAGAATTGGCCATCTGCAAGGACGTTGCCCAGGAGACGCCCGGATGTTTTGATGTTTTTACCATCCTTGTGGGAGGCTTCTCTCATGTCCCCGCATGGAGCTGGAGCTGAAAGAGGGAGCTCATCTACATGGGATTCGAACGTGGCAGCTTTCAGGTCAGCAACCCAACCTTCAAGTAATGAGGCTTTTATCCTCTAGGCCACCGGAGGCTCCATTTTATCGGGTGGAAAGGGGTCATAGGTGGAAAATCCAGTTCTGGAGCCCAAAGGTGTGGGATGACAGCCACCTCCTCTCCCCAATCCCCCCCAAACAAACTTTAAAATGAAAAAAACTTAACACCCCTAATTAATAGTTTTAAGTAAGCACCAGAACAGACCTCCAAGCCCCAAACTCCCCTGTTGAATTTCTTGCTTCTTTCTCCCTATTAGTCAGAAAATTTAGGAAAACTCCTTCTCTGATGCTTTTTAAGAAAGCAAACAAAACATTTCTATTTTGCCTATACACTAGAGTCTCACTTATCCAAGCTAAACGGGCCGGCAGAAACTTGGAAAAGCAAATATCTTGGATAATAAGAAGGGATTAAGGAAAAGCCTATTAAACATCAAACTAGCTTATGGTTTTACAAATTAAGCAACAAAACATCATGTTATACAACAAATTTGACAGAAAAAGTAGTTCAATATGCAGTAATGTTATGTTGTAATTACTGTATTTATGAATTTAGCACCAAAATATCCTGATATATTGAAAACATTGACTACAAAAATGACTTGGATAATCTAGAAGCTTGGATAAGCAAGGCTTGGATAAGTGAGACTCTACTGTATATTCTTTTTTGCAAACCATGTTAAGGACCCTTCTGGGGGCCAAAAAACAATACAGAAATATCTAAATGATTTTGAATTTTCGCTGTCCTATTTCTGTTATCATCCTCATCTGCTGTGGCCAATTATTATGTCCGTCTATCTACATTCAAACCAGGGGTCCCCAAACTAAGGCCCGGGGGCCGGATGCGGCCCTCCAAGGTCATTTACCTGGCCACTGCCCTCAGTTTTATAACATAATATTTTTATATCATTTTTAATAATATAATATATTGTATATACATATAATATTGATAATATTATAATGTTATACAATATAATACTAATAATAATACCATATAATAATATTAATTATATGTTATATATTACATATAATATTACAGTATAGTGGTATAGTTCAATATAGTAATATGGTAATATAATAATATTGCTATGCTAATAATATAATATACTAGCTGTGCCCGGCCACGCGTTGCTGTGGCAAAGTGGTGGTGGTATTGGTTAAAAATTGTTGTGTAATTTTTATTTGATGCTATTTGTAATTTTTAAAATTAATTTTATTGTAAGTTATCTTTTTATTTATTATATTTTATTATTTTCTTGTATTATTTTTAGTTATTTTCTGTTATTATAGTATTTTATTGTATTAATTTTTAGTGTTTTTAATTATTTTTAGTGTTTATTATTATTTTTTATTGGGTTGCTAGGAGACCAAGTTGGAGGAGCTTAGTCTTCTAACTGGCAGCAATTCGATAAAAGCAATTATTCCTCTCTCTCTCCAATTAGGACTTTATTTTTATTTTCTTTTTGTTGTATCAACCTAAAGCCGTGGATGATGGGTTGTGTTGTCAAATTTTGAGGTTGGGGGGCCTGTAGTTTTGTTGTTTTGTGGGTCGCCGTGATGCCATCACTCTTTTATATATATAGATTGTATGTACATACAGCTGCTTTTCGGGGTGAAAAGGGCAGGATATAAATATAATAAATAAATGTAGTAAATGAATGAATGAATAAATAAATAAATTTAGACTTAGGCTCGCACAAAGTCTGAAATGACTTGAAGGCACAACAACAACAACAACAATCCTAATTAACTTGACTATCTCATTGGCCAGAAGCAGGCCCACACTTCCCATTGAAATCCTGATAGGTTTATGTTGGTTATAATTGTTTTCATTTTAAAATATTGTATTGTTCTTTCATTGTTGTTGTTGTTTTGCACTACAAATAAGACATGTGCAGTGTGCACAGGAATTTGTTCGTATTTTTTTTTCAAATGATAATTCGGCCCCCCCACAATCTGAAGGATTGTGGACCGGCCCTCTGCTTTAAAAGTTTGAGGACCCCTGATCCAAACTGTGCATGCCTGTAGATAGAGCTCTATGGAGACTTTGCCTGGGTGAATGGATGGTGAATTACGTCCGAATAAGACAAGGGTAGATTTAAGAGTGTCAAAACAAGTTTATTGCTTTTACAGGAAAATACAGAGCAGTACACCAGGACAGGGAAACTGCATTGCCTTCAAATGAGCCAACAATAATGAGCATACATTGAAATTATTGCTGTTTACATCTGTAATTCATGTAAAATATGGCACTGGCAGTATTAACCATCATTCAAACATGTGTCTGATTATTGATGGATGATGCTTTCCCATATGCTCTTGGGAAATCCTGTTCTCTTGCTTGTAGTGCCATTTTATCATTATAAAGAAGTGAATTTGCTTTGGTATTCCAAGTGCTACTAAAAGGGAATTTTGATTAGCTCTTAATCTTCTAACTTTCAACTTTTTTTCTCATTAAGGTGAAATGACAACATTCACCCCTCCCTTTCACACTCAAAACAAATGAAGCCTATTAAAACAAAGGAAAACAAAACTCTAGAATTCTGCACACATTTTCTTTGTAGTTTATGCCTCACTTCATAGAAGTTTTCCCCCCTGTCGATGCTGTCATGCTCAGTCCTCCTGTCTTCCTCCTGACACTAGCTTTGATGCTTACCAAAAAACAGTTTCAAGATGGAAATAATTTGTCAATTTCTTTCAAAATGAACAACATTATGAATAATGGCAACCAGAAATATATCATGTAATGAAGAATTTAAATTCAGTCCTGTGAAAATAGGAAAATTATTCTTCCTACAGGTTTCATTTCTTATGTAGTTATTCGAATGTATGAGATTTGCATGCACTGCAACATCCACAGTCATATAGTGTTATGATACCAACATGATGTGGTCAACATTATAATGATCGATTGGTTGCTGTTGTTGTCATCATGTGCCTCCAAGTCATTTCCAACTTATGGTGGCCCTCATCATCATAGGCGATCACTCTTGGCCAATATTTTGCTGAATTGCAAATTAGTTCTTGTGGATCCGGAAACAATAAGCAGCACACTGGTGATTGATGAATAAAGAAATAAATGTATTTACAACAAAGCCAATATAGATTAAACAGAAAGCAAGACATACAATACCCAGTTTCCTCTTTCCATTGCGCAGTGACTTTTACGGCACATATATTTTAATAATTTAACAAAAAAGAGATAAAAAATTCATATGTAATCATCACCCTCGTCCCTACTTGTTTCCATCCCTTTTCTACTATCACCCCCCCCCCCAATTCACCTCCCGTCCCTCTGGGAAGAATCAGACATTTCCTTTATCATTCATTCTGTTTTTTGGATCATAAGGATAGTCTGGTTTAATTTCTTATATTTTCTGTTATCCTTAGCCTTGGCTATCAGTTTTCCCCATATCCCTTCCTATTTTCCCCTGGGGTGTCGATTGGTATATTTATTTTTCCTATCATGATGAAATCTTGAAGCATGTAATCTGTTAAATAGTCGTACAATTTTTGTACATTCCATTTTTATGTTCTTTCCATCCCAGGGCAATCGTGGCTTGGGCCACAGCTAACATATATGTAGTCATCTCACCCCAATCTTTACTGCTGCTTTTCCCTTCCAGTTTTGGAGTTTGGAGTGTGTGTGTGTGAAAGAACTGAAAGCTGTGGAAACTGACAGGCTAAGTCAGGCAGTTTGAATCTCTTGAGGGGAAGATAACTCAAGGGATTGACTCTCACTACTGGGCTGGTTAATAGAAGGACTCTAGGTTAGAGTTAATTAACAACCCAGGGGAACTCATGTCTATTCTCAGCAAATAGAGCGAGGGTTTTTGTGACCAATAGATATATTGGTTGGTTGGAACTGTTTGAAACTAAGTGAAGTAATCTGAAACATACAACTAAGTTAAGCTGAAGAACGTCTGTAACCGATTACGCTTATGAACCTCTCTGAAGTAATCATTTACCTGTTTTTAAGAAAATAAATTTTTATTATATTTTCAACTTTCAAGAGCCTCCACAGTGTAGATTTTCCATCAAGAAGACTTAATAAAAGTTCCAGCAATACAACAATAAAATACCACAGAAAAGCCTCATAGTGAGCATCAGTTTCGGAGTCAGGGGTAGAAACAGTGTGGGCAGGGAATGGGAGAAATTTGCCTCAGACACATTTAACAACAAAAATCCTAAAGACATTTTAGGTTGGTGGCAGCTACCATTTTAAAAGAAAATCTGTTATAATTAGCCTCCCCACTTTGCTCAATTCTGTTATATTGGTGGCAGCAGTGGATTTTAAAAAAGATTCCCCCCTGCCTGAAAGAGTAGCCTCTCCAGCCTCTTCTCCAGTCTCTCCCCACTCCAGTCATTTTGTTATAGCACCCCTTGTGTTTCTTAATATTTAGTCATATGCACTAATCTTACAAAATAGATGCAATAAACAAGGCACAAATGAAATTTTGCTCAGCTCTACTATCTATTTTTCCATTAATCCATTATCTAATATAGGTGAATACATACAAATATACATTCCTGGAAAATATTCAGACTGAAACAAATAGAAAAGTCTATTGGAGAAGAGCATCATATTTAAGACCCTCCTTTAATTCTTTCCAGAAATATCACCTTGTAGAATGAAATAGCAATTTAGCTTCCATGTCAGTTTAATCCTCAGCTGCCAACTGTGTTGTTACATTTTTTATGATGTTTACACCTGAAACTGCCAATTTCCTGCATAAGCCACTGAACATCATGAGACTAATGACTTTCATCTGCTACTGTGCTGACTTGGAACTAAGGTCATGACTGGCTTAGTTGCTACGTTATTCAGCATGAGCATATCCTTGAGGCACAATGCCTAGGGAGCACAGAAGGGAGATGGTAGAAGACTAAAGATCTTCAGAGAACTATAAAAGCTGCTTTCACATATTCAAAGAAAGAACAAAAAATGCTCATGAGAATGACTAATTCTTGACCTCACAGAGCTTAAATAATTACTTTAAAAAGCTAGCTACAGTTACAAGACCCAGGTTCAACCCCCCCCCCTTGAATTTTTTCAGTTTTTTTTTTAAACTTGGTTTACTCATGAGTTTTAACTGATTAACCAAATCCCCATCAGTGTCCACTGAAGTTTATCGATTGAGCCTGATTTCTAAATTATTTTGTGTTGTGGAACTACTCTTCATGATTCACTAAAAAAAAGTTTCAACCTTCCCACCCCAACCCCCCAAAAAATCTGGCAATTGTCCTGGTGCACCTATACTGTACAATGAGTGCAGTTTGACTATTCTGACTACCTTCTCAATGCTATGGAATTTTAGGAGTTTTACAAGATCTTTAGCCTTCTCTGCCAAAGAGTGCTGGTGCCTCACCAAACTACAAATTCTAGGTATTGTCATGTGTTTGGCTTCAAAATTTATTTTTTTAAAAAAAACATTTTTGTGAAATCCAGAATGATTGCACATTATAGTCTTATGTTCATTAACTACCCTGTTTCCCCTAAAATAAGACATCCCAGAAAATAAGACCTAGCAAAATTTTTGTTTGGAAGCATGCCCAACGAACAGAACACCAGAGCAAGCAGGATCAGTAAATGTACGTACCATAGCGTGTTGTACATGGAAATATTGGTAGTAACAAGAAATTCTTGATAGGATTCACAGTTTGTCTGGTTATGCTGGTTTGTGATAACAACTACTGTACAGTACTGTATATAATAAATGTGAATTCTTCTTCATGGAAAAATAAGACATACCCTGAAAATAAGACCTAGTGCATCTTTGGGAGCAAAAATTAATATAAGACACTGTCATATTTTTGGGGAAACACTGTAATGCCCATGTGGATTTCAGATAATGGCATAAATCATTTTGGTAACATACTCTAGAAAACTACTTGTTAAACTGTGGGTCCCAACCCCAAATGGGATTTCTTTAGTTCAATCCTGGGGTCACAAAAATTTGGCAACAGTAAAAGGTTTTTGAATGCTACCTAGTGGCTGTTTTAGACATTTGCATAAGTCTGCAGTGTTTACAGCTGTACTACATAAAAAGGAAATTCGGCTTCTTTAGCAAGCCTTACAAATGCTGATTATTGTTGTTGTTATTATTATTATTATTATGTTCAGTTTTTATACCTATTTACCTGGGATCACAAAAATTTGTTAGGGGGAAAGGGGTCACAAGTTGAAAAGGTTTAAGAAGTTCTGCCCTAGAAACTATGACTTGGATAGCTCCGTTGGAACTGTCAACTTCTTCACAAACCTGCTGCAAAAGAAAAGCACAGAATGGATGGGGGAAGATATTGGTCACCCTGACAGCAGCCAGAAGCAACAAGTAAAATAAAATATTGCATTTGCTGGAGATCCAAGAAACATAATTGCTGGTGTATTTGGCTCCAGAAATGTAGCTGGCAGATGTCCTGGATCTCTTCACTGTCCCCCAGCCACTGAATTGCCAAAGTGGGTATCATAAGCCTGAGTGGAACTACATAGATGGGTGGGACTGCCATGTGCATTTAGTCAATGTTATTACATGTGGTTTGTACCAGAGTGGCTTCATTAACAAGGTGTCAACTACTTTTATACACATGTAGAGAGAATGAGGAACTTTGCTCAACCCAATCAACTATGCCATCATCTCTGTTAAGATTTCCCAGAATCCCAGCTTTAGGCTTTCCATGTTGGGTGGTGCATCTAGGTTTTATAATATGCAGTGCTATCTTTGGGTTAATACATTATTCCATCAGCTGGGTTACAATTTGATCAAGACATCAGGATCTGAGTGTGTGTTTACAATAGAATTGCATCAAATGAGCAAAAACAAGAGAGGCATCAAAAAACCCAGGAATATAAAATTTAGTGTTTTAGTGTTACTATATAGGTTTGCTTTGAAAGGAAATTATTTGCTCAGCTTCTTCTTTGTGGTGATGTTTTGATACTAGTACCTTAATATAAAGTGACACAATATTAAAGGCCTGATTTTGATCAGTGTCATTAAAGAGCAGAGCTAGACTATCCAATACCTAATATGGTTGTCAGGAGGTTAGAGAACAGTGACCCTCCTTTGTAGCCCATTAAAGAAGAGATTGATTTTATTTTTTTCAGTGAAATGCTACAATAAAATAGAACAGCAGATCTGACAGCTATGCATATGCATGGCACAAGCAAGCAAGGCTCCATGATTAATGTACAGCCGGCTGTGTGCACCAATTTAATCATGACACAAATGAGTGTCTTAAATAATATTTCTTTTTGTGTTTATCCTGTCCTGGAATGTTGCCATTTATAACCACGGAAGAAGCAAAGAACTGTAAGCATTAGAAAGAATCCCAGCATTGCCAAGGAATACATTCTTTACTACAGAAATCTGTTTAGACTAGGGGTTCTCAAACTTTTTCAGCTGCTGAGCCCTTTTTGAAGCAGAAGTTTCTTGTGGAGCCTCAACAAATGTTATTATATTATATTATATTATTATATTATATCAAATGTATACAGGCCCGTAGCCGGAAAAAATTCAGGGGGGGGGGGAGGTGAAACATTTTAAGCAAATCCTGAAGAGTAGGTCCATAACAACAACAATTTAAATTATATGATTTATTCTATATTTTATATAGATTTAATTAAATCACATTTCTATTTTAGCAACAAAGTTTCAAGTCTAAAAAGATTGAAAATGACTTTTAATTGGTAATTTAGTGGTTACAAAAATGCCACTACGTCTGTTGGAAACACTTGAAAACTGTGTCAACACACTTTGACAGATATCAGTCTCCATCAATAAACTTTGGTGGGCACTCAAGTCTAGTCAGTCTTTCTTGCTCCATTGTGCTTCTTATCTATGCCTATACTATTCCATTGGTGTTAGTGAAGTTGCCTGCATGTTGCTTTTATAAGTCTGCCTTGAACAGATGCAAGGAATCCTAAGTTCTCCACCCATAGACTCCACCACTGATTTTGTGGTGTCAAAGATCTCCTGAAATTCTTTCACAGATTCTGTGTGCTCCCTGACTTTTTCAAAGAGACTGTCAACATGTTGCAGACTACCAAAAATGTTCATATCTAGTCTTTTTAATGTTTTGCTAAGCTGAAGGGATGATGACAGAAGCTTTCTCAGGATGTGTAGTATGGTTACTACAAATTCAACATTCAAACCAGCTAAAAGAAGGTGTCTAGCTTGGGAAGAAATATCACTGTTGCATAGAGTACTCTTTTAGTTCTTCAAGTGTTCTCACCAACACACTGTACAGTTCAACAAAATTTAAAATGGCATCATGCTGCTGAAATTAAATGAAGGCCTCCCAATATACTGGAAAAGGAGAGAGTGTGACTCACCCAGGCAACAATTTATTAAAAGTCAATTCCAAAGGAGGGGGCAAACCTCCTCTGCTACAGGATATGCCTTCCTTGAGGCAACCCAGGAGCAGAGGCGGTCCACCGGTGAGGCCAATTAGGCAGTCGCCTATGGTTCATTGTTACCGGGGGTGCTGTCGAGGTGCCCCGCGTGTGCCAGGTCTCCGGGAGTCCCGGCCCACCTAGGCCGCTCCACGCGGCGCCAGACAATTGACTGTGCACATGTGCAGGCCTTCCCATCGACCGCGCAGATGGGTGGCTGGACCATGTGGATGGGTGGCTCTCCAGGGGGCTGCCACTGCTGCCAGTATTTTTCTGCAATGTGTTTTGGGGGGGGGGGGTGCCAAAATTCGAGAGGGGTGCCAAAATTCCAGTCACCTCCCAAAAATTACCTCGGGACGGATCTGCCCAGGAGGCTAGGATGCTACCACGTGAGGAGGGGAACTCTGTTTAGTGCAGCCCCCACACTTCTATCCCTTATGCTCTGCTGGGAAATCCCTGCCAATAAATACCAAGAGCAGACCTGTCTCCTACTGCAAGCTGAAGCAAAGAGCACAGCAGAGAGCAGAGCAGCCTTAACTAGCCTGCAGCTCTGCCCCTATCAACTGCCCCCACCAAATATGGTCTCCTTCATGAGGGCCTTCAAATTCCATGCTGCACCTTAGACTTTGCCTGTGCCTTAGGCTTTTCCTTCAGATAGGCCAACTTGATTGCTTCCACTATTTTGGCTATTACTACTGTTGCAATGTAAATTAGTGGAAAGGTAGGTAATGACAATATGAACAAATTTTCCAAACTCAGACTCATGTGTAAACATTTCCATATGATAGAGATGGTTAAACACAATCAAAACACTCTCTGAGCAGTGGGAGGGAAATAGGGTTTTAGAATTAAAGAAATTGAGGGCGGGACAGTCTACTCAGTGGGAAAAAAGTCTGGGCAGCGAGCCAGGTGGAGGAGAAAGGCCAGTGCCCCAGAATGCTGCTGCTGTTTCCAGTAGCTCAAAACTTTAATTTCCTTACATTTCTCAGGAGGAGGAAAAAGGAGGCGGCAGGAAGCAGCATGGGGGCATGGAGTCCCTCACTATCACCTACAGAGCCCCAAAGGCTCCTCAGAGCACAGTTTGAGAACCTCTAGTTTAGATTATAGTCCCTTGCAAAATTGTACAGGCAAATAAGGCCCAAGGCTACTAAGGGTACCTAAGACTGATGTTTCACAATCCTAGACAGTTATGTCTAATTCATGTGGGTCTAATTCAACATGAAATATGCTGCAAAAGTTTTCTCTGAGGTACTAAAATGTCCCATCTGGTGGAATGAGAGTTAAACATAATATCTCTTAAATCTCCCATTAACATTACTTGTCCTGTATAAGCATGGCCTACACATATGATTGTCCTCTAAAATTTGACCTTGAACAAAGTTCCTGCTTGCAGGCAGATTTCATCTTAATATTTTATATGGCACAGTAATGATGGCTTCTTGGTAGAAAATATATGCTTGAAGAATAGAAGTAATTTGCTAGTAACCTACCTTGTTATCTGCCCACAGCAGTATCTCAAGACATGGCTGTGTTCATCTGTATTCATGATAGTGGGTGTAAACATAGGTTGATTGCATGAGGTCAAGGGAATTCTTATCTCTTAGAACATTTCTGTATGATTTAATAAAATGATACAACAACATCCTGATTGACACATCAAAGAGGGAAGAATAAAGAAGAAAAAAAGGGAGAAAGAAAAAATCCATGTCACTTTGTAGAGTAAAGAAGATAAATATTTTTAAATACTGAAGTTAAATACATTCCAATTTACAAAGGCATTAAACAGCATGCAGAAAGATTAACCAACAGTTGCCCCCTCTACCAACTTCGATTTTGCTTAGTGCTAGGGCGCTTTGACATTTGTTTTTTGCTTTGGTTTCATGCAATCTATATATATATAAAAGAGTGATGGAATCAGGGCACCGGACAAAACAACAAAACTACAGGCCCCCCAACCTTGACATTTGACAACACAACCCATCATCCATGGCTCTAGGTTGATACAACAAAAAGAAAAGAAAAATAAAGTCCTAATTAGAGGGAGAGGAATAATTGTTTTTATCCAATTGCTGCCAGTTAGAGGGCTAAGCTCCGCACATAGACCCCCTCTATCCTCACCACTTTCACAGTACACAAACAACCAAATGCATACTAAACATAAAGACAACCATACAACACACATTCAATACCACCACTACCTCAACAATTTCTCACCAACACCACCAGACAACGCCACAGCAACGCGTGGCTGGGCACAGCTAGTCTCTTATAAAATGTGAGATTTTAAAAATATAATAGGAGGTAAGGAAGGGTAACAGTCAGCACCACAAGTAATACAATCTGTACAAAACTGCAATCATTAACAACATTACTTGCAGGCTACTTTCAAAATATGTTGTGAGCAATGTTACTGAATTTCTTCTAAGTGGTAATTTTCCAAACTCAGACATGTGTAAACATTGCCATATTATAAAGATGGTTAAAAATATGCACTTTCATCAGTTAAAGACCCATTAACTCCTACTTCACCAAGGACTCTTTCATGCTGCTCTCTCTCTCCTTCACTCCAGTGCTCATTCAGACTTTGCTGCTCCCTGTAGACATGCCCTGTAGAGTCTGGTAAGTGTTAGAGGATACATCTAATGCTCTTCATAGATACAGGAAACATCTACATGGAACAGGTTAATCCAGAGCATTTTGTGACCCTGAGCTGCCTTGGATCCAGTATGTACCTGTTGGATCTGGGACCACGTGTCCAGGTGGTCTAGTGTATATCCTTGCCAGCCTGTCCTCTTGTCATCACTGCATTTCCTTGAAGACCAACAGCTCCTGGGACATCTCCTGAGGTCATAACAGGTTTTGTCTTTAATCAAAAAGGAAAAGATTGAGTGGCATCCTTCTTGTTGGTGATATAGTTGAGTATCCTGTTCTGATCTTGGCAGACATGATAGATCAGGCATAGCAAACATTGGACCTCCAGGTGTTTCAAACTTCAACTCCCAGAAATCCCAGTCAGCTCACCAGCTGTTAGGAATTGTGGGAGTTGTTCCAAAAAACCTAGAGAGCTGAAGTTTGCCCATGCCTGTGATAGATGATAGCCAAGTTTCCCCAGAGCTGCTGGTCATTGACAAACAATGGAGGTGATGTAAGGAGATTTCTAGATGTCCCACGACAAAGGAAATATCCCAACCTTGCCTTTAGCTGTGTTTCATCTAACATGATCAATAAGCAAATTTAGTGTCTGTAATGTCTTCCACTTGTACTTGGTACAGTCAATATTTTCGTTGGTTCCCATCAGAGAAGAAAGACTAAAATGATCAAAGGTAACTGAGTAACAAAACTAAACTATGTTGTAAGGTCATCACAGAACTCTCTAACTCCCTACAATAAAACAGGCACAACACATGGGGCTCTGTAAGCATAACTCACCACTTCATCACATAACTTAAATTCCACTGAGTTCTACACTTAAAATCTGGTATTCTGTGGGTCCACTACATTCGTTTTGGTTAAAGTGCAGTTTTTTAGTCTTTTAAACATGGAGGGCAGCATTTTTTTCCCAACGTATCAGGAAGAGGTGAAGAAATTGATTTTTCTCAAAACTCTTTGGAATGCCAAATTTGGAATGAAGTAGTACTCGTTGCTCTTAGGTTAGAATCACCCAATTTGTGGGTGGAGAAATTGGGGGAGGAGTCAAAATAAACTTTTTTGGGCAATTTACAGCATTTCCTTTTGCTCCCCAAGCAGGAAGGTTTGGTTGTAAGCTACCGCATAACGCTTCTACTTTGCAAAAAATTAAATAGCCTTTTAAGGTACCTTTTTTCCTTTCTTCTTTGATTTGTCTGTGTCCTCTGTTGGGAGGGCCAGTGCTGTTGCCATTCCAAATGGGATTCCCTCCCACCCCTCATCTCTCCCTCTCTGCTTTTGGGAATTGTGGGAGCTGTGGTCCAAAACTGTCGGGTTCTCTTCTCCCAGTTGTGCTGTGGGTCAATCTTCCACCAGAAAAAGCACCAAGACACACGCTGGTAGATTCCAACAGGTTTTATTGTACAGAATACCAGGACCTACTCTTTGGCCCATTTATATAGGGGCTCTCACAGACACACGCTGGTAGATTTCAACAGGTTTTATTGTACAGAATACCAGAACCTTCTTTTTGGCCCATTTATATAGGGGCTCTCACATACCAGAGTGTAATTGAGGTTTTATGGCTGGCCCGTTTTATGGCTGGCATCTGTTCTTTGTCAGCCGACCGGAGATGTCAAAGATTGGAGATCATGACAAAAACACCAGCTGAGCCTCTGTTTCTGCCATTCCAAAGCATAAGGGGTGGGATTCCCTCCCACCCCTTATCTCTCCCTCTCTGCTGTTGGGAATTGTGGGAGTTGAAGTACCAAAAAGCACCGAGAGGGATGGTGGGAAGGGCCAAATTTTTGCAGTGTGGAAACCTCTTCATTGAAAAATATGCAAGACAACTGAGTGCACTAAACAGTGTGATCCAAAGGTAGGGAAAAACTCCTTTTTATTACGGCATGGAGTTAGACTGAACTCTTTTCTTCTGAACACTTCTGAACACTTCCAAGTGTAATCTGATGAAGTCCCCAGCTTTTTTGTTAGCCTACGAGTACAAGTTGTCCCCCCAACCCCCCCCCCCCCACACACACAAAGTTCTTGTTTATGCAACATTATATTACAGCAGGTTCCTCACTGTATCTTTTATGGTATCAAAATATCTTTAAACTTTATAGGAGCTATATCATTAGGCCAGTCAGAGTATAATTTACTTCATTGTACAACTCCTTGGGTACTCTAGTGGATCAAGAAATGGTATATAAATGTTCTAAATACAGTAGAGTCTCACTTATCCAACATAAACGGGCCAGCAGAATGTTGGATAAGTGAATATGTTGGATAATAAGGAGGCATTAAGGAAAAGCCTATTAAACATCAAATTAGGTTATGATTTTACAAATTAAGCACCAAAACATCATGTTGTACAACAAATTTGACAGAAAAAGTAGTTCAATATGCAGTAATGCTATGTAGTAATTACTGTATTTACGAATTTAGCACCAAAATATCACGATGTATTGAAAACACTGACTACAAAAATGCGTTGGATAACCCAGAATGTTGGATAAGCGAGGCTTGGATAAGTGAGACTCTACTGTAAATGAAACACACTTTAGCTGATTGCTGGCCATATAAAGTCTCTTTCAAAACAGTGCAAAGTGTATGAGTGCCACAGTTGAATTCTCAATACACGTTATCTCAGTAGGAATGGATTTAAAAATATCCAAAAATGATTTTAAAAACCTTATCCATTTTGAGCATGATCCTAGGGGAAGATAGACATCATTCCAAAAATGATCCAATTGACCTCAATGGACCTCAAAACATGCAAATCTTATATGATGAGTGTGGTATCATGTAAAAAAAATGTATGATTTAAAAATGTGATTCATTTTTAATTATATTCAGCTTATTCTGAAAGGCAAGTCTATTTTTGTGTGCAACTTGCAACTTTTTGGGCATCCATCCACGCTACCTCTTTTTTGTTTCTAATTTTGGTTCTATTTTTGGCCATTCATGATGAAAGGTAGCAATGGTCCTCTTACCTCAAGTTACCTCTCTATCTCCCCAGATAGTCTCTTTCTGGATTTTGAACTAAGGAATTAATAAAAACCCAACACAACCCCCTTAGTTTTACTTGCCCCTTGTTACTTAGTTTTTACATATATTACTTCTAACAAGTTTTGCTGTTAAACTCCTGCATTATAAATTGGGAAGTGAGAATGAGAATGCCATTCCTGATTTTCTGTGCAAGTTGCTTAATCAAAAGTGACCTACAATTTCAGGCATGAATGCATAACATCTCATTATTACCCTCTAGCTGAGACATTATATGGCAAGTCCATTATGTACTGGGATGTAAGGGATGCATTCAAGAGAAGCCATTTACTCAGCACCTTAGGCTGCATAGAATTCTGTCAACCAGTTTGATACAGGTAACCTGGATATGTGTCAAGCAATCTTTTGTGGGTTCTCCTTCCCTTGCCATGCATACATGTATACCTTTGTCTGAGTTCCAAATCATTCTATTCAAATTCTCTATACAGTTAGCTGCTCTGTCATAAGGTCAAACTAAGAAATCTCTGAAGCTCTCATAAATTTCCTCCTCCATCTGCTTCTGAGACGGAGGAGGTTTATAGACAAATCAAACCAGGATATTGGTCTCTTAATGAGATGTAGAAACATATCTGGACTTATCCTTTCTTTAGATCAGGGGTCCTCAAACTTTTAAAGCAGAGGGCCAGTCCACAATCCTTCAGACTGTTGAGGGGCCGAATTATCATTTGGGGAAAAAAACCAAACAAATTCCTATGCACACTGCACATATCTTATTTGTAGTGCAAAACAACAACAATAACAATGAAAGAAAGATGGTATATGACTCCAAAAAATTATCATTAATGTATAAAAAGTACCAAAAGAATTGTTGGAAATGTAAATCACTTGAGGGTTCCTTGTATTACTTATGGTGGACTTGTGAAAGAGTACAAAAATTTTGGAGAATGGTTCACGTAGAGACCCAAAAAATTTTAGATAAGAATTTTACAATGAAATCCGAACTATGTCTACTAGGAATCACGGATAAATCTTTAGAATTAAACACAAATGATGATAAATTCTTTACATATATTTCGACAGCGGCCAGAATAACCCTAGCAAAACAATGGAAGACAGATCAGATCCCACGGACTGAGCAATGGTTGGAGAAACTAGAAGAAATAAAGAACATGGACAAACTAACCTGGTATTTGAAAGAAATTAGAGGAAAGCCGATAAAGACGACGAACTGGGAAAAAGTAGAATTATATATTAATAGAAAATGTTAATTTGTAGAATGAACCTGGACAATGTAAGAAATGTAAATGTAAAGTAATGTACCGAAAGGGGAAAGAATGGAAGTTTTGTTTCGAATACCCTACCCCAACCTTCCCTCCCGTTTCCCTCTTGTTTAATCCCAGCATTATGTAACCCCTTCCCCCCCTTCCTAACTGTAACCCTCACTAATTCTTCCTAACTGTAACCCTCACTAACCTTGTTTTTATCATGTACTGCATGCAAATAATAATAATAATAATAATAATAATAATAATAATAATAAACAATGAAAGAACAATACAATATTTAAAAATGAAAATAATTTTAACCAACATAAACCTATCAGGATTTCAATAGGAAGTGTGGGCCTGCTTCTGGCCAATGAGATAGTCAGGTTAATTAGGATTGTTGGTGTTGTTGTTGTGTGTCTTCAAGTCATTTCAGACTTTGGATGAGCCTAAGTCCAAAATTATTTATTTATTCATTTACTACATTTATTTACTACATTTATATCCCACCCTTCTCACCCCAAAGGGAACTCAGAGCAGCTGTATGTACATACAATATACAGTAGAGTCTCACTTATCCAAGCCTCGCTTACCCAAGCCTCTGGATTATCCAAGCCATTTTTGTAGTCAATATTTCAATATATCGTGATATTTTGGTGCTGTCAAATTTGTTGTATAACATGAGGTTTTGGTGCTTAATTTGTAAAATCATAACCTAATTTGATGTTTAATAGGCTTTTCCTTAATGCCTCCTTATTATCCAAGATATTCACTTATCCAAGCTTCTGCCGGCCTGTTTAGCTTAGATAAGTGAGACTCTACTGTATTATATTATTAGCATAGCACAATATTAGCATTATACTATATTGAACTATACCACTATACTGTAATATTATATGTAACTAGCTGTGCCCAGCCACGCGTTGCTGTGGCTTAGTCTGGTGGTGTTGGTCAGTCTACATTAGGTTGTATTTATGCTGTGACCTCCACCTTTCTTTATACTCACATTAGTACAGTAGAGTCTCACTTATCCAAGCTAAACAGGCCAGCAAAAGGTTGGATAAGCGAATATCTTGGATAATAAGGAGGGATTAAGGAAAAGCCTATTAAACATCAAATTAGGTTATGGTTTTACAAATTAAGCACCAAAACATCATGTTAGACAACAAATTTGACAGAAAAAGTAGTTCAATATGCAGGAATGTTATGTTGTAATTACTGTATTTACAAATTTAGCATCAAAATATCATGATATATTGAAAACATTGACTACAAAAATGGCTTGGATAATGCAGAAGCTTGGATAAGCGAGTCTTGGATAAGTGAGACTCTACTGTAGTAGTATTTGAAGTCTGTTACCTTCTTCAGTTTTTGTGTTGATTGATAATTGCTTGAGATCCCTGTTGTCTTTGGTTTGTTGTTAATTGTAATGTCTGATTCTGCTGAGTGCGGTTTATATTTTTATTGTGGTACAATATTCTTTTTTTTTGTTTTGCCTGTGTAGGTGTTTATTATTGTTGTTGTTGTTGTGGTCATGAAGGTTGGATAAGTTGAATGCTACTGTATTGTTTTTTGGAGGCCCACTGTAGCACTGACTGGCTTCTCAGCCTCAGTGCCTGGCTCTTTCTTGCCTGTGATGGTGTTGATTCTTATTGTTGTTGTTGTTGTCATTGTTATTATTGTAATTGTTTTTTTGGAGGCCAAGTGTGAATGTAGGGATTGGGGAGGTGGATGAGTTGTGTTGTCAAATTTTGTATTTGTTATAGTCACAATGCGTTGTTGTGAGTTTTGTGGGTCCGGATTGTGGTTTTGTGGTGTGGTTGTGTTGTTACAATCAGGAGGGAATGCTTTTGTGTTGTGTTGCCAAGTTTTGTATTTCTGGGGCATTTAGTTGTGTTGTTATAGTCATGATGTGTTGTTGTGAGTTTTGTGGGTCTGGATTGTGGTTTTGTGTTGTGGTTGTGTTCTTACAACTGGGAGGCAAGGCTTTTGCGTTTTGTGTTCAAATTTTGTATTTCTGGGGCGTTTACTTGTGTTATAGTCACGATGCGTTGTTGTGAGTTTTGTGGGTCCGGATTGTGGTTTTGTGGTGTAGTTGTGTTGCTACAACCGGGAGAAAAGGCTTTTGTGTTGTGTTGTCAAGTCTTGTATTTCTGGGGCGTTTAGTTGTGTGCCAAGTTTCGTATTTCTAGGACGTTTAGTTGTGTTGTTATAGTCACGATGCATTGTTGTGAGTTTTGTGGGTCCGGATTGTGGTTTTGTGGTGTGGTTGTGTTGTTACAACCGGGAGGCAAGGCTTTTGCGTTGTGTTGTTAAGTTTTATATTTCTGGTGCGTTTAGTTGTGTGCCAAGTTTTGTATTTCTGGGGTGTTTAGTTGTGTTGTTATAGTCATGATGCGTTGTTGTGAGTTTTATGGATCCGGATTGTGGTTTTGTGGTGTGGTTGTGTTGTTACAACCTGGAGGGAAGGCTTTTGCGTTGTGTTGCCAAGTTTCGTATTTCTGGGGCGTTTAGTTGTGTTGTTATAATCACAATGCGTTGTTGTGAGTTTTGTGGGTCCTGTGTGGTTTTGTGGTGTGGTTGTGTTGTTACAACTGGGAGGCAAGGCTTTTGCATTGTGTTGCCAAGTTTTGTATTTCTGGGGCGTTTAGTTGTGTTGTTATCGCATGATGCGTTGTTGTGAGTTTTGTGGGTCCGGATTGTGGTTTTGTGCTGTGGTTGTGTTGTTGTAACCTGGAGGCAAGCCTTTTGCATTGTGTTGCCAAATTTCGTATTTCTGGGATGTTTAGTTTTGTTGTTATAGTCACTGCGCAAACAACTTTATCATTTTATATATATAGATATATAACATATAATTAATATTATTATATGATATTTTTGTTAGTATTGTATTGTATAAAATGATATTATTATCAATATTATATGTATATACAATATATTATATTATTAAAACTGATATAAAAATATTATATTATAAATGAGGGCGGGGGCCAGGTAAATTACCTTGGAGGGCCACATCCGGCCCCCGGGCCTTAGTTTGGGGACCCCTGCTTTAGATCAAGATAGAGATAGATAGATAGATAGACAGACAGAGAGAAAAAGTTTCACACATAACAATATTTCCCTTCTGCAACTTTTTGGCCAGAGTGGTGAACATATATATATTTGTATCATACTGTTTCTATGTGTGCCTTAATTGGTTATTGGTTGTTGTTGAGTTTATGCTTTTATGATTTTTATATGTTTTAATGTATTAATACATTGTAATTGAATGTATCTTATGTAGTTGTATTTTATTGTTGCACTATTGGGCTTAGTCTCCATGTAAGCTGCCCCTTTGGGGAGATGGGGTGGGATATAAGAATAGTTATTATTATTATTTTTATTATGACACAGCAAACAAGATAGATATGCTGGATTTTGTATCACAAAATCACAAGTCAAACACTTCCCAAGTGTCTAGTGTCTATCATCTCATGTTTCCTGGGCCTGGGTGGCCTGGGATTTATTTATTTTTTTATTTATTTACAGTATTTATATTCCGCCCTTCTCACCCCGAAGGGGACACAGGGCGGATCACATTATGTACATATAGGGAAAACATTCAATGCCCATAAACACATCGAACAGAGACAGAGACAGACAGACAGACAGACACAGAGGAAATTTAACCTTCTCCTGAGGGGATGTTCGATTCTGGCCACAGGGGGGAGCAGCTGCTTCATCATCCACTCTGATGGCACTTCCTCACTTCCTCATTCCAATGTTGTAAATTAGTTAAACTTGTCTCCCAACTTTTTATAAGTGGTACCTTATTTCCTACTTGATAGATGCAATTATCTTTTGGGTTGCTAGGTCAGCAATGAGCAGGGGCTATATTTTATTTTTGACGGGTGCTCACCCCACCACGGGCTGGCCTCGAACTCATGACCTCATGGTCAGAGTGATTTATTGCAGCAGCTGCTTACCAGCCTGCGCCACAGCCTGGCCCCAGTATTGGGACTGCAATGATCATTTCCTTCCTCTGTATTGTGGCAGTTTCTGGCCCTGACACAGGTCCTACCTGTTAGCTATCACCTGCAATGACTCTGGACAGAGTGATTGGGAAAGGACAGACAGAGAGGAGACGGGATTTCTCATTTCCCCTCTCTCATCACCCCTGAGGACTCTAATGCAGGCAATGGTCAACTGGTAGAATCCATATCTCAACACTACAGCATCTGGAGTGACCCTTACCAAGGCCAATTGGCCCAAGTTTATTGGGTCAATGTAGATTTGGTTGCTGTCTATTAGAGGAAGGCAAATGTTGTGTCCAGCCTCCAAAAAATGAGAAGAAGAAGAACAAGGCAATTACTCACCTGATAACTTGATGTTGACACCTCGAAAGAATGTAGAATAGATAATTAAACAGTGTTTCTATGAGCATTTTTTTTTTTAAAAAAACCACTGTGTTGCTTAAGTTGCTTAAGTTTCTCAAAAACAAATCATGGCAAACAAAACTGACTTTTCTTTCATAGACCTAACAGCTTGGTAGGTCAGAGGGATGTTGTGGATGCAGTATAATTTGATTTTATAAGGCTTTTGTTAATGTGGGATTTGTGTATTGATAGTGTTTAAATGCAATTTGTGCCATGCTTGTATTGCAACTGATTGCATCATCCAGAATGTACCATAGTGTGGAAAGAGTTAATTGCCAAGAAGCTATGATGACCTTGATGTGTGCTGGAACTAGGGAGTATCCAGACACAAGTGTTTGGCAATACCGATTGCATCCTTTCTGTTGAGTGCTGTCTGCCTAGAGTTCAAGTCAAGATCTGTTCATCTGTCATCTGCAAGTCTGTTTGTGTTTATTACTGCTGCATACAGTAAAACTTTGTAAATAGTTTTACCAATGTCTCTTCGTTCTGCGCTCCACCGCTTCCATCCAACTACTGCTGCGCTGCAAATACTCTGACATCTAGATTCTTGCAGAGTAGCTGTCAAAAAGCAGGTTGGGTAGCTTTCTTGTTGTCTAATAGACTGAACCCAAAATGATTTTTCCAATTGTTTCTCTTGTTATGAAAAGAAATGGCAAATAGAATGCTATGACCAATTTGGAAGAGGCAGGTCATTCAAGTCAGAGAGCCAATGAACAAATTAGAGGTTTGCCAAAACAAACAAAATGAATTGCAACAAGGATCAAAGTAAGGTAATGAATTTGGACAAGAAAAAATATTCATAAATACAAGGTGAGTGGCACCTGCCTTTACAGTACTACATAGGACAAAGATCTCATCATCTCAGTAGAATACAGGATAAATATGAGTCAACAGAGTGATGTGACTGCAAAATCTGTCCAGGCCATTTTAAGCATATAATGTCCAGATTAATGAAAATAATAGTCCCACTTCATTCTGCTCATGTCAAAATAGACCACAGCAGAATAGGAACCATTGGTAATCCTCACTTAGAGTACTGCTTTTTGTTCTGTATATTGAGGAGAATAAAAGAACTAGAATGTGCACATAAAAGGTCTGAAAGAACAGCAAATTTAAGAAACAACTAAGAGGGTTGGGTATATGTATTATCGGAGAAATGGTAGGCTTGCTAAAGAGTTACCATATGGAAGATGGAATGTGCTTGCTTTTTGCTTTAGAATATAGAACTTGAGCCAATGGATTCAATCATAATAAAGGAGATTCTGGTTAAGTATTAGGAAAAAACCTTCTGCAGTTCACTAGTGGAACAAACTTGTGAACTGATGAAGATCCTGTGTGGACTTCTGCACATCAAATGGTTTGTAGATAACCCTTGGTGTATCTTCCAGTTCTTTGATTCTATGAATGCAATAAATAAAAGAGCTTTTAGGAATGTAGAGCAGTGACAAAAGGTTTGATGCATAGCTGCTTGGGGCACTTTGTTACTTTGTGATAGTACCAATGACATTTTCTGTTATGCTAAAGGTGGAGATAAAAACATGATGTGATATCTTTAAAATGTGTCAGCTGTTAATTAGCGACTGTTTGCCATTAACAGAGACAAAATTCCCTCCATGCACTTCAAAAGCATCTTGTCCTCTTACTGTTTATATATAATCCCGAGACAGTTGAAGCAGATTCACATCTTTTAATGTGTTAGTAACCTTTCTATGTCCCTTAATATGCGTCTACCCAACATTTGTGACAGTTTGTGAAATGACTCTTTGATTAAGTTTAGTGCTGCAAGGAGAATTTTTGTCATCAGATTCTTCTTGGTACACTGGGATGCAGTAAGAACATATCCAGCTTGGACAGTATGTAACTGCTTAAGAACAGAGGGAGATTGAGAGAGAACTCTATACATATAACATGTTGAGATGAAAAACTACCATAATTATTCAAATATAATGCCCATTCAATTTTGAAGATGCACATTACAAAAAGTATTTTTGCCCTCGAATGTAATGCAGTCGGCAGTGCAGGCATAGCACCTCAGGGAGTCAGGTGGTATGAATTAGAATTATTGGTGTAAAATGTGGGGTGGGAAACTTAATAAAGCTGTTCACTGGAAGAGTTTTTGAGTTTGCCCACTGTATCTGCACCACCCCTTTCTGCCCATGAGAGCTCGTTAACATAGGAAATTATTGTTTCAGGGGAAACAATGTTTGCTGATAGATATCAGGACTGGAAAGGGGGAGACTCTTTGATTGAACAATAGTCTGGCCTCAGTTCTAAGTCCAGAGAGTAGGCTGAAGTGAGGAAATTCCGGTACCCTGAGCACATTATTTGGAGGTAGGGGAAAAGGAGAAGTTGACAGGTGGCAGGTGATTTCCTGCTTTCAAAGCCAACCAGCATAACTAGAGGTCATTTACCTGAACCTCCAATTTTGGGAGGCCCAATTTTGGATAGCAGCTTCATACCAATCTAAATGGTCAATGTAAACAGTAGGCCTGTGCAAAATTTCAATTCTCCATCATAAGTCGGATCGAATATGTTAGATCCATGAATACAATGTGATATCTGATGCACGGGCATTGCCCTAGCCAAAAACTTAAGAATTGAAACTTTTACTTAGAATCATAGAATCATAGAATAGTAAGTAAAAGTTTCAATTCTTAAGTTTTGGTATTTTTTTGTACGTTACGTAAACATCATAACTCTCATTGATGCAGTTTTAATTCACAGAGCAACCAAGCACTACTGGGAGGTGAAGCTAAACTTTTTGCTTTGCCTCTCGGCCAATCAGGGCTGAAGGGGGCAGGGAGAGGGCGGAGTCATGACCACTGCTCTTTAAATTTCTGAATGCCATGCTGCAGCCTCCAGTTGTGACCTGGTAGGGAAACAGAAAGGAGCTTTATGCTGGGTTCAGTTAGTTAGCTTGGCAGGTAGGCAACAGGGCACTAGCACTGGAGAGAGAGAGAGAGAGAGAGGAGAGAGGGAGGGAGAGTAGAGAGAGAGTAGAGAGACTGTAGAGAGAAAGTGGGGGAGTTGATGATAGCTTAAAGTTGAGGCTTTGCTGCTTGCTTCTTTTTGGGGAGGTGGGTGCGTGCCTTTTGCCTTTTGTTATCTTTTAGGGACTGCCACCCTATTTTTTGTGTGTTGGTTGCCACAACCCATACAACAACTTCTTTGATGCAGGCACAATCCTTTTTTTTTTGTTTTGTTTTGTTCATTTGAGTGTATCACTGTCTTCTAGTGTTGTGCACGTTTTCATTTTTATGGGCTCTGCCTGGTTCGGCTGGTTCGGCCCTTTTGAACAGCCATAACAGCACAGGCTCCGCTGCTAATTTTTCCCGGCAGCAACAGACCATGCGGCTGCTGAAAATGATTGCTTTCTGTTTCTTTCAGCTACATGTGAAACGCGGAGAGGTAGCCGCACACTCACACAGGGTTTCCCTGTGAGCCTTGCCTGTTGAGCCAATCAAAACAGAAAAAGTCATGATGTTTCTTTTAGCCAAGCTGGGCTTCCTTTTTTCTGTTGTGATCAGGCTTCTGAGAGAGACAGATAGATGATCTAATGTCTCAGTTCCGCTCACAGTTCTGCATGGTTTGGCTTGCTTTTTTACTCAAAAAGCAATAAATAAGCAGTTTACTTTCTACACACTTAAGAAACCGCCACCAATGGTGCCCTTCCCACAAGGCAAATTTCAAATGTGGGGAAGAAATCTTACAATTTCTAAAGTTGCCATTAAATCTTTTTAAAGAATAGCTAATGCTCCTTCAGGTGGTGTGGCTCCCACTGAAATAAATGTTCAAAAAAGGGTGCCTCCCTTAAATCAGCTTCATTGAAAGGGTGTTGAAGGCAACGATCTCAGAAAGGGTGGTCTCTTAGGTCCAATGCCTTTAACCCAGGTCTTATTGAAGAACATAAGGAGAAAGGATCCCAGTAAAAAGTGATCATTATGCATCATAATGCAGTTTGAACTGTATTATATGGTCAATGTATTCATATAATAGAATTATATGAGTCTACCCTGCCATATAATTCAGTTCAGCCTGTATTATGATGGCAGTGTAGATGAGGCCTTAGTCAGCAATAGAAGGGAAAAGTGAAAAACAAGATATTGAAGGATATATATGGAGAATAAAATTACAGTAGAGTCTCACTTATCCAACATTTGCTTATCCAACGTTCTGGATTATCCAACACATTTTTGTAGTCAATGTTTTCAATACATCATGATATTTTGGTGCTAAATTCATAAATACAGTAATTCCTACGTAGCATTACTGCCTATTGAACTACTTTTCTGCCAAATTTGTTGTATAACATGATGTTTTGGTGCTTAATTTGTAAAATCATAACCTAATTTGGTGTTTAATAGGCTTCTCCTTAATCTCTCCTTATTATCCAACATATTCGCTTATCCAACGTCCTGTCAGCCCGTTTATGTCGGATAAGTGAGATTCTACTGTATTGTGCTTTTTTGCTTTCAACCCTCAGATTAATACAGAAATAGAAAGAAGCAGATATATTTGTGGTTAGAACACATAAAAATGACATGAATAGATAATGGACTTCTATCTCCTCCCATTTCATTCTGTAATTATTCTGATAGAAAATCACAAGAAAAACTTGAAGAAATCTTATAGTTTTCCATCATTCCTCAGATGGCAAGGATCACGAAGAGCAAACTATAAATTATGCATTTTCAAATTGTATTAATTTTGTGAAAACGTGTGATTTACTGCTCAAAGGTGGCAAATTGTTCCTTCCATTTGCCCACAGTGAGCAATATAAACTGCGAATCTTTAACATACAAGTCAGCCCTGTGGGATTTTCCTTCAGAGGCACAAAATCAATATAGCATTCTGTAAATATGTGTTACCATGGCAATAAAACCACAAGTTGTATTGATACAAATGTGGATCATAATTATACCAGGCCTGTGCCTCATATCCCCTAATCCCCATGCTCAAACATGGTAAGGGGGAAGGCCAATTTTTCCATATTCTATCATGATTACTCCAACAGAAATGTTATTAGTTTCAAATCCTTTGATTATCTCCCTTCTTCTACTTCTTCTTCTTCGTCCTCCTCCTCCCCACCTCCTTCTCCTTTCCCCTCTTCCTCCTTCAAATTGTGCATCTATACCATAGAATTGATGCAGCTTGACACCACTGTAACTACCATGGCTCAATACTATGAAATCTTGGGCACTGTAGTTTGGTGAGGCATCAGCACTTTTTAGCAGAAAAGGTTAAAGACCTTTTAAAACTTCAACCCCTTTTAAAACTTCAACTAGAGTTGAATTTTGCTTTGTAAAAAGGTGGCATAGCAATGCCGTGATTAAAAAGTCTCTGAGCAGTTTCACCACCCACAAAATGGTTAAGAGCCGACATTCTGTCTGATGGTTGATATACATAGTCCATAGTACACCATCAGTCATCAATCATTACAATTAAGAATACAGTGACAGAACAACTTTGTATTAATACTAGTCGCATAGATATCTGTTGAGTTGACTGTAAGTTTAGTGCCTGTGTCATAGCTTGGAAGCCCTGTTACATGCGAAAGGGGGAGGAGAGATAATCCTTGACCTGCCCCTACCAATTAACCAATAGGAAGGGAATCCCTGCTGCCTCAAAGACAACTTTGGGAATTTCTATCTGGCCACCAGCATCCAGAACACCAGATCGGGTACACATTTTAAGTCCATGTAGAACAGTGTTTCCTAACCTTTTTTTTTTGACCAGGTACCAGTTTGATCAGGGACCATTTTCCAACATTAATACCAAAAGGCTTACGAGTCAGTTTTTGGTCAACTTTAGATTCGGTTTGGTTATTAGGGGTGCTGATTCCAAATTGTATTGGATAAACCACATCAGCTCTAGTTTCTGTTACAGAACATATGCCATCCAGTAGTCTACATCTACTGCACAAAGAAAAAAACATATCTAATAATCTAGAGCTGATATGGTCTATCCAATGCAATTTTCTGAGTCAGCATCGAAAATAACCCCAGGAATAGGCCTAAAAACTAAGATACCAAGCAGAAGCGGCCCTAGGTAATTTTGCCTTGTAGGCGAACCTAGTGGCCGTGTACCCCCCAAAATTGTGCCCCCCGAAAGCCCCACACTTACCTGTGGTGGCGGCGGCAGGAACCATCGGCTCCCACCCTGCCAAACACAGAAGGCCTCAACTGAAGCGAGTAAAGCTCTGTGCATGCGCAGGTTCCCGTTGGCCAAAATGGGTGATGGGACTCTTCTGCGCATATGCAGGGGTTCACTCGCGCAGTGTCGTAAGGCTTGCGTGAATGGGAGGCTTGGGTGCTTTACCCATGCCGCGTGAGCGAGTGACTCAAAATAGACGATGGGACCCTTCCGTGCATGTGCACGGGGTCGCTCGCTTGCGTGGTGACGTAAGGCATGCAGCATGCCTTACATCATCACGTGAGCGAGTGAGCACATGAGCGGAAGGGTCCCATTGGCCATTTTGGGCGATGGGACCCTTCCGCACATGCCCAGGGATTCTGCCATGGAAAAATGAAAGAGAGGTGGCGGTGGGCGACAGCGGGGCCATGGCAGCACCACGTTTTCACAGGGCCACCTCGAGTGCACCCCTGTTGGTGTGTGCCAACGGCGGCTGCCTACTTAGCCTCACTGTTGGACTGCCTCTGATACCAAGGAGCCCCTGATTCCAGGCACCACATGGAACGGCTCCATTCAGGAGGAAGGAGGGAGGAGGAGAAGCAGCAGTTAGGAGGCTTGTTGTCATGCCTTTCTTGGGTAGTCAGCCTCTCCCCTCCCGACATCGCAATTGCCTTGGCACTATAAGAGGATTTCACGAGACCAATTGCTCTCATTGCAACAGTGTAGTAACTGTGAGGCTGCGGACCATATTTTAGTTCTTGCGGACCACTGATGTAGAAGGATTCTATGATGCTACATTGTTATGTAGAGTAATAAGGCTACAGTTTGTCGCCAATAACACCTGTCGGGTATTTCCACCAGACTCTGTGAACCAGTTCTCGTACTACCTTTCACTACCTATATCAGAAGGCCAATAATGGGAATTTCCCAGGAATCTCATGGCAAAGTAGACCCTATGTTAATGTTGATATCTGGTAAGATGACATTTTCAAATTGTTATTATCATTACCTGTTATTATTGGTTGCTCAGTTGAGTAGAACATTCATATTAATAAAATAAAGAGATTTAAAAGTAGGCTCCCATTTTACTCCTAAGACATTGCTGCTTGGATCCTCACCAAATTAAATTTCTAACAGTAGCAGCTTGGACACTGAGCTAACTTCGTCTCCTTTTCATACAAACCTCAATCAGGTTACTCATTTACAAAACCAATCACCATAAAAATTGCTCAGATATATAATCAGTATATTAATACAATTAGCTATTTGGCATCCCTTGTGTTTTTAGACTTGGTTAATTAGTGTTTACAGAGTACCTCAGTTACCATAGATTAAGACACCATCTAAGTGCAAATATTATATTAAGCTATCATGCATCCTTTGTTAGAAATGTGCTGTAATAAATTTCTTTAAAAAAATAATTGTCTTTGTAGTTAGTTGAAAACTTCCAATCTGTTGCCATGAAATAATTTTTGAGAGCTCATTAACAAGTCAATTATGCTACTTATGACTTTTTGTTGCTTTTAAAATGTCCAAATAAAATCCTAAAATGATGGCCTAATTTTTTTCTCATTATATAGAAAAAGGAACAATATCACCTAATTTGCTAAAGAAATAGTGCCCTTGAATTCTGTCTTCCCGTGACATAGTACAATATGGCAGATAACATCACTATGTGTGATACATTTCTTACAAGCTCTGGTGGTCTGGGTTAATGTTTTAAGAACAGGAAACTGAGTTGAAAGAAGAGAACATCCTGTCTTCATTTTGCACAACAAATAGAAGCATTTAAAAGGGGATTTTGTGGGTCTATATAGGTTATGGAGGGTTCTTTGCACTCATTGAGGGTGGGTATTTGACATTATTTGGAAATGAAAATTAAACTAAAAATATGAGGGAGAGTTGTAGGGTCTTGGGCCCACAAAAAACAAATCCTTGAGCCACTTTGTTAAGTAATTTCATCTCTGCAAGAACCATGGGTTTGGGGGCCTAGCATGTCGTGCTCCAAAGTACTGAATAAGACACAGATGAAAGCAAAGAACAGAGGCATCTATTCACCTTGGCCAAAACATATGCCAGCAGGGTCGGTGCTCCAAAGACTGACATAATTCAATGCAAACATGCATAAATATTTATAGCCTTTGACAGCAGTTTGAAACAAAGGACTTTACTGCCCTGGTTGCTGATTGATCCAGATGGAGGCTGACTAGAATCTGCACATGGAAAGCGATGACAATTGGCCCAGGTTTTTCCAAGATTTTATCTTTTGTCCTTGTATGTGATTTTTTATGACTCGTTTTTATTGTTGTTTTGATCTGTTTTATTGCTTTGCTTTTATTGTTGTTGACTGGGCTTGGCCCCATGTAAGCCGCCCCGAGTCCTTTTGGGGAGATGGGGCGGGGTATAATAATAATAATAATAATAATAATAATAATAATAATAATAATAATAATAATTATTATTATTATTATTGGGATGCACTGTCTGTCATTGTTGCTGATTGGTCTCTGGATTTGGAGCAAACTTTAATAAATTATCATTGCTCAGTTTTAAGTTTTGTGATGGTTGTTTGTTCTGCCTCTCATGGATGTGGAAAGGAAAATAATATGGGTAGGGTTTAAACTAATGGGTGCTAATGATGGTAGTTTCCCAGCCTAGGTGAGGACAATAGTCTATGCTGGTAGAACAATGGGTAGCAATCGGTGTTAGACAGGCTGAATGGGTTCCCAGGAGAAGAGCAGAGGCAACTTCAGTTTGACCCCATTCTTAGGTGTATGAAAGCATTGTTAGGGAATTATGTCTACCTTTTGAAGGGGCAATGGGGTTTTCCTATGTTCTCCCCTGGTGAGTGTATTGTGAAACTTGTATGTCTAGGCTAAAAGACACCTGTGGAGGTTAGCCCAAATTAGATTTCTGAGTGAAAGCTCACCTTGGACTTATTGAGACCTTTCCATTGCCATGGGTTTTGAGGTCCTCTTTGGAGTCTCAGAGTTTCAATAACACACTTGTAGCCCACAAGTTACACTGGATATACAACAAAGGTGGGACAAAATCCAGTGGGTGAGACTGTACTGTTTTACTAGAGTAACTGGAAGCTTGCATAGACTACAACATGTAATGTGCTCGCAATAAGATTGTATCAGATGCTGGATATAATCTTGACACCTTTTAAAAAATATTTGAGTCTACTCTGTTGGGAATCTGGACATACATCAATAAGTGGACACATTGGGAAAAACTAATCTCACTGAAGATTGTATTTCATGAAAGCCTGAAAACTGTCATCATAATAAAAAAAACTAACTAGGAGAATAACCCACTCCATTTCTTACAGTGGGAAACAAAATAGGAGAACTAAGATCTCTTGACATGCTTTGAAGGAAAAAGCTATTGTTGCTCTTGCTAGAGTTTAGCTCTATAGCAATATCTAGTAATAAAAACCAATTTGTATTTAGCATCTTTATGCAACAAGTGAACTGCATTGTGTTCCTTGCTACATTCCTTAAGAGGAATGACTTAGGAACCCATCTACACTGCCATATAGCACAGTTTCAGAATGTAGTTTAACTGCATTGAACTGGATTATATAAGTCCACATTGACATATAATGCAGGTCAATGCATTTCAGCTGTATTCTGAAACTATTATTTGGCAGTGTAGATGGGGCCTTTAAGTTATTTCTGACTAATAGTGATCTTAAGGCTAAACTATCTCTGGGTTTTCTTAGCAAGATTTATTCAGAAGATGTTTATCCTTGCCTTCCTCTGAGGTTCAAAGCATGTGATTTACCCAAGATCACTCAATATGTTCCCATGACTGAGCCATTTCCAATGTTGAAACTACAATACCGTGGTGGCTCTTCTAGAACAGATGCAGTTACTTTTTTCATTACTGTGATGTCTCAGGGACCTTTGGCCCATGACCCCGCAGCCATCATAGATCAAACTGAAGAGGATATGGGTTTTTCCCATCTCAGCAAGATTCTGATCCATTCCAGATGTCTCCTGTTGACATTTTCGTGCCAAAGCCAATTACGGACGCCCTTGAAACAGAGCCTGGTTCCCAGAAAGTGTTGTGTTTGATAGGAAGTCCTTTCTCAAAACACATTGCTCTCATAAGCAGTTTCTGAGACGAAGTGCGAGATTAGCGGAGAGAGACGATTGTAATTAAACCATTTCCCTTGGGAAGTTTCGGGGCGGCAGGCATGTTGAAACAGCTATTTTCTCTGGGAACAATTGGGGAGTTAAACACCTGTTGGGGGAAGCTCTTGAACTTCCATAAAAGTTCTGCACTGAGCTCTCCTTATCGCGGTGTCAACATGACTAATCAAAGAAGAACATCGTCCCTTGTTTCCGAGCTCCTAAGCGCCCCTTCGGGGCACTTACTCACGAGTAGACCGGGAGTTGCGTTTTCACTCCTGTTCAAGTTTGGACTGCGTTTCAGATCCACCATGAATTACCTTGCCTAGCCTTGAATCCTTGTCTGGACTTTACTTCAAGAATCTCCCGGTGAATCCTTTCTCTTTCCCCACTCAAACTTCCAAAGAGTTTGAGTGTGTTTCGGTTATTGGATTGTAGACTTTGGACTCTAATACTGGACATATAACTTCATTTATTTGGACTATTTTTGATCTTTCCTAAAAGGACAATTGCTTGACTATATACTCTGCATACTTTTATTTTATTCTTTTATTGCATTAATAAAGATATTAGATTGTTTATTGGCCTCCGTGTTGGTTTCCAGTGCTCACGCAGTCTAGGGGTGTTACAATTACCATGGTGTTAATGTAAAGAGATAAGACAAGTTAGGATATTTCTCATCACATTTATATAATCTGACTCTGTGTGCCTGCAGATATGCTAAAATTCCTGGGCAGTGATCCCTCACACAATTCCTGCAACTCCCCTGAGAAGAGTCCAAGTGGAACATTAAGTCAGAAAGTGGGGCATCTTGTATTGTCAGGGGAAAAGAAAACAGGGAAAAGAGAAACCAGTATGGGAAGATCAAACTATCAATGCATATGGGAATCCTGTTGTGGTCTGTGGAGCTTATTGGAATAAACATGCCTCAGCCAAGATGACTATTTTGTCCATATACATTACATAGGTTTTCTAATCCATTACTCTATTGGCTTTCCAAATTTCCTATTCTCTTCACCCATGCTTTTTCTGGCCTTAGTTCAGCAATTGTTAATACTTTTTAAATAACCCAGAAAATCCAATTTAAGTATGGATAGAGAGAAAGCCTTTGGCATTAGAAGTAACAGGCACAAAGTAACCACCACAAGTACCCAAAGGAAAAGATTTTCTAAGCCACATTTTCTTCCTTAGGCATGCCTGAGGGATAACTAAGGTCAGCTGTTCTCTTCTGTGTAGTAAAAAGAGGGATCCGGGAGTAGCTGAGAGGAAGCTACTTACTCTGCAATCCTATACACAGTTAACTAAAAGAAAGTCCCACTGAATAGACATGCACAAGTATACCAGTCCCCCTGAATTATTATTCACTGTTTACCAGTCTCCCTGTACATTTGGTGAATCTTACACAATTTTCATCTTTCTTATTTCCTCTGAACTTTCCTTTTCATCTACCTTATTTCCTAATTATATCGTCAGTGTAGACAAGAGGTCCTCAAACTTTTCAAGCCGAGGGAACGGTTACTGACTGTTGAGGGGCCAGATTATAGTTTGAAAAAAAATATGTCCAAATTACTATGCACACTGCACATATCTTATTTATAGTGCAAAAAGACATGAAAGAATAATACAATATTTAAAACAACGAACAGTTTTAACCAACATACTTACCAGTATTTCCGTGGGAAGTGTGGGCCTGCTTTTGACTGATGAGAGAGTTAAGTTAATTAGGATTGTTACTGTTATGTGTTTTGAAGTCATTTCAAATGTAGGGTAATCCTATGTCTAAAGTTTAAGGCAGCAGCTGGGTAAATGACCTTGGACGACTACATCTGACCCATGGGCCTTAATTTGGGAAGCTCTTGTGTAGACTCATATAATGCAGTTCAATGCAGGTAAACTGTATTATATGAGTCTACATTGCATTATATGTCAGTATGAATGGGGTATTAGACTCCATGGTTGATACATTTCTTCTGGATGTAACCTTGGCACCTGCTTGTCCAGTGCTGGTTGACACTTTCCAATTTGACAGCCTGAGTATGTGGACAGGACCCTTGAAGAGGTGAAAAAGCACATGCATGCTAGACCTCTGCCTTTCCAGGCTCACTAAACAGGTCAGAGGGGGACTGATGGAATGGGTAAGGGAAGTGATCAGTGCCTTCATCCGTCCAGGTAGTGTCAGTCCTTGGAAGGTGTAGGACACAAAGGTAGGCTCATACAACTGGTGCCATGGAAACTTTATTGAATCCGCCTTGCCAAGGTGATCGCAAAGCTTATACTGCCCCTCTTCCGCTAGTTCCCCAGTATATCAAGTTGCTTCTTCCCTCCCCCTCTCACGTTTCTTCTTCCCCATTCACACCTCCCCAACAACTGTCCTCTCCCATGTTTGAAAACCAGAGCAGGTCATTAATCAGTCTTCCCAACCAAATGGTCTTCCTCATCCATTTCTTTTCCTCCCTTTACTTTGGTCGGATGCAAAAAGGTCAGTTTGGAGAATGCTGATCTTTTTGCATCCTGACAGGCAGGGTCCCAGTATTCCTCAAGTAGGCTATGGTAAGACTGCTTAAGATAGGTGTGTGTGTGCACTAGGGGTGTGCAATTTCGTTAAACCTCTTGCCATTTTTGGTGTCTGGATTTTGGTGCACCCCCCAAATCAGTTTTTTTGGATGTTTCCTGAATTTGGTCAGGTAAAATACCATTTTTCGATCTGGAAGCAGAAGGATCAGTTTTCGCTCCAAAAAGATTTGGATCATTGGCGATAATGGGGGAACTTTCGAGGCTCCCCTTTCTGGCATTTTTAGGACATCTGTCTAAAGAAACCACTTTTTCTGGGATCATTTCTCCTCATATTCTTCAATAAGGAAGGGACTGCAACATTAGAGATGAAAGGATTACCCTTTCCTCACTCAGCAGTGCCTCCAGATGAAACATTCTCTCTCACACACACTTTTAGTTACATCTTGTCTTATTCCAAGTTGTGAGCTGCCTTGCATCCTGCTTGAGGAGGAAGGTGGAATATAGAGATGTTGGTTCAAATAATCTTTACCTTGTTTGTCTCTGATGCCACAGTCGGACTGCTATGAAATTTTGAATGAGCTCCTGGCAGTTACTGGGAAATTTCCCTCATTCCAAAGCATTCCCCTATCCTTCACCCCAGTGCTTTTATTGAAGTCAGCAAAGATGTTTGGTGACAGCCAGAAGCTCTGTGGTCATCTGATGCATTGGTGGGAGGGTAACATAGGCCTGATTTACTGCCTTCTTTCTGCACCATGCATAAGCCAAGCATAAGGGAAAGGGGATGGGATGCTAATTCAATATCGTTTAGAAATTGTTAATCTCGCCACATTAATCCTGAAGTGCTGGAGTGCCTGATGGCTTATAACATGGGGCAAAAAGGGTTAACCCAGTTTATCCTAGGTCATAGATGTCCAGGAGTAAGTTCTCGTTGAAATCAGAATGTTGGGCGAATGTATGTCAATGCACCCTACAGTATATCCTTCAAAATATTCCGTACATGTAATTAAGTCTAGATTCCCAAACTTTGGTCTTTGAGATGTTTCAGAACTTAACTCCAAGAAGCCTCAGACAGCATGGCCAACAGTCAGGAATTTTGGAGGTTGTAGTCCCAGGTATCTCAATGACCAAAATTTGGCAAGTATTGAATTAAACTTTGAAAAAGGCTTAAGTGTCCTCATTGGACATTTCTAAATGACATGAAAGATAAGAGGCAGAATCTCAGTCAGTCCATGCAACAGGGAACTGCTGGCTGGCTGATGACTTTCTGTTGACTGTAGTCATCCCAACTGGGAAAGTATCAGTGCAAGCACAGTCTTAACTTCTTGTTTTGCAATGTTGCTTTAGAATTAAGCACTCCCTGGGGCAAAGTTATATGGGCACTTCAGAGCTGGCAGGGCAAGTTTCAAGATTATGCTGTTGGTCTACTAATGACCAGCGAAGTAATATTAGAAAAATCTGCTAAGAGTTCAAGCATTCAAATGTCAACAACAAAACTTTTAAGATGTCTCTTCCTTTGTGGTACTGGTCTGCTGGAGATTTCTAATTGGTAATATTGCTTCAGGTTACTATTAAAGTATCCAAGTGATAAAAAACAATTAAGTTTCACTTGACATTATGGCAATGACTTGAATACATTGAACTCATTTTGCTAGATTATGCACCTCTTGCCTCAGATACATAATTATGCCATGTCCATCTTGGGCTATAATAACCACAACTCTGTAAAAAATGCTGGCATATGATGTTCAAAACATTTTCTGAAGGTGAATGCTCAGAGGAGATATTTTTCTCATGGAGCTCTCTTTCACAATACACAATTACAATACTATAAGTATACTTTAAGTTTCATAGTTGCATCTTAAGGACTCTCGGGGTTTGTTGAGAAGCTGGAAATCTCTAGCAGAGAATTCTAAATGCTTTTCCAAAACCTCAAATCCCAGGATTCCATAGGATGTTGCCATGGCCGTTAAAGTGGAATAAGAGTCCTGTAATTGTGTAGTGTGAAGGAGAATTAACTCCACTTAGCTGAAGGGTTGTTTCTCCTGTACCTGTGTTCAGCATGGTTCAATAATCTCTCCAGAATAAAAATGGAGACTTACTATCTGAATTTGAAGAACTGATCAATTATCAATGAGGAAAAAACTGGCTTTCAGTTTTTCTTCTGTCTTTTCTGGGCAAGAAAGATGGTTCCTCAGCACCTCAACTGAAGTTGGATACAGGTGAAAGGATCTACCAATGTCTACTCGTCAAATTGTGATAACTTCTTTTCCATGCATCCAATATTCACTAGCCTTTTCTTAACTCTGATAAAGTAGATTGATATTATAGAATCATAGAATCATAGAATAATAGAGTTGGAAGGGACCTCATGGGCCATCCAGTCCAACCCCCTGCCAAGAAACAGGAAATTGCATTCAAAGCACCCCCGACAGATGGCCATCCAGGCTCTGCTTAAAAGCCTCCAAGGAAGGAGCCTCCACCACAGTCCGGCGGAGAGAGTTCCACTGCTGAACAGCTCTCACAGTGAGGAAGTTCTTCCTGATGTTCAGGTGGAATCTCCTTTCCTGTAGTTTAAGGCTATTGTTCCGCGTCCTAGTCTCCAGGGCAGCAGAAAACAAGCTTGCTCCCCCCTCCCTATGACTTCCCCTCACATATTTATACATGGCTATCATATCTCCTCTCAGCCTTCTCTTCTGCAGGCTAAACATGCCCAGATCTTTAAGCCGCTCCTCATGGGCTTGTTCTCCAGACCCTTGATCATTTTAGTTGCCCTCCTCTGGACGCTTTCCAGCTTGTCAACATCTCCCTTCAATTGCGGTGCCCAGAATTGGACACAGTATTCCAGGTGTGGTCTGACCAAGGCAGAATAGAGGGGGAGCATGACTTCCCTGGATCTAGACACTATACTTGCATTTCTTCTGCAATGTAACTACTTTTGACATATAAAGCTACTCCCCCTCCTCTTCCCTTTGTTCTATTTCTGTGAAAGAGGTTATAGCCCGCGATGGCTACATTCCAGTGATGGGAGTCATCCCACCAGGTTTCAGTGATGCCTATGACATCGTAAGTGTGGTTTGTGCTAAAAGTTGGAGTTTGTCTTCCTTATTTCCCATGCTGTGTGCATTAGTGTAAAGACATGTAAGCTCCTGTGACCTTCCCCCGAGATGTTTATTTGGGATTCTTGTGCTCTCAGTACCTGGTCCTTGCTGTGTTTGTGCAGCCTTCCATTTAGTCTTTTGGAGGACCCCGTGGTCGTGAGTAAAATACTGTTCACAATACTGTTCCCCTTCCCCAGTGGTTCTAGTTTAAAGTGCGCCTGATGAGGTTTGTAAGTTTCTGTTTTCCAGGATCACTTTCTCCCTTTCAGAGGTTTCTTTCACTTTCCTTATTCCATTTGTTTTGTTTTTTTTAAAGGACAGCTTTCTGGGTTTGCCAGCCTCCTTCTCATGTGCGAACCCAGGCTGGGGTCCCATCTACACTACCAAATAATGCAGTTTAACTGCACTGAACTGCATTATATGAGTCGATAGTGCCCTATAACAGAGTTCAGTGCAGTTAAACTGTATTCTGAAACTGCATTACAGTAGAGTCTCACTTATCCAAGACTCGCTTATCCAACGTTCTGGATTATCCAACGCATTTTTGTAGTCAATGTTTTCAATACATTGTGATATTTTGGTGCTAAATTCGTAAATACAGTAATTACTACATAGCATTATTGTGTATTGAACTACTTTTTCTGTCAAATTTTTTGGAAAATTTTTTGGTGCTTAATTTGTAAAATCATAACCTAATTTGATGTTTAATAGGCTTTTCCTTAATCCCTCCTTATTATCCAACATATTCGCTTATCCAACGTTCTGCCGGCCCGTTTATGTTGGATAAGTGAGACTCTACTGTATTTGGCAGTATATATTCAGTTCCAGCTTTATAGACTCCTGTAGCCCCTGCACTGTTTTCCTATCCTAGTTTTGATTGATTTCATGAAACAAGAAAAACCCCTGTTTTTCACTTTAATAAGAGGAAATTGAATAATAACTCCTGTTTTTATGGCACACTCATTGCCCTAGCCCTTTGCTGACTGCTAGCATAAATAATTAACTTCCTCATACCCCTCTGTATATTCTTAAAAGCTCCAATCCAGAAGAGGCAGTGATTTTCAGCTAAGGCTATAATTCTTAGCTCGACTAGCCACAAACAATTTTAAAGTAGCAAGAAAGTTTTCAAAAGCCACACAGTTATCAAAGGCTACTCAAAAATTGGGATTTCCTTTCAAGAAAATTTGCATGTGGCTGTTTCATTAGAAAACAACATTTTCTGCACAGAAAATTATACTTCTAGCAGATATATATTGTGAAATAACCATGCACACATGTCTCTTGTATAGAAAATATGGTTTACTGCACAGAAAATCTTGTTTTCTGCCCAAAACAACCATCTGAACATTTTCCATAGATTCTTGTCAGTCCAATAGTCTTCTTACTAAGATTTCTTGACACTCCAAAACATGTCCATATACAATTTTTCAAATATTTCCAAATATTGTTTCCATCCTTAGTTTAATCAATAAATATAGCAAGTGTAATTATATTGTAGGTAAATCTTGCAGATACAAGAGTTTCCTGGACAGAAGACCAGTCTTGCCATTATCTATTGAAGAATTTCTGATAGGCCTGATGCTAAAACAGAACAAGGGTTGGTTATCCCCAAGGCCTATGAGAAAATTACATGGAATTATCACCTTTGTATGATGCTACTGTCAGCATTGTCACAGTTGGCAATGATGAACTCAAGCTCAGGGAGTTGTGATGTGATTCTGGCTCGCTGTAAAATGTCATGCTTGCACAATTCTAAATTTAGCAGGCAAGAGGAGAAAAAAGAAACTGTGATGAACTTGTGAGAAATCTAAAGTCAGTGTCATTTGAATAGAAACGAGCAAACTGTATAATAAAGAAAGGATCCTTTCTTGATGTGTTACAAAATGAATCTGCTTTAACTTTTATGGCTCAAGTGCCATTCAAATACATTCTAGAGGATGGAACAAGTCCTTATTTGGCTGTTAGGAATGGCAATGTCTTACATTGCCTCTGATCTCTTTCTATTAGATTAGGGGCATACAAGAACCTCCATTTCTGTTTACTCCTCCATTTTTTCTGTTGTTAAATTCAGATTTCTAATATATTTGGTAAATATACATTCATTTTATGAACTACTCATTATATAAATACGTAATTAACTTTGAGCGTTTTCATTTCTTATTAATTATTATACATACAAATCATAAAGATAAACATCTCAAATTATAAAACCGTTAAAAACTATAAATACAATAAAGCAGATTAAAATGTAGTGCCGAGTCCTGTAATTGTTATCCAAGCTGCTACATTCAAGTCAGATTCCATATTACACTACTCCCCGAAGGCCTGTGTGCAAAGCCAGGTCTTTAACCCCAAGAGGAAGTGTTATAGCCAGACATGCTGTGTCCAATTATTAGCTGGGAGGTCCAGAAGAGCCACTAAGAAGAGAGAAGTCTTGTCAAGTTACTTGTATTTTCGCAACATCTTCCTTAAAACATATCTGTGTTTACTGTGGAAACTGCTTGCTACAGTGGATTCTTTTCTGGTCCAAGACAGCCTCCAGGGAAATGACATAAATATAACCCTCAAATAATATTTATTTATTTATTTATTTATTTATTTATTTATTTATTTACAGTATTTATATTCCGCCCTTCTCACCCCAAAGGGGACTCAGGACGGATCACATTACACATATAAGGGAAACATTCAATGCTTTGACATAGAACAAAGACAGAAGACAAACGCAGGCTCCGAGATGGCCTCGAACTCATGACCTCTTGGTCAGAGTGATTGGTCTCAGCTGGCCTGTGTAATAGTAACTATTAAATGTAGAATATTCACAGGAGTTGAAGAACATTCTAACAAATGTTTAAAAAGAGCTTTACAGTTGGGTTTGTTACTATCTAAGCAATAGCGATCACTTCAGGTGGGTGATTATCAGGTCAAGTACCCTGCAATGTCTTCCTCAAGTGGGTAGTTGTCAGAGACATTATTACTTTTCTGTTGACTCTGGTAATTCCTTTCAGAAAAGTCTATTAGGCATCCAGCTGTTGTTTTTGCTATTAGTTTCTTTATCTCAGAAAAATTGTTTAAGCTGAAGGGGCTTTTCCCCAAACCAAAATACTCCCAAATGAATGCCTAAAAGTCAAAATTGTGCATTCTGGTATTGAGACCTGGTTGCTTCTTTCAACTTTGACAAGAAAAAAAAAATCTGATTTTCACGATGAAGCATCTTGTATCCTGGTCTTGAAGATGTTTTCCTGAATATTGCTGAGATTGCTAGTGAGGCTCTGGCTAGTACTTTGTGAGCTGAAATCACTGAAGCTTGAAGCCCTAGGCTTACCTGAAATCACTCTAAGATGACTTTCCTGGATCTGGGATTTAGCCAAAGAATATCATTAGATTATTTTCTCTTCTAAAATCCCGTTTCTGGCCCAGAGGACTGCTTACTTTGACCCCCTCTATGTCTCTGCCAAGGTCCTGCTCTCTAGCACTACTTCAGCCAGAATTTCACGGCTATGAAACATCTTGTCAGGAAAGTCCAGGGGGAGAAGTAATTAATTAGGAACCATAGGCCCAGTGCTCTTCCATATCTTTTTCAATAACTTGGATGGTGGAAATGAGTACATGCTTATCTAATTTACAAAGGACACCAACGTTAGTAATGGTGTCGAATACCCCACAGGACAGGATCAGAATTCAGAATGATCTTAACAGATTAGAGCTGGGTCAAAACTAACAAGATTAATTTCAATGGGTTCATTTCAAACTAGTGCACAAAGGCATTAACAATGAAACGCACAGAGATAGGATAGGTGGTAGAGATGTGCGTGAAAAATTTTCCTTTGTTTCCTTCGTGCTATCATTTCATTTCGATCGTTCATCTACACAAAACGAATGATGACATTTTTGTAGGAAACGAGAAGCAACATGAAAATGAAAGCCGTACAGTCATCGTGCTTCCTTTTGTTTTCCTTTCATTTATAATTTCCCATTATAGCTGATGTGTACTAATGGGTGTTAATAATAATATTAATATAAATAATGATAGTTACTCTGGTACTGTGATGTCTCAGGTACCTTTGGCCCCTGACCCAGCAGCCATTGCAGATCAAAATGAAGAGAATTTGGGTTTTTTCCCACCTCAGCAAGAGTTAATCCCTTTCCAGATGTCTCCTGTTGACATTGCAGAGCCAGAGCCAATTAGGAATGCCCTTGAAATGTTGCCGGCTCTTCCCAGATCTCCGGAGAGTTTAGAATTTGATAGAAGGGCTACTTTCCAAACAGATCGCTCTCAAAGACAAAGTTTAAGGAGAAGTATGAGATTAGCAGAGCGAGGAGATTGTGGCTAAGCCAGTTCTCCTGGGAAGAATTGGGGAGGCAGGCATCTGGGCCTTGTTGTTAGCAGCTCGTTCTCTTGGGAACATTTGGGGAGTTACGCACCTGCTTTGGGGGAGCTTTTGGACTTCAATAAAAATTCTGTGCAGAGAATCTCTGTTGCGTTGTCAACTGAACTTCTGACTGAAGAATACATCGTCTCTTGATCCTGAGCTTCTAAGCGGCCCATTGGCGCGCTTACTCTCGAGTAGACTGGGCGTAGCGGCTCGTCCCTTGCCAAGTTTGGACTGCGTTTCAGATCCACCATGAGCAGCCTTGCCTTGCCTTGAAACCTTGTTCTGGACTATTATTTCAAGTACCTTCCGGAGGAACTTTGCTTCTTTCCCCACTCAAACTTCCAATAAGTTTGAGTGTGTTTCGGTTATTGGATTTTGGACTTTGGACTCTAATATTGGACGTAAAACTTTCATTCTTTGGACTAATTCTGATCTTTCCTAAAAGGTCAACTGTTGGACTATCTATTCTGCTTATTTTTGTTTGAAACTTTTATTGCTTTAATAAATATATTAGATTGTTTATTGGCCTCCGTGTTGGTTCCCAGTGTTCGCGCTGCCTAGGGGTGTTACAGGTACCCTAAGTTGAGTCTGAGAGAGGGGTGCTTTCCTATTACATCTGATGTGTACCAATGGGTGTTAATATTAATATTAATAACAATAGCTATCCTGGGACCCTAAGCTGAGTCTGAGAGAGGAGTGCTTCCCCTTTACATCTGATGTGTGCCAATCGGTGTTAATAATAGTAATATTATTAATAACAATAGTACTCTGAGGAAGACCCAAACATTTTAAAAGTTGGTGGGCTAAAAGGGGTCAAAATGCCCTGCGTGTGTGGTGATTTTCACACCTCTAGCCCAAAAACCAAGTGGGGGGGGGGGGGAGCCTCGGAAGCCCTCATATTGCAGCCAATGGTTTGAAAATTTTAATTTTTTCATAAGCCAGATGAAAATTCTGTTCGTATAGGTGCCCCGTTTTCGTTAGCAAGAACAAATACAAAAATGAAACCAAACAAATGAAACTACACAGAATGAACAGCAATTCCATACAAAAGCACAACACTAATAAGTGACACCCGACTTTACAGTAGCAAATATGAAAGTGTTATCCAAAATTCAGATCCTGAAAAGTGAAGGTTCAGGTTTTTAACACCTTATTAATGTGTTGACCTTTTATGATTGTTTTGATCAATTACTGTTGTTTTTATTGTTGATTGATTTGTTTTATTGTTTTGTTTGCTTTTATATTGTTGTGTCTGGGCATGGCCCCATGTAAGCCGCCCCGAGTCCCTTCAGGGAGATGGGGCGGGGTATAAGAATAAAGTTATTATTATTATTATTATTTTATTATGACACAGCAAACAAGATAGATATGCTGGATTTCATATCAC
Organism: Anolis carolinensis; assembly: GCF_035594765.1. Classification (NCBI taxonomy): domain Eukaryota; kingdom Metazoa; phylum Chordata; class Lepidosauria; order Squamata; family Anolidae; genus Anolis; species Anolis carolinensis. The sequence goes on from NW_026943820.1 coordinate 20,527,789, forward strand.
AAAATCACAAGTCGAACACTTCCCAAGTATCTAGGACTGTGTGATGTATTTTCGGATGATGCGCGCAGATCCCAGCAGGGTGGCCTTTTGCAGCTGGCAGATCATAATTTTGTCAATGTCTATTGTTTCCAAATGCCGGCTGAGATCTTTTGGCACGGCACCCAATGTGCCCATCACCACCGGGACCACCTGCACTGGTTTCTGCCAGAGTCTTATTATTATTATTATTATTATTATTATTATTATTATTATTATTATATGACCCCTAGTTACCCTGTTTGGCTTTGGAAGCAGGGAAATATCCTCTGCCAAGTGGCACTGCCAACCTCCCCTTTGGCCCCAGCTCCACTCAACGGGCTCAAGTTATCAGATTTTCCTCTTTCACCTCGCCCCTAGATTTAATAATCAAGTTCAAGGCAAATAATCTGGATTTTATAATGCAGTGAAGAAGGGGCCTAAATTTCCCACCACATGCTTTATACCAATAAGACTGCAAATCATATTTTATATTAATCACATCAATGTTTGTTATTTCAACAATGAACTGTACTGTAAACAAGTAATACCGTGATCATCGTTTGTACCAATCAGAGCAATGTCTATTATTTCCTAATATCTATAAAGTATAAACTAATATTATTAATATAATATAATATAATATTATAATATAAAATATAATATTATTAATATTATTAATATAAACTAATATTATTTCCTAATATCTATAAAGTATAAGCCTGTAAACTTGAGACGTGTCTGATCTGGGAAAATTTCTGAAATAACTACCCAATTTGCACCATTGTATGGCCAGCTCTGTTTTAACATAAGACGTTTTGCCAAAGCAACATGTTTGCTCTATCGATATCTAATTTTTACATATGGTGGTAACTGTCAGAACAGAATTATAGACTAGAAAGGCTTTTGACCTCATGACTAGAAACAAGTTTTGGGAAACAAAGTATGGAACACCAAAAATATTCACTCTCTTTATGATGCCACCTTTCTTCAACCAGTCAATACTGAATTTATACCAAATGTTTCTACTGTAAGAAGAATGCATTTTCTATTACTTTTTTCTAATTAAATACAGAACAAAAGGGCAATTTTATGCTTAATAACAACCATCTTCCATCTCTGCCTTCAAGGAGAAAGAGATGAGATTCCTTGTGTTGTAACAAGTGGAAATCAATTCCAGTTTTTAAAAATGAAAATTGGGAACATTATGTCTAATCTTATGACAGGGAAGTATGAAAATCAGCATGTTAAGAACTCATTGTGATTTCAGATACCGGCCCTTTGGTTATTGAATGCAGTGATCAAATTCCAGTCCCTTTTGTAGTGCTCCATCTGCACTCATATCCAAATTAGTTCCTTTCGTTCTGTAAGATATTTCCTTTTGATATTTTGTTATTGCATTTTCTGGTGGCTTGCATATTCCCAAGAAGCAAACCGCCACAGCTGAAAATGTCAAAATGCATCAACATGAATTATGTTAAAGTCATGATTCTCCGTAGGCATTAGAATGAAAGTTAGACACACTCAGGCATTAAGTCAGAAATAATTGAAACCTAGAATTATTCACTTAGCTGGCTGAATTCATAAAATTTAATCTGTTTCTTTCTTTATTATGGGCCACTGACAAAATGTGGAAAAGCATGGGGGAGTTTAATAGCCATGAAGCAAGGTTTTCAGAAAGAAAAAAATAGAACATTTTTCTATGTACATTTCTTCATGAGATGAATACCAAAGCCTCATTGCCTGCAGGTCAATGGTAATTGTTTTAAATGGCTCATGAGCTGCATCAATAATCCAAATGCAATGCCATTTTTCTCTCTCCATTCACACAATTTGGGGTAAATTTAAGTATTTAAATTTGTAGTCAGGTTGTTGTATTTCAATAAGCATAAAACAAATCAGGTTAATTTATAAGCATTGCAATACTTGCAATTTCAGGTAGGGATATTATTATTATTATTATTATTTCTTTGGAACTCTTTTAAAAAGAAACAATTAAATGTGAGTAGAAATCATGAGTGGTCAAGGATATTTAGTTTGTTTCAATACTATACTCCTTTTAAATACAGTAGAGTCTCACTTATCCAAGCCTCGCTTATCCAAGCCTCTGGATTATCCAAACCATTTTTGTAGTCAATGTTTTCACTATATCATGATATTTTGGTGCTAAATTCATAAATACAGTAATTACAACATAGCATAGAGTCTCACTTATCCAAGCTAAACGGGCCGGCAGAAACTTGGATAAGCAAGTATCTTGGATAATAAGGAGGGATTAAGAAAAAGCCTATTAAACATCAAATTAGGTTATGATTTTACAAATTAAGCACCAAACATTGTGTTATACAACAAATTTGACAGAAAAGTTCAATATGCAGTAATGTTATGTTGTAATTACTGTATTTACGAATTTATCACCAAAATATCACGATATATTGAAAACATTGACTACAAAAATTGGGAAACGGGCCGATCCCGCTGGCTATATACCGGTCACATCACATTTCAATAAAACAATTACTTTCCTATTTTATATATAATTTTTACATTCTTTCCCATTTTCTAGGCATCCTTTTTGTCTTTGCTGGTGAGAAAGATTTTTTCAGTTATAGAAATGTACATTTATGCATCTTGTAACAAGAATATGATTGTCTTCATCAGATTGAACTATCCCCCTTACAGAAGCAAAACATAACTTGTCATGCTTTCAGTGTGCCTTTCAAAATGGAAAGCTGAAACTTCCTTTTTAGTAAGTATGACTAAAAGGCACCAAGAATAGCTTTGTGCAGAAGCACAGGAACTCTGTGATGTCTTTGCTTGTTAAAGCAGTAGACCATATCAAGGGCAGTGGATTGCTTAATTTCAGAATAAAAGATTTCTTTAAGTACTTGTGACTTCCTTTATGACTTGAACTGGTCGACTTAGTCAGAGAGCCATGTAAAGACAGGTTAATAAAATGAGGAGTGAAATTTCAAAGTTGAGGAAGAGCAAGAGAAAGCTTTCCCGTGGGTTGAGTGTCCAGAATTGGCTAAGTGGTCAATTACTCAAGACTAAAGGAAAAGATTACTACATTCCACAGAAAGGACAGACCCAAGAATGTCTCAGCCTACTCTACAGTTTCTACTAACTATTCCAAGACTCACAAACAGAAAAAGAAATGGAAATGAACATGTTGACAGCACAACTAGATTTTCTTCTGACAGATGTTTCAACAAAATATGACTAAGAAGTTGTGCAACTGCAAAGCATTAATGAGCTTCAGGCACCATTCAACCGGATTGTAATTAAGCATGAGGACCTCTTAAAATTCTACAGATTGCATATAGTTCATGCTCTGTTCCTAAGGCAGAGATATTCATTGCTTTTGTGGTATCCCACGATGCTATGAATTTTTCTCCAAGCTCAGCATGGCTAAGAAGCTTGCTGAGTCACAGATATAAACACAACTCATGGATCAAAACCAACTGATATAAACTTGACTCACTCATAGAAAGTCAGTAATAAAAAACTTGAAGAATCAGTTGAAAGTTGTGGATCTCATGTGTGCCGCTTTCCCACACTGTTTTGGCTGATTGTTGAACAAGAAAAATGTCCTCCCTTGTGACTGTGGAATGTGCCCATCAGCATATAAATATTTATTTATTTATTTATTTACAGTATTTATATTCCGCCCTTCTCACCCCGAAGGGGACTCAGGGGGGATCACATTATACACACATAGGGCAAACATTCAATGCCCATAAACACATCAAACAGAGACCGAGACAGACAGACGCAGAGGCAATTTAACCTCCTCCTGAGGGGATGTTCGATTCTGGCCACAGGGGGGAGCAGCTGCTTCATCATCCACTCTGACGGCACTTCCTCATTCCAGGTCGTAAATTAGTTAAACTTGCCTCCCCACTTTATAAGTGGTACCTTATTTCCTACTTGATAGATGCAACTATATTTTGGGTTGCTAGGTCAGCAACGAGCAGGGGATATATATTTTTATTATTTTTAATTGACGAGTGCTCACCCCGCCACGGGCTGGCCTCGAACTCATGACCTCATGGTTAGAGTGATTTATTGCAGCTGCTCAACAGCCTGTGCCACAGCCCAGCAAACCATTACCTTACTAAATTGAATCCCTTCAATAATTGGCATATAATAAAGCTAGATGTAAGTGTTAATTTATACAAGTTCAAACTAGGATACAATTTTGGAAAGTCATTCAAAAGTTAATCTTGTAAATAAGAAAGTCCAACCAGTTATACCTAATGGTTTAATTAATATAGGCTTGGGGTGCTATAGGGCCCCCGGTGGTGAAGTGTGTTAAAGCACTGAGCTGCTGAACTTGTGGACTGAAAAGTCACGGGTTCGAATATGGGGAGCGGAGTGAGCTCCCACTGTTAGACCCAGCTTCTACCAACTTAGCAGTTCGAAAACATGCAAATGTGAGTAGATCAATAGGTACCACTCTGTTGGGAAGGTAAAGGCACTCCATGCTGTCATGCCAGCCACATGACCTTGGAGGTGTCTACGGACAACGCCTGCTTTTCGGCTTAGAAATGGAAATGAGCACCAACCCCCAGAGTTGGACACGACTGGACTTAATGTCAGGGGAAAACCGTTACCTAACCTTTACCTGGGGTGCTATAGTGCCATATTTTGGAAATATAAGGATATCATAGCTCACAAATTTTTGCATTAAAGGAAAGTTTATGGTGTCTTGACTCTGCTTAACAACTTTGTTCATGCTTTCTGTTAAGTCTTACTTTAAAGTAAAAGTATAAAACACAGGATGTTGTCCATACTAGAATTCATGAATGCATCTACAGCAGAGGTGCTGATGGATTCCATGCACTAATGATTCCTTGATGCTGAATGGCACAGGAGCCCAGGTTTATGCAGAATTTTTCTGAACAGAAGGATCCTTTAAAATGTTGATTTTTTTCAGTGCCTACGTCAACTTTTTCTGTACATGAATCACTTTCTCCTGTAATGTAGATTCCTAAAGTTTGCAGAAATCAATTCCAGTATCACCTTGCTGTCGTCATGGACAGGATTGATTTCAGGGGAAAGTTTACACCATCTTCATAGCAGTCAGTGCCATCATCAATAATGCAACCTTTTTGTTGTAAAGAACTGAAGCAATTTCTCTTCTCAGAGATGTTTGCCCCTTTCCCTTTGATTGGTTATTATTTGATCTTTTCTATAACAAGCAGTTTCCTCTTACTGCATTTCCCAGAAACATTGAGTCATCTCCTCTATAGCATCTAGAAGTGGAAGAGATGAATTACTTTTTGTTGTTCCATAACTTTGCTGCACAAGATATTTGGGCATACATTTTATATAGGGATGCACAGTTTTATAAACATGTCCTCGAATTTAATAGTATGCACTTCTGTATCATTTTCTGATGCTCTTTCCCATTTTCTGTGCAAATATAACCATAACGACAGCCATAGCAATAATACAGCTAAACTTCAGTTCAAAAGATTTATCTGGATATTATACCCCATTCCTTTCCTTATGTTGTTCCATGATGAACAGGAGCAATAATTAGAGATCAGTAACTAATTCACTTGGAATCAGTCATGCCTCTGCAAGAACTCTCATTGTTAAACCTTTGTGAACTGCTGACCTGAAGGTTGGGTTGCTGATATAGTTCAAATCTGTGAGACGGAGTGAGCTTCCATCTATCAGCTCTAGCTTGCGGGGATGTGAGATAAGTCCCCCAGTAACACATCCGGCATTCCCTAGGCAACATCTCAGTAGATGGCCAATTCTCTCACACCAGAAGTGAAGCGACCTCCACCAGCCCTTTTTAGTTAGAGGGAATTAGCAGTTTGTGTTCAGTCTTGATAGCCTCTCTCCCTTTGAAGCCTCTGTCGCCCAGCCCCTTTAAGAATCTCCTCAGGGGTGCAACCTTAGACAAGGCACTTCTGTGTCAGAGTAATTTGCAGCGCAGCAGTAGTTGGATGGAAAGCCATTATCTCACCTCCCGGAGACCCTCGCTTTCGAGTTTCAGCCCAGCCACTGATAGTTCCACACTTTCAGCAATGTCTGGCAGTCTCCCCCTCAAGCTTCAAGATTTATGGCTCCACACTTCTCACTTCTGGCCACCAATCAGTCAGGCTCCAGCATGCCCCGCTTGCAGCTCTGCTTCTCCAAGAATCAATCTTCCACCGAAGACACGCCAAAGCAGGCTCACCAGAACAGCGGGTCCCATCTCTGGTCACACTTGCAGCTCCAACTTTTTCTCCACTCCAAACTCCAGTCTGTGCTCTGGTCCAGTCTACGATCTGGGCCCATAACCAAATGTCAGAGTAATTTGCAGCGCAGCAGTAGTTGGATGGAATCAGTGGAACGCAGAACGAAGAGACACCCAGAGACGTTAGTAAAACTATATACAAAGTTTTACTGACTTCAGTAATAATCAAGACAAACAGACTTGCAGATAATAGACGAACACAGGACTTGACTCTCACTCTAAGCAGACAGCACTTGACTCAGAACAGAACTGAACAGATCTGATGCAATCAGCAATGCACACACACTTATGTCTGGACACTCCCTGGTTCCAGCCACACATCAAGGACATCACAGCTTCTTAGTAATTAATTCTTTTCAGACTATGTTACACTCTGGATGACGCAATCAGTATACAATACAGGAAAGACACAAATTGCATTTAAACACTATCAATACACAAATCCCACATTAACATTCTGGTTCTTGGGGTAGTCAGCCTTTTCATGACTGAAATGTGAAGAGAGATGAAGGTTGGAAATTCTACAAAATAGCACTTCCAGTCGGAGTTGTATTCAAGTCCAGTCAGAGTTAAATATTGAGACCATCTTAGAGGCAGTTGAACATCACACAAGAAAGAGACAATAGAATAAATAAAGATGCAAGAGCACCAGTTTGCCCAGAACTGTATTTATCTCTCAAAGACTTTACCTCTCCTCATAAAGACTATGTAGTGAGACTCAGGAAGTGAGAAAGTCTACCATTCTTGTCAGTTAATAAATTCCTGTTCGATTCAACTATATAGTTTCTGATCCATTCCCTGAACAGCCAGTTCACCTTTCAAGTAATTAAGATAGTGTGGGGGCAGAACAGGATCGGTAACTATTTCACTTGAGTTAATTTCTTTTAAATAGTGTATCAGAATTCTCAATGTTCTCATGTTTGGGCTGTAAAAAGTTATTTTAAAATGTAAGAAATCAAAAATGACAGTAGATTCAGTGGAAGGCTTTGACTGCTTATTCCTTAAAAATCAAGGCTGGATATACATTGAATCTCGGTTTAAATTATGTTAATGCCAATTTTCAATTCTTCTTTCTGAGAAATCCCTTCTTTTTAGCACCTTTATAGTAGGCTAATTCTGATGCTGGAGGAAAATCCTGAGAGTGCCTTGGACCGCAAGAAGAATCAACCAATCCATCATCCAGGAAATAATGCCCGGCTGCTCACTGGAGGGAAGGATAGTAGAGGCAAAGATGAAGTATTTTGGCCACATCATCAGAAGACAGGAAAGCTTGGAGAAGATCACGATGCTGGGGAAAAAGGAAGAGAGGCCGACCAAGGGTGAGATGGATGGACAGTATCCTTGAAGTGACTGGCTTGACCTTGAAGGAACTGGGGGCGGTGATGGCCAACAGAGAGCTCTGGCGTGGACTGGTCCATGAGGTCACGAAGAGTTGGAAACAACTATGCAACTGAGAGAGAGAGAGATAGTAGGCTAATAAAGGATAGTCTTTTTTTTGTTAACAACAGCATATTCAATTTGGACAATGTATTTGGACTAGGAATGCACTTATTAATTTATGTATTGCTTTTCAAAGCAAAACACACAAATATTACAACCCCAATTTAATAAATTTACTAAGAAAACCCTTAAAGCCGGATAATTGTTCAGAGAACACGACCTTTAAAAACTGAGACATTAAAGGCAGGTATTTCTGTCTGTATGTGTGCATGTAGGGAAGGGGACATTTTTATCCCATTTTATTTTGGGAGTAGATGACTCACGTGTTAATGCACTTTCTAATGTTACTGCTATTTTATTTAATCCACCCATGTAAGTTCTATTTCCATGCTTCACTGGGACCTTTTATAGACACAGAAGGGTTTGTGCTTTGGCACATTTCCACTATTGGGCCGTCGTCATCTCAATCGTTCAGTCGTTTTCAACTCTTCGTGACCGCATGGACCAGTCCACGCCAGAGCTCCCTGTCGGCCGTCGCCGCCCCCAGTTCCTTCAAGGTTGAGCCAGTCACTTCCAGGATACCGTCCATCCATCTCGCCCTTGGTCGGCCTCTCTTCCTTTTTCCTTCCATTTTCCCCAGCATCATGATCTTCTCCAAGCTATCCTGTCTCCTCATGATGTGGCCAAAATACTTCAGCTTTGCCTCTAATGTCCTTCCCTCCAGTGAGCAGCCGGGCATTATTTCCTGGAGGATGGACTGGTTGGATCTTCTTGCAGTCCAAGGCACTCTCAGGATTTTCCTCCGGCACCAAAGTTCAAAAGCCTATTGGGCCAGGAGAACAATATTTCCTTTTTCCGCTTGTCTGTCCAGCCCTGGAGTCCAATAAAAAAGAGAGACAAAAGGAGCATTTCTCTACCAAGGTGAGGAATGGATGTCTGGATGAAATGGAAATGGAGATGCTCACAGGCATCCCATCTCTTATAGGTATCTTCCTATCAGCTACCAATTGCCAGCAACAACCAGAGAAGGGGTTTGAAGTTGGAGGTACCATCTGGCACCATTCATTCTGCTGCCACTTATCAGGGATCTCACTTGAAAAGCCATAGTACACCACTATGTGCTGAACAGGGTGATATCTGAGTTAAATGGGACTAAAGAATAATTGTTTTCATCATTGAGGCTTACCTACCTGGCTGCTTACTATCAAATCAGTCTTGGTAGTAATAGTAGCCATGAACAAAGGATCAGTTTAAGCAGTTAGTCCCAATGGTCAAGACATTTTATTGAGAATTGGGGGGAAAGGCTATAATTACCATTTACTACTATTAAGGAGCCCCCAGATGGCGTAGTGGACTAAGTGACTTGAAGGTTGGGTTGCTGACCTGAAAGCTGCCAGGTTCGAATCCCACCTGGGGAGAGTGTGGATGAGCTCCCTCTATCAGCTCCAGCTCCATGCGGGGACATGAGAGAAGCCTCCCACAAGGATGGTAAAAACATCCAAAACATCCGGGCGTCCCCTGGGCAATGTCCTTGCAGACGGCCAATTCTCTCACTCCAGAAGCAACTCCGGTTGCTCCTGACATGAAAAAAAACAAAACAAAAACATTCCTATTCAGATTATAACTGCATTTTGTTTTTGAAGAATTTACCAAACTTCCCAAATTCCTTCATATTCTGAATATGAAGTTTTCAAACATTCCACAGTGTAAGAAAAAGAAATGCGACATTTCTCTATCCCTTGAGATAAGCAGCACCATCCCCTTTCACTGTCGGTGTTGCCTCTCTGCACTATCCTCCACAAATTCTAAATAATGCAGGATGTTTACATGTGTACAGCATCTCTCCACTGCAGACATTCAGTCTTCAGTTCATATAGGATGCTAGGGAGAGCAATGAAGTGGTAGGGGTGGCACACTCTTCCACATTTTGCTCCTTCACAGTTCTTGACACAATGGGAAGAATAAAAACACCACAAAGACGAATTTATGGTTGAAGTCCTGTAAGTAAGTTTCAGCAATTTTGACTTCAAAGCAATTTTTCAATTGTTATTTGTTTGTTTGTTTCTTTGTTTTTGTTTTGCTGGCTATAATACTAGATGGTATCTAGGGTCTATGGACCATATAGATCAATGATGGGCAACCTTTTGTGCTTGGTGTGTCAAAATTCACCAAAAAAACCTAGCATGACTTGGGTGGTGTGTCACTTTGAGAAAAAAAACCCATAATTTTGCAATATGTATAGTTTAAATAACAAAAATATATAATTGTAATATATAACTGTATTTAATAAAGCAAAAACTATTTACTCCCATTATTTCCATGTACAACAATCTATGGTACCTCGTGCAGTTTCCACACTGATTTCTCTCTATTCTAGTTTCAATGTAGTCATGAATAATAAATAATATAATAATAATATAATAGTAATAATATGATAATATACTGCATATATATATATATATATATATATATATATATATATATATATATACATAATGTACACAACAAAACCACTGGACCAAATCACACCAAATTTGGCCACAAAAGACATAGTCATCCAATCAATCTGCATGCGACAGCGTGTCAGCAAAAATGGCTAGGCGTGTCAGTGCTGACACGCGTGTCATAGGTTGGCCATCACTGATGTAGATACTCCACTCAGAATTCCTCATTGCCATAAAATAATCTGAATGGAGTCCAGCTGTTCATATGAATCCACAATTGACAGTGTAACTAGTTTCTGTTCAGGTTTTCCAGACTTGAATCCCTTCATATATTCATTAGGGTGAGCAGGGATTGTATTTTAATTTATTCAATGAGTCCAAGACATTTTGATGCATGTCTTACCAAATATTATGATTTTACAGAAAAAACAAGGCAATTGATTAGAATTCAGAGCAAGACAATTCACTGTGATTTCAGTAGTCAATAACACACATCTGACATTCTACTATCAATGTAATGATACAACATTTAAATAATCACAGAGTGCTGTAATTGATTGCAACCCTATAAAATTGTAGAAATGTCATTCACACTAAAGATGCAAACCACGCTTGGCTAGCATCATGCTGCAATGGTGTTCATTTTTTAAACTAAGCTCATGTGGGGGCTGGGCTGTGGCACAGGCTGGTGAACAGCCTGCTGCAATAAATCACTTTGACCATGAGGTCATGAGTTCGAGGCCAGCCCATGGCGGGGTGAGCACCCATCAATTAAAAATAAAAAATAGCCCCTGCGCATTGCTGACCTAGTTGCATCTATCAAGTAGGAAATAAGGTACCACTTATAAAGTGGGGAGGCAAATTTAACTAATTTACAACCTTGGAATGAGGAAGTGCCATCACAGTAGATGATGAAGCAGCTGCTCCCCCCTGTGGCCAGAATCGAACATCCTCTCAGGAGAAGGTTAAATTGCCTCTGCGTCTGTCTCTGTCTCAGTTCTATGTGTATATGGTCATTGAATGTTTGCCCTATATGTATATAATGTGATCCACCCTGAGTCCCCTTCAGGGTGAGAAGGGCGGAATATAAATACTGTAAATAAATAAATAAATAAATGTGCAATTCCTGCTTATTTATATCAGAACCAAAATTTCAATATGAATTTTGAAGACCAAACTGGGATAATCGCAATGAAGAAAATTTCAAAATTTAGAGAAAAGATGCTTTGAAGTGATAAAGTTCATAAAATATCTTAAGGAGAGTGCTCAATGCCAGGTCCAGAAAATATATTTGTTTAGATAATTGATCAAACTATGATATGGAAGTCAATATATTGTCATCAGCACTATTTGTGGGGACATGAGAGAAGCCTCCCAGCTAACAAATCCTGGCATCCCTTGGGCAACGCCTCTGTAGACTGCTAATTCTCTCACACCAGAAGTAATTTTCAGTATGTTCTCAAGTCACTTCTGACATGAATAAAAAAGCACTATTTGTCATCATGGGAGTTAGAGCTGGAAACTAATTTTTGACATAATACATGTAAGTGAAGATACATTGGTTTAAAGTAGAGATTAGCAAACTAGGTTGGGCATAAAATATGAAGATATGATTCTCTAGGGAAAAATTACAATAATGCTTGGTAAAGTTGAAGACAGTAGACAAAGAGGAAATCAATTTTTCCAGATAGGTAGTCCCAATCAAGAATATCACTTCCCTGATTTTGCCATATATAAACAGAGGGAAGCTGGAAGGTCTGGGAATGAAATGCGGGCAAGGTTGGAAGATTATCTTTGGGGATACTTATCCTAGTTTTGGAGAGATGGGGTTTCCAGATACCCTGATAGGTTCAGGGATGAGAGACAATGAGTGCTCAGATACTCTGATGGGTCTGAGGATTTAGACAAAGGAGTGAAAAGGCAGGTTGATGGTTTTAGGTTTTTGCCAACTATGGGTCTTTTGTGGGGCAGGGGAAAATGGCTGATGGTTGATCACTGCATATTATGATGGTATTGTAACACCCCTAAGCAGCGTGAACACTGGAAACCAACAAGGAGGCCAGTAAACTATCTAATATCTTTATTAAAGCAATAAAAGTTCTAAACAAATATAAGCAGAGTATATAGTCAAGCAGTTGACCTTTTAGAAAAGATCAAAATTAGTCCAATAAAATGAAGTTATGTGTCCAGTATTAGAGTTTAAAGTCTATAATCCAAATGACTGAAACACACTCAAACTCTTTGGAAGTTTGAGTGGGGAAAAAACAAGGTTTCGCAGGAAGATTCTTGAAGTAAAGTCCAGAACAAGGATTCAAGGCTAGGCAAGGTATTTCGTGATGGATCTGAAAACGCAGTCCAAACTTGGCAAGGAGTGGGACGCAACTCCCAGACTACTCGTGAGTAAACGCACCAGTGGGCCGCTTGGAAGCTCAGGAACAAGAGACGATGTTCTTTAGTCAATAGTCACGTTGACACTGCGATAGGGAAAGCTCAGCGCAGAACTTTTATTGAAGTTCAAGAGCTCCCCCCAAGCAGGTGTTTGACTCTCCAAATCTTCCCAGAGAACAGAGTTGTTTCCAAATCACACCAGATGCCTGCCTCCCTGAAACTTCCCAAGAGAACTGATTTAGCCACAATCGCTTCTCTCCGCTAATCTCTCACTTCTCCTTAAAATCTGTCTTTGGGAGTGATCTGTTTTGAGAAAAGCCCTTCTATCAAACACCAAACTTTCCGGAGAACCAGGCTCCATTTCAAGGACGTCCCTAATTGGCTCTGGCATGGAAATGTCAACAGGAGACATCTGGAAAGGGATGGAATCTTGCTGAGATGGAAGAAAGCCCAAATCCTTTTCAGTTTGATCTATGATGGCTGCGGGGTCATGGGCCAAAGGTGCCTGAGACATCACAGGTATGATGGTACAAGTAAGGGGAAATGTGTGGTGCTCATGCAACTCAAAGCAAGACCCCTGCATGATTTTGTGGAATTTTTGGAGTGGCAGTTGAGGGGACCACATCAGACCCCTGTTTGAAAACACCACCAATTCTATAATATTATCATTCTGTCTATAATTACATGATTCTGATTCTATATAAATTGAAAATGTATTTAAAATAAAAAATAGATTTCATTTTGCAACACCTTATTTTAAAGGGTATTTTATATTTACCTGCTCTGCTATCTGGTGAGTTGGTTTTTGAAACTGAAAATGGCAAGAAGGTAGAATAATGGGATGAGATTGTGATGGTAATTTGTAATAATATCTAGACTAATATTTGAAGGTGAACCATGAGTTGACATGGACTATTCCAGCTGGGCAAATGAAAAACATGATTGACTGCTGTAGTTAGTTGTCAAAGCAGATTAATGGCAACTATTACTTATGAGTTGCACAATGTTAGCCTCCAACCAAAAGATTAGTCACAAGACAGAATTGCTCTGAACTTTGCACTGGAAAGAAAAAGTATAAGGCTGAGATAAGTGTACCAGAAATAACAAAGTAGAAGATTTAGATCAACCTATTTATATTTGAAATAAGATAACTCTGCATCTTCTTTTTTAAAAAATTGAATCTAAGCATAATCAGAAATGGCAACCAATCATGTGGCATTCAATTAGGTAGGTATCATATTTTAACCCTGACCATATTTTACATTAAGACATGTCTACCTTTTATATTGTTGATTTTAAAGATAAGTCAGAGAGTGGTACATGTCAGCAGAATAAGAAGAAATATGTAAAAGATGCTATAAGAGTTCATATAAATTCATTGAACTGACTCAACATTCTTTAGCTTTTCTTCAAAAGCATTCTTCATTTGCAGCTTCAGCTACAAATAATACTTTTTTCCCTTCTAATTACCTTCTGTCTCTCATTGGACACTAATGTTTTCTCATATCGTACAATGCTTGCTCATAAAACTGGAATCCAATATTTAATTTACACTTCCACATATATTCCACATTATTCTAATGCTTTTTCTATCAGTAGTTGTAACATTTTATTGTGTGTATATGTGTGTGTGGAAGGGGTGCATGCGTCTACCATTTAGAAATAATTTCTTCATTGAGCTCCTGGGAAAATAGAAGAATCTCTGCTGGTTTCAACCAAAGGCTACTAATGCTAGTTCACAATTCTGTTTCCTCTGGTGGCTGACAGCATTCTCATTGGAATTACAATCATGGGGATTGGTGAGCAATGGCCCTATTGTTATCCCTAGCAACTGATTTTTAGAGACTTGTCATCTCATATAACCATCACAACCACCCCCATTCAGACAGCTATGATTCTGGATAGGATAGGCTGTTCTGCAAGCTGCTGGTATAATTTCAGACAGAATAAAGTACCACCATATCCATCACTGTCATTAAGATATGAATGGCTCTGTATTCTTTACTTCACCTTTTCTCCTCGATACCTTGCCATAGTGTGAAAACTATTTTTGCCTCCAAAAATAATTATTATAGGAAGAATAAAAGAGGGAGAGGTATATTAAATTTCCATTATTATCATTCTTTTTCTTTATAAATCACTAGCTGTGCCCAGCCACGCGTTGCTGTGGCAAAGTATGGTGGTATGGGAAATAAAGTATTGAGGAATTGGTGGTAGTTAAGGTAAAGGGTAAAGGTTTTCTCCTGACATTGTCCATTATAAATGGGTTATATAGCTGTGTGGAAGGGCCTTGAGTCTACACTGCCATATAATACAGTTGAAATCAGATAATCTGTATTTTATAGGCAGTGTGGAAGAGGCCTAAGTGAGGCCTAACTCTGCCTGTCCCCTGGGCTGAGTGGGTTGCTAGGAGACCAAGTGGGCGGAGCTTAACCTTCTAACTGGCAGCAATCGGATAAAAATAATTATTCCTCTCCCTCTAATTAGGACTTTATTTTTCTTTTCTTTTTGTTGTATGAACGTAGAGGCATGGATGAGGGGTTGTGCTGCCAAGTTTAGTGTTTCTGGGATGTGCAGTTTTGTTGTTTTGTCCTAGGCCGAAATTTTATTACCCTTTTATATATATAGAAGAGTGCTTATCGGCTTGCAACCGAGGGTACATCTTGGCTGTAGAATTAATGCAGTTTGACACCACTCAAATGTAATGGCTCAATGCTCTGGAATCTTGGGAATTTTAGTTTGGTGAGTCACCAAGGCTTTGGCAAAAAAGGCTAAAGATCTTGTAAAACTACAAATCTCATTATTGCATAGCACTGGATAATGGCAGTTAAAGTGGTGTCAAATTGCATTAATTCTACAATCCAGATGGAACAAAAGATAAGGCAAGCTTATCCTTCTTCAGTTACACACACACAATGTATACTGCCTTCATACCAATTTTATGTCAATGGATATATGCAAAAATAAAAAACTTAATTGAAAAAGGTTAATGTGTTTAGTTAAATCATGAAACATAAAGAACTAATTCAACTCATTAACATTAGAAGGGATATACAACTAAGGTTGATGCTTAATTTCCATTTAAATTTAAGTTAAATGTCTGCATGATTGCAGCTGAAAAAATGCCATCCACAGTTTGACTCCAGGCTTATCTCTCACTGTATGCCTGTTTTGAACTTGTGAAAGCATTTAAAATGTTTTTTTTAATCCCCAGCATCAAAACAGTTCTTGTTTTTCTTTTCTTACTCACTTTCAATTTCAACACCAGTCAACACCTGGGTTCCCTGCTGGGTTTTTGCAAGACTGTAATGGATTAAGAAGATAAAACTCAGTTTTGGGAGATATGTGAAAGGACCCTATGCAGGGTCCAGTGTAAAACAGGAAATACAATTGATGAAGTGGTTTAAATAGTGAAACCCAATGCTGGGAAGCCAAAGACCTCATCCCACGAGGACGGAAAAGTGCAGGGAATCTTACTGTAACATGTGGTTCTGTTCCATTTTTAAGGGAAACTGATATTTTAAACTCTATCACATGTGATGTATTTTGACCATTTCTACTGTAATCCTCCACATTTTGAGCTTTCACATGGGCGAGTGTAGTCCTTGCTAATTTCATATTCTTCTTCTTTATTTTTTTTTAAAAAAGAGAAATTTTACAGTTTGAAATTAAGTCTAAAAAGGGAGAATACAGCAATATATCAAAATTGTGCAATTCCTGATGAATAAATTAATATAAATTATTGTAAAAGTTTCATGAAAGAGGACTACTGACAGGAAAAGGAGCATCGAGGCTCATTTTGAGACCATCTACAAGAACGCCTACTGTAAACATTACTAAAATGAATTAGCATGGGCGAATCTGTCAGTTTCCATCCCACATGTAGATAAGCACCTTTAGCAGTTTCCATGTACATCAGGAGCTCTGAAGATGATTGTTCCCTAACTCCAGAATCTTCTCTTTCCAAACAGGATGACCGGCAAAAGTAGTTTTGAGTCATATGATGGGCTTCATGAGACCATAACATTTTTTTAATGGGTCATGAATTTTTTAATGGGTCATGCATAGTGAGATTCAGACTTTGGATAGCAAAACCCTGGAGCACAGATACCAAGTCCCAGTAAGTGGGTTGCTAGTACCGGCAGTGGGCTGCCTGTGGATCCGTACCTGGTGAAACCAAGAAACTATAAACCCAATTTCCCCAATCAAGAGATCTCACCAGTTGAGAGGTGAAAAGCGGAGAGAAAGTCAGAAAAGACAACTATTGGGCCGTCATCGTCGTCTCACTCGTTCAGTCGTTTTCGACTCTTCGTGACCTCCTGGACCAGTCCACGCCAGAGCTCCCTGTCAGCCGTCACTGCCCCCAGTTCCTTCAAGGTCAAGCCAGTCACTTCAAGGATACCGTCCATCCATCGCCCTTGGTCGGCCTCTCTTTCTTTTTCCTTCCATTTTCCCCAGCATCATGATCTTCTCCAAACTTTCCTGTCTTCTCATGATGTGGCCAAAATACTTCAACTTTGCCTCTAATATGCTTCCCTCCAGTGAGCAGTCGGGCATTATTTCCTGGAGGATGGACTGGTTGGATCTTCTTGTGGTCCAAGGCACTCTCAGGATTTTCCTCCAGCACCAAAGTTCAAAAGCGTTTATCTTCTTTCGCTCAGCCTTCCTTATGGTCCAGCTCTCGCATCCATAAGTTACTATGGGGAATACCATTGCTTTGACTATGCGGACCTTCGTTGCCAGTGTGATGTTTCTGCTTTTCAGTATTTTATCAAGGTTGGCCATTGCTCTCCTCCCAAGAAGTAGACGTCTTCTGATTTCCTGGCTGCAGTCTGCATCTGCAGTGATCTTTGCACCTAGAAATATAAAGTCTGTCACTGCCTCCATAATAAACTAAATAATAAACTATGGCATGTTCTTGGTGGTATAGGGATACCAAGTCACCTTGTCTGTCTCCTGAGAAATCTGTATAAAGACCAAGTAGCCACAGTAAGAACAGATCACGGAACAACAGACTGGTTCAAGATTGGGAAAGGAGTATGGCAGGGCTGTATACTATCGCCCTACCTATTCAACTTGTACGCAGAACACATCATGCAACGTGCGGGTCTTGACAAATCCAAGACTGGAGTTAAAATTTCTGGAAGAAACATTAACAACCGTAGGTATGCACATGATACCACTCTGATGGCTGAAAGCGAGGAAGAGCTGAGGAGCCTTATCACCAAAGTGAAAGAAGAAAGTGCAAAAGCTGGGCTGCAGTTAAACATCAAGAAAACCAAAATCATGGCAACCAGACCGATTGACAACTGGCAAATAGAGAGAGAAAACACACCATAGTGTATGTTTATTTAAGGGTTATATTGTAATAAAAGGGGAAGATACCTGCTGCTGGTTTCCTCCGTATCTCCAATCATTCACAAAATCGATTCCTGCAGGGTCCAGACTCTTCCCGCCATGGCTTCAACTTAGGATTTATTTATATTTTATAGCCGGGGTGGGGGGTGGGGGTTGATTCTCAACATCAACTCTGTCTGTAAATTGTTTTTAAAGAAACATGGTGCCCTGCGTCTGATGAGGTCCCAAGAACAAGCAAGAAAGAGACTTGTAAAAACACAAGAGAAGTCAGCCTTAATGAAAGAACCACCTGAAAGATGTATAATTTATTGGCTGTACAGCTCTGTCTCTTATTTAATTAATAATAACTTAATTAATACCTTGATTCTGCTATTAATACTGAAATTCCAACTTAAGCCAATCACTTTAGCTAAAAAAATTAATTAGGCTGCCCCTTTCCACTAGAAAATGAAATTTTAATTGTCAATTTGATTTAGTTTAATTAGCAAGTTCCCCTGTCTCTATCTACCTCAGGTTTCATTATTAGTCTCCAAAGAACTCCATAAAGTTCTGTCATTTTTGTTTAACAGTTTTGAAAATAACCATTTTAGCTCCAGATTCCTGATCTGCTTTTGTGGGGTAAGGAGAGCAGGAGAGCAATGTCTAGTTTTGAAGGATAGTTTATGTAACCATGATCCTTCATTCTGCCAACATACACTGATATAGTAGATTCTCAGTCAACCAGAACTTAAGCAATTCGTACTCTCAAGTATCTGGCAGCATAGATGGGACCTGAGAGTCTACTGTATGTATATTAATAGAAACTATGAGCCAAAGCTGAAAAAGGTAATTCAATAAATATCACAAATAAAATATGAACAAATCACAACCAATGGAAAAGACAACAATGATCTGCCAAGGACGATGCAGATATAAGTGAACCGGTAGAGTTGGCATTTTGGTTGACATGGGAATAGGAATATTACAAGTACTCACAAATGTCATCCTAAATCAGTACATTCCTTTGTTCCTGACACATCAAGAATATTTTGTGGGAACACTAAACCCATTGCTGGTTTTTCAGTCAAATTACAAGAATGAGCAAGAACTCTCTTCGGTTTTGCTGTTGTTGTTTTAGTTTTACCAATTAGTTGGAAACTGATGGGATGGTAAGGACTAACTAGTCCAACCTCTTGAATTGCAGCAACATAACTAAATTCCTCCTGAAAATTGTCTATCCACTCTTTGTGTAAAGACCTCTAAATATGAAGTCAACCACCCTCTTAGGTGATATATTCCACTGTCAAACAGTTCTTATACTAAAAAAGCGCCGGGCTGTGGTGCAGCTGGCTAGTAACCAGCTGCTATAAATCACTACTGACCGAGAGGTCATGAGTTCGAAGCCCGGGTCGGGTTAAGCCTCCGACCATTAATAGCCCCGGTTTGCTGTTGACCTATGCAGGCCCGAAAGACAGTTGCACCTGTCAATTAGGGAAATTTAGGGACACTTTATGCGGGAGGCTAATTTACAACACCATAAAACTGCCAGCAAAACACGAGGAAAGGAATGCGGAAGTACAGCCACTTCTGGACAGTGAAGCAACAGCTCCCCCTGTGGCTGGAATCGTGAAGCTGGAAAAATGTTTAAAAAAATGCCTCTGAGTCTGTCTAATGTATGTTGTTTGTCTGTTGGCATTGAATGTTTGCCATATATGTGTTCATTGTAATCCGCCCTGAGTCCCCTTCGGGGTGAGAAGGGCGGAATATAAATACTGTAAATAAATAAATAAATAAATAAATAAATAAATAAAAAGTCTTCCTAATGTTTAGGTGAAAGCACCTTCTTCTGATCTACATTTCCAACAGAGATTTCTAGAATCTTTATATATCCTGAAAAGTTTAGTTGAGATCAAATGTCACATTAACAGCATCTAATGGAAAAAATCTCCTAAGTCAACACTTGGCCAGAGTGAAATGAAAGGATTATGCCAAAGTCAAGAAACATACTAAATGCAGAAGTCAGAAGCAAACAAATAGGAAGAATACTGAAGCCAACAGTTTCATGTGTCTAGCATGGGAAGAAACCGTTTCGCCCACATCTATGGCAGGTATAGAGATGGTTTCAATGCTTATCCATGGAATGCAATCAATTCAAAAGACATTTTATGACATCTAGGTTTCTATGCACTAGGATTTAAATGTAGACCTTGTTCCACATGCAGTAAAGAATGAAAAACCTTGTCGTGACATACTGAATCTTGGGACATGACCAATGGAAAAGTTTTGCTATTGATTAAGGAAAGGCTTTACTACATAGGGTTGTGCAAGCATTCTTGGAACAAAAACAGCATGATAGTTTTTGTGAAGTTCTGAGTCCCGTCCCCCCTTGCAGTGGTCCATGTTTATGTGTTTGAAAGTAAACGGCAGAAAATCTGAAGCCAGGTATATTGTTCTCTCTCTGTAGTTATTCAGCTCAAGTTAATTTAAAAGACCCAATGGAAAATGCTGGGAGACTCCAAAGTGCAGTTTTGCCATAAGCAGCAACACTATTCAGCTGCACAGTCTTACTCAACAATATTGTAATGTACCAAAGAGGGAAAATTCTGCTGACTTTGTTTATCAAAGTAGGATTTTACTACTTGTTTACTCCCACAAGTATTATGATGTCAATAAAATTAAGATCCAGGCAAGTAAAAGGGAATGGAAATTGTGAATATTCTTATCTGCGAGTAAGCCAGTTGTGAAAAGAATAGAATGGATTTTCTTTCCTGTTAAGAAGACAACTCTCTTCATAATAATAATAATAATAATAATAATAATAATAATAATAATAATAATAATAATAATAAAAGAGAAAGAAGAAAAAAACCGCTTCATCATAGAGGAGTAACATAAGCCATGATGTGGTGTGAGAAGGCGATCCACAGCCCAAAAGCTGCTTCCTAAGAACAGTTACAGTAGAGTCTCACTTATCTAAGCTCAACGGGCTGGCAGAAGCTTGGATAATAAGGAGGGATTAAGGGAAAGCTTATTAAACATCAAATTAGGTTATGATTTTACAAATTAAGCACCAAAACATCATGTTATACAACAAATTTGACAGAAAAAATAGTTCAATACGCAGGAATGTTACATTGTAATTACTGTATTTACGAATTTAGCACCAAAATATCACAATATATTGAAAACATTGACTACAAAAATGGCTTAGATTATCCAGAGGCTTGGATAAGCGAGGCTTGGATAAGTGAGACTACTGTACCGGAGTTGCTTCTGGAGTGAGAGAATTGGCCGTCTGCAAGGACGTTGCCCAGGGGATGCCCAAATGTTTTTTTTTTTTTAATATTTTACCATCCTTGTGAGAGGCTTCTCTCATGTCCCCGCATGGAGCTGGAGCTGATAGAGGGAGCTCATCCGTGCTCTCCTGGGTGGGATTCGAACCTGGCAGCCTTCAGGTCAGCAACCCAACGTTCAAAACACGAGGCTTTTATCCCCTAGGCCACCAGAGGCCTACTGTCTGGATTTAATTTAATTGTTATGCTGGAACAATTAAGAGATCAATCAATACTCTCTTCATCAAAATAAATTATCAAAGGAAGGGACCAACACATTCACATTTTGTAAGTAATACAACTTTAGGATATTTGTTTAATAGGTGGGATATAAACATGAAAATTAAAAGATATAATATAAACATGGATTTCTAATTTATAATCAGAGAGTGTTGAGAGAGGAGACATTTGCTTTTTTGGAATATTGTTGGATTACATCTCGCATCAATTCTAGCTGGCATAAGAAACAGTGAGGGTCATGGAGTTGCAATCATGTATTGTTCTCTTGCACTAGCTAATAGGACCAATTAATACATTTAAGTCAGCAGTGGAAAGAAAATCCAGCCTTTGTTAAATAAAAGCTTGGGAAAATAAGACTACTTTGTCCTAACATTTACATGTAAATAAATATCTATGCAGGGCCATAGCAAAAAATAAAAATAAAAAAATGGGTGGGGGGTTGAAACTTTTTTTAGTTAATCATGAAGAGTAGTTCCATAATGCAAAATAAATTAGAAATCAGGCTTCATTGATAAACTTCAGTGGACACTCAAGACAGATAAACTTCAGTGGACACTCATTGGGATTTGGTTAACTACTTAAAATTCATGAGTAAACCAGGTTTTTTTTGGCGACAATCCTGTAATATGGTTTCAGACAAACTTGTCCCAAAAGCTAGGAGTCAACACAAAAAAGATTATCTGTGTAGGAAGCACTTATCTGACCCCTTCCAACACCAAACATAAGAAACTATGGAAGTTTTTTACCATGACATTTAAACTGATGGGAAGGTTCATGTCTAAGAAAACTCATAATTTGAACTGAGGAAAAGTAAGAAGTGAAAGTAAATGAACTCCACATTTCTTATTTTATAAATTCAGAAATGCTACATTTTTAAAAGAAACTAGGTATGTTAGTATTTCACACACACATTTCTCAAACCCATACATCTGAAGCCCTTTTCCATAGAGACATAAGTGGAACTATAAGGTTTATAGATGTGTGCTGAACTTATTTGGCTTCAGGGCATAAGTCTTGTTCCTTCCAAGAGAAGAGTTTAAAGCAGAAGGAAATGGAAACTTAAAGCTGGCTGACTGTTTGCAACCTAGAGAAGCTCACTGACTTCCATGAATCAGACTAGCTTTTGCATATTATATTATGTAAAACATTTCCAGCTATATTCATCAATCTACTATTTATAATTGAGCCATACAATGTTGCTTTAGGGTAAAACCTGGTTCGTGCAAGAGAAAAAAAGAAAGAAAGAAGGAAGGAAAGGAGGAAAGAAAGAAGGAAGGAAAGAGGCAACATCGCAACTCTAACTTGGACAACCATGGAGACAAATTTGCTTGTATAAAGTTAGATGGTGGTCAGATGGGTCTTTAGGTCAGAAATGGGTTAAAATTTCTCTCTCCACAAGAAAAGAGTTAGTTCGCCCTATTGAAGAAAGGAAGCTATGCTTATTAGCCCTGCCATTGCTTTGGCCACTGGGAATACCATGCTCCTCCAATTTTGATCTTGAAGAAAATTGTAATTGTATCAACTTCTCACTGTGAGAAAATCTTTAAAAACATATAGATTTCAAATCCTATTCATTAGAATAATAATAATAATAATAATAATAATAATAATAATAATAATTTTATTCTTATATCCCGCCCCATCTCCCCGGAGGGACTCGGGGCGGCTTACATGGGGCCATGCCCAGACACGACAGCACAAATCAGATAAAACATTAAACCGAGCAGTAAAACTTCAACATGATTAAAAACAGTCATAAAAGTCAATATACACAATAATATTAAGATCCCGATTTGGGTCAAAAGATCCAGGCCAAGGTGCAAAGTAATATCAAGTTATCAGGGAGGGATAATTATGCAGCAGGTGTAATACTTAAAGTGCTGAATGAATCCTAAAAACAATCCAGAGGGTCTACTGCTTAATAGGTAAATAACATGATCCCACAAGGATCAGTCAACGAAGGCCTTCTGGAATAGCCAAGTTTTCAGGCTCTTCCTGAATGAGAGTAGGGTAGGGGCCTGCCTAATCTCCCTGGGGAGCGAGTTCCACAGCCGGGGGGCCACGGCGGAGAAGGCCCTCTCCCTCGTCCCCACCAACCGCAACTGCGAAGTTGGTGGAAGCGAGAGGAGGGCCTCCCCCGACGAGCGAAGAGGTCGTGCGGGTTCATAGGGGGAAATGCGGTCTCGAAGGTAGGTGGGTCCCAAACCGTTAAGGGCTTTGTAGGTGATAACCTGCACCTTGAATTGGGCTCGGAAAATAAATGGCAGCCAGTGGAGCTCTTTAAACAGCGGCGTTGAGCGCGTCCTGTAATCTGCCCCAGTTAGAAACCTGGCTGCCGATCGTTGTACTAGTTGTAGTTTCCGAGCCGTCTTCAAAGGCAGCCCCACGTAGAGCGCATTGCAGTAATCCAGTCTAGAGGTAACTAAGGCGTGGACCACCATGGTCAGATCTGACTTCTCGAGGTATGGTCGCAGCTGGCGCACAAGTTTTAGTTGTGCAAAGGCCCTCCCAGCCACGGCCGACACCTGGGCCTCAAGTGTCAGCGCAGTGTCCAGGAGGACCCCCAAGCTGCGGACCTGCGCCTTCAGGGGGAGTGCAACCCCGTCAAGCACAGGTTGCCACCCAATACCCCGATCAGACGTACGACTGACCTGGAGGACCTCTGTCTTGTCAGGATTGAGCCTCAGCTTGTTCGCCCTCATCCAGGCCAATACAGCGGCCAGACACTGGTCCAGTATCCGAGGGGCTTCCTTGGAATTAGGTGGAAAGGAGTAGTAGAGTTGGGTGTCATCCGCGTAGAGATGGCACCGCACTCCAAAACTCCGGATGACCTCACCCAGCGGTTTCATGTAGATATTAAAAAGCATGGGGGACAAAATGGAACCTTGCGGGACCCCACAGATCAATGGCCAGGGGTCCGAGCAGGTGTCCCCCAGCTTCACCAACTGGGAACGGCCCTCTAGGAAGGACTGGAGCCACTGCAGAACAGTACCCCCAAGGCCCATCCCGGAGAGACGTCCCAGAAGGATACCATGGTCGATGGTATCGAAAGCCGCTGAGATGTCCAAGAGAACCAGCAGGGTCACACTCCCCCTGTCCAGCTCTCTGCGGAGGTCATCCACCAAGGCGACCAAAGCCGTCTCGGTACTGTAGCCAGGTCTGAAACCAGACTGCGATTGGTCCAGAAAATCCGTATCTTCCAAGAATCCCTGGAGCTGGGAAGCAACCACCCGCTCCAAGACCTTGCCCAAGAATGGAAGGTTAGAGATTGGTCTGTAGTTACTGAGGTTAGCCGGATCCAAGGAGGCTTTCTTCAAAACAGGCCTCACCACAGCTTGTTTTAGGCCAAATAAATTATAATAAATTATTATAAAAAGGTGCTTTATGAATAACTAGCTGTGCCCTGCCACGAGTTGCTGTGGCCAATTGGAATTGCAGTGAATAGCCTCGCTGCTTCAAAGCCTGGCCGTTTTCTACATAGGGTATCCTTGCTAGGCCTGGTTGGATGAGATGGAGTAGCCTTGTGGTTTCCAAAGTCTGGCTTTGAAGCTGCAAGGCTGTTCAGTGTTAATCAAGGTGGGCCACAACGGGGTTGCTATATGTGTGGAATAACGTGCAGTGTGGTAGAAAGAACTATTGTCTGGTTGAGGCAGGTGTTGCCATGGATCTCCTTGATTAGCATTGAATAGGCCTGCAGCTTCAAGGTCTGCCTGGTTAGTACTTGGAAGAAACCTTTACTGGGACTTGTTAGCTGGGTGTGATTATTTAAATTGTTTAGCATTGAATGGTCTTGTAGCTTCCAAGCCTGGCTGCTTCCTGCGTGAGGGAATCCTTTGTTGGGAGGTGTTAGGTGGGCCTGGTTGTTTCCTGTGTGGAATTCCCCTGTGTTCTGAGTGTTGTTGTTTATTTAGTGTTGTGATTTTAGAGATTATATTGTTCTGTATTGTTATTAGAGCACAGTAATTATCATACATTATATTGATAATGTTATATGATTTGCCTGGAACAAGATTATATGAGGCCCCTTCTACACAATGGGTTAAAATTCAGACTGAAGTGGTGTTTCTTTTTTGTTTTGTTTTTTGCTGTGGCCTAGGAGGCAGCCTGGCTTTGAAGCTGCAAGGCTGTTTAATGTCAATCAAGGTGGGTTACAAAGGGGTGCATTCCGGTTTTTGGGGGTTTTTTGGCCCCATGGAGGTTAGGGATGTGTACTTTGTTTGTAAGAACGTAGAGACGTGGATGAGGGGTTGTGTTGTCAATTTTCTAGGTTGGGGGGCCTTTAGTTTTGTTGTTTTGCCCAGTGGAGCGATGTCATTCTCCTTTTAAATATATAGATAATGTGTCTAATGCCTTTGGTAAGCAGTCCAAATCTGGTGAACACCAGGGCCATAAAATTGAAAATAGTGTGTGTATGTGTATTGAGGGGATGGTGCACATAGATTATATCAGTAAATGGTACTAGGAAAGTGCAGTAGTATTTTTCTATAGTACCCTGGTTCCCAATGTGGGACAAAGGCCTCCACTGGGGGTCAATTTGATTTTTAACGGGGGCAATTTGAGAATGAGTTATTAACAGTGATTTTTTTTGCATTTTTTAGAGTTCTAGGGGCTTCAAATACAATATATAAATATATATTGCAAAATAACATTTTTCAAATTAAAATATAGGATATACACAGTGGTCAGCTGGTGATAACAGAGATGGGGGAAGCCCACTCATAAAGAGGAAAGCGTGGTGAGAGAGCTTAGAGTTCATTAGAGAGTCCAGGAACACAGAAAAGAGAGGCAATTTTTATGCAAACTCCCACACTCCTTTTAGTTTTCTTTTAATATTACAAGCCATACAAAATACATATAAAGGTTGTTGAGTTTTGCATCTGTGAAAAAATCCAAAGCACAGTTATTACTTTCATAGGTAAGCCAATATTTGAAAAAAAATTCAAAAAAGA
This sequence comes from Anolis carolinensis, assembly GCF_035594765.1. NCBI lineage: Eukaryota > Metazoa > Chordata > Lepidosauria > Squamata > Anolidae > Anolis > Anolis carolinensis. The sequence goes on from NW_026943820.1 coordinate 20,554,190, forward strand.
TTATGAGTCACAATAAATTAATGTCAGGTGATGAGATATTCTTGCAGATTCTCACCAAATGCACACAATGAAGACTTGTTACCCTGAATTTGATGCAGATAACTCTAATCAATCTGTTCTGTTATTTTTCTCTTTCATGGATGCCATGTTTTTTGGAAGCTTGTTTGGACCAAGTTAATGGCCTTTTAGGCTTCGTCTCTGCGAATAGGAGTTCACTTTTTTACTAATACAAATTATATGCCATAAAGGGGGGCATCGGGATTTTAGAGATGCTGAGGTGGAGCAGGGCCAATAAAAAGTTAGGAATTACTGCTCCACAAAGCGGCAGGGATTATTCAGGATGCACATCTATATATATAAAAGAGTGATGGAATCAGGGCACTGGACAAAACAACAAAACTACAGGCCCCCCAATCTCGAAATCTGACAACACAACCCATCATCCAGGGCTCTAGGTTGATACAACAAAAAGAAAAGAAAAATAAAGTTCTAATTAGAGGGAGAGGAATCATTGTTTTTAATCCAATTGCTGCCAGTTAGAAGGCTAAGCTACGTCCACTTGGTTTCCTAGCAACCTACTCAGCCCAGGGGACAGGCAGACTTAGGCCTCACTTAGGCCTCTTCCACAGATTATCTAATTTGCACTGGATTATATGGCAGTGTAGACTCAAGGCCCTTCCACACAGCTATATAACCCATTTATAATCTTATATTATCTGCTTTGAACTGGATTATCTTGACTCCACACTGCCATATAATCCACTTCAGTGTGCATTTTATACAGCTATGAAGAAGGGGCCTCATATAATCCAGTTCTAAGCAGATAATATAAGATTATCAATATACAGTACAGTCTCACCATACTTCACCACAGCAATGCGTGGCCGGGCACAGCTAGTTAGGGATAAAATGTCATAGCCTGACATTGGTTCCACTAATGGAGGGAAGGAAAACTAGTCATCTCCCAGATTTTTAATATGAACAAGAAAAAAATCAGCTTTCCGGTTCATGCTTTAAGAACAATTGACCCCTAAATCATAGTCTTTTTTCAACTGAATGTAAATGTGCTTTCCCATAACTTCTGGCAGGCCTTCTTTTGTCACAATCATATTTGAAAAATGGATTCGCAGTGGAATAAATTGTAGGAAGATATGTTTTAGAAAACAATGACTGTTATTCTTTTTCAAAAGCTCTGGCAGAGTGGGGATAGTGACCATTTAATCTAGAAGAAAGGGAAATTGCATTGCTGTAATGTATATATGAAAAGATGACAAATGCCAAAGCAGAGATCACCTGAATGAAATCTGTAGGCAGATGGCAACCTGCTCTGCAATGGAATAGATAAACATTAAATTTTCTGCTTTGCCTGGATTTTAATTGGTTTGATTGAACCAGTCTTCCCTTTAAAAATACCATGTCCCGGAGGCAGACACCTGGCTTGTTGCTGGCCAAAAATAATAAATAAAATCAATGTGGTTCCAAATTTGTTTGCCTAATTTGGAAATAACATGTGTATAGCCACATGAGGTTGCTAGAAGACAAACTTTTCACTTTTCTGGGAATTCACACCTTCATCCATCCATCCATTCACCAATTCATCCATTCATTTTATTATAATTTATTTCAAGAGAATCGTTGTCTCTTTCAAGATGATTAGCTTTATTCATCATGGCAATTTCAAATAAGCATTGCTCCCTCCATTTGATATAAAAAATCTGATGTTCTGTACACATATACTGCAAGTCTATCTTGTTATAGACTGAAATCCATATACTAGTATACTAGTGTACCACAAAATAAGGGATAAGAAATGTTTCCCAAATTATCAAGACATTATAAATTGAATTAAAAGTTACAAGTAGACCCAATTAAACTGAAAACGAAAAATCTATAAGAAATGTAGAAAGGGGAACTCATCAAAGAGTAGTAGAAATGAATAGCCAGTACCCAGAAAAGCTAAAGCCGAGAATGAGTCCAGGCTTTCTAGAAGGATTGAAATTGGTGAGAGAAATTGTAATTCTTCAATTATATAAATTGTTACAACTATTGCTAATTTTATGATAAATAAACACATACAGTTTCCTTTTACAGAAAAACTGTAGACAATATAGAATTAAATATTTGCACAATGGCTTTATTCAGTCGCCTACCAACAATGCATTATTGTGCTTGATTTGCCAAAAGGGTTTATCATATGACTCTATGAAACCTCCAAGATTACAAGAACATTTGACAAAAGTTCATGCTGACAAAAAGGATAGGGATTTTTCATCTTTTCAAGAACATAAAGGAAAAAGTTGACACTGGCAAAATGCTTTTCAAAAACATTCAAAAAAAGATAGCGGTATGCCGAGTGCCTCTTGCAACATTTTGTTACTCATTGCTAAATTGGGAAAACCTCAGATTACTGACAAACCCCCATTCTACCAGCTATAAGTGAAACAAGCATCTGATATTACAGAGAAATGAAATAACCCCCTGAAATAATGAGTCAAGACAAGTAACTTGGGTTTAAAACTGGGCAACTTTATTGAATGTTACCTAATTAACTTTTAATTTGGAACCAGGGCCAAATTCTCAATAGCCATCTATAAATTTGGTGAGGCATAAAGCCAATATAGGTGGTCCTGCCCGACCATCCCTTTAAACTGAATTTAGGGTGAAACACCAGGTCCCCATCATAACTAAACCTGGATGACCTGAAGGGGAGTGTGGTGGAGAGTTCTGCTTCAGGAATGCATGAAGTCAAAGTCTTCCATTCCTCAGCCATAATCGTTCACCCTCCCCAGGGCTGTATAAACCTGACACGAGGATTCACGCCTTTGGCCTACACTAAAACTGAGGTGCCTTGTGATGCATACCGAAATATGAGATTCCCCTAAGTATTCCGCCACAGATCAGGAGCAAATGTCTATTTAGCTCCTGACCTCCACCAAATTCACCAAATTACCCTGCTTCCATTCTGGGGATTTGCCAAAGTAAACCGTTGCCCAGCTCAAAGGATGGATACCATCAATCCTACAGAGTTCCAAACTATGTCATTTGATAAAACATAGCCAAATTCTCAAGCCGCATCCAACTTAATTCTATTATGAATTATGGCCAACGAGGCCGAAGAATATTCACAGACCATAACAGATGGCATGAGGCTGTCCCTCCTTCATCTTGTGCATGTCATTCCCATTTTGTAACAGTAAGGACCCTGCCCATCAGCAGACCCAATCATTGCCAGCATGGTATGGTTAAGGTTTTCCCCTGACGTTAAGTCCAGTCATGTCTGAGTCTGGGGGTTGGTGCTCATCTCCATTTCTAAGCCGAAGAGCCGGCGTTGTCCGTAGACACCTCCAAGGTCATGTGGCCACTGGTATGATTGCATGGAGCGCCATTACCTTCCTGCCGGAGCGGTACCTATTGATCTACTCACATTGGCATGTTTTCGAACTGCTAGGTTGGCAGGAGCTGGAGCTAACAGCGGCCGCTCCCACTGCTCCCGGGAATTGAACCTGGGACCTTTCGGTCTCCAGCATGGTATATGCTAGAACTTTCCATATGGCCAAACGTGGCCTAGGGATAATCGCAGGCCATGACAAGGGTACAATGGGAAATTCTTTTTTTAAAAAAAATTATTTATTTATTTATACTTAAAACTTATACATTCTTAAACAAATTTGCAATACAGAGTTATGTATATCAAGCTCATATAGTATTTTCACTCTCTATATTACATACTCATATTATTTACCTTTTGTTACCCCTCACCTAGTGCTATCCCTTCACCCCAGACCAGCCAATTACAATATTTATTTCCAAAATTCCATTGTTTCTTTTACAGGTTTTTTCCCCTTACCTTCTACATATACAAACTCTATAAATTTTCCCCATATCTTCCCAAAATCATCCTTTTTTAATATCCCTCTTTTAATTTTAATCTTACATGTCAAATTATCATTTATCGCAATATCCCAAATCTCCTTATACCATTCTTCCAATTGGCACTCCTCACTACACAATGGGAAATTCTAAAGGTTCAATCCTCAATCATTTTAAGGCCTATCTGCATGAAACCTACTTCAGTTTTAGACCCCATTTACAAGTGCAGGCATACAAAGTTTCAGAACAATTCACCAATTTACTGTATTTTATTTCATGTCGAATCTACTGATCAACCAATCTCCTGATTTTTTAGAATTATTTTAAGTTTTAACCATACATTTTAATGTTATTTTAGGTTATTCTAGATATACCAATGGAAACATGCTAAACCTCACAAAGAATTTGTTCTAAATCCAATTTTTGATCCTATATATATATATATATATATACCTTTCAATGCATGTGATCTCAGTCCTAATAATTTAAAATCTTAGAACTCCCTTATACCTTGACATTTTTATACCTGTATCAAAGTTTGAAATGTGCAAGCAGAGTCCTACCAACTACAATACACACAAACATACAAACACACCTCACAATGAAATAAATGCATTGCTGGAGAATTTACAAAAGTCAGTAAAGGCCATAAATATGTTCTTAGATTATCTTCAAAATTATTTTGTTGTTTTATTGGCAATATGAGGACACCACTATGATTCAAGGGCAGAAGTTGCATTTAGCTTCTTCTAGGCATAGCCCATAGAGGAATTGTGGACACATATTTCTGTAAAGTACCTAGCAACAGTTAACTTCCAGAGGTAATCCAGGATTTTCTATGGCCCTTCTCTTTAGGTATCCTTTCTTTTACTCATAGAAAAAAGAAGAAGCTTGAAAATGTGAAAGCTTCTCTGAAAATATTGAGAGAAAAACATAAAATGGGAAAATGACATGGTGAGTTTGGGTGTGAGGCAGCAAGGGCTATGAAAAGCAAAATAAAGCACTAGATTCGACAATTTCTGCTTGTGTAAATATCTTTTGCATAGGCTTATTAATGATCAAATATTAGATTACCCTTTTGTGATATTTTCTGAGCATTAATTTTTATTTAATTGAAACAATATCAAGAGCTCTGTAACATTTGCAAGAATGGTTGTTGTAAGGTCAGATGTTATGTGTATGAATGAGCAGATATTTAATCAGTCAGCGCAGAGAAGGCATGTTCATCTGTTACCTGATATATTTTCCACCCTATATAAATGCCCTTTCCTTTTTATCTACATTGCAATACAAGCTGCTGAAAAGGATTATTGGTATAATTTAGCTAAAGATAATTGCTTTTTATTCCAATACACAAAATGTTATACTTCAGAGGTTAGGATGCATACTTTACATGCAAAAACAGATCACAATTCAATTTCAGCCATGGCCAAGTAGGACTGAGAAAGATAGCTGTCCAGGACTGGGAACATTGATTCAGTTCAACTTTTTAAATAAGAATTTCCCCAACTCAGAAATGTAATTATATCTGAATTATAAAGAATATGAAATTTTTAAAAAAATGAATATGGGAGAAACCAGGCAGAACATATATAGATCTCTGATGCTTTTCAATGATTGGTCTTGATTACCCATGTCTTCTTCAATGTTTGTGGTTCAGGATTAGAATTACCATTTTTTATTCATGTAAAGCTCCTTATTGTTAATTCTTATATGGCAAACAAATAAAAATTGTCCTCTCCATGTTGAGGAGGTGCAAAAAAGCAATAATTTCAATTTGTTTCTGGAGAATGCATCAACTATGAGCAAGTTTTCTATATGAGATGAAAAGAACTCTGGATGTTAAAAGTAAAAAAAGGGACATGTTTAGAAAAGATTGACATATTTTCCCATCACTGTTTCAATTAGAAACACTGAAAAGCTGATGCCACCGAGTGAGGATAAACACAGTAATGAGCAGGGAAGACCAAGGGATGGAAAGGAAGATCAAACTTTTGCATTGGAATGTAGTTCCACCTGCATTGTTGTGCCTCCTTCCTCTGCAGCTGTCAGTGCCCAAGTCATAGTCCCACTGTATTTTGTTTTGGTCACACCTCACCAGGAATACCGCATCTAGTTGTGGGTACCACAATTCAAGAAGAATATAGACAAGCTAGAACATGTCCAAAAAAATCCAACCCCAAACAGGGAGACAAGTTGTCCAGGAACACCTGGCGGCTCTAAACGAATTCAAGTCCCCAGGGCCAGATCAGCTACATCCAAGAGTATTGAAGGAACTAGCTGAGGTTATTTCAGAACCACTGACAATTATCTTCGAGAGTTCTTGGAGAACAGGAGAAGTCCTGGAAGATTGGAGGAGGGCAAATGTGGTCCCGATCTTCAAGAAGGGAAAAAAGAACGACCCAAACAATTACCGTCCCGTCAGCTTCACATTGATACCAGGCAAGATTCTGGAAAAGATCATTAAGGAAGTGGTCTGCAACACTTAGAAACAAATGCAGTCATTGCTAATAGTCAACACGGATTTACCAAAAACAAGTCATGCCAGACTAATCTGATCCCTTTTTTTGATAGAGTTACAAGTTGGGTCGATACAGGGAATGCTGTGGATGTAGCATACCTAGATTTCAGTAAGGCCTTCGACAAAGTCCCCCACGACCTTCTGGCAAACAAACTAGTAAAATGTGGGCTAGACAAAACTACGGTTAGGTGGATCTGCAATTGGCTAAGCGAACGAACCCAAAGGGTGCTCACCAATGCGTCGTCTTCATCATGGAAAGAAGTGACAAGTGGAGTGCCGCAGGGTTCTGTCCTGGGCCCGGTTCTGTTCAACATCTTTATTAACGACTTAGACGAAGGGTTAGAAGGCACGATCATCAAGTTTGCAGACGACACCAAACTGGGAGGGATAGCTAACACTCCAGAAGACAGGAGCAGAATTCAAAACGATCTTGACAGACTAGAGAGATGGGCTGAAACTAACAAAATGAAGTTCAACAGGGATAAATGCAAGATACTTCATTTCGGCAGAAAAAATGGAAATCAAAGATACAGAATGGGGGACGCCTGGCTAGACAGCAGTACGTCTGAAAAAGATCTTGGAGTCCTCGTGGACAACAAGTTAAACATGAGCCAGCAATGTGATGCGGCTGCTAAAAAAGCCAATGGGATTCTGTCCTGCATCAATAGGGGAATAGCGTCTAGATCCAGGGAAGTCCTGCTCCCCCTCTATTCTGCCTTGGTCAGACCACACCTGGAATACTGTGTCCAATTCTGGGCACCGCAATTGAAGGGAGATGTTGACAAGCTGGAAAGCGTCCAGAGGAGGGCAACTAAAATGATTAAGGGTCTGGAGAACAAGCCCTATGAGGAGAGGCTTAAAGAGCTGGGCATGTTTAGCCTGCAGAAGAGAAGGCTGAGAGGAGACATGATAGCCATGTACAAATATGTGAGGGGAAGTCACAGGGAGGAGGGAGCAAGCTTGTTTTCTGCTGCCCTGGAGACTAGGACACGGAACAATGGCTTCAAACTACAGGAAAGGAGATTCCACCTGAACATCAGGAAAAACTTCCTCACTGTGAGGGCTGTTCGACAGTGGAACTCTCTCCCCCGGGCTGTGGTGGAGGCTCCTTCCTTGGAGGCTTTTAAGCAGAGGCTGGATGGCCATCTGTCGGGGGTGCTTTGAATGCGATTTCCTGCTTTTTAGCAGGGGGTTGGACTGGATGGCCCACGAGGTCTCTTCCAACTCTACTATTCTATGATTCTATGAAACCATGCCCTGTGAGGAGCAGCTTAGGGAACAAGGCATGGAGAAATGAAGACCGGTCTTTCTGTGTCTATTTTAGCTCAAATCATTAATTTAGTCTCTAGTATCTCAAAGTTTCCATATGTACATCTAAAATGCATGGATAAAGAGTAAATATGAGCCAACTATTTGCATACTTCTCTCATTATTCAACTAAAAATATACACATGGATGGTTCCTTAATGTTCTGTTTGTAGCATCTGCTTCTGGACTAAATTTGACAAAGGCAAGATGTGAAAACAATAACACCTTGTGGTCCAATGTTGCTAAATTAAATTAGTTCTTCAGCATCTTATAATACACAGATCAGGTTATATTTTGCAGAATTAAATTGGAAAAGGGGCTGGGTTCTCAATGCTTCATTATGGCCATATATAATAACTGATGGCCGAAATATACAATTTTATTGTTGTTGTTGTTTTTAAATGAATAGCATTCAAAGGGGAGATTGGGTAGGAAGAATGGCAGTTGACTCATTCCCTGTACTATTTTCAGTGAAAAAGTTAACTCTTTCCCTGTACTATTTTCAATGAAAAACATCTCCTCAAAAGTGTTTTCTCCACAGACAAACATTTTAATTGCATCATTCCCTGTGGAATACATAAAAGCTTTGTTGGAAAGTGATTTTGTTAGGAAAATGGCATGGGCAAAATGGCTAAATGGCTCTTTCTCTATCCTGATGAAGTGTTCTGGAAATCTCAGAAAGTTTCGTACATATTTTCTCCTTTTGGGGAGCTTAATAAAACTGTTATACTAAAAGGGAGTTTGGAATTTGTCATTCACCTTCATGGTGAACAGGTGCACTTTATCCACTTTTTTGGCTATAAGAAATTTGTCTGACTTAAATTCTGATACCTTATAAAATGTGTAGCAATCACATTCAATGTGTTTTTAGCTTCCCTGGAAAGTTGACTTCCCTATGCAACTTAATATGCTACCAGATGTTCTGCTTCTTTGGAACACCATACACGTGACAGTGTGCTTGAGAGATCAAATTCCAATGAGAAGGGGGAAAATCTAATTAGGCAGAAAAATATTAATTAATAATACACACTTGAGAAGACAAACAGACTAAGATATCCTGCAGTGTCAAAATATTGCTGTGACAACGAACGACATACAGGGCCTATAGGTTTTTACTCCAAGTACATAGGGGTCAGCATTTAATATGACATGTTGGTACATAAAAATAAATATAGGTGTAGAGCCTTCATAAAGAAAAACACAATAGTTTAACCTTCAACAGCCTAGTTAATTTCTCATGTAAGTGATGCTCAGTCATGTGAATACTGTCAACATCAATTTGTAATTTAAGTCACTCTGTAATTACATTACAGTTTGCAATATAGGTTCTCTTTCCCTGACTATTTTTTTCATGCTGAAATAAACAAAGGATGATGAACAACCCGATCCTCCTAGGCAGAGTTAGGCACACTTCATAGGACTGAATATTATACTGAGTATTAATGCTACAGCCAAATTCCATAATAACCTGGTCCAGGATATGTAGCCATTAATTATTTATATGTATTTATAAGCCCTAATATGAAAAAATATAAATGTGATATATATCACTAAAATAAGCAAATAGCCTACAGTCATTATGTAATTCATGAGATTATCAGGAAAACGACGTCTTGGATGATGGATATGAGGCAGATATATTGAGACACTTACAGCCTCCTGTCCCAGTAATCTCCTCTGTTAGGCCACTTAGCAACTGCTGAGCAGCACCAACAAATGTGACTTCATAGCTGTTTTATCTGCCAATCCTGGTGGTTAAATATCTTTATTTACACAGCTATTTTACAAAGAAAACAACTGGAGCTGCTGGCACACATCTTGCTCCAGCAGAGAGATCAATGGCGACTCATTGGAAGTCCTTATCAGTGAACTAAGAGACATCTCACATTCCAATGTCTGTGACATATCTTCCTTCTACATAAGCAAAACGGAAGTCTTGATGCTTTTCCTTTCTAGCAATAAATCAGGTCTCTATGCAATTAACCACTTAAACACTGGAATGCTTACATACATACACTTTAACTGACAGAGATAGATGTAAGTTTGGACTCAGTAAGGAAGGTTTGAATAAACAAGTGTCTTTTAACATACTTTAAAACTAAAGATCTTATCACACATACCTCAGAAAACATTTTTAAGTAGACATAAGAAATGTTAAATTGACAGGGACCATATTTTGGATTGTATGAATTATCCCATTAGAAAATGAATAAAGATGTAGGTGAACTATAACTTCCAACAGCATGGGTCAAACCCCACCAGTAGTTAAAGCTGGTCATGTTGGGTATGTGTGCAACATTTGGTCCAGGTCCATCATTGACTGGGTTGACAGTGTCCTTTGATTATGGATGAACTACAACTCTCAACATCATGGGTGAATTTTCCCCAAATACCTGCAGTATGCAAAGTTGCTCATGTTGGGTATGTGTGCCAGTTTTGGTTCAGATCTTTTGTCAAAGAGGTTCACAGTGCTATCTGGATGGGGGTGAACTACAACTCCCAACATCTTGCATCAATTCCCTCTCAACCTCACCAGTACTTAAAGGTAGCCAAGTTGAGTATGTGTGCCAAGTGTGGTCCACATCCATTGTTGGTTGGGTTCAGAATGCTCTCTGGATGTGGGTGAATACAACTCTCACAATTGTGGGTCAACCCCCCCCCCCCCAACCCTTCTCCCCAAGTATTTAAAATTAGTCATTGGGTATTTATGCCAAGTTTGGTCCAGGTTCATTGTTGCTTGGGTTCACAGTGCTTTCTGGATGTCCCAAAATCCAGGGTTAATTCTCCCCTAGACCTCTCAAGTATTTTCTGTTTGTCATGGGGGGGGGGGGGTCTGTATGTTTGGTCCAGCTTCACCATCGGGGGGGGGGGGAGCACAGGGCTCTCTGGAATTGGGAATTGCCCACAAACATACATACAACATCCACATATGCAGACAAAATATTAGGAGAGAATGCTGCTGAAACAAGACCATACAGCCTAAAAAACTCACAGCAACCCATACATACACTCGCTTTTATAATATTTGTAGATTGAATTAATCAAATGAGGTGGCAAAACTTATCTGAAAGACAGGTAAGGATTTATGTTAGTTTCTCATTTCCTTCTGACTCTCATTTTGCCTGAGTTGTGTAAGAATTAAATTTCAGAAATGAATTTTATGCACCATTTAAATGAGTGGAACCCTTAATAAGGCGGCCTTTGAGTTAATTATTCTAAATCAGTCTGTAACTTTTATGTAACATAATAAATGTGGATTCCATTTGCTTCTGGGAAAATAGTTAAATTTTGCACGCATTCAGAACCAACCAAAGTACAAAGTAATTAATGCTTTCATTGCTTTCTGATAAGCAAAAGCATAGCACAGAAATTAAGCCTCCAAAAATATGGAATGTAATATTTTGAAATAATGTTGAGATGTGAATATTTGTTGTGTATTGGTACAGTATGTGTGATTGAGAGAGAGAGAGAGAGATTTACAAGAGGCAGCTTAATTGTAACCTAAAACTCATTTTCTAAAAGTGAGAAAACACTTTGCTAAAAATAAGGAATATAATGCCATTGATAACAGCTAGTAAACATCATATATGCCTTTTCCAAGCAATTCCTGTCTGCTTCATTATCTATATATATAATAAAAGTCAGTGTTTGTATGCGGGTATGTATGTGTGTATGTATGCAAGTATGTGCCAGCTTTCTGATTGGCCGTCACTATCACAGGCCACTGTGACCACCAGGAACGACGGACCTGGCCCAAACTTGACACGCTTAATCCCCATGATGCACTTTACGTCATGGTGCCATTTGCGGAACGATGGACCATGGGTGATGGGATTTGTAGTACTTTCAATCGCTACAATTCCCACAAGCCACTCCAAAGCCCGCCAGTGACGGAACTTGACCAAACTTGGTACACAGAACCACCATGAACCCCTTTCCATCCTGGGGCAGATTGGGGGAGGATGGACCAAGTAGCTTCACTCACTTCTTGCTCTGAGAGTTGTAGTTCACCCTTATACAGACAGCACTAAACCCACCCAACTTTGGATGTGGACCAAACTTGGCACACTGCCTCATCATGCCCAACTGAGCATACAAGGAGGGTTTCGGGGGGATTGTCCTTTGACTCTGGGAGTTGTAGTTCACCCTTATACAGACAGCACTGAACCCAGCCGACTTCAGATCTGGACCAAACTTGCCACACAAGTTTCTCAAAATACCAGGGCACCGCCGGATCCCCAAGCTAGTATTAAATAAGGAAGAAGTAGAGTTATGAGCAAAAACAGTCCTTTTCACTACTCTTTATAGAATTAGGTCAGAGAGGAGAATACATTCCAGAGATTCACACAAGGTACAACTTGAAATAGTGGCAAATTTACTTTTATTGTACATTACCCTGAAATCTCCAGATTAGAGTTGTCAGTATGAAAACTAGGTAGAGCTGATTTACCTTTAATGGTTATCTAGAAGAAGAATTTTCATCAGTATTGCTTGTTACATCCGTGTTACAGCACCATTGACTGTACAGAAGACATAATAATAATAATAATAATAATAATAATAATAATAATTATTATTATTATTATTATTATTATTATAATTATAATAATAATTTTATTCTTATATCCCGCCCCATCTCCCCGGAGGGACTCGGGGTGGCTTACATGGGGCCATGCCCAGACACGACAGCACAAATCAGATAAAACATCTTCAGGTTTGAGCCTGGCAGCCCTACTCCAGGTAGAGGATGGGATATAATAAACAAATGACGAATTCTGACTCTTTTTCTGTTTTATTTAGATTTTCCTTTCCATCATTAGATTACATTTTAGTCCTCCCATTTATTATTAAAACCAGAGAGCCATATTTATTTCTTACTAATGGGCACTTCATATGAAGTGGCTTAAAACAGATGAGGTTCATTGGTTTATATGTTTGAATTGATTCTGAAACGCATCGAGAAAATAAAAACTCATTGTTTGTCGGTCTAGAGCTGTTGTTCTCAAGCACATAATTAACCATGTGTGAAGCTTTACTTCTTTGTGTCACAGGTTGAGGAGTTGTGTCATGAAAGACTCAAGCTTTGAAGTAATTACAAAGCTTAGCAAAAAAAGCTTTCCTTTTTTCCTTTTAAATAGTACGCAATGTATGGCAGAACCCTGAAATGTAAAAAGTAACCTCTTTTGTCAAGCTGCTGAGATTTTACATAGGTATATTGTGGTTAACTACTTAACAGCTGTCCTAGATATGTCCTAGCAATCTTATATGCAGTTCATCTTCCTCTTTGTGACAATAAAGAGTATCACTTCAGACTTGTGGAGAACCCAGCTGGAATGCACTGAATGCTTTAGTGCTTGTTTTCTCTGGTAAATGTTGCTTCACGTTTGTTGTAGAACACAGCTCCTGTGATGGAGAATTTGCTTCAGCCTGATAACTTATAGCAGCCCCAGGCTTATAATGGTGGATTGTAAATATTCTTTTTCCCAGTGAAGAATCTCTACTTGTTCAGCAGCACTTATGTGGTTTATAAACCAGTTGTAATTCTGAAATATAGCTTTTGAGCTATGTTCTGTAAGAAGACACCTATCAGCAACCAAAACCAGATATTTACTTGGAGAGAAAAGGAAGACAAGAACTGTTCTTTTCTTGCCTATTTTCTTGTATTGAAGGGAAAGCTTTAAGAAGTGAGGGATAGTTCTGCCATTTTCTTGTAAGTCATCAATCTTTAGTTGCTTAATTGCCTCAATAGATTGCTGGACTCCACTCTATCTTGGATGGCAGTCTATTGCCTCTGGTTGCAACTTAAATAGTTGAAAACTTTATTACAGCAGGTAGGTTGTTTAAAATACCAATGAAAATTACAAAGTTCTTAATAACAATGATGACAAAAGTTTGCTTACTGTTTATCTTTCATCCATACAAATTCCCTTGGGAGGACAATTCATTTCATAAAAATAGGAAGGAAATAAACACACATTTACATGCAAACTCTCCTAGTGTTGCAGTCCAGGCAGCGAGAGCACTGAAAACCAACACAGAGACCAATAATCTTTTAATATCTTTATTAAAGCAAATAGTAATCCAAAAATGAAATGGTGGGAAAGTTGAGCAAGCAATAGCCCTTTAAGAAAAGGTATAAGATAGTCCAGAAACGTCAAGTAATATGTCCAGTATTAGAGTCCAAAGTCCAGAAACCGAAACACACTCAAACTAATGACAGGATTTGAGTGGGGAACCAATTCGACAAGCTAGGCAGACGAACAGGGTCCAAATGTTCATGAATAGTTCTTAGAAATAAGGCAGGAACTTGAGATTGTGGAAATAAACCTTGGTTCACGAAATGGCAAGAAAGTAGACTCAATCCGGGTCTACTCGTGAGTAACAGCGGCTACTGGCCGCTTGAATCAAGGGGCTGGAAACTGGAGGCGATGAACCTTCTTAAAGTTGAGCAACATTGACACCGCAGGGAAACTACTGGGAGCAAAGCTTTTATTGAAGTGCAGAGTCTCCCCCCAAAGTTCCCAAGGGAAAGGCTTCTAAGAGAAAGTCTCCACACTCAGCCAAGCGGACACTTCTCCTCAGCGATTGTTTCTCAGATCTCTGCTTGTTTAGATACTCTCTCCAGTTGAAGGACACAGACTCTGGTGAGCTTAAGACATCTGGCAAGGGAGTAGAGTTATCCACAACACTCTCCCGTTCAATTAGAGCTGGCAGCTGCAAATTCATCGGGTCAAGCTGACTCGGAGAAATATCAACATATTCTTCATCCTGGTCGAAGGCAAACCCAGAGTCAGGTACAGGGGCCAAAGGTAGCTGGGATATAACACCTAGGCTAAAGTCTTACATCATAGCCAGATGCCCTTAAGTCATGTGATGGCTTCTATGGGCCTCCCATGGGGCTCCCTTTTCTAAGCGCATGGAAACAGACTCCAAAGGCCATCAAACAAAGTCCTAAGAATGTGTAATGCACATTGGGCACTTTACCATCAGGTGCTCCTGACATATTCCAGCACTTCCCAGTCAGTGTTCTGATGCACATCAAGACAGCATCTCCATGTGCTTCAATGCCCGTTGCACATAAGTGATGGCATATCAATCACTTCACTGGTTGCCATTCCACAAACAAAGGCACTATATTTATTTATTTATTTATTTATTTATTTCACATATTTGTATCCTGCCCTCCTTACCCGGAAGGGGACCCAGGGCAGCCTTACATCAGGCAGCAATTCGATACATATAAATGTAAATATAAAAAATATAAAAATAAATATAAAAATAATAAAAATATAAAAAATAAACAAATACATTTAAAATCAATTCAATTAAACATTAATTATTAAAACAACAATTAAAATCATGCAATCCAGATTGTAGTCCAAGGCTGGTCCAATTGTTAATGCCATTAATCCATTATAAAACCATGGCAACCCTTTCTTAAATATGGGCATCAAGAAACTACTCAATTCAAGCCTATGCACATGCAAGGCAATTTATAATGATGTAAATCCCAGGCAGAATGCCAGCCAACATCTCTTGGAAAACCATAAGGCTACTGAATGGGAAATGTGGAGGATATCTGACTGTCAATCATTGGACATGTACAGTATAAACTCTGTACCTCTGGGACAGGTACCATGGTTTCATTTACCCACATCTGACAAAATATTTCCTCTCTGGGAATTTTCTGGTTTTTCAAAGCAATTGTAGCCTATGCTCCCTCCAGAAGTTACCATAGAGTTGACATGGAAGATCTTGGAAATTTCTGGGGAAGACACCTCTCTAGAAATTTTTTAAGTCCTCTACAATTATTTTGTAAATTCCTGTAGAAGTCATCCATTTCAATACGGTTCACTATCATTCACAGTTTCCTTTTGCCACTAAAAGTTAAGGATCCTATAACCCATGGATATGAAGCATGTACTGTACTTTGAATTCATTATTTGGGATGGAAGAAATCAATGAGGAGCTTTCACTTCATCTCTGATTAAGAACAACAGATGATATCATATGTCTAATGCACTGAACAGTACCATTTTAAAAGGGTATTTGTTAGTCATCGTTGGTAAGGTGGCATACTTCTGTTTTATAATTTTGTACTAAAATTAGTCCATCAATATCACTTTAGTTGTTATGACAAATGTTCCTAAAGCAAAGCAAAATTACTGAAAGGCGGTATGACCCTGATTGCAATGTAATAGATATATCTTTACCAAATACCATGTTTTAATTGGCAGGCCATTTCTCCTTCCTCACCAATTTAGAAAGAAGAACTGAAAAAAGAGGAGTTGAAAGTATGGAAATAAGAAGAGGTGAGAGAGAAGCCATTTGCAAAATGCTGGAAAGGTCAAAACTGTACAACATATCACTATAATTCTTTGAATATATAAGACATTATAATACTGATGCCTCATTCAAGGTTGTAATGAGAACATAACACAAAACCGAACCTATTACTTTGACAGTGATTGTAATGAGAACACAAAATAATATAAACATAATGACACTGCTAGGGACGCTGTCATTGCATTCCACCCTTTTAATACATCTCAGAAACTCACTTTTAATTTCTGTCCAAAAGGAAAATGTAATTTGAAGATGAGACAGCATCAAACTCTCTAAGTAATCAATGCCGACGCTAACATGAAGATAAAAGATTTAATGTCTCATAGGAAACACGCTTGGAGGGATTTCAAGTTGTTGTTTTCTCATTTCAAGGTGGAACCAATATCTGAAAGTTAAGAGGATACCAGTAAAACTTTAAAATAAATACTCCTGATTGAATGAAGCACTTGATGAATGATAAATATTTTTATTAAAAAAAGGTTAGGAGATAAAGCCTAACAAAATGTCTTACGGTGTGGGAATGCCTTCCCTGTGTAACCCAATATGAATGCATACTACGTTCAGCACAAGAGGTCCTCTAAGAATTCTATGACTTTGGAATTAAATTAAATTAAATTAAATCATCCACGGTAGTAAGTGACACTAATGCAGGGGTAGGTAATCATTGTCACTGCTTTTTCATTTTAACACTGCTGCAGACGCAAACACCATTCATACATAGATTAGTGCTTTAAAATAAATAGTTCAGGATCTGCTTTTCCAGAAAGATGGTCTACTGGCACGGGATGGGTTGCACCTCACAGAAGTAGGAAGGAATCTTTTTGCTCAGAGACTCGCAATCGTGATCACGCAGACTTTGAACTACCCTGTTTCCCTGAAAATAAGACATCCCCAGAAAATAAGACCTAGTAGAGGTTTTGCTGAATTGCTAACTATAAGGCCTCCCCCAAAAGTAAGACCTAGCAAATTTTTTGTTTGAAAGCATGCAGGATCTGTAAATGTACATACCATAGATTGTTGTACATGGAAATAAAGGTAGTAACAAGAAATAATAATAATAATAATAATAATAATAATAATATAATAACTTTATTCTTGTATCCCAACTCCATGTCCCAGAAGGGACTCAGGGCAGCTTACACAGGGACAAGCAAAACAACAACGTAAATTTACATATGAACAGAAATTTAAAACAGTAATTTAAAAACAGTATAGCAATAAAATATAATATAGAAATTCTTGAAAGGATTCACAGTTTGGTTATGCTGGTTTGTGATGACAACTACTATACAGTAGATAATACATTTTCATTTTTTTAAAATTCAACCATAAATGTGAATTCTTCTTTGTGGGAAAATAAGACATCCCCTGAAAATAAGACCTAGCACCTCTTTGGGAGCAAAAATTAATATAAGACACTGTCTTATTTTCGGGGAAACAGGGTAGGTTGTGTGAGGGAGGGTGACATTATCCTTGGGAGCTGTAGTTTATCAAGGCCCGTAGTGAAAAGACAAAAGAGAGGGTTGAACAAGTACCAAACAATGAGTGGACAATGAGCTCAAACAAACAGCTAAGGGTCAGAAAAGTCTTTACACTAATGCCCAGAGCATGGGAAATAAACAAGATGAGCTGGAACTCTTAGCACGACAAAACAGTTACTATGTAACAGACATAACTGAAACATGGCGGGACGAGTTCTATAATTGGAATGTAGCAATGGAGGGGTACAATCTATTTCAGAGAAATAGACCAAACAGGGCAGGGGATGGAGTAGCATTAAAAATTATTAAAGGTCTGGAGACCATGCCCTATTAGGATCGTCTTAAAGAACTGGGCATGTTTAGCTTGCGGAAGAAAAGGTTGAGAGGAGACATGATAGCCAAGTATAAATAATATATGTGAAAAGATGCCATAAGGAAGATGAAGCAGAGTTGTTTTTTGCTGCCCTGGAAACTAGAACTCAGAGTTCAAATCACACAAAAGGAGATTTCACCTGAAGATTAGGAAGAACTTCCTGACTGTAAGAGCTGTTCAGCAGTGGAACTCTCTTCCTTGGAGTGTGGTGGAAGTTCCTTCCTTGGAAGCTTTTAAACAGAGGCTTAATAGTCATCTGTCAGGAGTACTTTGATTATGCTTTTCCTGCATGGCAGGGGTTTATTTATTTATTTACAGTATTTATATTCCGCCCTTCTCACCCCGAAGGGGACTCAGGGTGGATCACATTACACATATAAGGCAAACATTCAATGCCTTTAACATAGAACAAAGACAAGACAAGATAGGCTCCGAACTGGCCTCGAACTCATGACCTCTTGGTCAGAGTAATTTATTGCAGCTGGCTGGCTGCTCACCAGCCTGCGCCACAGCCCGGGCCCAATTTTTTAAAGTAAACCAGACATTTATTAAGATTTCTCTCTCAAGGAAGAGTTAATTCCCTGTACAGTAGGAGGAGTGCGGTCGCACGGAGATGACGGAATCATTTCGGAGATTTTCAAGTTAGACTGGATCACCCATGTGGTCTCTTCCAACTCTATTATTCTATGATTCTAGGGACTTCCTTGTTTTTAAACACAAACGTATAATTCACAGAGCCTCTTAGAAACATATTTTCCTTAAAACATACCTTCCCACATACCTTCTTTTAAAATACAATATTTTTATTTTAAATTATTTTATTATTTTATTGTGTTGTCGAAGGCTTTCATGGCCGGGATCACAGGGTTGTTGTATGTCTTTCGGGCTGTGTGGCCATGTTCCAGAAGTATTCTCTCCTGATGTTTCACCCACATCTATGGCAGGCATCCTCAGAGGTTGTGAGGTATGGATAAACTAAGTAAGGAAAGGAAAGAATATATATCTGTGTAGAGTCCAGGGTGTGGCAAGAGTCCTTTGTCACTGGGAAGCCAGCATTAATATTTCAGTTAATCACCCTAATTAGCATTGGAAAGATTTTGTCTCTTGCCTGGGGGCATCCTTTGTTCAGTCATTAGCTGTCTTCTGCCCTCAGAGTGTTGGTTCCCATCTATTGTTTTCAAAACAATAGTGATTATTGTGATTAACTGAAACATTAATGCTGGCTTCCCAGTGACAAAGGACTCTTGCCACACCCTGGACTCTACACAGATATATATTCTTTCCTTTCCTTACTTAGTTTATCCATACCTCACAACCTCTGAGGATGCCTGCCATAGATGTGGGTGAAACGTCAGGAGAGAATACTTCTGGAACATGGCCACACAACCCGAAAGACATACAACAACCCTATTATTTTATTGCTACGGCTATACTTCCAAAATTGAGCAAGAGACTCAAGAACTACATAAATGGTGGAAGAGAAAATGTGGACAAACTTATAGTGGTACCACTCTTTGTCACTACAAATCATGATTTCTCAGATGTTTCAAACACTTGTCCACCTGTTAAATTTTTAATTATTTGTCTAGAGTGTACTTGATCGGGAACAGGGAAATTCCCTTCAAAGGTACTTTGACAGTTACAATTATGAATCATTTATATGATTGTTCTCTGCCCTCAAGCTTACAATAAAGCAGGACACAAAAGGAAAGCAGGATACGTGAGGAAGAGGGTTGAAGTGATTGGATGCTGGTTGTCCCTTCCTGGTGCTCAAGAAACATGAAGCTGTGCCTTGCTATGAGTAGCCAGAGCCATGCCAGTTGGAGTTGGGAGGGATGGATTTTCACTAGTCAGTGGAGCCCAAATAGATTAGAGCTGAGTTTTGCTACTCTTCTTACTCTCAGAGACCAGGAATGTCTGTCTTCTTTTATGTATGTTCTTATATGAAATGGCTTGTTTCCTTTGCAGTTTAATTGAATGGAAGTGAAAGTTTCTCTTGCCCCCCCCCCCCCCCAAAACTATCAGTTTGGATATATAATGACATCTCCTGTACATTTCATGTTACTGCATTATTTGGAGGCAGCTGTACTAAATAAGAAAAATTGTCTGATGAAGAAAATGAGCAATAAGGAAATGAGGTAATTGTTGATAACAAGAAAACACTATGTGCAGGTGTAAAAGGTAGGAGGTTTGGCTTCCTGTGAATCTTTGAAAATGATTTCTTTCGATTTTAAACCTCAATATTATTTGTTAAATATTACCGACTTTCACTTAGAAAGAAATGAAGATATATTATTCTTTCACATAACAGCATCTGCTCCCCCCCCCCCTTTTTTTTCTTTTTTTGCTGTCTGCTGGCTGTGTGTAATAGTTATTTTTATTTTTATTTTTTTATTTTATTTTTTCTTCTTTTTCCTTTCTTTCTCCTTTCCACTCCTCACAATTTTTGTAATGTAATTCCCTAAAATTCTGGAAAATCAATAAAAAACTATTCAATCAAAAAAAAAAAAGAAGAAAGAAAATGATTTCGTTCCAAATGAGCCCGCATATATTTTATATCTTAAGCAATGGGGTAGAAACTCAGGCCAACCAAAAGCCAAATTTTCAGTCCTAACTGTCAAGGGTATGGACTATGTTGGGATCTACATTGCCATATTATGTTATTTCAGGATGCAAATTAACTGCATGAACTGGGTTATGTGAGTCTACACTACCATAAAATCCAGTGTAATGTAGTTAATCTGCATCCTGAAACTGCATTATATGGCAATGTAGAACCAGCCTATGTGAACCTTCCCTTCATGGAAAATCAAATCATATATTGATATTTGCCAGACTTGGTTCTAATACACTTCTTTCTCCTGCCAAAATCCATGGATGCTCAAATCTGATTATATGCAATGGTAAAGTAGAATGGTGTCTCTTATATAAAATGGCAAAGATCAAAGTTTGCTTTTAATTATTTTGTAAAAAAAAATATTTTCAATTCATGGATGATTGAATCCATGAGCCAGTTGAATCTGTGGATACACAGAGGTGACTGCATTTGCTGTTTTTATTTAGGGATTAAAAAGACCTGACACTTTAGTTTTCATACACATCTAGGTTTATGCCCTCCGCCCCCACCCCTACAAACCCTCTAGTACTTTAAAATATATGAGAATGCCTCAAATTATCTGAAATCAAAGTTGAAATTGTCAGAGTAATTTATGCAGCAGTAGTTGGATGGAGTCAGTGGAACACAGAACGAAGAGACATCAGAGACGATGGTAAAACTATATACAAAGTTTTACTGTACAAGACAAACAGACTTGCAGACAATAGACACAGGACTTAGCATCTAGGCAGACAGCATTTAACAGAACTGAACTGAAGTGAGTGAAGACAGATAAAGGTTGTTACTATTTTTTTAAGTAGTGGAGAGGAAGGCTCAGGCCACAATTCATTAATCAGTCTGATATCGATACCTAGAAAGTTTGAAGGTGTTGGTATGTTTAACCTGGTAAGGAGATGATTAATTATCCAATAATCAGTAATGCACAAACACTTGTGTCTGGACACTCCCCAGTTCCAGCCACACTTCAAGGTCATCACAGCTTCTCAGTAATTAACTCTTTACAGACTATGTTACACTCTGGATGATGCAATCAGTATGCAATACAAACCAAGACACAAATTGCATTTAAACACTATAAATACACAAATCCCACATTAACAGAAATGACACTGTTCACTTCCTCTTTCAACTTTGGTCAGTTTTGGAGTGGAGGTATATTTTGTTGTATCTTTGATTGGATCTACACTACCATATAATGCACTTTCAGAATATAGTTTAACTGCATCTTAAAACTCCATTATTTGGCAGTTAGTGAGGCAAAGAAGATCAGCACTTAAGAGGTCACACCACCCCCCAAAACTCTTCAGGACTTGGGGTGATAATGGCTCCCATTTGTGTATCCATGGGCCTCCTTCCCTAGATCATTCCTTTCCTCCCTTCAAGTCTAAAGCCCTTTATATTGTCCACATCTCCTTATGCCAATGCTGACAGCTTAGTTCTAATGGACTGTGGAGCTAGATACCTACCCCTAAAGCAACATAATGTTGGGACATGAGGGTGACTGGGATGGAGCAAATGATCTTCAGTTCACTCACTGACCTAAATTGCTTCATATCCCACTTACTTCTGGTCCTGGGAGCTTGTGAGATGCCCATGTTTCAGACAACATCTCCTCCCAGAGAGAGATCTTCTTCCAGGGAGAATTCTCCAAGCACTCCATCCGTTGGTGGGAAAGAAAGGCAGATATCCCATGATCCATACCAAGCATGTAGTGGATGATGAGGAAAACATTATCACTAAGAATGTAAGAAAAATACTGTAACACTCAAACCACATAACCTTTGTGGATTTGGAAGACCTCACCACTTGAATTGTGACCATATTGTCACACCAAGTCAACCAAGCCTTTTACAAAAATCTGTACCACTTGAACAACAGGGGAAATTCTGGAAAGATTAGATAGATTAGATAGTAAGCCTATGGAAGCCCATTCCTTTCACACATGTGGTCATGTGCACACATATCAGTTGCTCTGAAAAAAGTTTCCAAGTTTAGTAGGTCCTGCAGAAAGACAATCCCTGCTGAATGCACAAGAATGAGCGTTTAAGGTGTTGTCAAAGGCTTTCATGGCCGAATCACTGGCTTGTTGTGTGTTGTCCAGGCTGTATGGCCATGTTCCAGAAGTATTATCTCCTGATGTTTCACCACATCTATGGCAGGCATCCTCAGAGGTAGCATTTAAGTTTGGAAAGAAGGATGCATTGCTGTGCATTGACAAAAAAGAATGTGCTAAAGTGAAATAAGAAATATTGAAAGTGTTTTGTGTAATCAGGTGCAACTGCAGACACATTCTTGTTGACAAGAAGAGGTAAAGATTAGTTGCAAGATGAATGTCTCAATAATACAAATGTACCTTACCATCCGTAACACTGCCAAACTGTCTTGTATAGAAGAAGCCTCCTCAAATGGAAGTGAAGCAGGATGAGAAGAAAACACATATCAGTTGTCTTATCCAACCTAATAATTTCTGAAGTGAAAAAGAAGAGGGAAAAAAAGAACTACAGTTTATCTTTCCTGCAGTCACCAAGTATCATTCTGTCAGGGTTTATTTAGAAAGCCTTTTTCACAGCACCTGGGAAATTTGGTTGTAAACTAATGAGCAAGTTCGTATTGTGAGAATAATAGGCCAATTGGCAGTCTTAATAAGAACCTGGAGACTTTCCTGCTAGGAAATGCTGCTCTTGCCATAGAAAGAGATTTTGCCTGTTTTCTCATACAGCTGGATAATAATCCAGAGCAGGTGCATCATTTAGGCAAAGTGAGGGGGGCATTGCCTTCTGTGACTTCCAGACACACTTTTGTGTTTTGCCTACACATTGAGATAGCTGCCATAAACAATGGCAAAGGGTTCGCATAATGCCAATGCCGAACACACAACTGTCCAATATTTCTTTAAAAAAATAATAATAAAAATAAGTCCCTTTCTTCTTATTGTCTTGTACTCTTGATATGTAATTGTGAGGTACTAGAAATCCCCACATTGTTACTTTCATTCCTCAGTTTTCCAGAATGAAACTAGAAACATTCCAGAGCTTGAAAAAAATTACTATTCTGGATCATAATGGGCCGGGCTGTGGCGCAGCTGGCTAGTAACCAGCTGCAATAAATCACTACTGACCGAGAGGTCATGAGTTCAAAGCCCGGGTCGGGTTAAGCCTCCGACCATTAAAAAAAAATAGCCCCGGCTTGCTGTTGACCTATGCAGCCCCGAAAGACAGTTGCATCTGTCAAGTAGGGAAATTTAGGTACGCTTTATGCGGGAGGCTAATTTAACTAATTTACAACACCATAAAACTGCCAGCAAAACACAAGGAAAGGAATGAGGAAGTACAGCCACTAGTGGACGGTGAAGCAAAAGCTTCCCCTGTGGCCGGAATCATGAAGCTGGAAAAATGTTAAATGCCTCTGTGTCTGTCTATACTGTATGTTGTTTGTCTGTTGGCATTGAATGTAGAGTCTCACTTATCCAACACTCGCTTATCCAACATTCTGGATTATCCAACGCATTTTTGTAGTCAACGTTTTCAATATACTGTGATATTTTGGTGCTAAATTCGTAAATACAGTAATTACTACATAGCATTACTGCGCAATGAACTATTTTTTCTGTCAAATTTGTTGTATAACATGATGTTTTGGTGCTTAATTTGTAAAATCATAACCTAATTTGATGTTTAATAGGCATTTCCTTAATCTCTCCTTATTATCCAACATGTGAAAGACTTGCATGTGAAAGATCTATGGTCTAAGCATCAAATAAATTTGAAATTTGATATTAAAATTAATAAAACAGGACTATTAGAAGTCTCTGACTAGTTTAACACAGAAATCTGGAAAGACTGAATTTTTTGGTTTACTAATATGAAATTGATTTTGTGGTTTCTTATTGCAATGAGCCTGAGGAAAGGAAATGAACTTTGGGCCAATTGTTCAAGGGGAAGTAGAAGTTATCCGAATCTGGAATTGATAAGAAAGAGGCAGAAGATTGGAGGAACATAGAATGACATGAAAAGAGATAAGATGAAATTGACAGGTAGTGAAGATGAAAATGGGGTTGCCGAAAGCAAAAGAAAATAAGGAATGAAATCCAAAGCACTCAATGCACTCAAGTGTGATGCACATTGGTCCTTGAAAGTAAAAACACGTTGTAATCTAAGAAGGCCATCAGTTTAATTTGGGTTAAAACAAAGGCTTAAGATAGTCACATAGTGCAGCTTTTGCGAGGAGAGATTGAGTTTAGAATCATGATGGTTAGCATCTGATGTATTACGAGAAGAAAATCTGTTTTTTGAGATTTAGATCTTGGAGATTGTTTTATCCAAGGGTGGGATGAGGTTCAAGTAGGGACAGGGAGCTTTACTCTGAAACAGACTACAGTATAGGTGCATCGAATCCAAGCCCTGCTCAATGCAGAAGGCAACACAATGTCTGATGTGAAAGACAGTTTACTGCCAAAGCACTGTAGTGTTTATTTATTTTATTTACAGTACTTATATTCCGCCCTTCTCGAAGGGGACTCAGGGCGGATTACAATGAACACATATATGGCAACCATTCAATGCCAACAGACAAACAACATATATAGACAGACACAGAGGCATTTGACATTTTTTTCCAGCTTCATGATTCCGGCCACAGGGGGAGCTGTTGCTTCACTGTCCACTTTTATGATGTTGTAAATTAGTTAAATTAGCCTCCCGCATAAAGCGTACCTAAATTTCCCTACTTGACAGATGCAACTGTCTTTCAGGGCTGCATAGGTCAACAGCAAGCCGGGCTATTAAATGGTCAGGGGCTTAACCCGACCTGGGCTTCGAACTCATGACCTCTCGGTCAGTAGTGATTTATAGCAGCTGGTTACTAGCCAGCTGCGCCACAGCCCGTAGTGTGTGTTCTCCACTACTATACAATTCTGATCATAAGGTTGTTTCTCTTTATACCTTGTTGGATTAGGATGGAGTGGCTGCTCAAGTTAACAGGTATTGGGACCATTCATATTGTTCTGCCACCATTTTTTCTGCTCTTGTTTTACCAACAAATGGAGATCCTTTTATTTAAACAGTTTTTTGATTATTTACTGGTGATGCAAAAAGATCTTTCTCTCTGTGTGTGTGTGCAATTCAGATCTTTAAAAAAGAAAACAGTGTGGTTTACGATCTGAATGCAATTAGAAGTTGTTCCCAAGCTACAGCCCAATACTCTAACCAATATACAGTACATGGAATGTGGATTGATCTTAGGGAAGAATACCTATTGTATTTCCAGTATGGAAGTTATGATGATGATGATGATGATGATGATGATGATTATTATTATTATTATTATTATTATTATTATTATTATTATTATTATTATTATTAGGTTATTGTTGATACCATATTGTTTTTGTTGCCCCTACTTTTCCACTTATAGAGCTAGTTTATCATTTTTCTTTGAAATATGATAAATATTCAAAAACATTTAACCTATTGATGCCTCGATTAATAAAATTTTATTGGTATCCATTTTTATTTTGAAATTTACCCATAGCTGCTGCATTTCCCACCCTCGGCTTATACACGAGTCAATAAGTTATCCCAGTTTTTTGTGGTAAAATTAGGTGCCTCGGCTTATATTCGGGTCGGCTTATACTCGAGTATATTATATATATATTTTATATATATATATAAAATCAAATGCACGCATTCAAAATATGCACAAGAATTAACATGTTCATGCCTACTACTACATGTTAGTAAACGGGGCCTGTATCCAATAATGTATCCAAACATATCAATTTTAAAAAATGTACACTCCCCTGGTTGTTCCTTTGACTTTGGAAGAATATTGGTAATAACCAGTAATAAGAGTCTTGTTTATCACTGAAAACAAGCATTACGAAATATCTAACCCAGACAATGCTGGGTTCCGGAGTTTGTTTGTGTTTTTTGGCCAAAAAAACGTGTTTATTGATGCTGTGGAAGTATAAAGAGGTGTGTAACACTGTCAGCACTAGGCGGAGGGAACCCTATATTTCAGTTATTTAGGTAATAAATCATGTTTAAAACATTAATCTGTAAACAGCAGCCACATGAAACAGCACCCTTCTGAATATTCAAAATGATTTCTTCCTTTAAAGAGAAGACCAATCTATTTATTTATGTTAACTTTTGTATTAAAAGAGGCAGTAAATAATACATTTTTCCCTCTGGAAAATGTTGTTAGACTAAGTGTGCTATATCAATAATGCACCATGAAAACCCTTTGTGTCTTGATTTAAACACTAAAACTCATTTATTATTAACCAGATGAGAGGGAAAATAAGATTACATTTTACTTGAAGTTGTCAAGTGCTTCATCTAATATATATCTTAAGGTCTCTTGATATTCAGATGACACCAGACTCCCAGCACTCTTTGGTGGCAAGGATGAAGTTAGAAACTTTGCTTTGGGAAGCTGAATGTTTCCAACATATGGTACAACATATCAAAAATGTGCTGCTCATATTTTTCACAGAGAGGGCAAAACTAACACTTTCAGGTTGATTTTATATACCTTGGAGACTCCTTAACTTTATGCATTTGCCATACTCCTTCATTTTGTGTGCACCCGCATTAGTTAAAGTTATCAAGAGTAAACAAAATTAACATATTTATTTTATAACATTATTAGCTGTGCCCGGCCACGCGTTGCTGTGACATTGTCTGGTGGTGTTGGTGTGAACTTGTTGAGGTAGTGGTGGTATTGAATATCTGTTGTATGGTTGTCTTTATGTTTATTATGCATTTGGTTGTTTGTATACTGTGTAAGTGATGAGGGTAGAGAGGGTCTATGTCCCTGTGTAGTATTGTATAGTATTTATATGTTGTCCATGTGTTGTGAATGCTTGGATTGTGTCCTGCTGTATAGTATAAAGGGTTGGGCTGGATGGCCCTTAGGGGTCTCTCCAACCTCTTGGATTCTATGCTTCTATTATTATTATCATCATCATCATCATCATCATCTTCATCACCATCATTATTATGTAGAAGCTGGATGGCCATCTGTCGAGTGCTTGGATTATGTCCTACTGCATGGTAGAAGGAAGTTGAGTTGGATGATCCTTAGGAGTCATTCCAAACCTTAGGATTGTATGATGATGTTGTTGTTGTTGTTGTTGTTGTTATTATTATTATTATTATTATTATTATTATTATTATTATTATTATTATTGAGAGGCTGGGTGGCCATCTGTTGGGCGTGCTTGGAGTGTGTCCTCAATGGCAGAATTGGGTTGGACTGGATTACCATAGTAATTATTTGATATTACAGTAGAATCTCACTTATCCAACATTCGCTTATCCAGTGTTCTGGGTTATCCAACGCAGTCTGCCTTTTAGAAGTCAATGTTTTTGTAGTCAATGTTTTAAATTCATTGTGATATTTTGGTGCTAAATTTGTAAATACAGTAATTACTACATAGCATTACTGTGCATGGAACTACTTTTTCTGTCCAATTTGTTGTATAACATGATTTTTGGTGCTTAATTTGTATAATCATTAACTAATTTGATGTTTAATAGGCTTTTTCTGAATCCCTTCTTATTATCCAACATATTCACTTATCTAATGTTCTGCTGGCCTGTTTATGTTGGATCAGTGAGACTCGACTGTATATTTATAATCTTATATTATCTGCTTAGAACTGGATTATATGAGGCCCCTTCTTCACAGCTGTATAAAATGCACACTGAAGTGGATTATAAGGCAGTGTGGACTCAAGATAATCTAGTTCAAAGCAGATAATATAAGATTCTAAATGGGTTATATAGCTGTGTGGAAGGACCTTGAGTCTACACTGCCATATAATCCAGTGCAAATTAGATAATCTGTGGAAGAGGCCTAAGTGAGACCTAACTGTGCCTGTCCCCTGGGCTGAGTAGGTTGCTAGGAGACCAAGTGGGCGGAACTTAGCCTTGTAACTGGGAGCAATTGGATAAAAACAATTATTGCTCTCCCTCTAATTAGGACTTTATTTTTCTTTTCTTTTTGTTGTATCAACCTAGAGCCATGAATGATGGGTTGTGTTGTCAAATTTCGAGGTTGGGGGGGCCTGTAGTTTTGTTGTTTTGTCCGCTGCCCTGATGCCATCACTCTTTTATATATATAGATTGCCAGTAATTATAATATGCTATCAATGGACCAATACAAATTACAGTGAAAAATCATGCTTCTGATAGCCAGTTCAGTAAAAAAGGAAACAGCAACCATCTAGGACTTAATCTAAGATGAGAACTGTCCAAAGTATCCAGGTCTGTCTTACACAGACTGGCTCAATAAAGCCTGAGGGGTCAATATCTCTTGACCTCCTCTCTTAGATACTTTAAATAAAGTTTTATTATTATTATTATTATTATGCAGCAGAAAATGAAACCTGGGAGAAGCAGTGAGACATACCTGAGCAAGGTGATCTCGGAGATGGTATTGGAGACCTCTTGGCTTGTTGTGTTGATAATGATAATCTATGCTGAATGTTGGGACTGTCTCAGGACCTAATATCCTCCATGGCAATGTTGTATCTGCCTCAAATGACATGACTTCACATATGCTTCACCAGCTACACTGGGTTTTCTGTGCTGCATGGTTCAATGGCAGTCTTGGTCTTCATGGTGCCTTTATCAAGGTCATATCACTACCTGGTAGATTCACTGCAGTCTTTGTAACAGTTTCGGTTCTGGATTAGGATATATTGTTTCAGGTAGCTGGTGGTTCTGGATCATTCCTTTACAGCTCTTCAGGAATTTTCTGAAAGAACTAGATGAGCTTTGGAATAGGGAAATAAGCAAGAATTGCAAACAACTGCTTTAAGGTATCCCCTCTTACACATGAAAGCTAAAGTGGTTCCATGGTTTTCTGTCAGACGTTTTAAAGCACCAAGTATGATGGACTGAAAAGAAGAGGGGCAAGGAGCAAGAAAAGAATCCTACAACTTTCTTCCTCTCGCTCCCTTCTCGGGTGAGAAGGGCGGAATATGAATACTGTAAATAAATAAATACCTGCATATCTGTATTTTATTTTAAGTGAACTAGATGTATGTTGTATGTTGTGTTTGTATTGTCTGTTCTTGACAAAGCCAACTGGCTAATCAATAAATTGTTGTTGTTGTGTATATATGCATACACACATGCATATATATGATTCAAATATTTAAAGCTTCCAATATAAACTCGAATTCTTGCTTTATACAAAAATTGGTAGCAGTATTACCTAGACTAGCCAAGGACCAAAAAAATAAATGTAATATAGTTGTTTACATCCAATATCATTGGCAACTAACTATTCTGGCAGTTATTGGGACTATATTTCATGTAAACATGCCAGAAAATATTCAATAAATTGGGGGTAGGTGGTGTGGAAATGTAGTGGTGGAAAGATGCAATAATGTTTGTCAGACCCAAAGTCTGGAATATTTGTTTTCTTCATGCATCTTCCAATTGCCTTCCTCCAGGTGGTCCTTTTGCTGACTTGACTTTAACAAATGACTCTTGCCTCTTTGCAGATGCTCCTATGAATACAGAAATCCTGGATTGTACTTGGCCAGGATTTTGCTCTTTAAAGGAACAAAAGAAAGTGAATGGCATTTAAAAATACAATTTTTTTTAAAAAAATGCATCTTATTCTTTTTGGTATATTAAGATTCTAAACAGAAACTTCTCTTTTTATTCTAGATGACAATTTCTATTGACAAAGGCAGTTTTCTTTCTTTTGCATAAATAAATGCAGTGTTTTTAGATGGCAGGGATGGCATTTTGAACTTAGAACGAAATCTGATCTAAGAACCCTCTGACTCAATCATAAAACTATTTGGACTTCTTCTTTATTTATTTTTTTATTTACAGTATTTATATTCCGCCCTTCTCACCCCGAAGGGGACTCAGGGCGGATTACAATGAACACATATATGGCAAACATTCAATGCCAACAGACAAACAACATACATTAGACAGACTCAGAGGCATTTTTAACATTTTTCCAGCTTCACGATTCCGGCCACAGGGGGAGCTGTTGCTTCACCGTCCAGTAGTGGCTGTACTTCCTCATTCCTTTCCTTGCTGGCAGTTTTATGGTGTTATAAATTAGCCTCCCGCATAAAGCGTCCCTAAATTTCCCTAATTGACAGGTGCAACTGTCTTTCGTGGCTGCATAGGTCAACAGCAAGCCGGGGCTATTAATGGTCGGAAGCTTAACCCGACCCGGGCTTTGAACTCATGACCTCTCGGTCAGTAGTGATTTATAGCAGCTGGTTGCTAGCCAGCTGCGCCACAGCCCGGCCCATTCACATTCATGGTGAATAATTACAAAAAACCTGGAAAATTGTGTATTGTTTTGTTTAAGCATGAATGTTAAAGTAGAGCCAATTATTTTGTTGCAGGTTTTGCAAGCTGTTTTGAGAGAAGAAGAACCATTCCTTGTAGATTGAAATTGAGGAGTGAATATGTGTTGGAGATTTAATGCATACAAGGGGGAAAAAAGTGGTGCTTCCTCTGTCAGCTCCAGTTCTCCATTCGGGGACATTAGCGAAGCCTCCCACAATGATGATAAAACATCAAAAACATCCGGGAGTCCCCTGGGCAACATCCTTGCGGACAGCCAATACTCTCACACCAGAAGAGGCTTGCAGTTTCTCAAGTCACTCCTGACACGAAAAAATGGAGTAAATACTTTCATTCAATTTCCAAAGCATATGTACATTTTGTGTTTAACAATAAGAGCTTTTTAACCTCCTCTTTAGATATTGTTAGGAAGAGAGCAAATCCCCATATTTGTAGAAATTTGATTTCAATAAAAGTCAGCCCATTACCCTGCAGAAGGCAAGTGTCCTTTTGTGCAATTTCATTTTTATGTCAATTGTCTACTCAGACAGTCAGAAAATAAAGTAGTAGATATACTTGTCTTCATTACTTCATCACACCTGAAAATTGAATTATAGAAGAGTTTTAGATGTGCATTGTCAAGGAAAGTTTAGCCAGGCCCTCTTCAGGCATGGAATGATAAACTCAAAAATTGAAGATTATTTATACCACACAACAGTGCACTGTGAAGACTTCACCCACTACTTTGCCACCAAAATTGAACATATTTGTTCTTATCTTACAGCTCCAGTAGATGTATCCAAAGCAATGCTTGGTTCTTTTTCTATGGATAACTTTCAATCGGTGTCACCCAAGGAGACAAACAAAATCTTTGGAGAAATTAGGGCCACTACCTGTATGCTCGACCCGTGTCCCTCATGGCTGGTCAAATAAGCCAGAGGAAGTGTACTTTGGATATGGGAGCTGATCAACAGCTTGCTCCACCAAGGCAAGGTCCCCGCCATATTAAAAATAGCAATAGTTCGACAATTGTTGGAAAAAACAGTCCGTCAATTCATTTAGGCTTGAAAACTATAGACCAGTGTCCAATTTGCCTTTTATTAATGAAGTATTGGAACATGTGGTGGCCAAATAACTCCAGAGGTTTCTGGATGAAGCTGATTTTCTAGATCCATTTCAATCTGGCTTCAGACTAGGTCATGGAATGGAAATGGCTTTGGTCACCTTGGTGGATGATCTACACTAAGAACTAGATAGAGGGAGCATTACCTATCTGGTTCTCTTGGACCTTTCAGTGGTTTTGATACCATTGACCATGGTAACCTCCTGGAACATCTCGATGGAATGGGGCTGAGAGGCACTGTTCTGTAGTCGTTCTGGGCCTTTCTCTCCAGTTGTAGGCAGAAGGTGGTGTTGGGGGAGTTCTTCTTGACCCCATGGCCACTAAAGTGTGGGGTCCCGCAGGGCTCATCACTATCCCCGATGTGATTTAACATCTACATGTAGCCGCTGGGAGGGATCATCCAGAGTTTTGGGGTTCAATATCACCCATATGCAGATGATACCCAACTCTACTACTCCTTTCTACCAGACTCCAAGGAAGCCACTATACTCATGAACTGGAGGCAGTAATGGACTGGATGAGGGTAAACAAATTGAAACTTAATCAATTAAAGATGGAAGTACTACTGGTTTCGCATGGGGAGGATCCAGGAGTAGGGTCACAGCTTGAGCTAGACAGGGTTACACTCCACCCGAAAGCCCAGGTCTGCAGTTTGGGGATGATTCTGGATTTCTCCTTAAATATGGAAGCCCAGGTAGCAGAGGTAACTAGGATTGCCTTCACAACTTGTGTGCCAACTGTACCCTTTCCTGGAAGAATCAGACCTGGCCACAATAATACATGCTGTGGTGACATTTTGATTAGACTACTATAATGTACTCTACATTACTCCAATTTGTTCAGATAACAACAGCCAAGCTATTAACAGGAGCGGAGGTAAGAGATCACACTACTGGACTGCTGAAACAGCTTCACTGGCTGCCTATCAGTTTTCAGGCCCAATTCAAGGTGCTGGTTCTGACCTTTAAAGCCCTACATGGCCTCGATTCAGGGTACCTGAGACAGCGTGTCCCTTGCTACATCCCTGGGAGATCTCTTAGATCCAGGGAGGAGATCCTGGTGTCAATAATAGCCTCTTCCAATCTACATCTCAAGCTTTCGAGGGAAGGTTCTTTTTCCGGGGCTACGTCCCCAATGTGGAATGCCCTTCCGAGGGAGATTAGATTTACCCACACCCTCCTTGAGGTCAGAAAAAGTCTTAAAATGTTCTTTTTAAAGAAATGTTTTGGCTATTTAGATTTATCGACATATATGATGGAACTCAGATGGCTTTTAGGAACCTTTGAGTTTAGGATTTTATAGTTTTATGCTAATATATAGGATTTAAGGTTTTCAGCACTGTCAAATATTTGGCTATTATGTATTGCTTTTAATGTTTGTATGGTTTGCCTTTTATAAATGCTGTTAGCCACCTTGGGCTCTTGAGTGGGGAAAGGTGGGATAAAAATTGCCTAAATAATAAAAAAAAAATACCTTCTTGTGAAGCAGAGAAAGTGCAATTTGCTCAAGGTTGCCTAATGGATTTCTGTGGCTGAATGGGAATTTTCTGTGCTATAATCCATACATATCCCTCCCGCCCAGGGAGAATTTGGTGCACTTCACTGTTAATCAGATTATCATCTTAACTATCTCAATTGAAAAATATTGCATTTGGAACAAAATCAGGGAACAGATATTTGAAATTTATACCAATGATATGTATAGTAAGAGAAAATTGTAGTAAATGAGTGCTTATTGATGCAAAACAAATCATTTGGTGCTACACAGTCAATGAATGATTAGCAATCACTTCAGAGAAATTGTATTCTCACTTCTCCCTATTAATGTAGCGCTGCTAGGACATGGACTTGCTTCAATTTGCACTATGTTCCAACTCTTCAGATGTGGCAATTATTTATATGTAATGAACAAAAAGGTTATAAAGCCCTCCAAATTTCAAAATGCCTAAATAGGAATATTATATTAAATAGGAATGAAACCAGTATGAGATGAATGAAAATGTAGGTGAAGAAATGTATATTAAAGTATAATTAAAAATAGAGACTCCAACTGGGAAGTCTTAACTAGCAGAGACATGTTGAATTGGGTATTTATATTCATTCCATTCCCACCTTTGGATCAGAGTGTGGGTGTAATCTCATTCCATTTCTTGATTCCTCCCAAAGGAAGTAATGAACAAAACTTGTGTTTCAAAAATACATCTTTATAAATTATACAGTTTGCTTGAGATCTTCAATAAAGGCAAACATATTGATAGGCTAAAATGCATATTTTGCTCAGACACATTAGAAATAATGATCTATACTATTACAGGTTGGGATAAATAACAATGGTTTAAAAAATCCCACAATACATCCCTGTTCAAATTTATTTTGAAATTAGCCCCAGATTTCTGAGGACTGGGACAGGTGTGATGTTAGTGTGATGTTGGGAACCCGGTTGCTTCCTCCCTCTGCAAAATATTTCTATGTATTAAACTGGGAACCACATTTCCCATCCCTTGGCTCAACTGTTAATCAGAATAGAAATTTATTTATTTAGAGTATTTATATTCTGCCCTTCTCACCCCAAAGAGGACTCAGGGAGGATTACAATGAACATATATATTGCAAACATTCAATGCCATCAGACAAACAACATACTGTATAGACACACACAGAGGCAATTTTAACAATTCCAGCTTCATGAGGGTATGCTCGATTCCGGCCACAGGGGGAGCTGTTGCTTCATTATCCACAAGTGACACCGAATGCTGTACTTCCTCATTCCTTCCACGTATTGCTGGCAGTTTTACGGTGTTGTAAATTAGTTAAATTAGCCTCCCGCATAAAGTGTACCTAAATTTCCTAGTTGACAGATGCAACTGTCTTTCGGGCTGCTTAGGTAAACAGCAAGCCCGAGCTATTTAATGGTCGGGGGCTTAACCCGACCCAGGCTTCGAACTCATGACCTCTCGGTCAGTAGTGATTTATTGCAGCTGGTTACTAGTCAGCTGCGCCACAGCCCGGCTGTCAAGTCAGAAGAGTAGGACTTGGAAAGGCAGATATGAAGGACTTCAAAGAGCTCCTACATTTTAAAGATATATAATAGCTCAGATCATCCGTGCAATTGCATTTTCCATTTCTATGCATAATTGTGAAAGCCGGACAGTGAAGAAAATTGAGAGGAAGAAAATAAATTCATTTGAAATGTGACATTGGTGAACTATTCTATAGATGTCATGATTGCTAATAAGACAAATAAATGGTTCCTAGAGCAAATCAAGCTTGAATTTTATCTAGAAATCAAGGTAACTAAACTGGGATTGTCATACTTTAAACATCATATTACGCTCATTAGACAATCAACTAGCTTGGTAAGCTAGAAGACACTAGTTAAAAGAGGATGATTGCATTAAATATGGATGGACTCAGTCAGGATACCACATTCTTGAGTGATTTAGAGGTCTTCCATTCATGGGTCAGAATATGCTGAATGACAACAGCTTTCAATAACTATGCCTACAAATGCAAGAATTCTAGCCAGCAATAATAGAATTCTCACAGTACATTCTCTTTGCCTTTGAAACAAACAATTCCACACAGTGCTTCCATTGATCTTCCTGAAAATCTTAAGTGGCAATCATGTAGTCAGTTCTTCATCTCTTTTCCTGGTGGCCCATTTATGTGACAAGGACAGGCCACCAGCATTGCCACATGGAACCTTATCTATTCTATTCTTGCCCCTAATAAGCTCTATAACCTAGACTACTTGACCTAGACACATCATAAACCTACCCAAACAATCTTATCTCCCTTGCTATCCAGACATATAGAAGACTTTTAAATGAAGTATGGCTACAAGCTCCCTTGTGGTTGAGCTGCAGCTACTTTCAGTTTCTGAAGAATCCATTTTATAGAAGGTTAGGCTTAACTAAAAATGGATGTGCATTTTGTCAAATAAAGGAATGGACATTTTGTGGCTCTCAAAATGTTATTGGGGGTCCCATAAAACCTAACTGTCACAGTCATGAACAGAGCCGGCCCTAGGTATTTTTCAAGTGTAGGCGAACAGAATTTTGGTGCCCCCCCCAAACCAATCACTGACAAATAAAAGCGTTGGATAAGCGAAAATGTTGGATAATAAGGAGGGATTAAGGAAAAGCCTATTAAACATCAAATTACATTAAGATTTTACAAAGTAAGCACCAAAACATCATGTTTTACAAGAAATCAACAGAAAAAGCATCTCCTCCATCCCAGTGGTCTTTTTTCTTTTTTCTTTTCTGATTCATATGTTATTTGAGTGATTATGTTCCTTCTGTTTATGTGATTATTTTACTCAATTGTTATGTTTTGTTTTTGTTTTTAATTCTTATAGCGTTTTATAGTGCTTTCAGTGTTTTATTGTACAAAGTTTTATGCTGATTTTATATTGGAAACCGCCCTGAGTCCCTTTCGGGAGAGAGGGTGGTATACAAATAAACTTTTACTACTTACTTACTTGACTGCGCCCCCGTTCGTTTTGCGCCCGAAGCGACCGCTTAATTCGCCTCATTGTTGGACCGGCCCTGGTCATGAAGAAAGCTGGAAGGTGAGGTTCTGGAGATCTATGTGGCTTCCATAACCTATTTTGAACAAATATTTAGTATTTCTTATGAATCACACTTATGTTTACAGCTATTTGAAATAATAATTCACCTGGGTGCTTTCATGCTCATATATCTGCCAGCACCTAGCATTCTAGATTGTAAATTAATAGTACAGTAGAGTCTCACTTATCCAACACTCGCTTATCCAACGTTCTGGATTATCCAACGCATTTTGTAGTCAATGTTTTCAATATATCATGATATTTTGTGCTAAATTCATAAATACAGTAATTACTACATAGCATTACTGCGTATTGAACTACCTTTTCTGCCAAATTTGTTGTCTAACATGATATTTTGGTGCTTCATTTGTAAAATCATAACCTAATTAGATGTTTAATAGGCTTTTCCTTAATGCCTCCTTATCATCCAACATATTCGCTTATCCAACATTCTGCCGGCCCGTTTATGTTGGATAAGTGAGACTTTACTGTATTCATTTTGGCGGCTTTTATGGTTGCCAGATGAAATAAGCACCTTTAAATGGATGCATAGATTTGCATGACATGCAACACCAGTCAAAATCCCTACTTCTACACAACTATGTACAGGTACAAGAGCCCTGCTTCCCCCCGCCCCTCATCTGATAGCCCTTGTAGGTTTAAAAAGAAGACTCTTAAATGACTCTTGTTGCAAACTTCCCTCTTTCAATTCCAAAATAGAATACTCAACTTCAAGAAGTAGGTTTTCTATTAGAAATACAGCTAGGGATATTATCGTCCTCTAGTATGTTCTCCTGGTTGTACCTGTTTCTTCAGTCTTCTGTTGTGAGACATTGGCCTCCTTAAGCTTACGATGAAGCCTATCAATTGTCTTGTGCAAAAATCTGTTAATAAATTAATAAAAGAAAAGTGATGCCATTTTAACACACACATCAACAAATTACTCCCAACTCTGAATTGTGGCCAAAGCCCATAGTCTAAGTTTACAATGAGCCAACTGAGTCCATTTCAAGGAAATGGATTTTCCTTTATAAAAGAACATCCTTTTTTGAAATTTGTTGCTGAAAGGGCTTTCAATAAAAGTTAGAAGCTGAAAAGTCACTGACCTGTCTTTTTTAAGAATACCAGCAAAGCCTTTTCTTTTACAAAAAATAATAATATAAGAATTGAATGGCATTGCCAATGCCAGCTTTTCACTTTGAAATATAAGGGCCAATGAGTGGAAACACTTGAGTGACATTCTGAAACAGCAAAAAAGGTCATCTGAGCATTTCACTGTATACTGCAAACAGATCGAAACAGGCATAGATTCCACACAGAGATATATGCTTCTTGCAGATACAAATATTCCACGTCTTCCCCAAGATGCATGACCTCTAATGTTTCCCATGAGTTTTCAATCATTCTGGTCCTCTCAAAATGGAAATAGTTAATGGCATGAATAATTTTGACTGATAACTCTGTAGCTCCGGCACAATTTAAGTTGCCCATCTCTTCCCATCGCCTGACATTGTCCTCCCCATTTTTTTCTAGATGTTTCTCTACTCCTAGAAACAAAAAGGTTGAGAGGGGATATGATAGGGGTCATAAGGAAGAGGGAGCAGGCTTGTTTTCTCCTGCCCTGGAATCTAGGATCAGAGCAATGGGTTCAAATTACAGGAAAGGAGATTCCACCTGAACATTAGAAAGAACTTATTGACTGTAAGAGCTATTCAGCAGTGGAACTCTCTGCTTTGGAGTGTGGTTGAAATTCGTTCTTTGGGAGATTTTAAACAATCTGGATGACCATCTGTCAGGGTACAGTAGAGTCTCACTTATCCAACACTCACTTATCCAACGTTCTGGATTATCCAACGCATTTTTGCAACAATGTTTTCAATATATCGTGATATTTTGGTGCTAAATTCATAAATACAGTAATTACTACATAGCATTATTGCATATTGAACTACTTTTTCTGCCAAACTTGTTGTCTAACATGATGTTTTGGTGCTTCATTTGTAAAATCATAATCTAATTTGATGTTTAATAGGCTTTTCCTTAATGCCTCATTATCCAACATATTCGCTTATCCAACATTCTGCCGGCCCGTTTATGTTGGATAAGTGAGACTCTACTGTACTTTGTGCTTTTCTGGCATGGCAGGGGGTTGGACTAGATGATCCATGTGGTCCCTTCCAAATCTATTATTCTATATTTCTAATCAGCCTGACTGATGAGAATCAGTGGTACAGTAGAGTCTCCCTTATCCAACACTCGCTTATCCAATGTTCTGGATTATCCAACACATTTTTGTAGTCAATGTTTTCAATACATCGTGATACTTTGGTGCTAAATTCGTAAATACAGTAATTACTACATAGCATTACTGAGTATTGAACTACTTTTTCTGTCAAATTTGTTGTATAACATGATGTCTTGGTGCTTAATTTGTAAAATAATAACCTAATTAGATGTTTAATAGGCTTTTTCTTAATCTCTCCTTATTATCCAACATATTGGCTTATCCAACGTTCTGCTGGCCTGTTTATGTTGGATAAGTGAGACTCTACTGTAAATGAAAACTTTCTGGCTAAGCTTGTATCTTCTTTATTTCTCTGGCTGCTTTATCATTAATTCTGTCTTCACAATTGCTTTGCATGTTGCTTCTGGATTCCTGCTCTGTATTGTTCATACACTGATCAGTTTTAATGGATTTATGGCTGGATTTGGAATTTTCAGTGATTTTTGAAATATGCTGTTTCTGGCTGAATTTGTACTGCAGCTCACATAAGGGGTTTATTTTTTGCAGACACCGTGACCTCAGGCCGACTTCAAGTTCACTTTTGAAACACTTTTAAAGGAGGAGGGAGAGAAAACTAATGGTTTTCTAGCAGAATACGAGACTAACCTGAATCTAATTGCTTGAAAACTTTCAGTTCAGCCTCAGGTAGATAGAATTGTTGTAGAAAAGAATGGCTTCAATAAATATACATGCATATAAAGCTAGTTATTCTTCTCGGCTTTTTAATTACAGTTGGCTCTCCAAAAATCTGAAAAACAAACCTTAATTTGGACACTGACTGAGAACTCATGGGTGTGCTGGCATACCCTGCTATAGTCTCATACCCTGCTATTGCTCTCTTGGGCATTTGTTTGAGTTGCTAACCACTTTATATCAGAGTTGCAGTTTTACTATGCCATTACAAATGGACGTGGGCATCCATGGATTTTGGTACCCACAGAAGGCCCTCGAGCCACACCCCAGTAGACACCAAAGGCCCACTGGGTTTTGTGAAAAATGCATTAAGTAAGTTGGTGACACTGTCAAAGGTCGATGAAGGATTTCTATGAGGAACTGAGCTGATATAAGAGAACAAAAACTTTTGAGTTTGTTGAATCTACAAAAGAAAGAAAGAGTCAAGGCCATCTCTGAAGTATCACATTTATTCTCTGACTCAGAATGTTCTAAGGCAGTCTTTCAAGAGAACCACTATTTGTTGTGTTAAAAGGCTGAGTGACCTGGGAAATGACAACTGGTTTTTTTTTAGCCTTTACTTCAGATCTTTCTTCCTTCAGAAATTCTAAGATTTTTCAAATCTCCAAGGAGTGCATCAGAGGAAAAAGATATTCTGTGTCAATATGAAAGAAAAGGAACATGAATTTTAAAAATGGGAAGAAGGAAAACTGGGATGACTTTGGCCAGTGCTCACAGAGCACATATTGATTGTGGAGATGAGAAGTAAGTAGAAGATAGGAATCAGCATTAAAGCAGGTTATTAAGAATAATTATTTGTACTGAAATGTGAATAACTAGTTTATCAGATGGGAATGAGTAAGAAGAGATATCTATTGGAGCTGTTCAAAACTTCATTTGTAACTTGTTGGTCAGA
Source organism: Anolis carolinensis (assembly GCF_035594765.1). NCBI lineage: Eukaryota > Metazoa > Chordata > Lepidosauria > Squamata > Anolidae > Anolis > Anolis carolinensis. The sequence continues at coordinate 20,594,604 of NW_026943820.1, forward strand.
TCTATTTCATAAGATTCGTACATACGAAGCAATATTAAGAAACACAAGTGGATGGACAGGTAAGGAAGAAGCTCCTCCAGCATATGTTCGGTCCAGAGAGACAGCAGAGACTATCACATTGATGCTTTATTGAAGGCAGCCCTGGTATTCTGAAGCAAGCAGAATTCTGGGAAATGTAGCTTAGTGTGGGGCTTTTTGAATTCTCTGCCACATGGGTCCTCACCTTCCCAGACTACATTTCCCAGAATTCTGTAGAATTCTGCTTCCTCCTCCTCCTCTCTGAATGTTTTGGTGGGGGAAAATCTTTGTTTATTCTCTAAAGAGATTTCCAGATAAAAAGGGATTGCTGGGAACTGAATCAACCCTGTGAGGTAGGCAGAGTTGATAGGCAGTAACTCCAAAGAAGGACTATATTGTTATTATTATTATTATTATTATTATTATTATTATTATTATTATTATCACAAAATCACAAGTCGAACACTTCCCAAGTGTCTAGGACTGTGTGATGTATTTTTGGATGATGCGCACAGATCCCAGTTGGGTGGCCTTTTGCAGTTGGCAGATCGTAATTTTGTCAATGCCTATTGTTTCCAAATGCCGGCTGAGATCTTTTGGCACGGCACCCAGTGTGCCCATCACCACCAGGACCACCTGCACTGGTTTCTGCCAGAGTCTTTGAAGTTCAATCTTGAGGTCCTGATAGCGTCCGGGTTTTTCCTGTTGTTTTTCGTCAGTGCGACTGTCACTTAGGATGGCGACATCAATGATCCAAACCTTTTTCTTTTCCACAACTGTGATGTCTAGTGTGTTGTGTTCCAGAATTTTGTCAGTCTGGATTCGGAAGTCCTACAGTATCTTTGCGTGCTCATTTTCCAATACTTTTGCAGGTTTGTGATCCCACCAGTTCTTTGCTGCTGGGAAGTGGTACTTGAGGCATAAGTTACAATGAATCATTTGGGCCATATAGTTGTGCCTCTGTTTGTAGTCTGTCTGTGAGATTTTCTTACAGCAGCTGAGGATATGATCAATGGTTTCTTCGGCTTCCTTGCACAGTCTGCATTTTGGGTCATCAGCTGATTTTTCGATCTTGGCCTTAATTGCCTTTGTTCTGATGGCTTGCTCCTGGGCTGCAAGGATCAGGCCTTCGGTCTCCTTCTTCAGGGTCCCATTCGTGAGCCAGAGCCAGGTCTTCTCCTTATCAGCTTTTCCTTCGATTTTGTCAAGGAACTTTCCATGCAATGTTTTGTTGCACCAGCTGTCAGCTCTAGTTTGTAGTGCGGTTTTCTTGTACTGTTTTTTTGTCTGCTGTGCTTTGAGGAGTTTCTGATTTTTGACTACAATCCAAGCAGGTTCTTCACTTTGCTTTACAAACTTCTTGTTTTACTTGTAAGAGTCCTCTGCCACCAGAAGACTATTATTTATTTATTTATTTATTTATTATTTCAAAGGCAGAATGGGCATCTGTTGAGGGTACTTAGACTGTGCTTGCTTTTTCCCTAGGGTCTTCCAATGAAATAGTACTGTTAAGTTTATGTTGGTTAAAATTCCCAAAAAGTCAGTGGATGTGCAAATCTTTCTGAAACTTAGGAAGAATGATGCCCTATTTATGTTGTATCATTGAAAATAGAAATTCAAGAAGATAACTCTTGTAGTTTTTTAAAAAATGTTGTTCACAAAAACATTTTAACATTCCCCGAAATTCAGTGAATAAGTGAAATGTTCTGAAACTTGCGGGGGGGGGGGGGGGGTGTAACAGCAGTAAATGTGTTCTACCACTGTAGCAAGTTTCATCCTGGTAGCTATAAAATGAGAGAGAAAGGAGTCCCAGAAGCTCCCCCTTGCACAATTACTTAACGAAAAAGTAACAAAAAAATTGTTATATCATTATAGTTACGATACAGACCCCTAACGATATTTTAGAGACACTTTAGAAACTATTTGCACACCCCTCCCCTCAATTTAGTAATGAGTATTGAAACATTTTTTTAATTGTTCACATAGGCCTAATATCTATATTGTGATTATTACAGAGGAAGAACAGAAAAGCATAAAAGAGTCTAAGAAATGTTTGCCAATAAAAATTGACAGACTTTGACTCGCCTTGTTTCCAAAAGGGCTCACCAGACAATTCTGTGTTAAGCAGGTTCGTCTGCACCTTTTGATTTCAGAAAAAGTTATGCATATTTAAAGAGAGCCAGCATCCTGTAGTGATTTGATTAATTATTACCCATTTTAAAACTTTTAGCCTGTAAAGTCCTGCAGGCAATTAGTGCATGGGATAACCTTTCCTGCAAATTAGGAAACCCAGTACATTAGTTTAATAAAGGTATTAATTCATTTCATGATCAATTAGAAAAATGTGTAATATATTGTTCTACAGCTGTAAACAACTGTAGGACTGCATACAAAGTTAAGAATGAAAAGGCGTGGAAATATTTCTTTTCTTAATGGTCAACTATAAATCTGCCTTTGAATGTTTTACCTTCTTTTCTTTGATATAGGAAGTAAGTAAAAGTAAAATAAAACTTTATATACTGCCCTGTCTCCACGAAGGGACTCAAGACGGTTTACAAGCATAAAAACAGCTACATTATAAGCAACACAATACACACATTTTAAAACAAAATTAAAGACTTATACAACTCGTAAAACAGTGAAGACCACAACAACCAGAAGGAACAAGAATACATAATCAGATGGGTTGACATGGACATATAGATTTCCAAACCCACTGTTATTTAGACCCAGTTACCTTTTGTTATTGTTGTTGCTGGTTTTGTTATTTGTTGCTGGTCTTATAATCATAACTATTGCGCCGGGCTGTGGCGCAGGCTGTTGAGCAACCAGCTGCAGCCAGCTGCAACGAATCACTCTGACCAGGAGGTCATGAGTTTGAGGCCAGCTCGGAGCCCCGTGTTTGTCTTGTCTTTGTTCTATGTTAAGGCATTAAATGTTTGCCTTATATGTGTATTGTGATCCGCCCTGAGTCCCCTTTGGGGTGAGAAGGGCGGAATATAAATACTGTAAATAAATAAACTATAAATGGCCCACTTATGAAACTAAATGTGTGTTCAGCATGGATGGCTGAACACTTTACTGTCAAGAAATATATGTGAGCACAAAAGGAGCACTGTCTTATTAACAGTGTTCCTTTAACATTTACATTTTTATGAAAGCATCAGGAAAATTTCAAGAGCAATCACATAAAAATTCTACCTCTGGCATATTACAGAAACTTACATGTAAAAGGCGAATGTCAAACACAGAGGAAAAGCATTTATCTACATAATAAGTGGGATAAATTCTCAACTGGGATATGATGAAATAAAATGTTTCACTTTATACTTCATAATTAAAGTAGAAAAACACATATGGTCATACTGATTGCTGGCCAATAAATTAAAAATATTGTGTTGTCTAACTTTATTTTTTAAAGGCTGACCAACTAGACTGGGTCTCTACTTATTGGTGATATTTTCAGACCTTGTTTCTTTGTGCTGTTTGGAATATCAAGGCTAGATGTATAAAAATGAATATACAATAGGCAGCAACATGGGTTTTGGATTTGTTTTCCAACAAATATCAGGATAGCTGAAATCTCCCATTACTTCTACATCTCTCCTTTCTGAATGTTTGGTCATCTGTTCCAGAAAGACATCATGCAAATTCTCAATCTGACTTTGGCACTTATAGTTGACCCCTGCAATGACATTCCTAAATGTTTCCCCCTTAATTTTTACTCAGATGTTCTAATCTTTCTGGAAGTATAAACATCTTAATACTAATCCTCTTTCTTTCTTATTTGGTCTGTTTCTCAGAACTAATTTACATCCCCCTATTAGTACATTCCAATCATCCTATCAAGTTTCTGTGCGGCTTAATATATCATATTTGCTTTGCTGTATTAAGATTTCAGGTTCATCTTATTTATTTTCCATGCTCTGTAAATTAATGTGGAGACATCTAAGATCATGAGACATTCTAGCTGCTTATTTATGATTTCTTTCTTTCTGATACTTCAGAGCCCATCCAGACAGGCCCATATCATGGGACCTGTCTGGGTTTTTAATGGAGGCATCCTAATGATGCCTCTGGTAAAAACACATTAATTAAATACCTGTTCCAAATTCTGGGTAAGATCCGGGCCTTACCAGGTATGGACCCTGTGGGGATTGGACCCAGGGATTCAGTCACATGATTTCCGGGCCCATTCCACACAGCCTTCTCAGTTTTTCAATCTCATGAAAGACCAAGAGGGCACCCACCCCTTCCACCCATACCCCAAAGTTACCCCTAAAAATAAAGTAAAATCTACTTGGCCACCATAACATACTTCCTCATGCCCTCCTGGCATGAGGAAATAACATGTCAGGAGACAGGGTGGGTGAGATTTTCCTCCTAGCCCCCCCCCCCCCGGTCTCCTGGTCCATTGCTTCCTCACACCCGGAGGGCTCAAGGAGGAAAGTTATGATGACCAGGTAGGTTTTACTTTATTTTAGGGGTAATTTGAGGGGCTTTGGGGTGGCTGCAGTCTTCCCAATTAAAATTGGGATGGCATGTAGCCACCACACTCCTGGGAAAACCTGGTTTTTTTTTTTTTGGGTTTGGGGGGATTGAGGCTGGGAATTCACACCAAAGTGGGTTTTTTAATCTGCTTTGGCATGGATTTTGGTACTGTCTGGAAGGACCCTCAGTCAGGGAAACCAATACATCCATATTTCACATTATATGTTAAAAAAACCCTAAATTGTTTCTACCAGATACCAATCCAAACAATAATTTTGGACTCAAATTGCATATAGGATAGAGATGGATGACAACACTAAAACTGACAGATTTTGTTTTAAAGGAAATGAAGGGAATGTGATTATAAAATACAAATGTTCATAGAATGAAAATTATGGAGGCAGAAAGCTGTGGATGCTTCCCACATTTTCCTGTATCTTTTTGTATCAACTTTTAACGTGCTCTGGAAAATCATCTATTTCAATACACTTCACCCCCTCCCCCCAGTAACAAGGAACTACAAAGGGAAAAACTCCAAACACTACTTGTTGTTATGTGGCTTAATGCTTTTCTCATTTATAGTAGTCTTTCATAAGTTGAACTCCACTCTTGTATTGAACACAATAACTGTAAGTGCAACTAATTCTTTCATTTCTAAAACTGCTGCAGCAGGCTTATTTGCAAAGTATTCTCATTAAACCTCCTATACTCTTTTCACATATATCTATGCAAATAATAAGAATAAAAATAAAAGATTATGTATTTGCCTGTGCTTCTGTTCTAAAATATCATGGAAGAAAAACAGAAATGTGTTTCCAAAAATAAATGGAACTAATAAAAAGTATTAATGTACAACATTAATTTAATGTCTTTAATAAATAATGAAATGGTAATAAAAATGTTAAATCTTTTGAAGAGGGACTGAATTTCAAAACTGCAAACAACTGTGCAGTACTCCATAAGCAAGGAAATAATATGGTTATGGGGAAGTTTATTATACAGTCCCCATGTGTGCATACACATTCAAGTCGCCTGCCAACTTATGTTGACCTCATGAGTATCATCGGGTTTTCTTAGGCAAGAAATACTCTAATATGATTTTGCTAGATTGATCCTCTGAAAAATAGCCTTGAGCACCAGGTATTCACTGACTATCCCTGATTTAAATAGGTTGATACTGCCTAGATTCCAAAATCAGATGAAATTTGATGTGTTCAACATAGAGACATTAAATCTTTACTTATATACTGCAGCTGAAAAAATCTGACACAAGTGTTCAAAGGAGCACATGCTGAAATTCTGCCCATCACATTACCAGGTCAAAATGCATTGGGGGAGTTGTATCCTTTCAATTATTCCTACCTTAATATCCTGCATCTATTCAATTTATGGTTAAACGGCAACTAGTTTCCTATAAATGTATCCACTTCCCTTTCCACATTTTTAGTAAGTGCATGGAAGAATGAGTGATCAAGCCTTGATGTCTCAAGCATCATACAGGCTGGAGACTGCAAAATTCTTTGAGGGAGAAGAGATGTGAGTGGAGCGTCTCCATCATAAGGTCTATGAGGAACTCTGTAGATATTGTTTTGTTTTCCCAGTAAACATAAGGAATAGGGGCAGGGTGTTGAACCTTTGCATCCCCAGGATGCAAAGGAATCTGAAGAATTAAAGAAAAATCCAATCTCCAGTAGTACTGGTGGCAGTACTACCGCTGCACTAGGAAGAGGTAGCAAGTCTGGTAGAGCCCAGCCCTATATCAAATCGCTTTTTGCCACATCTCATCTCAACTGGAAGAGCTAAAAAACATGGTGCTCTCACTTTCCACCTTTCTTACAGCAAAGTCATTTGTATCTATACAATGAATTGAAAGTCCAAGTTAGTGTGTGTGTCCATCCTCTCTCTCTCTGTCACACTCAAGGCAGCGGAGCACCAAGAACCATACACGGAGGCCAATAAACTATCTAATATCTTTATTAAGGAAATATATAAGAATAATAAAAGCAAGTAGAAAATATAGTCCAGAGGCAGACCTTTCAAATGAGGCCAAATATAGTCCAGAAATAGTTTGTCCAATAAACGATATTAGAGTCCAAAGATAAAATCCAATACCGAAACACACACTATTGCCAAGCAATAGTGTGGGGAATTGTCCAGGGTCTTTCAAAGGTCCAAGGTATGATTCACAACAAGCTGGAATAAAAACTTGATTCTAGGAATAAAGTCTGTGACTAAGAACGAGGCAAGGCAATTCTTGAAATACTTGAATGAGCAAGGCAAGGAAACTGGATTTGCAGACTTTGCGAAGTCCACACAAGGCTGGAACGCGATTTTACTCCTGAAGCTGCTCTGTTGACTCCGCCCCGGATCAACCGTGCCAGGCACCTATATCTGGGTCTCGTTTTCCCGCCAAGCAGGTGTCCAGCGTTCTCTTTCCCTAGAGAACGGGAAACGAAACCCAGCTTTCTCCAGATGTGAGACTCCCTGGATTTTCCCAGGGGAAACATGGCTAATCAGTGTCTTGTTTGGCTGCAATTCTCAAGCTCCTGCGAACCCACTCTTTCACTCCCCTGTCTGCAGCAAAGGACTGTCTCCTAGCGAAGGGAGGTGAGAGCTGTTCAAGGTCTGTCTTAATTGGTTCTGGGGCGAGAACATCAACATCAGGCATCTGGAAAGATTCCGGCTGTTGTTGATCCGGAGAAAACCCCATGTTTTCATCCTCATCTGCCACAGTGACACTAGGAGCGGGACTACAAGGCCCATGAGGCATCACTCTCTCTCTCTCTCTCTCTCTCTCTCTCTCTCTATATATATATATATATATATATATATATATATATATATATATATATATATATACACTAGCTGTGCCCGGCCATGAGTTGCTGTGGCGAAGTATGGTGGTATAGGAAATAAAGTATTGAGGAATTTGTGATAGTTAAGGTAAAGGGTAAAGGTTTTCCCCTAACATTAAGTCCAGTTGTGTCCGACTGCACACTGAAGTGGATTATATGGCAGTGTAGAGTCAAGATAATCCAGTTCAAAGCAGATAATATAAGATTATAAATGGGTTATATAGCTGTGTGGAAGGGCCTTGAGTCTACACTGCCATATAATCCAGTTCAAATCTGATAATCTGTATTTTATAGGCAGTGTGGAAGAAGCCTAAGTGACGCCTAACTCTGCCTGTCCCCTGGGCTGAGTGGGTTGCTAGGAGGCCAAGTGAGTGGAGCTTAGCCTTTTAACTGGCAGCAATTGGATAAAAACAATTATACCTCTCCCTCTACTTAGGACTTTATTTTTCTTTTCTTTTTGTTGTATGAACGTAGAGGCATGGATGAGGGGTTGTGCTGCCAAGTTTAGTGTTTCTGGAATGTGTAGTTTTGTTGTTTTGTCCTAGGCCAAAATTTCATTACACACACACACACACACACACACACACACATATATATATGTATGATGTCTCTGTCTCTGTCTCTCTCTGTATGTTTTTTCCAAGATAGTCCCCACTTCTAGAGATCACTGTAACTCCTGCCAACAACAAATCTGGAGTAAACCTGGAACACAGACCGCCCCCCTCCCCATGACCAACAGAAAATAATGAAGGGCTTTGGAGCGGGTTGATCCTGGATTTTGGGAGTTATAGTTTACCCACATCCAGAAAGCACTCTGAACCCAGCCAACGATTGATCTAGACTCAACTTGGCACACATACCCAATATGACCAACAGAAAATGTTGGTGGGGTTTTCGGGGACGACAGCGACTTACCCATGGTTTTTGGAATTGTAGTTCCCCTGCAATCAAAGAACACTGTGAACCTAAATGGTGATGGAGCAGGACCAAACTTGGCACACATACCCAACATGGCCAACTTTTAATATTAGCAGGGTTTGTGTGGAATTGACCCACGATTTTGGGAGTTGTAGTTCACCCACACCCTTATGCATTTTATAATGGAAGCATTCATAAAAAACAAAAACGAAGACTGAATATTGACTTTTTCTAATAAATAGTGTTATGAATTACTTAACCTGGCCTACCTAAACTAGTAGGACAACAAAAGGTGACTTCTGCGCTGCTGATAGATCTTGTTACATTATAATTTCTCTTAAAGGTTCCTGGCACAGAGTTGTCTGTCAACATGAGCCAGGGAGTCAGGGTGCGTGTTGGTGGGTTTCTTCAAAACTATTGTTCAATCAGCTCCGGACCAGCACCCTGATGAATTGGTGAACTTCTGCCCTCACCAATTCCTCCAATGTCAGACTCAAAGACATCTGCAGTCTGAAGTTCAAACACTTATTTAATATTTACAAAGATATTTTCATTGTAGCAAAGTCCATTGCTAGAAGCCAGCATTCTTCAGCACGGCTTGGCTCACACAGTTCATCAAAGATAAGAAAGCACATTCCTTAGTCCGAAGGAAGTTCCAACCTCCAAGGCCAGAAATCATGTCTTATAGGTCACAGCAGGCTGTCAGTCAAACTGGCCTGCTGTTAACTGTTTCATTGATGAAACACACACTTGCAAAACAGCAGAAACGCTTGATTTACATTTCATATACACACAACCAAAATCCAACCATGTCCATAGCAAGCATAATGGCCCTCCCACAAGTGCCCATCCATATTATTTCATGCAGTATCAGAACAAGCAGTCTTCCTATCCCTCTACACTCCCAGCTGCCATTAAACTCTTTTGTTCATTGAATTATAAATGCATTCAACTGAATACATGTGCAGAATCTTTTGCCTGACACACAAACATGTAAAATGAAGCTAGGCTTGTAAGTATATTGAGGCAATTCAAAAACTTCACTATATTTTGGCCCCAACATTTTCTTCATCATGATGCCTCACACTTCTTTCTCTTTCTGTAACATCTAATGAGATAATAAACAGCAACGCCACAGCTATTATGGTTCCTATAATTACTATTATTGATATAACAGCAATCCTTCATGACAAATTTCCAGGGTCAATGTTTTTTGAGAAATGAAGCCAGTGTCAGCATTCACATTGGGAAATATGGTACACAACCATCTTGCTGCCACCATCTGCTGGGGGGTGGGGGGGCAAAATAGATGGAATTATTTAATCAGTTAAATGCATTTAGGCATTTTGTTTCCTGTTTGTTCTAGTATAATTACTATGTTAATTTCTGAGTGCTTTGCATATTAAGCCAAATGTATTCTAAGACACTAATGACCGCTGCATCAGCTTTTTATTAAACAGGAAATAAACATGCAAAAGCTTGCTACCAGAACTAATTAGTTTACTATTCATGCTAAAGAAGGCGAAAAGAAATCTGTTTCATTGGCTTATGCCATTTACTCATTGCACAGTTCTTTTGAGAGGGAAGCAACCATGCCTCCTTTAAGGTGAATGGAATTGTTGGAAAGGATAAGACCACTTGTCTGAGGGCCCTCTCAGGAGTGAATAGACTCCTTGGCATCCACATGACAAACAGGGTCCCTTTTGCCTTAAGATGGCCTTGTCCTGTGTGAAGAAAACCCACAGCATGCTCCAGAGCATCCTGGCATTTTGGGTGAATGTTGTGCAATTCCTAAAAAGTTGTGCAATTCCTTTTTGGGAAGTGGTTGCAATTTCCAATTAGTGTCCAATTCTGGACACCACAACTTAGGAGAGATATTGACAAGCTGGAACATGTCCAGAGGAAGGCAATCAGAGGTCTGGAGACCATGAATACCTCTGAGGCGCAGCTTAAAGAAGACTTATAAGGAAATCTTAAAGAAAGAGTATAATTCAAAAATCACCCCAAATTAAGGATCTAAATGAAATACAAAAAATTAATAAAAATTTCTCATGGTATCAATACATACAAATTAAAACAACTTTTAAAAAGGACACACAAAATGGCTTTACAACAGAAAACGGTTTTTGGGATATTCTGATTCAAAGAAAGAATAAAGCTGTATCAGTCATATATAAAAAACTGTTAGAATGGGCAACGGTGCCATTCGCCAAACTTCTTTATACCATTCATTAATTTGTATTTCATTTCTCCTTTCCAATATTTTGCAATTAGTAATCTAGCTGCTGTTAATAACATGTCTATTAATTTTTTCCCCTCTTATCTTTCTCATCCTCTTTTTTAATTAAAAGTAATATTTCCACTGGATTCCTTCTAATTTTTATATTCATAATATTTTCTATTTCCCTTATGACCAATTCCCAAAAACCTTTTACATGTTTACAATCCCACCACATATGCATGTAGGTTCCAATTTCCTGGCACCCTCGCCAGCATTTTTCATTATTATTCTTATTCATAATATTTAACCTTCTTGGTGTTAAATACCACTTCCAAATTAGTTTGTAATAATTTTCTTTTATTCTAATTGACATGTTTTTTAATTGTCTTGTTTTCCATATCTCCTCCCATTCTTTTTCCGTTATCTTTGTTCCTAATTCCTCCTCCCATGATTCTCTTAATGTTAATCTTTTCTATGTCTTTAATTAATATTTTAAAATATTTATATTATTTTATAATATTTTATATATGTTACTTGTTGTTCCTTTTAATGGCTCACTATTTTCTCTTTTTAATGCTAACTTCAAATTTAAAAGTAAAGAAGGGATTATGGAAAAAAAATGATTTTGAAAGTATTTGGAGAAAATTTCTAGAAAAATTATTAGAAAAAGAAGATGGGAATTTACCTCCAAATGAAGAATTGAACTTTTGGTGGGACTACAGAAGAAGAGATGGCTCTGGGGAAGGGGAGCACAGGGGTGAATGTAAATAAAAGAGGGAGAAATGTATAGAATATGTTTATATAATTGTAATTTTCTCAAAAGAATAAATAAAAAATATTATTTTAAAAAAAGAATGGGCAACGGCAGAAGTGGAGATTACTAATTCGATGATAAAATGGGCACAAAATATAGGTAGACCAATAAAATTAGATGAATGGGAAGCAATTTGGACGAAAAAATGAAGTATACATATGCGATAGAACTTAAAGAAAATTGGTTAAAAGTAATTCACAGGTGGTATTTGACACACACAAAAAATAGGACTAATGTGGAAGAATGCGAATAACCACTGTTGGAGGTGTAAGGAACAAGTAGAGTCCTACTTCCATATGTGGTGGAAATGTAAAAAGTTACTTAGTTATTGGAAAGTAGTACAAACAGAATGTAATAAAATATTAAAATTAAAACTTGAGTTGAAACCAGAAATCTTTTTATTAGGCCTCTCAGATCTAAAAGAAAATTTGGATGCAAATAAAGACAAACTTTTCACTTATTTCACAACTGCAGCGAGGATTATAACAGCCAAATATTGGAAATCAGAAACACCACCTACAAAAGAATTGTGGATAGATAAAATTATTGAGATAAGAGATATGAATAGATTAACTTTTCTAGTAAAAAAAAAACACGGACAACAAAATGAAAGAAATGGACTGGACAGATTTAGAAGAATATCTAAAGGAAAACTATCCTTAAAGGAAGACCAGAAAACTGGAAGAAAGAAGATTGGAAGTCATCCACCCCCCCCCCCACCCCAACCATTAGTTTTACTTTCCCCAACCCCATTCCCTTTCCTCAAATTACTTGTTATAGAATTATCACACATTCTTACCACCCTCCCCCTTATTTTGCCTTTTTATTACCTTTTCCTTTGGACAACCCTTCCCCAACTTTCCTATAGGGCCACCAATGTAACTCAAAAGTGGGTCTGCTTAACCTACAGAAGAGAAGATTGGGAGGAGGCATGATTGTCCTGTTTAAATATATAAAAGAATGTCATAAGGAAGAGGCTTGTTTTCTGCTACCCCGGAGACTAGGAGAAATAGGTTCAAATACAGGAAAGGAAATTCAACCCAAACATTAGGAAGAACTTCCTGACCATAAGAGCAGACCATTGTTCTGATACCAAAGAAGTTCCCTACTCGTAATTTTCAGGACTACAAACCAGTGGTTGCCACTTCCATCATCATGAGGTACCTTGAAAAACTGGTCTGCACGATCATATCTTGCCTTTCACATACATTGGAGAAACATCAGTTTGCATATAGAGCCAAAAAATCAAGAGGTTGCTAAAGCCATCATCCTTCACACTGCTCTGACTCACCTGGAATGATGGGGGAAATATTTATTTATTTATTTATTTACAGTATTTATATTCCGCCCTTCTCAACATGAAGGGGACTCAGGGTGGATCACATTGTACACATATAAGGCAAACATTCAATCTATATATATAAAAGGGTAATGAATTTTCGGCCTAGGACAAAACAATAAAACTACACATCCCAGAAACACTAAACTTGGCAGCACAACCCCTCATGCATGCCTCTACGTTCATACAACAAAAAGAAAAGAAAAATAAAGTCCTAATTACAGGGAGAGGAATAATTGTTTTTATCCAATTGCTGCCAGTTAGAAGGCTAAGCTCCGCCCACTTGGTCTCCTAGCAACCCACTCAACCCAGGGGACAGGCAGTTAGACCTCACTTAGGCCTCTTCCACACTACCTATAAAATACAGATTATCTGATTTTAACTGGATTATATGGCAGTGTAGACTCAAGGCCCTTCCACACAGCTATATAACCCATTTATAATGGACTTAATGTCAGGAGAAAACCTTTACCCTTTACCTTAACTACCACCAATTCCTCAATACTTTATTTCCCATACCACAGCAATGTGTGGCCGGGCACAGCTAGTATATAATAGTTTGCTACCAAAGTACTTCTGCAGAGGTTTCAATTATCATTTGTTTGAAAATTCTGGAAACAGAACAACTTGATTTTTTTTACATGAGCATTTTAGTGAATAATGTCTGGTTATTTGTTTTGTTTCAAGCAGCTGAGTTCATGGACTGCCCATGTAATTTCCTTTGTGAAAACAGAACTAAATTCCCTGTTCATTGTCAGCTTCAGATCACTATGGGAAAGGCCGGAAAAGAAAAACGGAAGATGTAAAGTGACTATGATAAACCAATGCAATGATAAAAGAGAATAACAGAAAAGCAAATATCAGAATGGACCAAGTAATGTCCTCCAGATGCTTTTTACTCTGGGATATAATCACTTGCTTTTCTAAAAAAGGAACAAAAAGCCCAGAGGTTACCTCTAATAAAGAAAGTGGTTATGCAGGCAAGGCTTGACCATCTGTTTTCCTTCAAAGCAGAGGACTTTTAGATCTCTCTGTGGATATAAAGGTGTTGCATAGGTATAGTGTTATTAGCATCAAGAAATATCCCATCTGTTCATTCTATGTATTTATAATTATGCTGTTATCAGTGACACACAAGGAAGTCTTCATGCTGTCTTCTGAATTATGTCAGGGCAAACCTTTTCATTCTTTGAGCTTCACCACAGCATACAAATGTATGTGCACATTTTGCATTTTTTTTCTCTGTGTGTGCCTACTGCTTGCAAATATAGAAATGATATCAATATGGAAGTAATTTATGCTGTCCGTAAGACTAGACATCTTGCACATAGGACTATTTGCACTTCAACATCTTCTGAAGGAACTGAAGAAAATATGAATGCAAAGCACCAAGTCATATGCCTGGCAAAGTGTGCAGCTATTTAAACATGGCCAACTGTGAAAAAACAAGAACAGGCACAAAGATTAGAACTGAATAATGGCCAAATTATTTAGCCTATGTCCTATTTACCAATTTATTTGCAGCTGTATTTATTTATTTATTTATTTACAGTATTTATATTCCTCCCTTCTCACCCCGAAGGGGACTCAGGGCAGATCACATTACACATATTAGGCAAACATTCAATGCCTTAATATAGAACAAAGACAAGACAAACACAGGCTCCGAGCTGGCCTCGAACTCACGACCTCTTGGTCATGAGCTGTAAGGAGCAAGCTGAGGAGAATAACCGATGTGTGTCTACCCAAGGCCAGATGTCTACCTCAAAGCAACTCTCATAGCATTCTCTTGGGTGAGGCATCTGATCCTTGAGGCAGTCCAAATGTTTACATTGCTTCCCTGTCATCCATTTACTGGAGGTTAAACCTTGAGAACTACCACCCAAATCACATGACTTCCAAGTGAGAGTGATCCCTCTCCCAGGTCTTCCTTAACGATATGCTCCCCAATTTTTTTCATTGCAGGAAAAAGCTTTTTCCACATGAAAAAAATAGTAGTTCAATGCAGAAATATTAATCTCTATATAGAAAATGCTGCTTCCTGCACAGAAAATTGTGATCTTTGTACAAAACCGCCACTGGCAAAATTTTCTGCTAAATTAATTCAGAATTGCAAATTAAAAAATTGCAAAATCCAATGATATTCAGGGGGGCACCATGAATCACCAGGTGATCTGAAAGCACATACACACGTCAAGAACCTGTTAACTATTTTAATGTTGCTACAAAGTGCTATGGCAACAAGTGTTGTGGTAGTTGTCCTGTTTTGTCTTAAAACAATGTGGTAAGTAAATGAAAACTGCTTTACTTCAGCAAAACATAAAGATCATCACACTCAGTGGTATAATGCAAACCAAAGCAAAGTAGTCTTAGGGCAAACCCAGTTCTTAAGTCTCTGATAAATTCACAAACCAAGTAGCAGTCTTACTTCAGACAAAAAAACAGCAATAAATCCTTAGGAGCAGTTTCGCAGATGCAGACTCGAAACAGGCACAAGGGGAGCGAAGGCTTAGGCATTAGAGTCAGTTTGTTATAGCCCTGAGTTCCTTCACAGCTGCTAGGACAGTTCCTAATTATTCAGCTGCATTTCTGGCAGCTATTCTAGCTGAACGACATCTCTGCTCTGTTTCTTTTGCCTCTCCTGAAATGTGGGTACTTGCAAAATCTCCTCCTCAGATTCCAACTCCCCCTCAGATTCATGAACACTTTCCTGCTCCCCTTCCTCTTCTGAAGAAGAGGAATCCCTAACAGTAGTATGACATTATTATTGGATACATACTATTTGTCCAAAGTATTATCCTCCTGATAGTATTGTATATACTCATGTATAAGTCTAGGAATTTTAGTAAAAAAAAATCAACCCTCCAAACTGGATTGTTCCTCAATGACCCATTTGCTTCACTGAGTAAACAATAAAATGAGAGCTTAGACCAAGAGAGAACCTAAAAGAAGTGCTGCCCCCTTCTATTCTCTCTTCTATTGTGCTGCTTCTGGTCTTTTTGAATACTAGGATGGAGAAAAGGTGGCAGTGGTGGCCAGGGGTGACTGATCCCTTGATGTGTGGGCACTTTCCCTTCTCTGTTGAAAGGCCCTTGACTTATTCACAGGTCGTATCAAAATTGATAATTTGAGCTCCCAAGCCTGTGTGTGACTTATAAATATGGTTGACTTATATTGAGTATACAGTATTTTTAATATACATATAATGGGAACTCTGCCAATAATAATATGAGCACCTCATATCCTGCATATTGAATTTAATGTTAAGAATCATATGTGTACAAGATGTTGTCTGTGTAATGGTCAGGAAACATTCAGAGGAAAGTATAAGCCTGAAGTCTGTTTCTGGGCTTCTAGCCAGCTAAATTCAAAATAAAGGTTACAAAGCTTCACAGCTGGAAATTGTAGTAAACAAATGTGACGTAGCGAACTCTCGGCATGGGTTCTGTGAAGAGTGAATAAAATAAAGGCTATTTAACTGCTGAAAGGAAGGGGATGTCATGCAAGGACTTCCAGGGAGGACAGCAAATCAGACAAGATTTTAAGTCTGAGCTAAAATGAATACTAGTATACTACTTCCCTAACTGGCCAAAGAAAAAAAGTCGTGTTGTAAAAACATAGTTTATAGTGCCTTTTCTCCTGGTCTGCCTTATGTGACTAGAGATCTGCATTCTAGGATTTGTAGACTTCTCATCCAACCAAGGTTTCCTCTTCTTTGGCTTGACTTCATCCTTTCTGACTCATTGCAACGTCTTCTTGAAATTTCCTCCCTGAGTATTTGCTGATTAGTTCTTCCCTTGTTGTTTTTAATTCTCAATTGAAAACTTTTTCTTATTTTCCAGAGATGTTGGGATTTTAACTTGATATTGTTTCGTGGTCTTGTGCATTTTGATAACATGTACAAGTGTTCACAGTGCAAGACACTTTTATGGAACTTAGATCAGATCACAACGAAGGGAAGCCAAACTCCCCAGAGGTTCCCAAGGGAATTTTCTTTTCCATCATCCCCTCGAGATGCCAAGCGGTTACTCCTTCGGAGCCCTTGTTTTTCTGATCTCTGGTGATGCAGAAACTCCCTTCTGTTGAAGGGCACATTCTCTGGGGAACTCAGTACATCTGGTTCAGTCACGGGAGTAATATTTCCAGTATCTCTCCCAATTAAGGAAGCATCTGAACTATCAACAGCCGTCAGCTGTAATTGAAAGGAGTTCTGCAGACTAGGCAAAAAGTCAGAATAAGCTTAATCCTGGTCAAAGTTCATTTCTGAATCAGGTTCAGAACCCAAAGGTGGCTGGGGTATGACAATTGCGGTCTTTCACTCATGGTCATTATTACCCAGATGAAATCAAAGTGATTGGGATTCCATCTACACACCATCAGGTAGAAAAGAGGGTGCATCTGCCCTGCATACTTCAGGTAGGTAAAAAACCCAGACAAGGTTCAGTGGAGAACAAGGGGGGGGAGGCCCCTTCCTGCCTTATTCACTGCCAGCCCACCCTCCCTTCCATTACTCCAGGTAACTGAACAAAATGAAAAAAGATATGGGCAAAGAAAAAGCCCTGAATAAAGGTCTCGGAGTAGGGAAAAGGGGGAAAGGCTAGACATATGTTGCACCCCAAGGTAGCATGAGCACTTGAAAACCAGACAAGAGCCAATATAACACACTATATCTTTATTAAAGCAATTATATATCCAAAGGAAATTAGGTATAGAGTCTGAGTAAGGAATAGTTCTTTTTAAAAAGTCAATGGTGATTCCAAATGGGTAAAGGAAAAGGTCCGATGTTATAATCCACAATGAGAACTCGATAGCTCTCCAAAGAAATCAAAGTGTCCATGAGTTGAAACAGAGAAACAAGGCTGGCAGAAACAGAGTTCAATCCACTTGAAATACTTCATAGCAATGAAGGCAGCAAGGTTGTCAAAGCTGAGGCAAACTTGAATCAGGAACAAGGAAACAACTGGAGTAAAGTCAAGGTCTACTCAAGAGTCACAGCACGGCCCGACTGGAACTGGATAAACTTGGCTTGGAAACAAACAAGAGCTGGAGACGGAGAACCTCTCTCAAGGAAGAGCTACGTTGACACCGAAAGAAAATCTACTCAGCGAAACACTTTTAACAGATTCCGAACTGTTCACAATTTAGGGAGTACAAACTCCTAAAACTTTCCCATGGGAACACTAACCATTATCCCACCTATTTGCCAGTCCCTGGCTCCGACAGACCCCTTGTTTTGCACTTCTCTCTCTGGTTACAAAATCTCTACGATTAAAACCCCCGTTGTTGTTGTAATATATTCAACATGAGATTGCTTCTGAAAAGTATTCAGAAGCTTCCTCTGGAAGAAAGAGCTACAACCACACTGTTGAACAAGACAATGGTCACTCCCCCACCTCCCCAAAATAAATAAAATAGAAAGGAAGTTAAAAGCACTAAATGTCACTCACGGCTTTGACATAACTATTGAGACTTTGGGCCAGACAGCTCTAAATTTGTGTAACTGCACAAATGGCTGTATAATTGCTGGAAACAAAGAAAAATAGTATTCTTCACACAAGACACTTCCATTCGCTTTTATTGTAAAGCCCTTGACATTTTAACAAAAATGTACCCTTTTTAAAATGCACAAGAGTGGTTTTAGAGGTTTTAATCTGCTCTCGGTTGAAAATAACAGGTATCAAGTGCTTTAGAAACTTTTGGAAAACAAACACGAGCTGTCTGTAAATGTCTGCATATCTTTCTGAAGAAAAGAGAAGACCCAATAGTAGCAGGACACAGCAATTGCAGGGAGGGGGGAATCTAATCAACAACACAGTTAAAAAGTTTTAACTGTCAAGCTATTGTTCTGTTCTCTTTTTATGAAGACCTCATTGATGTGCAAGCCGAACTCATAGAAAAAAGAATGCTTTATACTAGGATTAATTACTGACCTCTGTGGCACCACATAAAGATTACCTGCTGCTTTTCACAGCCCATTTCCATTACCCTGTGCAAAGGCAACAGAATGCAGAGGACAAAATGTCAAGGACTAGATGATGCTGTGTTATTTATATTGTAAACTATTTATTTGCAATTGAGACTCAGGACTACATCTTTCAGTGTGAGTGATAACCAGGATAAGTGGTGATCCTATTTCACATTTACTCAAAAAAAAAAATCAAGATAAAGTTATCAAAGAATCCAATGACTAAATTCAGAAACCTGACTCAAGGCATAATTGAGACTACCAAATGGAGAAAATATTGAATCATAGAATTATAGAATCATATAGTTGAAAGAGACCACATGGATCATCTAGCCCAACCCTCTGCCATGTAGAAAAAGCACAATTGAGCACCCCTGACAGATAGCCGTCAACCTTTGCTTAAAATACTCCAAAAAGGAACTTTCACCACACTTGAGTTAGTGAATTCTACTAACTCACTCAGGAAGTCCTTTTTAATGTTCCAGTGGGACCTCCTTCTCTATTATTGGAACCCATTGCTCCATTGAGTCCTCGTTTATAGGGCAGCAGAAAACATGCCTCCTCACTCTTCCTTATGGCATTCTTTCACATATTTAAACATGACGATCATGCTTGTGCTGGTACAGTTGTACCAAAACCTCCGACTTTATTTTCTTGCTGCTAATGTTTTCAATCATAGGACAGGCCTATGAAGTGGTGATGCCACTTCAGAAATTTGACTTCTCCCCTCCAAAAGTTTGGTTCCGCCCCTTGTTCAGGGCTCTGGGAGGGAAGGAGCCATTTTTAAGTCTGTCTCACTTAGGAAGCTAAGCTATAGGATGTAGACCAGCTTGTCCCTTAGAAAAGCTTCATATCTCAAGCACATCTGGGGATATAGAACATCTGAGAAACCAGAAACAGAAATTCCAGGGGAAAAGTCCCAAAAGCTCTGGCTGAGAGTTTACAGCCTCTCAGCCTCACAGCTCCTGAGGGAAACAGCCCTAAGTTTCTAAAGACTCAAAGACAGAACAGCACCACAGATCCACGGAACCCCAGCTGAAACATCTGCAAGCCTTGGTTGGTAGGTCCACTCGATACCCAGACTCATTTGGAATCGGTAGTGGATCCCACATCAGCTAGGCCCATTTTGCTAGACAGCCTGGGAGAGGTTATAAGAGGGTTTTCACAGTTATCCAAAGCCAATTGCCGACCCCCTGGGGATAAGACTGAAAGGGCCAACAGTTTATTAAGGAAACTTTGAAGTGTTATTTGACTCCTTGAAGATTTATTATTTGTTCATCAATAAAGACTTTGTTATCACATTAAAGACCCAAAGGACTATCCTTGTTCAAGAAAATCCTCAACAACCTCTCTTTCAAGGCGCCCTGGCTTCCCGCTTGGCATAAAGTATACGTCCTATACAAAGACAATACAGGCCCAGCGCATGACAGAACATGCTTCCTCTCAACCTTCTCTTCTATAAATTAAACAGAACCAGCTCTTTAAGCCACTCCTCATATGGATTCTTGGTCCACAGATCTTTGATCATTTTAGTTGCCCTCCTCTGGACACCTTCCAGTTTGTCAATATCTCTTTTAAATTGTGGCACCCAGAATTAGACATAGTTTTCCAGGTGAGGTCTAAGCAAAGCAGAATAGAGAGATACCATGACTTCCCTCCTTTTGCATCACCCATCCTGCATTTGTGCATTTCAATTTTTCTGCCTAAGTGTAGTATCTTATAGACTTGTGCACAGATTTGCTTTGGTGGCTTTCCTTTGGCTTCTTCAGATGCCTGCAATGGCAAATGCTCCCCCGCCATGATTTTTTTTTTTGACAGAACTGGACTACGTGGCTGCTGGTCATGACTCCTCCTGCTGTATTCGGAAGCATGCGGCATGCAGAGAGGCTTCTGCATGTTCACACAGGATATCCCTGTGAGCCCTGTCTGTTAGGCCAATCAGAATAGAAGAAAACTGTGACGTGTCTTACGCAAACTGTGTCTGTTTAATGGGGTGAGGACCTCCATTTCTCAGTTGCATCCTGGCTCTAGAGAGAGATGCTTCAATCTGATTGCCTTGTCACTCACTGTCAGCTTTAGCTTTTGGCTTGGCTTCTAGTATTGAATACTTTTTATTTCCCTTTACTTTCCTTTATTATCTTGATTAGTTAGTGGAACTGGAAGTTGGAACGTGTGGATGGATGGCATTTGGGGAATTGTGGGTGGGTGTGCTTTTCTTTTAGGGTGGATCTGAGCTTTAGCCTCTACTAAGGTCTTTAGTTTTTTCTCTTATCTCTCCTCCCTCCTCTCTTTAATCAAAGTAGTACTTTAAAAAGTTTATTGTTATTAATAATTATAGGAATTCCAGCAAACAGCAAAGCCTCATTCTTAGAAAAACTACCTACCAATCGAAACTTACCACCAATACTAAATAACTTCTTTGCAATCTCATCTCAACTTCTCTCTGTTTATATTTTTCTATGTGCTCTCTTCTGCAATAATAATTTGGCTGTTGCTGCCTAAAAAAAGAATTGGCCTTCTGTGGAAGCTTTGCCAAGCAATAGCCAACTGAACCCATCATCTCTTTCTAACTCCAACTTCCATCAACAGCACATAAAAGGTTATTCAAAAGAATTGTACCAGCAAAATGCCACCAACCCAAGTCCCACCAGCCTTCTACTAACAACAATTCTACCCATTGCAATCTATCTGCCTTCTTAATTTCATTTAATACTAATACTTTGGCTGTTGCCACCTAATCTATATCTATCTATATCTATATCTATCTATAATAAAAGTCACTGTGTGTATGTATGTATGTATGTATGTATGTATGTATGTGGCAGCTTTCTGATTGGCTGTCACTTCCACAGTTTTTTCCCCTTTTTCCCCCTTTTTTCCCCTTTTTTCCCATTGCAACTGCCTTTGTTCTTAGTGCTGGTAGAAACCACAGGATCCTGACTGTAGCTTACTTCAATGTACAGTCTGGAGAGGTTAAGAATCTGACTGGACATGCTACATACAATCTGGGCATCTCAAAAGACAGATGGCATTTAATCTCTTTTGGCTTAAGAAAGAAAAAAAGTGTCAGCCAAAATGCTTGGCAAGCTGTATTCACGAAACACTTTCATAAGCAGTTAGGGTTAAGAGGGAAGATGATCAATTTATTGAATCTAGGTTTCCACTTATTGGTTTTATAAATATTGATATCAGTAGGTTTTAATCTGCCAAGAAGCTGTGCTCATTCATGATGAAATGCTTTCTAAGGAAATTTTTGAATGTGCGTATGGAGTGCATCTGAATGTGCTGTGTCTTGAATAATGTCATTGTCATTTATATAAGAAACTTCTAATATTTCCTTGGACCATGTGAAACCACAGTTCTCAGATGTTATATTGTCTCCCCCCACCCCATTTTCATTGCCTGTTTTGTAAATTTGTATACACGTTTGTACAATAAAATCATATTTTGAAAAACACTAGAGAATAATAGATAAATGAAAGACTAGACAGGGAAGAGTTTGAAACTTCTGCTGGGAATTCCACATGTGAATTCCCCCATATGAGCCTGCCTCAAACTGGAGATCATCTGTAGAGGGTTGTGATGTGTCCCAAAAACTCATGAGATTAAGCTGATATGTGTAAATAACAAGGTTTTCTCTGCTGCGGTATTTCGATTATGAAACTGCCTGCCAAAGGAAATGAGACAAGCTCCCTCTATTTTGGCTTCTGGTGGGCAGTTCTAACAGTGCTGGTCCACATATTCTTTGATATTTGAAATTGTTCTGTTTCAATTATTTAAATATGCTATTTTAGTATTGTTCTTTTACACTAATTCTAAAAGATTATAAAGTGTGTTGAAAAAACAGCTTTAGAATATTTTAATGGCTCCTTTTTGTTCATTTCCTTAAGGGCTGGAAGGAAACATAAGAATATCTTAAATAAACAAGTAAAGTGATTTTGTAAAGCTCTATTTATTTTCCTAAAATAACTGATCAGCTTTGTTCATGGTGCATTCTGTAGAAGTGTAATGCCTCATGGGCCTTGTAGTCCTGCTCCCAGTGCCACCGTGGCTGATGAAGATGAAAACATAGGGTTTTCGCCGGCTCAGCAAGAGCCAGAATTTTTCCAGATGCCTGATGTTGATGTTTTTGCCCAAGAACCCATTAAAACAGACCTTGAGCAGCTCTCACCCCCTTTTGCTAGGAGACAGTCCTATGCTGCGGGAAGGGGAGAGAAAGAGCAGGTTCAGAGGAGTTTGAGACTTGCAGCTAAACAAGACACTGATTAGCCATGTTCCCCTGGGAAAATCTAGGGAGTCTCACATCTGGAGAGAGTTGTGTTTCGTTTCTTGTTCCCTAGGGAAAGGGAGCACTGGACACCTGCTTTGCAGGAAAACGAGACCTAGTTAAATGTGCCTGGCACGGTAGGTTCCGTGCGGAGTCAACAGAGCAGCTTGAAGAGTGATTTCGTGTTTCCAGCCTAGTGTGGACTTCGCAAAGTCCGCAAACCCAGTCTCCTTGCTTTGCCTAACCAAGTATTCAAGTATTGCCTTGCCTTGTTCCTAGCCACGGACCTTGTTCCTAGAATCAAGTTTTGTTTCCAGCCTTGTTGTGGATTTACCTTGGACCTTGAAAGACTCTGGACATTTCCCCACACTATTGCTTGGCAATAGTGTGTGTTTCGGTTTGTTGGATTCTACTTTGAACTCTAATATCATTTAATGGACAAAACATTTCTGGACTATATTTGACCTCATCTGATAGGTCTGCTTCTGGACTATATTTTCTACTTGTTTTTATTATTCTTATATATTTTTTTAATAAAGATATTAGATAGTTATTGGCCTCTGTGTTCGGTTCTTAGTGCTCCGTTGCCTTGGGCGTGACAAGAAGAACAATACTATCATGATGCTAGCAATGACTTCCATTTTGTTTCTTCTTCTTATCAATTGGGTATTCCCAGCCAATTAAAAATTATGCAGTCATCAAGCTTCATGATAATAGATAGCTCATCAGATTTGACTACAAAAGCCACTTGAGAAAAAAATGATAATGTTTCCTTGATCAGGCCTTTACACTCTCACTATGTCAATATTTAACTAGCGTATGTTTATAATATTCCTTAAAAGATCACCAAGACAAAGAAAAGCAGTTTTGTCAAGGCAGTTATAGGCATACCCTCCTTTCTGGTTAATCTTTATTTCCTACTAGCTTGGGGACCCGGCGGTGCCCGGGTTATTAGTAGAGGGCATTGAGTTGTTTTGGATATTATGAATGGGTCTATTGCTGGAGATCTGTGGCCGATGGGGTTTGCAGTGGGAGGAGATTTGGGTGAAGGTACTGCAAAACCCATAAATCTTGGTCCATCCTCCCCCAAACTGCTTCAGGGTGCACAGTGTGTCATTTGGGTTATGTGTGCTAAGTTTGGTTCAGTTCTGTCATTTGTGACAGTTGCAGTGGTCTCAGGAAGTGAGTGAAGGTACTTTAAACCCCATCATCTGTGGTCTGTTGTTCCCCAAACCGCACCAGGTTGTAAAGTGGGTGAAAGGGAGTATGTGTGCCAAGTGTGGTCTTTATCAGTCATTGATGTCAGTTGCTGTGGTCTTAGGAAGTGAGTGAAGGTACTGTAAATCCCATCATCCTTGGTCCATTGTCTCCCAAACTGCAGGAGGACAAAAGTGGGTCATGGGTGCCAAGTTTGGTCATGATGCATCATTGGATAGAGCAACATTGGTTTGTGGAAGATAAAACATTTGAAAGTATTGCAGACCCCATCATCCATGGTCCATCCTCCCACGCACCACACCAGGGTGTAACGTGGGCCACATAGCATCTGTGTGCCAAGTTTGGTGTAGTTCCCTCATTCGTGGGCTTCTCAATGGTCTGTGGGAGGTGAGTTCGATGAAGGTACTGCAAATCCCATCATCCTTGGTCGATCCTCCCCCAAAAGGCATGGGTCATGGGGGTTATGTGTGGCAAGTTTGGTCCAGATCCGTATTCCTGGTTGTCTCAGTGGCCTGTGATAGTGTTGGCCAATCAGAAAGCTGGCACATTACACTGCCCGCCACATACACCGCTGCCCGCCACATACAGACATACAAACATTCACTTTTATTATATATATAGATAGATGAAATACTTCCTTCTTCATAATGCTTGCTACAGCATTATGAAACAAGAAAAACTATGCCAGTTTTTTTGACAAAGAAAACCTCCACGATCTTGCAGTAATAAATCAGGAAGGAAACAAAAAACAATTTGAATATAACTACTTTGGTGGGTGTCACAAAACATTTTAGCCACAAAAAGGCATTATTGCCCCGAAAGAAAGAACAGGTAAATATTTAGCATGGCTTTAACAGAGAGCAATGTATTCACCCTTCATGGAACTGCATTTCCTAATGCTACAAAATGCTATATCAGCAGAACATTAACCTTCTTGGCAGTCTATTGGACTTTTCAAAGGCTGGATGAGAACTGTCTACTGCATTGTTAACCATGCTTTATAATATATCAGTTCCTGACAGACATTGTACTATAATTTCTATCCTGATTATTCTTTCCTGGAAGAATCCTCTCTTGAGTGTTGGTTTCAGATGGAGTCTGAAATGTATAAATACATAAATTTGTAAACTAAAAACTATGCATTGATCTATGCTCACAAGAATTAGCCCTAAATTCAGTTGCTACTCCACCTGAAGTAGATCTCTTGAATCAATTAGATTTACTTCAGTGTTAACTTATAAGTCATTAATTGATTGAATAGGTTCCACTTGGGATCAGCAAGTGAATTAAGGCTTCAGTGCTTATAGCTGGAGAGTTTGATTTGGCTTTGTTATTGTGGCAAACCAATTTCCAAACAAAAAATGATGTTGTGCAGGTTTGCAGTAGACAATACCTGGGGAAATTGTCATAAAAACACTCCAAAAATACATGCATTTAGAAATATGTACACAGAAAGACACTCCTGACCATCACTGGAACCAAGTGAAATCCAGGTGTATATTCAAGCTGTAATCATAAGAATGCAGGTGAGGTCTAATCCCATACCAGGGCTTCCCAGGTCTCAGTATCTATGCTACAGTTTTTAAAGTTAGCTTTAAGACCATCTTTAAATCTCTTTTGCTGTCCACCAACATTCTGTTTTCTATTGAGTTGAGAGTATAGTAACTGCTTTGGGAGACTTTGATCGGGTATTCAGATCATGTGGCCAATCCAGCGAAGTTGATGGTGGAGTATTATTGCTTCAATGCTAGTGGTTTTTGCTTCTTTCAGAATGCTGACATGTGTCCACTTGCAGGGTTTTTTCAGGGGCAACATTAATGGATACAGCTGTCCTATTGCTAACTAATATCCAGAATAAAACGTAGGTAACAAACTAATTATAATCATTACAGGCGCAAGGGTAATGCACAAATGAAGATTGTTTACAACATTACATCAAACATTATTTTCATGCTTGTATGTTTTTTCAGTAACAGATAAGTATATTCAGTGACTGCGTTCAACACTTTGAATTTCAGTATTGTCCCACACAGATAAAAGTCTTAAGAATGCATGGTCAATGAAATAAACAACTGATAATTTATTCTGTAAATGGTAGTTCACACTTTAGATAAATTCCGCATTGTCCCATGCAAGTTAATGTCTCAGAGATGCGTATAAAGGAATGTAAAACATGAAGGAGTGAATAACAACAAGGATTCCCGGGTATTTTGCAATCCTCGTTTCTGGATCAAGATCCCTTCTTCAGGTTGCTTCTGAGGGTTCTTTCATGCGTTTGTGGTAGAATCCCCTGAAGCTTTTGTAAATTCCACTAAGGAGTTTGTGGTTCTGCTGTAGCACTTTAAATGTGGATAATGATCCTTCTGCCTTCCATTTGTGAGCCTTTTTAAAATATACAAAACCCTAGGATTCCATAAAAGTATTGAAGGCATTCCACTAAAACTCTTTTAAATCTTTACAAATCTTTTTTTTAAAAGTCTGTACCAGAGTATGAAAATCTTATTGAAATTCAATGTATCTCTGCTTTTAAAAACAAAATTTGAATCTGTGCCACTCAACGACTATGGAGTAGGAATGATAGACATATAAGCTGTAGCTGGAAAGGCTATCCAAGAATTGCTCCCCTTCATATCTACCTATCAGTACAAATCAATGTGAATCAGGCTTCTTAAAAGTTTATTCTTATATCAAAACAAATTTAGAAACTGGATGCTGTCCTGCATTTACATATTTAGCTGTCAGACATAAAGCCCAATTTCAAACCTATTTTAAGTACAAAACTGAAACTTTATTCATGAAACTGAAAATTCATCACTTTACTGTGAATACAACTATTTTCCATACTACAATAAATGTTTGTAGATACATCTAATATTTCTGAAGGTTTCCATGACAAAAAAAGTCTGGGAACTTGTTTCTTTTGCTCCTATATTGACAGTTTAATTCAATCTAAATCTCATGCAAACCTTCAATTATGTATTCACTTATAGGGAAACATTCAGTACCGTGACATTTCCTTATGAGTAAATGTGCAGTAGAATGGATGGCTACTGAACAATTCTAGTTGGAGAACTCAGCTCTACAAGCCAAAGGTTTCTGGTTCAGCCTCTGGCATTTCTAGTTTGGATGGGTACAGGCTTCTGTCTAAAAAAACCATGGATAGCTCCAGGCACTCAGTGTACACTGTATTGAACCCAAAGAATCTGTGTTGTGGCACAACATAAAGAGGACATATGCAGGATGATGAAATGTGTTACATAAATAATACATTGCAAATTTCAAATCAAAGAAGTGAAGAAATTCAGTGTTTACTTCATTTATTTACTATTCTGAGTCTTTACTCTGGTCTTTGACCAATTCTTTTGATTTCTGGATTGTGCCACATGATTTATACCTGTAAATTAGTTTGAGAAATAAGATGCACTCAATATAGTGCAAGTTTTGGTTCATTTTCATCATTTGCCTGCTTCCACATTACCGTTGCTAAACTATGCATTGATCAAGTTGGGAGAGAGATGGTACAATCTGTAATAAAAAAAGATGAGGAAAGAGAAAGGAAGATGGAAATGAACAGAAAATTGTGAGCATATCTAGCATTCTGGAAAAACTGGGATGGTGATTATGATAAAATGCATGATATGGAAAGAGGACATGAACATTAATGACTCTGACATCGAATACTGGATCAATTCAATTAAAAAAAATCAAGCAGATAAGGATAAGAGAAACCCAAAGGAAAATACTGACTAAATGGTATAGAACCCCAATCCAATTAGCTTATATAACTAAAACAACCACAAAATTGTGTTGGCACGGATGTGGGAAAACTGGCTCTTATATTCATATGTGGTAAGAATGTGATAAAGTACAAAAATTTTATAACAAGATAAAGAAGGAAATTGAAGATTTAACAGGACATAAAGTTATTTTGAAAAATAAAGAATTCTTCATCCAGAAATTAGATAAGAATAAAATTACTAAGGACTGGGGGGAAATTATAAAATACATGATAGTTGCCGCTCAAGCAACAGTTGCCTTGGGTTGGAAAGAGCAAACAAAGTGGGAAGTTAAAAAATGGTATGAATACCTAGCTGATTTTATGCTTCAGGATTATATCCTTGAAAGGATACTAAATATATATCAGGCCGAATCAAAAAGAATTGGGATCTGAGATGGGGAAGATTGATAGATGAAGTCAAAGGACAAAGAAAATATAAAGAATTGAATCATTCTCTAATTACAATTGATCAATTAAAATCAATCAATTAAAATGGGAGATAAAAGTGGAATTAGCAAGTGTAATGTTACCGAGAATATGCGATTGGATGTGTATGTTGATGGATTTTGTTGTTGTTACGCTGGTATTTACAATAAAAACATATTAAAAAAATGCATGATCTATACTTTTCTCTTTGGAAGTATGGTCAGGTAATTCAAAATACCAATAGCCAGAGAACAATTGGATAAAAGGTGTTTTAGAAGCCTTTCTAAAGTGCTGTCATTTATTCATAGCATCCAATCTTCCACCATAGATTTATTATTTTTGTTGTAGCTCCAACAATATTCTCTAAGGAAATGTACTTTTTTTTACTTGTGATAAATACAGAATCACTGGTGCTTTGTAATGGGTTCCTGGTAGCTCTTGCTATACGTATGAATCAACTGAATGATGCTAAGTGTTGCATTAACATAGTAATGGCCAGCAGGATCACAGCTTATATGATGCATCAACGTTGGTCTGGCCAGCATAAATGGTATTCTGATAATATATGAAGACTATGCCATCTGGCAAGAGCCATATAAAAGTTTGAATCATAACTGCATTAATTGTAGCATTCTTAACAAATGAGTATTACTTAAAAGTTGTATGCATGTTACATCAGCAAAAGATGGTCTTTTTCATTTATTGGGAAAATGTTAAGAGATTAAATTCATACATGAAACTGAGGATGCATTCAGGAAAGCACAATAGTTGTAAAAGGCTTCTAGCTGTTTCGGTGAGGTGGTGAGAAATTTTTTAACATCATTAAGCCACATGATGGTGGGAAACGAGACTGTAGGAGCCACACTACACATTTTGTTGAGATATAAAGGGTTAATCTTTTGTAGAATTGCTGCACATTTGTAGCAGGGAGTTCTATAATTACAAATTGCAGAGATTATGTAAAACCTCAAAGTCATATAAAAAATAAGAGCAATTGGGCTACATTTTCTCTTAGAGGCACATTGTTTAGTTCTGTCTTTAGACTAGAGGAAGAGACTATCCTACAGGGCTAATCGAATTCATCAAGGCTCTTTTGTTTTTATCTTTAATTATTAATCGATGATAAGAGGCTATTTAAAGTCTATGAAGGTTTTGCATTACAATGAGCTTTGGTTGGCAAATCTAGGAGGATTTGCATGCTTGAAACTGGTTGCAGTGAAGCAAATGGTAAGATTCATGCTTGGTCTTGCCCACCTTACTTTGGTTCCATGTAGTGCTCTTAGCTCTATCCTTTGCCAAAACGCATATCCTGGGGCTCTTTGGAAATTCGGCTTTGGACTGATGGACCATGTTAATATGATTATTTAGAAAGGAGCTGTATACAAATGAATATTTATGCTCAGGTCTTTTCTATGCAGATGACCATGCCTTGGTGTGCATAGTACAATCCTCTTATCCATGTTCTTATCCATTCTTCTCTCAAAAAACTTTGTGATCCTCTCTAGGTCCTCCAGTATGGTTCAATATTATAACTGTGGGCCGGGCTGTGGCACAGCTGGCTAGTAACCAGCTGCAATAAATCACTACTGACCGAGAGGTCATGAGTTCGAAGCCCGGGTCGGGTTAAGCCCCCGACCATTAAATAGCCTGGCTTGCTGTTGACCTATGCAGCCCCGAAAGACAGTTGCATCTGTCAAGTAGGGAAATTTAGGTACGCTTTATGCAGGAGGCTAATTTAACTAATTTACAACATCATAAAACTGCCAGCAAAACACGAGGAAAAGAATGAGGAAGTACAGCCACTAGTGGATGGTGAAACAACAGTTCCCCCTGTGGCCGGAATCGTGAAGCTGGAAAAAAAATGTTAAATGCCTCTGTGTCTGTCTATATTTTGTTTGTCTGTTGGCATTGAATGTTTGCCATATATGTGTTCATTGTAATCCGCCCTGAGTCCCCTTCGGGGTGAGAAGGGCGGAATATAAATACTGTAAATAAATAAATAAATAAATAAATAAATAAAATATAGTGTTAGTTATTAGAGTTATTGCTTCAGGTATCAATCAAGGGGGAGAGAGACTTCGAATGCATCTCCCATAGATATGGGAGTGATATTGTATCATGGAAAACATGCTATAATTCATATGTAACTCATACTTTTAAGTAGAATCAACTTAATTTCGCTTCCAGGACATCATAGGAGAAGAGATATTTCATTCTCTGACCCATCAGTTTCTATGAATTTTATCAAGGGTACTGAGATATCACCATTAATTATCACACAGTGCAAATCAGGGCTGTTGAATCTCACTGAAAATACACAAGGAGATTTGTATTCTTTGCTGTCAACTGGTTGCCCTCTTTGGAAGGATTTCCCTCTTAGTCACTAACGTATTTTGTGTAAGACAGTATTTTACAATATGAACAATGATTAATAGCTAGATAATGTGTTGCTTTTGGCGTTTCCACTGAATCAATATAATTATACCCTAGTATACACAGGGCATTTAATTTAGCCAATGCAAGTGAGTTAGAAGACATTATAACCCATCATAGGAGGCTGCGAAATGACAAATAGTACATTAAATTAACGTGGCTAAATATATTCTACAGTTCTTGTCATTGCTTTAATGCTTATAGATATATTCACATATATTTATAAATATTTATGTTTAATGCTAGGAAGTCATTGTTGTTTTGGGGTCTGTGGCACACAGGTCGGCCCTTTCCCTCGGCCCCAAACATGGAAACAATTCAAAGGATGAAGATGGTTATTCTAAATGGCATTTCCTCTGTGACACTGTTGTCACAAAATTTCAAAATGTCTGATTTGATGAAAAGGCTTTGATGATGTCCAACAATCATCTTTTATCTGAGGTGACCATAATGATATAGAAACACTTTTCTCACCTGGGTCATAATCCAAGGTAGGAAATACTGCTCTGTCCTCTTGTTTTTAAACAAGAATATCATAGGGGATCTTGTTCAAGTGCTTATGGTATTATATCCCAGCTACCTTTGGGTTCTGAACCTGATTCAGAAATGAACTTTGACCAGGATGAAGCTTATTCTGACTTTTCACCCAGTTCTCCTCCGAGTTCCTTCCAATTACAGACCCCAGCTGTGGATAGCTCCGAGGTGTCCTTAATTGGGAGAGATACTGATAACATTACTCCCGTGGTAGAACCAGATGTTCCGAGCTCCCCAGGGAATGTATCCTTTAACAGAAGGGAGTTTTTGCAGCAACAGAGATCTCAGACACAGCAGTTTCTAAGGAGTCAATGTTTGGCATCTAGAGGGGATACTGGATAGCAGATTGCCTTGGGAACCTTTGGGGAGTTGGTTTCCCTTCGCTGTTATTAGATCTAACTTCTATAAAAGTGTCTTGCACTGTGAACAATGTGTGGTGTCAATGTAGCGACTTCACCGTTTCCAGTTCCCTGATTTCACCAAGCCGAGTCTCCTGTTCTTGGTGGCTAAGCCGAGCCGCGACTCCCAATTTAATCCGGAGTAAATTCACATCCTTGCCTTGTTCCTGAATCCAGATTGCTTTTAGCTTCGTCTTCTGCCTGCTTTGAAATCCAAGACTTCCTAGTGACTTTGGACATTGTTATTCACTCCTGCTTTCTTGTTGTTTTCCCCGCTCAAGAACTTCTCAAGAGTTTTGAGTGTGTTTCGGTTTCTGGACTTTGGACAATAATATTGGACATATCTCTTCAACTCTTTGGACTAATTCATACCATTCCTTAAAGGACTATTGCTCACTCATCTTTTCCACTTATTCTTTCCTGAATTTATTATTGTTTTTAATAAAGATATGATATGATTATTGGTCTCTGTGTGGTTTTCAGTGCTGCAATATATGGAGAATTTCATCTATACAGTTACTAATTTTGTTACAAACAAAAAAGAGACAATATAAATATGAAGTGACCTGTTTTGCAGCCCCAAAGCAAAAACAGACCTCCTCTGAATATAGCTTGCCACAAAACCTCATTATAGGTTCTCATTTGGGCCACCATAAGACAGATACAATGTGGATGACACACAATTAAAAAGTTGGTTTAAAATTTCCAGAAAGGAAGGTGACAACTCCATTTCAGACACTCAGTATAATAAAAAAAAATCAGTTTGAACAATGACCGACATTGGTTAAAACAAATAAAAATATTGCAGATATTTATTTGTAGTAAATATTTTCGGAAGATTACATGTTACATAATCCTATTTAATGTTCCTGGGAAATAATATGTGTTTATAATGAAAATGGAGTACATCAAGTTACAACATACCAGATTAACACATGCACATCAAGCACTTTCAGAATAGCTCTATTCTTCTTATCTAAAAAGTAAGTCCCACTGTATCTCGTGTAGACACAATAAATGGATTTAGAATTTCAGCTGTGATTTAGTGAGAATATTATTAAACTTGTAAGATGAACAGAACTATGTTAAATATTTCTACATCGAGTGTGATGATTTGGAAGCTCTGTAATCTTATTTGGCCAAAGACCGAAGATAGGATTTCCATGATGGAACCAAGAATCATCAGGGTAAGTAGTTACAGCTCTGTAAAATTCATTCATTTGAAATGAAGTTAAGCCATTTCTACATCAGAGTATGGGGATTACATATGGTAACCATAACCAGACACTTTGGATACTTCCTTGTGGTCCTTCCATTTCTTACAGAAATATAGAGGGAGGGGGGATCACTGATAGAATATTTCAATTCCATGGCTTCATGTCCTAACACCATTGGCAACACTACTTTCAATTGAAGCACTACTTGCTTTTTAAAGCAATTGCTCCCATAATACATAGTTGCACATGAATCCATTAGTATTCAGTAGGAAGGATTGTGTTTTGTATTGCAGACAGTTCATATTAAGCTCAAGGTCTTAACAATCTTTTGAGGCTGCTAGAAACCCCATGGCAACTCTTGAAAAGCCTTTTATTTCTTCAGCATATGTAAATTGGAATGGGGAAAGTCAGACTGATTTAAAGCCAACACCTCTTCATGAACTCAGATGATACAACAACTTTATTAAGTGAATTGGGGAGGAAATGGAAATTTGGACAATCTATAGAAATACAGTCCTCAAGGTGACAGAATAATAGTAAAATTAAAAGTGCAGGACTAATAGCTTCGGTTTACATCCATTGCACAGCTTTGGCTTTGTGTTTTATTTATCAGACAAGGCTTCCTTCTTCAAAGGGAATTATTAAATAAAATTGATTGGCTGTGAAGATATAATGGAAATGCATTGGCTTACAAAATGAATAATAAAGCAGCCTGCCACTTCAGCTAATCAACAGAGATGGCAGTAAATACTCAGAAATTCTATTAATATCCAAATATTTTTCTACAAAGCCTTTTTTGGGGCACAGTGCAGTTGTGGATGGTGGTGATTTCTTTGCTGTCATTTTAATTTCTTTGACTTAATATATGTTTTATTTCTCAAGCCGAGAATTTGTAGTTAATGTGGGCCATTCCCCAAGATGGATGCAAAAAGATCCAATGGGCAGAACAACGAACAGTGACTCCAATAGTTGTTGTTGTTGTTGTTGTTGTTGTTGTTGTTGTTGTTGTTGTTGTTTTTCATGTCAGGAGCGACTTGAGAAACTGCAATAGTAATAGAAGCTCTCAGGTGCCCTTCCAGACTGACAAAAACCATGGAAATTTGGCAGAAGTTACATCTGTTGTTAATCTGTTAATATCCATATGACATGTTTCTTGTCCTGGTATTTTTCTTGTAGATTTCAAGTATTAGAAGGAACTTTTCACACTAAAACATGTGTTTTCTTCTCTCTCCTAGGTTGTCTGATCAAAAACTCTTGTGAAGAAAATGCTGTATTTGCAGATTTATTCTATGGAAAAAATGTACATGGTTGATTTGCAGAGGAAATAGCATTTTCCACAGAGGAATTGATATTTCTGTGTAAAAAAATAATTTTCCATACAGTAAAAACTGTTGTTTGAGCAAACAAATGCAAATTTGGGGACAAAACAACCATATATGAATTTTGCGCAAAATAAGTCCCAGGTTACAAGGATATTTTGAAATCTGTGGTTATTTGAAGGCTTTTTTGCATCAGGGAGATTGATGTTGAATTTACTCATTGCTACCTTTGAGAAGAAACATAGCGAGGAGTTGTGTATCAAGAATAAAGGCATTTAAATCATTCACTGAACTGGGAACCCATATTCAATAGCCTCTTTCAGTTTCACTTTTTCCCATATTCAGATTTTCAAAATTCCATCTTCTGTTCATCTCAGTTATGAAGACATATATACATTTTGAAACAAACAAGGAGGAAACAGTTTTTTTTAATGGGCTTTATAGTTTAAACTATGTTGTTTGCGTTTTTAGTGTGTTTTTAATTTAAAACTTATTTTAAGTGGTTAAATGTTGTTTTTAAAAGATGCATGTGCACACATGCAGAAACATAAGATGACATTTCCATTTACCCCAAGTTCCTAGATGGGTTTGTATGCAATAATAATAATAATAATACAGTAGAGTCTCATTTATCCAACACTCACTTATCCAACGTTCTGGATTATCCAACCCATTTTTGTAGCCAATGTTTTCAATACATCGTGATATTTTGTGCTAAATTCGTAAATACAGTAATTACTACATAGCATTACTGCATATTGAACTACCTTTTCTGTCAGATTTGTTGTATAACACGATGTTTTGGTTCTTAATTTGTAAAATCATAACCTAATTTGATGTTTAATAGGCTTTTCCTTAATCCATCCTTATTATCCAACATATTCGCTTATCCAACATTCTGCTGGCTCGTTTATGTTGGATAAGTGAGACTATACTGTAATAACAACAATTTTATTCTTATATCCAGCCCCATCTCCCCGAAAGGACTCAGGGCAGCTTACATGAGGATCAAGCCCGCAAAACACAATGATACATAGCATAAAATTACATTCCAAAATTAGTACATAAAATATATAAAAAATGCAACGTCATAATTCAATAATCCAACAAGTGGCCAGTGCCGTGGACATATTCAGAGTTGGGGCGAGGGATAAAATATGTGTATAGTAGGAATAAAGGCCATTGGTAAGAAGAGGCATAAGTCAGTGCAACGCTATAGGTGATGTAAAAATATGTGGATTTAATCGAAAGCACATTGAAATAGCCAGGTTTTCATTTTTTTTCTGGAAAGAGTCCAATGTGGGGATTAATCTAATTTCTCTGGAGAGGGAGTTCCAGAGCCGGGGGGGCCACCACTAAGAAGGCCCATTCCCTTGTCCCCGCCAATCGTGTTTGAGATAGCTGCGGGAGAGAGAGGACTTCTCCAGAAGATCTTAATACTTGTGCAAGTTCATAGCGAAAGATGCGATCATGAAGATAGGTTGGACCCAAACCGTTTAAAGCTTTATAGGTAACTAGCTGTGCCCGGCCATGCGTTGCTGTGGCAAAGTGGTGGTGGTATTGGTTAAAAGTTGTTGTGGAATTTTTATTTGACGTTATTTGTATTTTTTAAATTAATTTTATTGTAATTTATCTTTTTTATTTATTATATTTTATTATTTTGTTGTATTATTTTTAGTTATTTTGTTATTATAGTATTTTATTGTATTAATTTTTAGTGTTTTTTATTGTATTATTTGTATTTATTTTATTTTTTATTCTTTTATTAACACTGGGCTGAGTGGGTTGCTAGGAGACCAAGTGGGCAGAGCTTAGAGCCTTCTAAGTGGCAGCAATTGGATAAAAACAATTATTTCTCTCCCTCTAATTAGGACTTTATTTTTCTTTTCTTTTTGTTGTATCAACCTAGAGGCGTGGATGATGGGTTGTGTTGTCAAATTTCGAGGTTGGGGGGCCTGTGGTTTTGTTGTTTTGTGGGTCGCCGTGATGCCATCACTCTTTTATATATATATAGATAACCAGCACCTTGAATTGGGACTGGAAACTTAGTGGCAGTAATGAGACTGTCAAGATATTCAACTCAATACACTTTATTATTTACAGCATTTATATTCCACCCTTCTCACCCCGAAGGGGACTCAGGGCGGATCACACTACACATATAGGCAAACATTCAATGCCTTTTAACATAGAACAAAGACAAGACAAACACAGGCTCCGAGCAGGCCTCGAACTCATGACCTCCTGGTCAGAGTGATTCATTGCAGCTGGTTGCAGCTGGCTTGCTCTCCAGCCTGCGCCACAGCCCTGGCCCTCCCTTCAGTTCTATATACAGATAGATGGAAGTCTAAATGTTTCTTCTGAAGAGTAATGGTGATTGAGTCGAGCTATTATGTGTAAATATGTGAGGGGAAGTCATTGGGAGAGGGAGCAAGCATGTTTTCTGCTGCCCTGGAGACTAGGATGTGGAACAACGGCTTCAAACTACAGGGAAGGAGATTTCACCTGAACATTTGGAAGAACTTCCTCACTGTGAGAGCTGTTCAGCACTGGAACTCTCTGCCGCGAAGTGTGGTGGAGGCTCCTTCTTTGGAGGCTTTTAAACAGAGGCTGGATGGCCATCTGTTGGGGTGCTTTGAATGCGATTTTCCTGCTTCTTGGTAGGGGATTGGACTGGATGGCCCATGAGGTCTCTTCCAACTCTATGATTCTAAGAAGATCTATAACACCCAATATCAACATCTGATTTCGTTTTCTGCCTTGCCACTAAACATGTATTAAAACAACATTTGGATTGTGCTTACAGTCATGCCCCTTAGCAGTAAGAGGCTATTTTCAGCGATAAAAATCAGTGCTAACTTTTCCTATGAATATTTATGTCTCTAAAACTTCATGTTATTTCCCTAACAGTGCTCAGCACATTGCATATGCCAAGGGCACATTAACTTGAACCATTTGACTTTACTGATAGAAGAAGCTGAAGAGATGAGCCTCAAACTGATTAACTGAGAGCAGAAGAAAGCTTTTCGTACTTCAGCGATTTGGAGAATTTGCATTTAAAAGCTGCAGTCAATGTCCAGTGATCTTAACACAGAGGGAAAATCAGAAAGGGACTTGGGTCTAATAAGCAAGCATAGTAAAGTAAACATTTATTTCAAGAGATCCACTGAATAAAGGGAGGGGGGAGACTTGGCAGATTATTACCATCAGAATTTCTGATATAGGGCCAGTCAGTTGTTCTATTTCTCTGATAAACCTTTTCTTTCTTTCTTTCTTTCTTTCTTTCTTTCTTTCTTTCTTTCTTTCTTTCTTTCTTTCTTTCTTTCTGTTCAGGAATAGTGACACAGTGATCCTACATTTTCTTAACATTTTTCAGTTAATGGGCATAATTGAACATCATCTATATGGCCATATGTATTTCCACTCCTGCTCGAGTTTTTAACTCCTTTCCCATGAAAATTGTGTATACAGTAGAGTCACTTATCCAAGCTAAACGGGCCGGCAGAACATCGGATAAGTGAATATCTTGGATAATTTATTTATTATTTATTTATTTACAGCATTTATATTCCGCCCTTCTCACCCCAAAGGGGACTCAGGGCGGATCACATTACACATATAGGCAAACATTCAATGCCTTTTAACATAGAACAAAAAAAAAAATAGGCTCCGAGTGGGCCTCAAACTCATGACCTCCTGGTCAGAGTGATTCATTGCAGCTGGTTGCAGCTGGCTTGCTCTCCAGCCTGCGCCACAGCCCGGGCCTAATAATAATAAGGAGGGATTAAGGAAAAGCCTATTAAACATCAAATTAGGTTATGATTTTACAAATTAAGCACCAAAACATCATGTTTTACAACAAATTAGACAGAAAAAGTAGTTCAATATGCAGTAATGTTATGTTGTAATTACTGTATTTACAAATTTAGCACCAAAATATTACGATATATTGAAAACATTGACTACAAAAATGGCTTGGATAATCCCGAGGCTTGGATAAGCAAAGCTTGGATAAGTGAGACTCTACTGTATATTAAAAATGCATATGTCAAGTTCAACTGCACATACAAGAATTGACACCAGGAGATGTAGGATAAGATGCCTAGCCATTTTGATCATATTTCATGCATTATTAATGTCTGGTTTTAAATTTTAATTTGTTAAGTTGGAGAATGAGAGATCAGGCTTTAAATCTAGTGAGAACTTTTGTCTTAAATTCTGAAGTTTGAGGATGCAACTTTGTCTAAGGAATTGACTCTTAATTCATTCCCCTGTAGCACCCCTTTTTTTTTGTACATGTAGCATATGTTCAATCACACTTCTCAAATCTCACAAATGAAAGTGTCTGTACCCAGAACTCTGTATTAGCTGTTTGGTTAAGTATACATCATTAAGTAATCATTCCTGGCCCAAATTCCTCCTCAAAGATGTACTAACAGACTGGACTTCCTTTTTCCAATGCAGGTGGTGCATAGTAGATTGACAGTTGGAAATTATTATTGTGGATATAGCATCATGATGGACTAAATAGCAAATATGGAACAGTTATTGATTATTAAATCTAAGCAATTGTTTTGTATTGATAATTGCCATTTACTTATATGGATGTAATTTTCCACTATGTTTCTTCTCAGAGGTAGCAATGATCAATTTTAGTTTCTTTTCTATTTAGCTGTGAGAAAGCCTTTGAAATGATTGCAGTTTTTAAAAGCTATGTGCCACTTGGA
The DNA here is from genome assembly GCF_035594765.1 of Anolis carolinensis. Taxonomy (NCBI): domain Eukaryota; kingdom Metazoa; phylum Chordata; class Lepidosauria; order Squamata; family Anolidae; genus Anolis; species Anolis carolinensis. The sequence goes on from NW_026943820.1 coordinate 20,633,542, forward strand.
TTTATGTTGTGCAAAATTCATTTATGGGTGTTTTGCACAAAGTGAAAAATCATATTTCAATGCAGAAATGTTATTTTCTGCACATAAAATGATTTTTTTCTGCACACACAAAAATACGTGAATTTCATGCAGAGTAAACCACCCAACTGCAGTATTTTTCCCATGCAAAAAAAAGTTTCTGTTTTGTCAGAGTAATTAGCAATGCAGCAGCAGTTGGATGGAGTCAGTGGAACGCAGAACAAAGAGACATCAGAGACGATGGTAAAACTATATACAAGTTTTACTGAAAGCAGTAATAATCAAGACAAACAAGCTTGAAGACAATGGACACAGGACTTGACTCTCAGCAGACAGCACTTGACTCAACTCAGAACAGAACAGAACAGATCTGATGCAATCAGCAATGCACACACACTTGTGTCTGGACACTCCCTGGTTCCAGCCACACATCAAGGACATCACAGCTTCTCAGTAATTAACTCTTTCCAGACTATGTTACTCTCTGGATGATGCAATCAGTATGCAATACAGGCAAGACACAATTTTTTATTTAAACACTACCAATACACAAATCCCACATTAGCATGTTTGTAGTATACTTTCCATGGAGAACTGCTATTTCGAGTTTAGAAAATGCTGTTTTCTGCACAAAATATCTATGTGTGACTTTTGTAGAGAATACGTTTCAGACTGAAGATTCTTCTCAGCCCATGATTCTTCTAAATTTAAAAAATGAATACAAACGGTTATTCAAATATTCTTTCCATCCCTATTAGACTGTATCTACATTCCAAAATTTGTGTATCTTGAACCATTTTAACTGAAAGTTGTGGCGTTGACCCCTTTCCCTTTTATCTTCCACTTTACCAATGATTGCTGTCTTTTCCAATGAGTCACACTGGCTTCTAATATGTCCAAAATATATCAGGCTCACTTCAAGAGATCTTCATTTCTAAGCTTGGTTTGCAGTTATTTTTTTGTATAATTTTACCATTTCAATGTGGTGATATTCTTTCAGCCAGCTTTTTTCATGCCCAGAGTGAGACCCCCCCCCCCCAAGGAATAACTACCATTCTGAGCCAGACTGAAGAAGGAGGCAGAAAGAAATCATGTCTGAAGGTATCATATATTATAATATATGTGAATACAGCATATATTATAATATATAATAATCATATTATTATATACTAATAATATAATACATTGTATGTACATATAATATTAATAATATTATAATGTGATATAATATGAGGAGCCCCAGTGGCGAAGTGTGTTAAAATGCTGAACTGCTGAACTTGCAGACCGAAAGGTCCCAGGTTCAAATCCCAGGAGCAGCTTGAGCGCCTGCTGTTAGCTCCAGCTCCTGCCAACCTAGCAGTTCAAAATGTGAGTAGATCAATAGGTACCGCTCCGGCGGGAAGGTAACGGCGCTCCATGCAGTCATGCCAGCCACATGACCTTGGAGGTGTCTATGGACAATGCTGGCTCTTCGGCTTAGAAATGGAAATGAGCACCAACCCCCAGAGTCAGAAACGACTGGACTTAACATCAGGGAAAACCTTTACCTTTTTTAATACTATATGATGATGATGATGATGATGATAAACTATTATAATGGTATATTTGTATTACATGTAATATTACTAATAATATTACAATATTGTAATATATAATGCTTATATTGTGCTATACAAATAATATAATATATTGTGTGTACATATAACTTGTAAGCTGCCCTGAGTCCCCTTCAGGGTGAGAAGAGCAGATATAAATCTTGCTAATAAATAATAAATACAAAAATAAATACAGTAACAAATAAACTTATAAATACTAAAGGGAGGCTCAGGACCCCAGTCCTCCATTATAATTTGATAATCTCTTACAATTAATTGTTCTGGAAAAAGTGTCCATATGAAACTCATTTCTGAATTCCATTCAAATGGAAAAAGTGGATAGTGAGTCTACGCTTAGGCTTTCTCCTACCCATGCAATATCCTGAGGAATTCATAAAAGTTGATGTTACCAATGGAGTTACTCTGCCAATTGATGAAATCAGTCCTAGGTCATCTGAAAATGGCAAGTTTTTACATTTAACAAGTAACCTAACTAATAACTATGTGATTTCATGTACATATACAAGTATTAATAGTCAATTTCAAAATGTTCAAATAAATGAATTATTTTAAGAAACACAGCTCTTTAATGTGAATTTGTGTATAATGGAATGTCCCCATCCATTATAAGTTTTAAATGAGCAGTTCTCCTTTTTAAATGTATCCCACTGGGAATTTCCTCTTTTCTCTGATGGCAGCAGCTGAACTATGAAGCACTTCTTGAATTATGGAAGGCTCAGTAAGAAAAAAGAAGCCACATGGAGCCTTATTTGTGTTGCACAAATGGTGGGGGCGATTTGTGTGGAAACGAATATATTAAACTGAGTGTTGTGGGGAAAATCAGATTCCCTCCATGTTTCTGCATTAGATGAGCATGGGCACACATAAGCATACAGGATTATGTTATTTTTAGCTGCGATAAAGCATGTCAGAAAGGTGTTTCCACTTTCCATACTGGTTCAATCAGAGTGCTCTTAAGCTGGATCTCTAGCAATCACTCATTTCAATTTCCCTTTCTCCCTTCACAGCTATTCTGCTTGTTACACAGCCCATAGCATCTGAATATTGAATGCATTATACCTGCAAATGAACTGTATACACATCACTAATAGAAAAGAAAAATGTACATTTTCATTATTCTCAGAATAGATTTCCAGACACTCAACATGTTGATACAGTTATTGGCTTGAAAGGAAAGATCACATACAACATGGATATTTTACTTTTAAGGTTACTGTATATGAAACAATTTATTTGGAGACAAAATGTGAACAATTAACAAATTAACATTAACAAATAAATCATGATAACAAATTAGTCTGGAAATAGAATCTGGGTATATTAATGACTATGTGAAACTGATATGGATCAGGAGCAGAATGAGCAGAATATCCCTAACCCTAATCCCTCCCTAACCCTAATCTATTTAAAGCATCAAAAACCAAAACTCTTCATTTCTGAGTCTGCATTGGTTTGATCAAACTGTCATTTCATCTCAATAAAGTGGAACACTGAAAATTCCTCATTATGGACCCTATTTACCTTCTTCCTCCAAATGGATTAATACTGTCCTCAGTACCAATTCTATTGCAAGGACAATCACTTCTACATATAATATGTGCTCTAATAGGGATCTTTCTGGATGATTTGGCCTTTTCCTGGTGTTTCCTTGAGTCAAGTTGGATTAATAAGTTTAGCTCCGGTTAAATGACATTTGCCTGTGTGTTGTGTGTACACACCAGGCTAATGCGATTCCTACTCCATGATTCTATGATTCTATGCTTCTAAGCAACATTCTGGAACAGCATCATTTTGGTATCAAATTTAGTACAATTTTATCCAGAAATCAAGGGTGAAGTTCCTTTTGATTTATATGCCAAAGTTTGTGGGAAAACAATGAATTTGCAGAATTTTTTACTACAAAATTTTCAAGACTCAAAACTCTTATATTTTCAAAGGGCCCGCCGGTGGCGCTGCAGGTTAAACCGCTGAGCTGCTGAACTTGCTGAGCTGCTGAACTTGCTGTCCGAAAGACTGGTGGTTTGAATCCGGAGAGCAAGGTGAGCTCCTGCTGTTAGCCCCAGATTCTGTCAAACTAGCAGTTCAAAAACATGCAAATGTGAGTAGATCAATAGGTACTGCTCCGACGGGAAGGTAACGGTGCTCCATGCTGTCATGACCTTGGAGGTGTTTATGGACAATGCTGGCTCTTCGGCCTAGAAATGGAGATGAGCACCAACCCCCAGAGTCGGATACTATTAGACTTAATGTCAGGGAAAAACCTTTACCTTTTACCTATATTTTCAAGGCCCGGGCTGTGGTGCAGGATGGACAGCAAGCCAGCTGCAACCAGCTGCAATGAATCACTCTGACCAGGAGGTCATGAGTTCGAGGCCCGCTCGGAGCCTGTGTTTGTCTTGTCTTTGTTCTATGTTAAAAGGCATTGAATGTTTGCCTATATGTGTAATATGATCCGCCCTGAGTCCCCTTCGGGGTGAGAAGGGCGGAATATAAATGCTGTAAATAAATAAATAAATAAATTCATTGATCCCTTAAAACTCTACTTATAATTTTTTTTTACATTTCTTGATATACAAATACACAGTTGTATTTTTCTTACTCATCCATAACAGAACTGCTACACCCTTCCTATTTCTGGACACAAATAAGGCCAGGCTGCAAAGGAATTATATAGATATTTTCATGAACTCCCACATGATTTATGCAACATCTGCCTTTTCAAGACTGGGCTTTAAGAGTCCAAACACATTTGCCCTTCATTTTGAATAGTCAATGTGTCATCTTGCTCAGAATTCATTTAGACATTTTAATGTTGTCCAGAATGCCTGCATTATTTTTGGCAAATTATCCAAGAAAGATGGGTAAGAAATTCTGTCGTATTTTGCTTAATCCAATACTTTAGTGTTATGGACATTGCAATAAGGTTAGCTGAGAGAAATTTCTTTAGCATCATAAAATTAGAGAGTCGTGATATTTGAAGATACTACAAGGGCTATACAGAGGGATGCTCCACCATACTCCAATTTTATTATCCCATAACTTCACTCTGTCATTGCAACTAATGCAATGATTATTTATTTAAATGACATTAGTCTATGATGTAAATACAAAAGAAGAGCACTGTAAAAATATTTGGACAGTAATGAGGAAGCATATGTGTGTGTATATCATTATTTTTCCAAAGAATGCTCTTTCTTAAACAATGCCAGGATTGGCATTTTTTAATGATTTATGCCTTCATGCAATCACAGGATTTGTTTTCTCCCAGTAAAAAATTCTTATTGAAATTGGTATATTAAAAAAATATGTGATATACGCATGTGATGTTCACTATAATTTCATGTATACTGCTTATAATCTCTTTAATATGCTTGCTGTTTTTAGAGCAACATTTAATTAATTTGACCCATCATTTTTAACAAAAGCCCAAAATGAATGTCGAACAAAGAAGACTTATTTTATAGTGAAAATAATCCTGAATGAAATTTTTGGTTTGAAGAAGATGTACAACAAGCATATTTTAGAAAACCACTGTATTATGGTAGTTAACGCTCAAATCTACAGTGACACATGAAATTTACTGTGTGATCACTACACCCCATTTTAATCTCTTAAATGTATTGTGGGTCTTCTCACTGGGATGGGACCGGGAAGCATTGTTTTACAGTGGCTTTGGTCCTTTCTGGAGGGCCATACCCAGAAAGTGGTGCTGGGGGACTCCTGTTTGAACCCCTGGCCATTGACCTGTGGGGTTCCTCAGGGTCCCATTTTGTCCTTCATGCTATTCAACATATACATGAAACTGCTGGGAGAGATCATCTGAAGCTTTGACGTGCATTTCCACCTATATGCAGATGATATCCAACTCTACTACTCCTTTCCACATAAAGCCAAGGAAGCTATTCTGACCCTAAATCACTGCCTGTCATCAGTAATGGACTGGATGAGGGAAAACAAATTGAAACAATCCAAACAAGATTGTTACTCCTGGTCAGTTAGAAGGCAGGTCAGGAAATAGGGAATCCTGTGCTGGATGTGTCAGGATGTGTCTGTACCACCTTAAAATACATAAAACATCAGATCTATAGGCACATACATCTTCTTACTTCTTCAGATTTTAGGGTAATTATTCCAATTATTTTGGAGAAAAATCACTGAGAACTTTGCCCTAAACCAGGGGTCCTCAAACTTTTAAAGCAGAGGGCCGGTCCACAATCCTTCAGACTGTGGAGGGGCCGAATTATCATTTGAAAAAAAAATCCAACAAATTCCTATGCACACTGCAAATGTCTTATTTGTAATGCAAAACAACAACAACAACAATGAAAGAACAATATAATATTTAAAAATGAAAACAATTTTAACCAACATAAGCCTATCAGGATTTCAATGGGAAGTGTGGGCCTGCTTCTAGCCAATGAGATACTCAGGTTAATTAGGATTGTTGTTGTTGTTATGTGCCTTTAAGTCATTTCAGACTTTGGGCGAGCCTAAGTCAAAAAGTATTTATTTATTTATTCATTTACTACATTTATTTACCACATTTATATTCCGCCCTTCTCACCCCAAAGGGGACTCGGAGCAGCTGTATGTACATACAATATATTATATTATTAGCATAGCACAATATTAGCATTATATATCATCATATTGAACTATACCACTATACTGTAATATTATATCTATATATATAAATGAGTGATGGCATCACGGTGACCAACAAAACAACAAAACTACAGGCCCCCCAACCTCGAAATTTGACAACACAACCCATCATCCACGGCTCTAGGTTGATACAACAAAAAGAAAAGAAAAATAAAGTCCTAATTAGAGGGAGAGCAATAATTGTTTTTGTCCAATTGCTGCCAGTTAGAGGACTAATCTCTGCCCACTTGGTCTCCTAGCAACCAACTCAGCCCATGGGACAGGCAGACTTAGGCCTTGGCCTGTTCCACAGATTATCTAATTTGCACTGGATTATATGGCAGTGTAGACTCAAGGCCCTTCCACACAAATATATAACCCATTTATAATCTTATATTATCTGCTTTGAACTGGATTATCTTGACTCCACACTGCCATATAATCCACTTCAGTGTGCATTTTATACAGCTGTGAAGAAGGGGCCTCATATAATCCAGTTCTAAGCAGATAATATAAGATTATAAATATAATATGTAATAATTACTGTGATATAGAATAATAGAATAGTAGAGTTGGAAGAGACCTCAGGGCCATCCAGTCCAACCCCATTCTGCCAAGAAGCAGGAAATCGCATTCAAAGCGATTAATAATAATACAGAACAATATAATCTCTAAAATCAGGACAGTAAATAAAGAGCAACACTCTGAAAGCATAAGCCACAGCAACATGTGGCCGGGCAAAGCTAGTGTAATATATAACATACTAGCTATGCCCGGCCACGCGTTGCTGTGGCGTTGTCTGGTGGTGTTGGTGAGAACTTGTTGAGGTAGTGGTGGTATTGAATGTCTGTTGTATGGTTGTCTTTATGTTTAGTATGCATTTGGTTATTTGTGTACTGTGAAAGTGGTGAGGATAGAGGGGGTCTATGTCCCTGTGTAGTATTGTATAAGGAGCCCCGGTGGCGAAGTGCGTTAAAGCACTGAGCTGGAGACCAAAAGGTCCCTGGTTCAAACCCCGGGAGTGGCGTGAGCGGCCGCTGTTAGCTCCAGCTCCTGCCAACCTAACAGTTCAAAAACATGCAAATGTGAGTAGATTAATAGGTATCGCTCCGGCAGGAAAGTAAGGGCGCTCCATGCAGTCATGCCGGCCACATGACCTTAGAGGTGTCTACGGACAACGCCAGCTCTTCGGCTTAGAAATGGAGATGAGCACCAGGCCCCAGAGTCAGACATGACTGGACTTAATGTCAGGGGGAAACCTTTACCTTTACCTTTAGTATTGTATAGTATTTATACGTTGTCCATGTGTTATGAAAGCTTGGGTTATGTCCTGCTGCATAGTAGAAAGGGTTGGGCTGGATGGCCTCTAGGAGTCTCTCCAAACTCTTGAATTCTATGCTTCTATTATTATTATTATTATTATTATTATTATTATTATTATTATCTTCTTCTTCTTCATCATTATCATGTAGAGGCTGGATGGCCATCTGTCAGGAGCGCTTGGATTGTGTCCTCCTGCATGGTAGAAGGAAGTTGATCTGGATGACCCTTAGGGGTAACTCCAAACCTTAGGATTGTATGATGTTGTTATTATTATTAGTAGTAGTAGTATTAGTATTGAGAGGCTGGGTGGCCATCTGTTGGGCGTGCTTGGATTGTGTCCTCCATGGCAGAATTGGGTTGTTCTGGATTACCACAGTAATTATTTCATATTACAGTAGAATCTCACTTATCCAACATTCGCTTATCCAAAGTTCTGGATTATCCAACGCAGTCTGCCTTTTAGTAGTCAATGTTTTGTAGTCAGTGTTTTAAATTCATTGTGATATTTTGGTGCTAAATTTGTAAATACAGTAATTACAACATAGCATTACTGAGTATTGAACTACATTTTCTGTCAGATTTGTTGTATAACATGATATTTTGTGCTTAATTTGTATAATCATTACCTAATTTGATGTTTAATAGGCTTTTTCTGAATCTCTTCTTATTATCCAACATATTCACTTATCCAACGTACTGCCGGCCTGTTTATGTTGGATAAGTGAGACTCTACTGTATATTTATAATCTTATATCTGCTTAGAACTGGATTATATGAGGCCCCTTCTACACAGCTGTATAAAATGCACACTGAAGTGAATTATCTGGCAGTGTGGACTCAAGATAATCCAGTTCAAAGCAGATAATATAAGATTATAAATGGGTAATATAGCTGTGTGGAAGGGCCTTGAGTCTACACTGCCATTTAATCCAGTTAAAATCAGATAATCTATGGAAAATGCCTAAATGAGGCCTAACTGTGCCTGTCCTGTGAGCTGAGTAGGTTGCTAGGAAACCAAGTGGGCGGAGCTTAGCACTCTAACTGGCAGCAATTGGATAAAAACAATTATTACTCTCTCTCTAATTAGGACTTTATTTTTCTTTTCTTTTTGTTGTATCAACCTAGTGCCGTGGATGATGGGTTGTGTTGTCAAATTTTGAGGTTGGGGGGCCTGTACTTTTGTTGTTTTGTGAATTGCCGTGATGCCGTCACTCTTTTATATATATAGATAATTAATATTATTATATGGTATTATTAGTATTATATTGTATAACATGATAATATTATTATCAATATTATATGTATATACAATATATTATATTATTAAAACTGATATAAAAATATTATATTATAAAACTGAGGGCGGGGGCCAGGTAAATGACCTTGGAGGGCCGCATCCGGCCCCCGGGCCTTAGTTTGGGGACCCCTGCCCTAAACTGTCAATGAATGTTGCTGAAAGCTTTCTGTCATGGAATAACTCCAAAGATGGAGTTATTCCATGGGATGGGATGGAAAGGATTTTTTTTCCAAATGGGTTTCAGATGTGATCAGACCACACAATAGAGCAATAATCTGAAATAATCTGTTTTAGCACAGGTGTCTGCTTCTGTAAGTGAGGCATCTCCTACTACTGAAGAAACATAATGTTATATGGCAACAACAGTGATTATGTTCTCTGTTTTTCCTCTCTTACCTTCCATTCCCACAGTATAATAGTATTATATTGAGGTATTTGCAGGGATTAAGGGTATATGATGGTTCTCTTCACCAGGGGATAAAACTACAGAGCTGCACATCTCTTTTAGCCTCTTTTTGGCACTATTGGTGTCCATCTGCTCCCCCTAATGCTGCAACACAGAGACGAACAGATGGGGCCTCCTCTCCAGCTTTTTCCTGAAGCCCATATTCATTATAACCTCATTTTTCTATGACAGCCTTACCATTAGAAATGTCAGTCACTTTCCTCCCCCTTTCAGAAACAAAAATAGTTGCCATTGCTGCCAAGCCGTTAAATAGAAAACAGCAGCCTGGTATCAAAGCCACATCGATGGTGTACTATTTAAAATAATGCTGAATTGATTAATTGGATGGAGCTGTTTGTTGGAAACTAAGAATCCTGAATCTTTGGAAGCAGTTCTGCATTGAAATCAAGCCATTATTTTGGATCATTTGATGTATCACTGATGAATGACCAACACTTTCATTGCAGTCAAAGAAAGGATTGAATGGTACTTCCACTGTTTATGCCCTGCGTTGCTTTTTGTGAAGTCCTTAACAATACCTGGCTTATTCTATCTAATGTGGGGGGTGAGGGGGGGATAAGGTATTATAATAATATGTTGTGTTGAGGTCTCTTGCCTCTTCACTCAAATAAAATTGGAGCTGGGAGCTCTGTGGTCTTCCAAACATAATTGAACTCCTATTTCAATTTGCCGCTCTAATTTGTAAGATCTGATAGTAAGACCTTACAAGTCTCACTTAGTGCACTTTGATCAGCCCATCCTTATGTTTTATTGCTGCGTTTTAATTTTGTCTGATTAATGGTTTGATTTTAATCGTATGTTTTAATTTTCATTCGTGTGTTTTCGGTATCTGATGTTTTATGTATGTATACTTGTTTTGCATTTGTAAGCCACCCTGAGTCCCTGCGGGGAGATAGAGGCGGGGTACAAGAATAAAATAATAATAATAATAATAATAATAATAATAATAATTATTATTATTATTATTATTATTATTATTATTATTAAGAGCTGTTTCGTCGTCGTCGTCTCACCCGTTCAGTCGTTTTCGACTCTTTGTGAACTCATGGACCAGTCCATGCCAGAGCTCCCTGTCGGCCGTCACCGCCCCCAGTTCCTTCAAGGTCGAGCCAGTCACTTCAAGGATACCGTCCATCCATCTCGCCCTTGGTCGTCCTCTCTTCCTTTTTCCTTCCATTTTCCCCAGCATCGTGATCTTTTCCAAGCTTTCCTGTCTCCTCATAATGTGGCCAAAATACTTCAGCTTTGCCTCTAATATCCTTCCCTCCAGTGAGCAGCCATTGGGCATTATTTCCTGGAGGATGGACTGGTTGGATCTTCTTGCGGTCCAAGGCACTCTCAGGATTTTCCTCCAGCACCAGAGTTCAAAAGCGTCTATCTTCCTTCGCTCAGCCTTCCTTATGGTCCATCTCTCGCATCCATAGGTAACTATGGGGAATACCATCGCTTTCACTATGCGGACCTTCGTTGCCAGTGTGATGTCTCTGCTTTTCAGTATTTTATCGAGGTTGGCCATTGCTCTCCTCCCAAGAAGTAGACGTCTTCTGATTTCCTGGCTGCAGTCTGAATCTGCTGTGATCTTTGCGTCTAGAAATATAAAGTCTGTCACTGCCTCCACATTTTCAAGAACTGTTTAGCAGTCCAAAATTTCTCAATCACTGCTCAAGATCATATTTACTAGCTAAACTGGTCATGATCCAGATCAAACCTAAAGCCTTCGACAACAAAAATGTAAGATTGTTTTACAATGGCAGACCCATTTTTTTTAACTTTGTGTGATAATGTTTAGTAAAACTCCTGCCAATCACCATCATAGATCTATGTATGCTAGGCATGTGTGGTCGATAAAAAAATGATTCAAAAGTTCTAGTGGTTCCCCCTTCAGATTCCATGACATTATCCTCCTCCTGTGTTAGCTCTATAGGCAAATCTAGCCCTGCCTCCACCAAAGAAACAGGAACTGGCAACTGGGACTGAGAGGGTCTAATCTCAACAGTTCTACTTGTACTAGCATCACCACCTCCACCACCCAAAGTTGTAAATTCCATTTTCGGGGTCCTCCCCTCCCTTTCTTCCCCCTCAGAAACCACAGGCAGATCTAGAAGATGTACAACCCAACCCACTGGCACTGGAACACTTCATGTTAATTATACCTCTGGGAATTCTCGACACAACTTTAGTCAGAGTGTAACAACTTGTGTTTATGTTCTTCTCTGACAGAAAAGGCAGTAACAGCAGGCGGTAATCCTCTGCCAAAAAATGCTGCTGTGTCCAAGGCAGCTGTTAATGCTATAATATTAAACTCGAACTAATATCAAAATAGTAGTTAGCATTGCCTCTTTGTGAGGGTATGCAATCAAAATAATATCAATTTCAAACTAATTGGGCTTGCCCCTTTGCCCACGCGAGTGTGTCAAATGCAGTAGGCAGCAGCCCAGCCAAAGTATCCAAAGCAGCTATGAATGCTATAATGTAAAACTCAAAAAATATCAATTTCAAACTAGTTGGGGTTGCCCTTTTGTGCAGGTGAATGTGTCAAATGCAGCAGGCAGCAGCCCAGCCAGAAATTATGTTCAGTGCCCATGACAGTTATGAATGCTATGCTTTAATATTAAACACAAAATAATATCAAAGTAGTAGTTGGCATTGCCCCTTTGTGCAGGTAAGTGTATCAAATGCAGCGGGCAGCAGCCCAGTCAGAGCGTCCAAGGCAGCAGTTGGTGTTGCCCCTTTGTGCAAGTGACTAATCCAGCCAGCCAGCAATAACTCAAAAGTTAGCCAATAGTATTGGATTATGGATGTATGTGTATGAAATGTAAATCAAGTGTTTTCTGCTGTTGTGCAAGAGTGTGTGTTTCAGTAATGAAACAGTTAACAGCAGGCTAGTTTTGACTGACAGCCTGTTGTGATTGCTATGACCCATCAGGCATGGTTTCCGGCCTTTGGAGGTCGGAACTTCCTTCGGACTGAGGAATGTGCTTCTTATCTCTAAGTGTGTTGAGCTGGTGCTTGCCGTGAAAAGAGGCTATAGAAGAATGCCAGCTCAGAGCGATGGCTTTTGCTATGCTTTGTAAATATATTTGTAGATATTGAATAAATGTTTGGACTTCAGACTACAGATGTGTTTGAGTCTGACATCGAACAGGAATTGACGAGGCAGACGATTGCAACCAATTCATCAGGGTGCTGGAGCAGATGACTGATGGTGTTTTGAAGAAACCCACCCGTCACGCACCCTGACCCCCACGCCGACAAATAGCCACTACCAGTCATATCAATGGTCTCTTCCTTCTTCATTTCCTTCTCCCTATCTTCTCCAGTGCAAGCTAATGATCAGTCTCCCTTCTCTGTCTCCCTTCTTCTCCTTTCTCCCTTCCTACTCCAATGTGCCTGCCTGCCTGCCTTGAGCTCTACCTCCTCCCTCAATCCCTTCCAGAGTGCGAATGGAGTGTGCTCCAGTGTGCTACAGAATTTAAAGCCAAAATGGCTGCTGCTCCACCTCCGCCTCCCCCCTCCCTCAGTCCTGATTGACCGAGAGGCAAGCCAACATGTTTGACTTCACCTATCAGTAGGGCTTGGCTGCTCTGTGATTTCTTTACCGTGTCACAGATTTCCAAAGAAATAGAAACTTAAGAAACAGAGCCCTCTTAAGTTTCAATTCTTTAATTTTTGGTGCAGACCAGGCCCACGTGTCAGATATCTTGTTGTAAGTATGAAACTAACAAATTAGTTCTGACTTACAACAAGATATTATTTATTTGCACAAGCCTAATATAGTTACCGCACAGCCTTATGGATTCTCAATTTGTACTTTGGTGAAGTACTTATGCTTCTTTGGTTGAATGCACCAGAGATCCTTACTATTGCATTATATTCCTTCATTTGGTAGGGCCTATTTAACAGAACTTAGGGTTTGGATACCTACATTCAGGGAGAGCCAGCAATGGTTTGGACGTTATAAATTCTGGGAAGCAGAGTTAAGTCTCCACTTGGCCAAGGAAGCCCACTGGATGACCTTGGGCAAGTCATTTCTCTCAGCCTCAGAGGAAAGCAAAGGCAACCCACTCTGAGCAAATCTTGCCAAGAAAACCCTATGATAGTTTTGCCTTAAGGTTGCCATAAGTTGGAAGCTGCTTGTAGGAACACTACAACAGTAACAACCTGTTATATCCAGCAGAGAGCAGTCAATAAGGCAGTCTGGTAAAAACCCATTTGGGGCCTTAGGGGTTACAATCGATAGCTTAAGGATACTTCAAAATGAGCTGCACCCCAATTTTATAAATTCTTTGATCTACTCTACTGAAAAACTAAACTGGTTTGCTGAAATAGCTGAGCTGGTTGTAAACATGCTTTAATGAAAATAGTGTGAAGATAATATGTATCACTCCTGATGTAGAACTCTTTAAAACAATTCAGTTGTTATCTATATATATAAAAGGGTAATGAAATTTCAGCCTAGGACAAAACAACAAAACTACACATCTCAGAAACACTAAACTTGGCAGCACAACCCCTCATCCATAATAATAATAATAATAATAATAATAATAATAATAATAATAATAATAATAAAACTTTATTTATACCCCGCCACCATCTCCCCAACGGGGACTCGGGGCGGCTTACATGGGGCCATGCCCAGACACCATACAATATAACAGAATAAAACAACATATCATAACACCATATAACAGTACAAAAATAATCAAATACATTACAGCACAAATCAGAGAAAACAAAATAAAACAACATATCAAAACACAATTTAACAGTGCAAAAATAATCAAATACATTACAGCACAAATCAGAGAAAACAGTAAAAAAAACAGGGCGGGCCACATGAACACTTAATTAAAAACTCGGGAGAGAGAGGCATATGAATAAAGGGAACAGGAATATAAAATGGTGGAGCAGTCTAAAGGAAAAAATCCAAGGGGAAGAACCAAAGAGGTATATAACATTTACTCCCCAAAGGCACATCGGAAAAGCCATGTTTTTAAATCTTTCTTAAAGGCTAACAAGGTGGGGGCTTGCCTGATCTCAATGGGTAGTGAATTCCACAGTCGGGGGGCCACAGCAGAAAAGGCCCTCTCCCTCGTTCCCACAAGACGGGCCTCTACGTTCATACAACAAAAAGAAAAGAAAAATAAAGTCCTAATTAGAGGGATAGGAATAATTGTTTTTATCCAGTTGCTGCCAGTTAGAAGGCTAAGCTCCACCCACTTGGTCTCCTAGCAACCCACTCAGCCCAGGGGACAGGCAGAGTTAGACCTCACTTAGGCCTCTTCCACACTGCCTATAAAATACAGATTACCTTATTTTAATCTGTATTTAATATGGCAGTGTAGACTCAAGGTCCTTCCACACAGCTGTATAACCCATTTATAATGGACTTAATGTCAGGGGAAAACCTTTACCCTTTACCTCAACTACCACCAATTCCTCAATACTTTATTTCCCATACCACCATACTTCGCCACAGCAATACGTGGCCGGGCACAGCTAGTGACTATATAAGATTAGACAGTTGCTTTTGAATTCTTGAAAGCTGAGGTAGCCTGACTTTTCCATTAGTAAAACCTTGATCTAAGTTGTAAAGAAGAGACTGAGCTCTCACTTACACTTGAAAAATAGAAGAACTGCCCAATCCTCTTCACATTCACATCCTCTGCACATTCATTTGTTTGGGACTGGTCCCATATTACAGCTGAAGCCTGGCAGACAAAATATTTATAGTGGAAGTTTGTGAGCAAAGGTAGACTTTGTGTATACAAGAATTTTCCTAATCTCAAATAATACTGAGCTGCATCTTTCTCCCTTTCTGTAGTCTGAATGCCTGTTCCTAATTTCACAGTCTGGTTAAACTTTAATCCAACATGAATCAGAACTTAACACATTTTAAAACTGGAATTGCAAGCTTCGAGCATAGCTTTTATTAAATTAAGCCCTGTCTTCGGCACCTTGATACTGCTGAGATGTATTAGCTGAAAGGTTTGGAAAAGCTTTCTGTAAAAAACAAAAAACAAAAGAGCTCAGGCATGTGGGAATAAATAATAGGCAGATGTATACTAATGCATATTTCATAATCATGTATGAAATGCTACCCATCCCCAAACCACTCTCTAAATTCCGAACCTTCCTTTGCACTTTCTGATTGTATACCTTGCACCCATGAATCTGCAGCCATGAACTTTATCAAGAGATTTTGATAAATCAAACCGAAAACCAATCAGTCCTCCCATCATCTTGGGGACCTTTTCCAGCTGTAACTGAAGTTGCCTCACCACCACAGTCAGACGTTAATGAGAGCCATTACCCTGGCTCTGTACTGCAATTTGTTTCTGGCAGACTGCCTTGCTCCAGGATTTCTCACAGGCATTTGCATTCGGCAGTGGAATGCACCGCTGATGAAAGCTCATTGACTCTACCATCTCAGCTTTCAGAGAATGATACCTAGTTATGGGGAAATCAGTGGAAGACTGCAGTCATGATATATAGATGCATTTCCTTCCCAATAAGTGGTTCTACACCTCAGATTTCAAGTAATTCCCAAGGCAGAGCCTTTCCCTTGCTTAACTATGTTCTCTTTCTCCTAAAGTTATGCTATAAATTGCCACACTGGATAACTCAACTACATCTGGTTGTTTTGTCACTGGTTTCCCCAATACAAGACCTGTGCTTTTGTTAAGTTGCCAGGGTTCCTATTTAATTTAGTATTTTATTCTCTAGATAGATAGGAGATTGTATTTTCTTCTGTGTATAAAAACTTCTTTGGTCTTTTCTTTCTTTCTCAAATGTGAAGAGATCCATGAAAATATTGATGCATGCTGATGTGCTTGTGTCTACATTATATTTTATTAACTGGGCTTTGTGGAGAATTGCGGGTGATTAGAGCAAAACCATTTTGAGACATTTCTGTTTAAACTGCCTGTTCCATCCCCCAGAGGTTTGGTTTGCATTTTTTCATAGTTGCAGAAAATAGCACCTGTTTGCATTTGTTCCAAGGTTGCTGCAGATTCTGCAGCACTCTGATAGTCAAACATTAGCAGAGTTTGTAGCTTGTTTGCAAAGCTTTGCTGCTTGCAGCCTGCCAATGTATCTTTTTGTTCTGGAGACTACCCCTTTTCCTGGGGAAAGAAGGCTCCATTTTGAGAAGCCTCTTGCCTTCTAGACTGAAGAAGAAAGACCTTAGATATGCTTGTGTGGCCAAGCCAGGCCAACTCTGACAAAGCCATTGTAAGGACTGACCTGCCTTTAAAACCAGTGAGGAGCATAGATAGGGAAAAACTCGCTCTTTCTAAAAATAGTAGCTTAGCACTGGGGCAGAGAATATCTCAGGATTTCTCTGCCACTGGAGGAAGTTCTGCCTACTTTGCCTCAAAAATTAGTTTGGAGCTTAGATAGTTATAGACCGGTTCTTTCTGATAGCTCATGGCTAGGGTAAAGAGGATCTCAGGATCTCTTCGCCTTTGGAGGAAGTTAAACCAGCAACTAAAGGGGGAAAATAAGAAAGGAACATCTGCAAGGTTTTATAAGTTGACTGTTTATATTTGCAACCCTAACTACCTGTGCCAAGTCTGCCATGGACTTTGTGAAAATAAAATTTTGTTTGATTGTTCAACTTGAAGTGCGTTTGGCTACTGGAATTTCCAGAGCTTCTAAGTAAGGCCCCCGCAGTTCACCTGGGTAAAGGAAGAAGCACATCTTAAAGCTTTAAAAGGTGCCTGGGTGTGATGGCATACTGCCACTTTGTGTCACCTTTGTGGAGAAAAAAAGCTGGGCAAAAATAAACATCATCACAATATCACAACTCCTTTGATTGTACTTCTTGCCAGGAATGTCTCAAATTCCCATACTCCATTTTATTATGTTTCCCCAAATCATCCTACCCTTTGTTTATATAAAGTGGAGGATACAATTTCCCCACTCCCAGCCTGGACATTTGTATGCATTTATCTTAATATACAAATTTTCATATTCAATTTTGTATTGTGTGCATCTTTTCATCTGAGTAAACCAGATCATGAAGGGGTCACTTTATTGTTTTTCTTTTACAAATGGTTATGTGTGTTTCGTTTCTTCTAAATGCACCACAACCCTCGCAAATGCACAGATTTTAAAATCAAGGTGCATTTTAGCTCATGAAGGAAAGATAATGGATGCTCTTCACACTTATTTCAGTTCTGAGGAAATCCATTTCCATCTTTCTCTGTTACTAAGCCCCAGGAAGATAGGAAAGGGTCAATTCAGTCAATTTTCCTATCAGATCACCATACGTCTTCCCCACGTAGATGAATCATCCTTGCATTGCCTTTTCTCTTGGTGTACCTAAACCCCCAAAGTGGGCCCTAGAACCATCTATGGAACAGGAACAAACCTTGTGCTTCTATTTGCATGCTTGCATCTTTTTATCAGTCTAGGACACTATTTAAAAAAGGTTTTATTCTGCATTTTTAAAAGAAAAATCCTCTTTGAGTATATTTTGTTCATAATTTCTATGGCATGAAGAAAGAGGATTTCTCCTTAGCATGGAAAAGAGAAATCATCTGAAGGGCTATCATGTAGAAATTGGAATTTGTTCCCGATCCCAATCTAATTTATAGAAACTAACAGATAGCATAGTATGAGATTAGGAACCATTTGACAATGCAATGGCAGTGACAACAAAATGTCACTGTAGGATTTTAAAGGGGTTAGATTACTATCATTAAGAGGTCATTTAACGGTGGGTTCTGCTGTGGCAACATTGGACTAGTTGGGTTTTGGGTCTCTTCCAACAATTCTATTTCTCTGATAACAACATGGTACAAAACATCGAAAGCTCATGAGCCCTACTTTCAATAGTCCTTGGATTTTCAGCTTCCCTAGCAGATTGGAAACAGCCAGAAAATTTTGTACTGGGAGGATTACAATGACATTTGTCAATTGTCCCATTATGCTAAGCTTTTTGAGTATTTTTTTTCCAAAAGCCACTGCATCATTGACTTCTGCTATGTTAAGCCTTCACTGACTTGGCATCTGCTTCTGCCTATCATTACAGGATTATGTGTCATTGGAGCTGGCAAGTAGTGGGTTGGATAATACAGTTGCTTCTAATAACTGCTCCTCAACTGTAAAGTTTCCCAGAGTGAGTTAGAATTTAGGACTTCATCCCACTTGGCATTTGGGGGACGGGGGCGGGTGGAATCTTCTTTGCATACAGTTTCATACCTTTTCATGGGGTTCTGTCATAAAAAAAAAACAGGGAGAATTTTCTCACCCCCATCACAAAGGGTCGCCACCTCACTTTTCTAGCTTAAACATCCACTTAATTCCCATCACACAGGTAGGTGATATCTCTTAAAATCAGGCATCTTTTTTGAGACACCATTTTCCATGGGATCCCTTGTCCTCCTCAAAACACATCATTTTAAAATGCTTATTTCCATGGGATCCCTTGCCCTCTCCAAAGCCCCATAGATAAGAAGATACAGAGGACCATTTTAAGGATCATCTCCTCCCATTTCCTGCTCAACCATCTGCTTAATTTCCCACTACACAGGCTGGGGATGTCTCTTCCCATGTCACAGTTTTAAAACATTTTAAAAACACTTCTTTCAAAGGGACCCATGCTGCCTTTAAACCACTTTAAACCATAGAAGTATCATGGAGGGGCACTTCATAAAATGGAGTGTAAGAAAGAAATCCACTACTTCCTATCCGATAGACAGATACCCATTTTTAGGCATTCCTATAAGCATGCAATGGATTGGAGCCTATTTGTGCCCAGCTTAGAAATCTCCTCCTGTTTCTACACACTGCAGAGACTGAGCTCCATGCTGTGGAGATGAAAACAACTGGTAGCAGTCCTCTGCCATTTGATGGGCTCCATGGGAGTGCATCTTTGAGCCATCTTTGAAGTGTGTAGAAACAGAAGAAGAAAACTGTCTGATGAAGTCTTTAGTTTGACAGTTTCTTGCTTGCAGGTAGGAGTTGGGTTTGTCAGTTCATGGTAGGTTTTCGTCATTCTTAGAAGGCATCGTAGTGGCAGTTGAAGTTGTGTGTGTGTGTGTGGGGGGGGGGGTGACATCACACTCTAGTGCCCAAGCTGTACCTCTGTTCCTTTCCAATCATTCTTAGTAGGGAAATTGAGATTCAAGTTGTTCTAGATCACTGCTTCTTACACTGTGGATCATATAAAAGGCTGAGTTGTTGTTTTAGCTAATGTTAGGGTCCTGAAATAATTGGCAGCAATTACAGGTTTCTGACCATCACCTAGTGGCTGTTTTAAGACATGTACATGGATCTGTTGTCCAATGTTTAAACCATAGAAGTGGACACTACAGAAGATGCTTCAGCTGCACTTCATAAAAAGGAAAATCAGCCTTGCAAGCCTTGCTGTGCCGCCGCGCCTGGGGCTGTAAACTCTTAGTGAAAGAGCCATGGATGTGACATCTTTCCCCAGGGGATTGCTTCTTGCCCTCCTTTAGGGAAACTGGAACTCCCAAGGACCAAAACACTGTAGTTAACTCAAAAACTGGGTTTATTGTTCACAAAGGGGGTAAAAGAAAATATACATTACAGTCTTCGATTGTTTAAGTCCATGAAGCTTGTCCAGATCCCCCTTTCTCTGGCTGTGAATGCCCGAGCAAACTCAGCCTCAGTCCAATGACCTATATCTGAAGACAAGAGTCTTCCTCTGTTGCCAAAGGACTGATGTGAAGGTGCTTGAGACTCCTCAACGTTGTTCAGGTTGGCCCTGAACATGAAGTGTGAGTCCCAAGGGTAAGAACCTCAGAATTGGTGCTGAGAGGTAACTTTTGAAGGGCTTTTAGTGCCAAGTCTCTCTCTCACGTCCATCCGATAGAGAGCTTGCTGGTGGAATGAAAAGAGGAAACACTGTCCTACTCCAGGAAGAGGTGGAGCCAAACAGTTTTGCTGAGTGAGCAATATAACAGGTACAAACAACATTGATTGACAGATATAAATAACCAATCCAACTACATTTACAGGGTAAGGGCAAAATCAGGCATGATACAACAATTCAGATCTTGAAACTTATAGTTTGACATATAGATGATGCCACTCGCGCCGTCACACTTGCTAATGTCCTTAGCTACAACTTGCACTATCCCTTTCCTTTCTTCTTGTTTACAGCTGGCCATGTTTTTATGACAGATGGCACTATAGGTTATTGGGTGTTGTTCTGAGTTCAAATTGTTGTTTTATATATTCGTGGTTTTATTTTGTATTGTACTGTGTATTTATTTGATGCATTGTTTTATGCACCTTGTGCCATATGTAAGCCACCCCAAGTCCCTTTGGGGGGACTGTGATGATGTCTGGCTATACCCGGTGGCTATCGATATACCCTCTGATGTACTTCAGTTCTTTAAAATAAAGACTCTTGAGACAGGATAAAGTTAACCAAATAAGTTTACTGGAAACAAAAGGCAAAGTTAACTTCAGTCAGGGTTATTGAAAGGCGAATCAAAATAATATATTACAATGACGAAGTTTGTTAGTTGAACTTAGTTACACTGGAAATAAATACTTGGCTATATTTGTATAATATGAGGTAAAATACTTGACTATACCAAAGGGAGAACTAAACAAGGAAATGAAGCAGAGGAGGGAAAAAGCTAGGCCAAGACATCACAGGGACAGAGGCGGGGTACAAAAGTAGTTATTACAAAAAGTTACAATTATTATATTGCAAAAACCAATTTATCAGTAAATGTTTAATTTTTCTACAGCTTATATGGAGAATCACATACATATTTCTCAGGCAGAAAGGGATCCTGAGTGGAATGGTCCAAGAAGCCCTGATCTAGAGGATATATTTTAGCTACAAGATTTGCCTTAATACATGTAAATTATTCCCTGGGAATAAATAAATTTACAAATAATTTCATCCACGGATGTACTTAGGGTTTCTTAATCCAAAGAAAGGTTTGCATTTGCCAAACCACTAAGCTTACTTCTTATCTTCCCTCAGCCTCCACTTTACTTATATAATTTTTCTGGGGGAAAAAATCATTCTAATTTTTTACCCTTTTACAGATATACATGTTCATTGAATAGATTAGGAATAATTTAGGATGCATTGTGACTCAGTGTAAAAATGCACTTATAGTCATATAATCATATAATATAGTCATATAATAATCAGAATAAGATGATTCATAGTTCTTCAAAGGACTCAAGTGAACCATATGAAGGCAAGCTTCAACATACTAGAAAATTACATATAGAAAATTACTGAAGGAAAAATCAGGAAAAATGAAACAAAAGGAAGAGAGCAAAAAAAGTTTTTTTAAAAAAAATGGGAAGAGGAGAATCTTGCTATCTAAATTCCATAATATATTAGTTGCCAGGATGATCCAAGACAAAACAGAAATGGCATCCTGTTTCTCATGTTAAATATACATTATTATAGGTGCTTATCAGTTTGCTTTATATTATATTGCATTTGCATTTTATTCGGATAATTTGTCTTGTATAATTGTATTTGTTTATTACTCCTACCTTCTCCACTTTTCTCTGTATATATTATATGCCTGTAGCAGGACTCCCCTGTTTTTGGTTGTTTTACTTGCCAAGTGCCATGTACATTGATGATGATATATAAAGAAAGAACAATAATTAGCCTGAGATCATCAACCTTACTCAATGTCAGGAAAGGTTACATGGAAACATTAGTGGTATGTTTTACAGAGGGCAATGGCCAAGAGCTTCAGCTATGGAGAGAAGGGTGTTCCCATCATCTACACATCCCAGGATCTATGTCTAACTGCAGAACTGGATCTGGCCTGATTCTGTCGTGATATCATTGGCATTATACTACTTCCGTCATTGCATATACATGGGACCAATACATGCTTTACCATTAGTTAATGTGGCATACTACAAGCTATCCATGCAGTGTCTATCCTTATGCCCTATGTTTATAAACAGTCAGCATGCTGATTCTAACAATGTTTTTTAAAGTTATCATTGTATTGACTGTGTGCATTTCAGCTAGGAATTTAACACCAGCATGTGAATTTAATTTGTTCAGGCTCATATTGGTCTTTTATTTGAATTTCCTTATGGTTAATCATACATTTATTTCCCTTGTTATTTTTCCGCTATATTTTCAAAACATGTGTCTCATTAAGTGAGCTTTTGGCCACCAACTGGCTGAAATCTCTACTGAGGACAAACACTTCTGGAGTACTGTGTAATTCTACCCACTGTGTAAATGAAAGATTAACATAATTTCAGCTTTCTTGTATGAGTATAGTTCTCACTGCCTTTGAATAATGTGGTTTAATACTTCCAGTACATTTAATTAGCAGCAAAAGTGTGTCAACTTATATTTCAGATGCTATTCTTGGAATTAGCACTACACAGTTTAAGATAATAGTATTGCGTCCATAACATCTACTGCTATATTATATTCTGAAACAGGTATGTTGATAATTTGGTGTATGGCAGAACACTACTGTGGTTAGCTTTTCCATTTCTGTTTTAAACATCTCCTTATAACTACCACAGGGAAGGCTGTTTGAAGCCATTAGGCGTGTGCAATCCAGGAAAAAAATGGTTCTAAACTCTCTTCAAAAGTAGGGGGGCTGGTGCTTCATTTCTAAAGTCATTTCCGAATTTTGAAGCAAAAAAATTGAAACTTTCTGAAATTTCAGAATATTTGTAATTAATTCGTTAATGGCAGATGTGCATGTGCAATAGCGAAAAACAGCACTGGGGGGGACTTTAGAGGACTCTTCCACCCTCATTTTTAAACTACCCTGATGAAACTTGCTACAGTGGTAGAACCCATTTACCACTATTAGCTCACCAAATTTCATATAGTTTCCCCTTTCCTCTGATTTTTGGTGAATTTTCATAGTTTATAAAAAAAAACATTTTTAATAATTGCAGAAATCTGTTCCTGGTTTGAAAGTCTTATTTCCTGTTTCATTGGGTTGTCTTTACTGTGAAAGTCATTATTCTACTTCAGAAACTTTGTATTTGTGGTTGAAACTCTGTTAAATTGGTGGACACCCAGCAAACCATAATGTGCTAGCATACCACGATGTCCCTTACACAAAGACAAAGTTCTGGCAGTGTAATAAAGTTTTGCCATGTTTTTGTGGCAGAACCAATTAGGAAGTGACAATTATCAACCAGGAACAGAAATCATAGCACACCATCAAACCACTCCTGACAGATGCCCATTGGCCTCAGAATATGGAAATATGTTCCTGTTTCAAAGGGCTTTTTTTGGGGGGGGGGAGAGAGTTTGTGACTGGAACCCAGAGGGCTTGAACCCAGAGAAGGATTCACTATGTAACGTTTCTGGGCTCCCCAGACTTAGGGAGTACAAACAAGTTTGGTTGCATCCAAAATACTTTCTCATATATCCGAAGATAATTACGAGCCCATTGAATGAATGGGCTCCAACGCTTTGAAATTGCGGTATAAATCCAAAGCGCCAATGAGCTTTGGAACCCCGTTCACAAATTGGAATAAATATAATTTTATTCCGATTTACGACGATTCCAATAAATTCGCCCATGCCTAGAAGCCAATGTAGCTCCTTCTACACTAAATTGTATCCAATAAGTGCAGAGCATGCTTTGTGTCCTGAGACTCAGATCTATTATGAGTAAAACTGACAGGACACAACATTTCTTAGGAACAATATAAAATCACAGTATGTCCTTGGGTCACATGCAATATTGATCCCTGATAGTGGCCTATGCAGAAAAGTCATGAAATGGGAACAAGGTGGATATAAAAATAAATTATATAAAACAAGTTGAGGACCAATGGAGTAGAGAGTGCATTTAGAAGATGAAGGTCACTTTGTTAAATTTTGCAGAAAAAAACAAGGCCAGGGGACAGAGAAATCAAAGAAGACTTATTTGAACTTTAGCTGAAAGGCAAGAGTCTTGAGACACTTTTCATGTCTGTGATATTAATTGTAATATAAAGTATAAAAAGAAATGAAAATTAATGAGAAATGGAAAGAAACAATTCTAGATAACTAGGCAGCATTAGGGCAGATGTAGAGGATTATTGTTGGAAATATCTAACTGGGGATAAGCCGACAATCTTACATGCCGCAGATTGACTGTTTTGTGAAATGTAGGAGAAACCAGGACCTCCTGTAAATAGCTAATTAGTAGGCTTGTCCGATCGATTCTAAAGTAATAGGCTTGTCCGATCTCGTTTCTAAAGTAGGGGGTGCTGGCTCTTCGATGTAGAAATTATTTCTAAATGTTTCACCCAAAATTTTCGGATATTTCCGAAAATTCGTAATGTTTCTAAAATGTTTCTAAAATAGCGGACACGCATGCGCAATCGCCAAAAAACAGGAAACCGGGGGGGACTTTTTTTGGGTCTCCCGCCCTCATTTCTTGAGCTATTCGCATCAAATTTGGTAGTGGGAGAACACATTCCACACTCTTTGCTCAACAAATTGCAGAATGTTTCCTGTCTCCTGTGATTTTTGGCGAATTTTTATAACTTTTTATAATACACTATTTTTCAATATTTGACGAAACCTGTTCCTGGTTTGAAAGTCTTATTTCCTGTTCAATTGGGTTCTTATCACTGTAAAAGTCCCTCTTCTACTTGGGTAGACTTTGGATTAGAAATGCAGCACACGCCAAGCAATGCCTTGACAGGATTGGCAACGTCCTTTGGAAACTATAAATTGCTGTGGACCCTCTATTGAATCAAATCAATGTCTGACTTTGTGATTGCAGAAATAAAACTCAGCCCAAGTCTTCGGAATAGAAATGGAGCGTGAGGGAAGCAATGCCTTGGCGGGTGCCCCACGTCCTTTGGAAACTATTTCTTCCAATGTACCCTTTAGGTTTGAAAACAATGTGTGTCTTTGTGATTGCTGCAATAACACTCAGCCTGGGGGCTTGGGATTACAAACGGAGCGGGAGGGAAGCAATGCACTTGCAGGAACGCAGACGTCCTTTGGAAAAAAAAAAGTTCCCTAAAGCCAGCCACAGCAAGGACTCTGCCCCAAGCCCCCAGCCAATTTCCCCCCCAAAAAACACAATATCGAATCAGCAACAACAGAAACACTCTACCCCCAGTTAGCCCTCTCTCCCCCAAACAAGCAAGCAGCAGCTTCCCAGCGCGCACCAAACACCCTCTCTCCTCAGTATCCCAACACAGAATGGCTTGGGTCAGCTGCGGTTGGGGATTTTCATAGAGATCCTCCACGTGGACATGGAGGACGCTAGCCCCCACCTTTGGCAGCCATCATGGAAGACTCTGATTGGCCAGGGAGCGGCCATGTTAGGCTGCGCTAGGCTCCCATTCATGTTAGGTTGCAGAAACAAAATAAATAAAAAATTAATAATTTTAAAAAAATATTTTAAAAAAATTTGGAAGGAAAAAAATTAACGAAAATTTTAAGAAACAATTAAAGAATGGGCCAATGATGGTTCGAATTACATTGCCAGTTCACCCAGGGAAAACGTTTCAATACTCGTTTCAAAAAAGAAGAACAATCCGAAATAATTACGAAACGAGAAACATAACTAATATTTGGACAACCCTACTAATTAGACTAGGGACACCAAATGACCACAGTGACAGCGTTGCTGTTGGTTTGCTGAATGATGCCAGTTGTATCCAAGCAACACTAATGTCTGAGTCAAAAAAGCTCACGTAAGGAATTTGTTTACCTTCAAGAGCAGTATTATCAGTGGTGCCAGGTGACATGGTTGTTGCTTGGGTAAGAATGGTGCCCTACTTGAACATGAAGCAATCAGTTTGTTGTAGCCTGGTAAGGGCCAGATGATTCTGATGAGGATTATGGTTTTCAAAATGAAGTGTCCATGAGCATTTATTGAGGGACCAATCTGAAGCAGATGTTGTCCATATCTCCTTCGTAGGAGCTGCTGATGGGGACAAGAAACTCCCTCCCTCGTGAAATTAGAGCAGCCCCTTCCCTCCTGATCCTTCAGGAAGAAAGTAAAAACATGGTTATGGGACCAAGCTTTTGGATAGTAAGTTTTAGTGCAATAAGAGAATAAGGAATAGTGAAATGACAAATGGAATGGCCTTGGATTGTGATTTTGGATAGCATGATTTTAATAATTGGTTTAAAATTGTGTTGTTTTTAATGTCTTTGGTTTTAATGTAACTGTTTATTTTATTGTATGTTTATGGCATTGAATTTCTACCCATCTGTAAGCCAGCTCTGATGCCTCTTCGGGGTGAGAAGGGTGCGATATAAATACAGTAAATAAACAAATAAATGAAATATCGGAGGAAAGTGAAAGTGAAACTTTCTCTGGAGAAAAGGGTGCAGAGGTCTCAAGGGAGTGTAGATTAGCTTTTTGGACTCAAGGCGTCAGAGACGGCCCTAGGTATTTTTCAAGTGTAGGCGAACAGAATTTTGGCGGCCCCCCCCTCCCAAACCAATCACTGAAAAATAAAAGCGTTGAATAAGCGAAAATGTTGGATAATAAGGAGGGATTAAGGAAAAGCCTATTAAACATCAAATTACATTAAGATTTTACAAATTAAGCACCAAAACCTCATGTTTTACAAAAAATCAACAGAAAAAGCAGTCTTGACTGCGGTCCCGTATGTTTTGCGCCCGAAGCGACCGCTTAATTCGCCTCATTGTTGGACCGGCCCTGCAAGGCATGAAAACCAGGCAATTAAAACATTGCCAGAGAATTAGAAAAAGGAGTCTCAGGTCCAGATGCAACAAGGTTGATGTTATGAATTATTTGGTGGGTTTAAAATAAGGCGTTTGATTCTCAGTAATTCAGTGAAGACAACTTTGCTGTGGGGAAATAGTCTTCTGCTCACATTGCCAAGTTTTCAAGTCTATACTTCTTGTAACGTCAATATTCTTGTTTCGTGTTCATGCCTTGTCTATATGCATTGGAAGAATTTTGCCTGGATTTAGGTTCCTGTGTTCATGTTCCTGTATTTCACCGTTGATTACCGTATATACTTGAGTATAAGCCAACCCGAATATAAGCCGAGGCACCTAATTTTACCACAAAAAACTGGGAAAACATTGACTCCGGTATAAGCCGAGGGTGGTAAATTTCAGAAATAAAAATAGATACCAATAAAATTACATTAATTGAGGCATCAGTAGGTTAAATATTTTTGAATATTTACATAAAGTTCAAATTTAAGATAAGACTGTCCAACTCTGATCAAATCATTATTCCTATCTTCTTCAATGTCAGTGTGTATCCTTTTAATAATAATAGAGTAAAATAATACATGTAATAATAATAATAATAATAATAATAATAATATTAATAATAATAATAATAATAATAATAATAATAAATACAGGAAAATAATACATGTAATAAGAAATAGAGTAAAATAATCAATGCAATAATAATAAAAAGAGCAGAGTGAAATAATAAATGTAGTAATAATAATAATAGAGTAAAATGTAATAGTAGCAACATTAATAGAGAAAAAGAATACATGTAGTAATACCAATAATAGAGAAAAATAATAAATGTACCATATATTCTCGAGTATAAGCTGACCCAAATATAAGCCAACCAGGACCCTCACCCGAGTACAAGCCGAGGGGGGCTTTTACGGTCTTAAAAAAAAGAGCTGAAAAACTTAGGTTTTTATTGTATCAAGAAAAAAGATATATACAGTAGAGTCTCACTTATCCAACACTCGCTTATCCAATGTTCTGGATTATCCAACGCAGTTTTGTAGTCAATGTTTTCAATACATCATGATATTTTGGTGCTAAATTCGTAAATACAGTAATTACAACATAACATTACTGCGTATTGAACTGCTTTTTCTGTCAAATTTGTTGCAAAACATGATGTTTTGGTGCTTAATTTGTAAAATCATAACCTGATTTGATGTTTAATAGGCTTTTCCTTAATCTCTCCTTATTATCCAACATATTCGCTTATCCAACGTTCTGCCGGCCTGTTTACGTTGGATAAGCGAGACTCTACTGTATATATATATGTGTGTGTGTGTGTGTGTGTGTGTGTGTGTTAAAGAAAATGTAACACTGTTGCTTACAAATCTTGCAATAAAAATGATTTTTTTTAAAAAAGAGCTGAAAAACTAGGCTTATACTTGAGTATATACAGTATTTTTTGTTCTTAGATTTCTGGTTCCTGTGAAGTTTCCATGGATTTCTTAAGGACTTTTACTCAGGGGTCCTCAAACTTTTGAAGCAGAGGGCCAGTCCACAATCCTCCAGACGGTTGAGGGGCCAAATTATCATTTGAAAAAAAAATACAAACAAATGCCTATGCACACTGTACATGCCTTACTTGTAGTGCAAAATAGCAACAACAACAATGAAAGAACAAGAAATTATTTAAAAATGAAAACAATTTTAACCTACATAATCCTGTCAGGATTTCAATGGAAAGTGTCCAAAGTCTAAAATTAATTATATATTTCCTGCATTTATTTACTACATTTCTATCCCACCCTTCTCACCCTGAAGGACTCAGAGCATGTATGTACATACAATATATTATATTATTAGCATAGCACAATATTAGCATTATATATTACTATATTGAACTATACCACTATAATGTAATATTATATCTTCTATATATATAAAAGAGCGATGGCATCAGGGCAGCGGACAAAACAACAAAACGGCAGGCTCCCCAACCTCGAAATTTGACAACACAACCCATCATTCATGGCTCTAAGTTGATACAACAAAAAGAAAAGAAAAATAAAGTCCTAATTACAGGGAGAGGAATAATAGTTTTTATCCAATTGCTGCCAGTTAGAAGGCTAAGCTCCGCCCACTTGGTCTCCTAGCAACCTACTCAGCCCAGGGGACAGGCACAGTTAGGCCTCACTTAGGCCTCTTCCACAGATTATCAGATTTTAACTGGATTATATGGCAGTGTAGACTCAAGGCCCACACAGCTATATAACCCATTTAGAATCTTATATTATCTGCTTTGAACTGGATTATCTTGACTCCACACTGCCATATAATCCACTTCAGTGTGCATACTAAACATAAAGACAACCATACAACAGACATTCAATACCACCACTACCTCAACAATTTCTCACCAACACCACCAGAAAATGCCACAGCAACGCGTGGCTGGGCACAGCTAGTGTAATATATAACATATAATTAATATTATTATATGGTATTACTATTAGTATTATATTGTATAACATAACATAACAGCCACCGCATTGTCCGTAGCTTTAAAGGGAGAACATAATATTACTATCAATATTATATGTATATACAATATATTATATTATTGAAACTGATATAAAAATATTATATTATAAAACTGCGGGCGGGGGCCAGGTAAATGACCTTGGAGGGCCGCATCCGGCCCCCGGGCCTTAGTTTGGGGACCTCTGCTTTTACTGAACTCTGACTGCTTTTATATATTGTTATTTTTATCCTGCCGGCTGCTTTTGGATATAAACCCCTTTCCCCCTTTTTATTATTTTTTATTCAATAAACTCTTTATATTTGAACTATTGAATTCTGGTGTGGTGCTGGGTGAAGAGATGGCTCAGGGTTGAGGTGCAACATTGTCCGGTTGGGATGGACTATCATTGCAGTTATCCAAGCCTACAAGACTGCCTCCTGTCCCCAATAGGATCCTTTCCAATAGTTATCTCATACCAGTTTAGATGATCCAGAACCTTCACCTCCCACTCTATGAGAGATTTTTTAGCTTTACAAAAGACCTGCTCCAGATGATGATGAGAACTGCCGAACTGATTTACTTTTCCAGACAAGGAAAAAATGCCTGCTATTTTGAGGAGGGCTTGAACTTCAAAATTTGTCATTGAATCAGAGCAAAAATCTTGGCAGCAAGTTTCTGTGCCAGGGGTCCTCAAACTTTTTAAGTGGAGGGCCGATTCATGGTCCCTCGGATGGTTGAGGGGCCGAATTATCATTTGGAAGAAAAAAACCAAATAAATTCCTATGAACATGTCTTATTTGTAGTGCAAAAGAGCCCCCCAACGACAATCATTTACTTATTTATTTATTTGCTACATTTATACCCCACCCTCTCTCACCCCGAGGTGGACTCAGAGTGGCTTACAAGTTGTATGTACATACAATATATTATATTATTAGCATAGCACAATATTAGCATTATATATTACTATATTGTACTATACCATTATACCGTAATATTATTAGTAATATTACATTTAATATATAATATATAATTAATATTATTATATTATACAATATTATTATATTGTATTATTATTATTATTATTATTATTATTATTATTAGCCGTCCTGAGTCCCCTATTGGGTAAGAAGGGCGGGGTAGAAATACTGTAATAAATAAATAAATATTATATTGTACTACATTATAATATTTATTATCAATATTATATGTATACACAATATATCATATTATTACATATCATTCATTTACAATATTTCATTTACAATATTGGTAAATGAAAAAACAATACAATATTTAAAAATAAAAATAATTTTAACCAACATACTGTAAACTTATCAGGATTTCAGTGGGAAGTGTGGGCCTGCTTCTGGCCTATGCGATCATCAAGTGGGATTGTTGTTGTTGTGCCTTCAAGTCATTTCAAACTTTGGGCGAGCCTAAGTCTAAAACTGAGGGCGGGGGCCAGGTAAATGGCCTTGGAGGGCCGCATCCGGCCCCCGGGCCTTAGTTTGGGGACCCCTGTTCTGTGCAACCAGCACCATAGCAAAGAAAGGCAGGTCATACATAAATCAGACTGCTGTGATGTGATGCTTCCTATATATTGACATTAGAAAGCCTGGAAAGTTTCAAGGATAGTTGCATGTTTGGCAAACAGGAAGAGAGCAAAGCTTTCACACACTTTATAATCCCTCCCTTTGGTGAGAAAAGGCTCTCCAACAGCAGCTGAGCTACATCTATGTTTGTGAAAAGCCAGCTGTGCTTACTTAAAATGGAACTACATTTTTTAAACTAGTGATTACTTTATAGTAAAAACATAAGCATATATTAATTGTTTGACCTTATCCGTGCCATCTTAAACCCAGTGGGAGAATTATTCAGTATGTTATTTAAACTTTTTAAATAGAAATAATTTGGAATAATCCATTATCCCTCCCCCATCTCCCATGCAACACTACTGAACAATTATAGATGTGACTCATAAAAATCAACCATTCAAATATCTTGTCATAAAATAAAGGTCAACTCATGGAACAGTTTAACAAGACATGCTTAACAAGAATAAAGGAATAATGTTGTAGCTTTCATTTGAGTTTTATGAATAAATGTTTGGAATGTATTATTAAAGTTATATTTCAGTTTTAACTACCTTTAAAAAAAAGTCCTCATTATTGTGCAAGGCTAAAATGAACAATACAGAGAAAGAGAAAAAGATGTTACAATGTACACTTTAAAAAGTTTATGACGTTGCTGTAATGTTAATTGATGTCTATCAATCATCTCTGTGAGCCCCCGGTGGCATAGTGTGACTTGAAAGTTGGGTTGCTGATCTGAAAGCTGCCAGGTTCGAATCTAACCCGGGGAGAGCGTGGATGAGCTCCCTCTATCAGCTCCAGCTCCATGCGGGGACATGAGAGAAAACATTCGGGCATCCCCTGGGCAACGTCATTGCAGATGTATTATTACATTTATTATTTTACTCTATTATTACATTTATTATTGTACTCTATTATTGTTGCTACTATTACATTTATTTTACTCTATTTTATTATTATTAATAATAATACAATTATTATTTCACTCTGATCTTACTATTATTATTACATTTATTATTCTACTCTATTATTACATGTATTAGTTTCCTGTATTTATTATTATTATTGCATGTTTTATTTTACTCTATTATGATTAAAAGGATACATAAGCACATTTACATTGAAGAAGATGAGAATAATGATTTAATCAGAGTTAGACAGTCTTATCTTACCATGTTTCCCCGAAAATAAGACAGTGTCTTATATTAATTTTTGCTCCCAAAGATGCACTAGGTCTTATTTTAGGGAATGTCTTATTTTTCCATGAAGAAGAATTCACATTTATTGTTGAACAAAAAAAGAACATTTATTATATACTTTACAGTAGTTGTTATCAAAAACCAGCATAACCAGACAAACTGTGAATCCTAGCAAGAATTTCTTGTTACTACCAATATTTCCATGTACAACACTCTATGGTACGTACATTTACCGATCCTGCATGCTCTGGTGTTCTGTTTGGCGGGCATGCTTCCAAACAAAAGCTTTGCTAGGTCTTACTTTGGGGGGAGGCCTTATATTTAGCAATTCAGCAAAACCTCTACTAGGTCTTATTTTCTGGGGATGTCTTATTTTAGGGGAAACTGTAAATTAGAGCTTGATGTAAACATTCAAAAACATTTAACCTAGTGATGCCTCAATTAATGTAATTTTTGTATCTATTTTTATTTCTGAAATTTCCCACCTTTATACTTGAGTCAAAGATTTCCCAGTTTTTTTTGTGGTAAAATTAGATGCCTCGGCTTATATTCAGGTCAGGTTATATTCGAGTATATACGGTAAATCTATTCTGAAAGCAATGAAACAAAATATGGTAAACTCAGTTTTTGCATTTATCAGATGTTTCTTCCCCTCTCTCCATGTTAACATAACAGAAGCCCAAAAAACAACATACTTCCCATTGAAATACTGGTAAGTTTTGTCAGAGTAATTAGCAGCGCAGCAGTAGTTGTATGGAATCAGTGGAGTGCAGAACAAAGAGACATCAGAGACGATGGTAAAACTATATACAAGTTTTACTGTACAAGACAAACACAAGACTCTCACTCTAGGCAGACAGAAACAGAACAGAACAGAACTGATCAGCAATGCACACACACTTGTCTGGACACTCCCCAGTTCCAGCCACACATCAAGGTCATCACAGCTTCTCAGTAATTAACTCTTTACAGACTATAGTACACTCTGGATGATGCAACCAGTATGCAATACAAACCAAGACACAAATTGCATTTAAACACTATCAAATACACAAATCCCACATTAACAAGTTTATACTTAAAATGTTTTTTTATTTTAAATACAGTAGAGTCTCACTTATCCAAGCCTCGCTTATCCAAGCCTCTGGATAATCCAAGCCATTTTTGTAGTCAATGTTTTCAATATATCGTGATATTTTGGTGCTAAATTCGTAAATGCAGTAATTACAACATAACATTACTGTGTATTGAACTACTTTTTCTGTCAAATTTGTTGTTAAACATGATGTTTTGGTGCTTAATTTGTAAAATCATAATCTAATTTGATGTTTAATAGGCTTTTCCTTAATCTCTCCTTATTATCCAAGATATTCGCTTATCCAAGCTTCTGCCGGCCCATTTAGCTTGGATAAGTGAGACTCTACTGTATTGTATTTTTCTTTCATATTTTTTTTGCACTGCAAAAAAGATATGTGCAGTGTGAATATGAATTCGTTCATGTTTTCTCAAACTATAGTCATTGTTCTCCCCCACCCCCAATAGTCTGAGGGACCACAAACTGGCTCTAGGCTTAAAAAAAATGAGGGCCAGCACTTTGTCAGAGGAAAAAATGGTTTGGACGAGACATAAGTGCAAGAGTTTAGTGACAAAACCACGCAGGACTCAACAGGCTTTGTGACTGATTAAAAGACATGATTGGAGGTGAGCCCACTAACAAGGTAAGAGCAATCTGTCAACAAGGGAACAAAGGACTGTTCTGACAAAATGCTTTTTGAAAGAAATGAAGCTAGTCTCTGAGATGATATTTCAGCCTGAGAGATTATAAACAAAGCATGTCCTGATGGGCTGGGGATTTGTTCCTAACGTGAGTGATAGATGAAATGAATTGGGTATCAATTTGGGAAGGACACTAAGAAGAAACTTGCAATTGCATGGGACTTTTTAAATGCCAACAGAAGGACATCGTTCAGTCTCAATGAGACATGACAGAACATAATCAACTAACAAACACAACGGCTGAATTTTGGAATTATTACAGGAAAAGGGAATCCATCAACCATTTAGAGAGATCATTTGAAAGTAGAACAAAGAATACAGCTCAAGTTGATGTTCCAATATTTCAACAAGACTAGTTGATCTCTTACCTCATTTTTCTTGTAAACATGTACTTAGAAGTGGGTTCCAAAAATAATTATTTTTATGGTAACTATTAATGAGGTTGGTTTGGACTCTTCATAACTCCTTGATATTTACCCAAATACTGTAGATCCCATAGAGTTACAATGGTATGTTTAAATGTTTGTTTCATTTTATGTGAATTGTGTGATGCTAAGAATTTTCAAAGATTTACAAATTACTTCATGAAATGAAAACAATTTGAATATAAAAGAAAACAAAAACTACAGAATTATCCCCCCCACACACCTCCTGCATCCTATTTTGCAGTCTTAGAATATTCCGTGTGCCTCTTGGCATGCCCATTTTTTTAAATCTAAAAGTCCCCTTCTTCAAGCAAATTGTGGGACAACTTGACTATGTTTCATCTCACCACAAACTTCTTGGTTTCTTCCAAGGAATGGAAGAATCCACCTAGAATGGTTGATTGGATAGTAAATCTCTACAAGAACTCCAAGAAAAAAAAAATAAGACTACTAGCTGTGCCCGGCCACACGTTGCTGTGGCTTTTTTAGGTGGTTCCGTGTCTTAGAGGGGGGGGAATCCTTTCTTGGGAAGTGTTAGGTGGCCCTGATTGTTTCCTGGATGGAATTCCTTTGTTTTCAGAGTGTTGCTCTTTATTTTGTGTTTTGAGATGAGAGAGTGATGAGTACCGAATGGGTTTGGACCTTCTAAGAGTGGGTTTTTCCCTGTTTGAGGGGGAGGGGAATCCTTTGTTGAGCGTAAGAATGTAGAGACGTGGATGAGGGGTTGTGTTGTCGATTTTCTAGGTTGGGGGGCCTTTAGTTTTGTTGTTTTGCCCGGTGGAGCGCTGCCATTATCCTTTTATATATATAGATGTTGAGGGGATGAAAGTGTACATGTTTGGGAATGCTGTATATGAGACTACTGAACATGTGAGCGCCCAAGCTATTCTAGCTTAGTTGTTCTTAAAGGGTATTCAACTAATACTACTTCTAAATGTATTTGGAATTGGTTCATCAATGGTTCCTTTACATCCAGGAAACAAGTGACTAGTGGGGTGCCACAGGGTCTGTCCTGGGCCCAGTTCTGTTCAACATCTTTATTCATGACTTGGATGAAGGTTTGGAGAGCATACTTATCAAGTGTGCAGATGACACCAAATTAGGAGGGATAGCTCTAGAAGACAGGATCAGAATTTAAAATAAATAATAGGGGCCTGGCTGTGGCACAGGCTGGTAAACAGCTACTGCAATAAATCACTCTGACCATGAGGTCATGAGTTCGAGGCCAGCTCGTGGCGGGGTGAGCACCTGTCAATTAAAAATTAAAAATAGCCCCTGCTCATTGCTGACCTAGCAACCCGAAAGATAGTTGCATCTATCAAGTAGGAAATAAGGTACCAATTATAAAGTGGGGAGGCAAATGTAACTAATTTATGACGTTGGAATGAGGAAGTGCCGTCACAGTGGATGATGAAGCAGCTGCTCCCCCCTGTGGCCAGAATCGAACATCCCCTCAGAAGAAGGTTAAATTGCCTCTGCGTCTGTCTGTCTCTGTATGATGTGTTTATGGGCATTGAATGTTTGCCTTATGTGTGTATAATGTGATCTGGGGTTAGAAGCGGAATATAAATACTGTAAATAAATAAATAAATAAATATGCTGTTTAACTTCAGAATAGAATGTGATCCATAGCAAATACAGTTCAGTTGCACAGCATGGTTTTACTTGTTACTTTAGGAGTGAGTTTTTCGGGCTATATTTTGATCCTTTGGTGAATGATGGGAGATCAAAGAAGGGGAGAGGCAGTGAGCACAAGGTGAACCGTATTCCCATGCCAGATGTTTAGCAAATGTGTTTTAACAGCAAGAATAGGATTGTGTGGCTTTGCATTAATTATATGATAATCATCTACTACAATGAAAATGTCTCTATGTGTGTTTTTTTATTTGCTGACTTCAGTCCATTCTTTTAATCTCGAAGTACATGTTCAGCGATCTTAAATTACATTTGTTTCTCCTTGAACAGAGTGGATGTGAACTTGCAATAACATAATCCCATTTTATTATGGCCTGTTCTTCAGAGGTCTATAAGCACCACTGATAATACTGCTCTTGAAGGTAAACAAATTCCTCACATGCACTTTTCTGACTCAGATATTAGTGTTGCTTGGATACAGCTGGCATTATTCAGCAAACGAACATCATTGCTGTCACTGTGGCCATTTGGTGTCCCTGATTTATACATGCATTATCTGTCAAACAAACAGCTCAGCCTTTTATATGAAGAAAACAGATACGCAAGCAAAATTTAGTCTAATTAGCTATTTACAGGAGGTCCTGGTTTCTTCTACATTTCACAAAACAGTCAATCTGCGGCATATAAGATTGTCGGCTTATCCCCAGCTAGATATTTCCAACAATAATCCTCTACATCTGCCCTAATGCTGCCTAGTTATCTAGAATGGTTTCTTTCCATTTCTCATTAATTTTCATTTCTTTTTATACTTTATATTACAATTAATATTACAGAAATGAAAAATGTCTCAAGACTCTAGCCTTTCAGCTAAAGTTCAAATAAGCCTTCTTTGATTTCTTTGTCCTTTGGCTTCATTTTTTTTTTGCTACAAAGATTTAACAAAGTGACCTTTGTCTGCTTAATACATGATCTACTCAACTGGTTTTACATAATGTATTTTAAATCCACCTTGTTCCCATTTCAGGACTCAAGGCAACGTCCAACATGAATTAAAACAATCAATGCAGCACAAATTAAAGCCAAATGGTTCGCTCCGCCAGTAACAGAATAGCAATTTTTGATATTGTTGTTTGTTGTGGGCTTTAAAGACAAAAAGGGGATGAAACAAAGAATGTGGATGAGAAGAAGATTATCCAAGTGGTGGATGAATCCCAGCTCTAGGTTTAGCACTATTGAGTTGCACTATTAAACAGCTCTTATGCACAGGAAGTTCTTCCTAATCTTTAAGTGGAATTTACTTTCCTGTCATGTGAACCCATTGCTCTGAGTCCAAGTCTCCAGGGCAGCAGAAAACAAGTCTTCTTCCTCTACCTTATGACATATTTTCAAATATTTTAACATGGCCATGGCTATCATGTCTCCTCTCAACCTTCTCTTCTGTAAGTTAAACATACCCAGTTTTTTAAGCTGTTGCTGATAAGGCATGGTTTTCAAACCTTTGATCATTTTAATAGCTCTCCTCTGGACACCTTCCAGCTTGCTGATATTCCTCTTGAATTGTGGTGCCCAGAATTTGACACCGTATTCCAGGTGAGGTCTAACTAAAGCAGAATAGAGGGACACAATTACTTCTCTTTATATAAACACTATACTTCAATTGATACAGCCCAAAATCCCACTGGCTTTTTTAGCTGCTGCATCACACTGTTGGCTGATGTTCAACCTGTTGTCCACTAAAAGTCCAAGATGTTTTTCACATGTAACTCCATTGTTGAGCCAAGTTTGAACCAGCCTATATCTGTGCGTTTCATTTTCTCTGCCTAAGTGTAGTATCCTACATTTTTCCGTGATGAAATTCATTTTGTTAGTTTTGTCCCAGCTCTCTAATCTGTTAATGTTATTGTATTTATTTATTTATTTATTTCTTTATTTACAGTATTTATATTCCACCCTTCTCTCCCCAAAGGGGACTCAGGGCAGATCACTTTATGTACATATAGGGCAAACATTCAATGCCCATCAACACATTGAACCGAGACAGAGACAACAGACAAACAGACGCAGAGGCAATTTAACCTCCTGAGGGGGTGTTCGATTCTGGCCACAGGGGGGAGCAGCTGCTTCATCATCCACTCTGATGGCACTTCCTCACTCCCTCATTCCAACGTTGTAAATTAGTTAAACTTGCTTCCCCACTTTTTATAAGTGGTGCCTTATTTCCTACTTGATAGATGCAACTATCTTTCGGGTTGCTAGGTCAGCAACAAGCAGGGGCTATTTTTTATTTT
Organism: Anolis carolinensis; assembly: GCF_035594765.1. Taxonomy (NCBI): domain Eukaryota; kingdom Metazoa; phylum Chordata; class Lepidosauria; order Squamata; family Anolidae; genus Anolis; species Anolis carolinensis. Next base: position 20,671,992 of record NW_026943820.1, read on the forward strand.
TACTTGACGGGTGCTCACCCCGCCACGGGCTGGCCTCGAACTCATGACTTCATGGTCAGAGTGATTTATTGCAGCAGGCTGCTCAACAGCCTGCGCCACAGCCCGGCCCAAGTCCAAAGTGTTTCTGTTTGAACCAGACATTTGGACATCAGAATTAATGGCTACTTTCTGACCCAGATGATGATGCTTGATTCCAGTTCTATCCTTTATTGCTCTGCAAGATTATTAGAAAGAATATTTCACATTAAGGAAGGTCTCCTTGGAAGTAGTGGCCTCCATAAGATCTATTAGTCTCCAGGACAGTAGAGTTTTGTTCACAGGGAGACCTACAGCAATATGAACTCTAGTAGCAGTGCTAACCAAACTGAACAGAACTTGCAGCCTTACTGTGTGTGTGGACTTTTTGTATCCAGTTCTAATCCTCATTTTGTTTTCATCCCTATTTATGAAAATGTTTTGTCAGTCATAGAATCATAGAATCACAGAATCATAGAGTTGGAAGAGACCTCATGGGCCATCCAGTCCAACCCCCTGCCAAGAAGCAGGAAATCACATTCAAAGCACCCCGACAGATGGCTATGCAGCCTCTGCTTAAAAGCCTCCAAAGAAGGAGCCTCCACCACAGTCCGAGGCAGAAAGTTCCATTGCCGAACAGCTCTCACAGTGAGGAAGTTCTTCCTGATGTTCAGGTGGAATCTCCTTTCCTGTAGTTTAAAGCCATTGTTCCACGTCCTAGTCTCCAGGGCAGCAGAAAACAAGCTTGCTCCCTCCTCCCTATGACTTCCCCTCACATATTTGTACATGGCTATCATGTCTCCTCTCAGCCTTCTCTTCTGCAGACTAAACATGCCCAGCTCTTTAAGCCGCTCCTCATAGGGCTTGTTCTCCAGACCCTTGTTCATTTTGGTCACCCTCCTCTGGATACATTCCAGCTTGTCAACATCTCCCTTCAATTGCTGTCGAGCCAGGCATCCCCCATTCTGTATCTTTGCATTTCATTTTTTTCTACCTAAGTGGAGTATCTTGCATTTGTCCCTGTTGAACTTCATTTTGTTAGTTTCAGTCCATCTCTCTAATCTGTTAAGATCGTTTTGGATTCTGTGTTAGTTAATGCGCATGCACATTTATGTGCAGACTGCCAACCCCCCCCCTTCTTTGTGTGTTTGTTTATGTTGTTTTGTTTTCTGTATGTACTGGCTTTTATAGCTTCAACAATCACTCAGTCAGTTGAAAATAATGTGGCACTGTTCTTCACATTTTCACCTTCTCTCTCTCTCTCTCTCTCTCTCTCTCTCTCTCTCTCTCTCTCTCTTTAACTTTTCCTCTCTTTGCTAATGAGCTGCTGCTTTCACTTGGTAAACTTCAGTTGACTCTCATTTCTTCATCTACATTTTCTCCAAAAAATCCAGGACCGAGAAAGAGCAAATCTTCCTACATAAAATTGGCCTGTAACAACTAGGAATGAGATGCTGGTGATTTTAAGAAAAAGAGAAAGCACAGTGCTTTTACAATATTAAAAAAAATCCTATAAATTGTATTTGTTCAACTGCAAAAGAGCATCCAGCTCTCTCCTGTGATATTGGATTGCCTTGAGCATCAGTGAGCACAAAACCCATGAGAAAAGTTCACCTGTACCTATTCTTCCAAGCATGCATATCTCTGTAAATTATTTAAAAGGTTTGTATGATTTAGATTGCTGTTTGGAACTAGTTCGAATAAGGTTTCTCCTTGACAATCTGGAGTGTACATGAGTATTAGAGGAAAAGGGCATTAGAAAGAACATTTGGAATCAATCAGGGGGAAAATCATATTTCCATCATTCTGTAGAGAGTTTCTCCATCTTGTGTCCCCAGTGTGGCCAATGGAAAGGTCTTCTGTGTGATGGCCGCCAGTCGAGTTCTGACTGGATGCAATAGACACCCTGCAGACGACCCAAGAAGCAGGTTAAACAGGAAACACTGTCCTCAAAGTGGCTGGTGGCATGTATATGGGAAGCCCACACAGAAAGATGTGAACACTATTGTTAGAATAGTGTTAGAATAGTTAGAACACTATTGTTAGAATATTGTTAGGCCACTATTGTTAAGTGGCCATTCCACCTAAGAAAAAGTATAGCAACGGAAGGTTCTTGGGTTGTTATTTTCCCCAGGGCCTACTTGTGAAATTCTGACATTTTTATCTACTTTCTTACCTTAAACAGGAAAAAACCCCACTAAAACTATGCTGTCATAAAGCATTAGAAAAATGGTGTATTACTCAACGATAAGCCAAAGGAAACCATTAGAGGACAGAAAGCAGGATGAGTCAGAGCAGACGAGCCATATGAAAAATGAGTTCAGCAGTGACTATAGAAATAAAGAGGATCTTGAAGCTTTTTATATTAATAAAGGGGGAGAGCAAAACAGCTTGAAAAGTTTCCTTGATGTCAGGGAATTTGAGATAAAGGATCTGTATTCTCACATCAGAAAAATGGCTAAATATTTGCTTGAGTGATTCTAGCTCTCTAGCAGCCAAAAGTCAGGTCACTATTTGGTTCTTAACATATCATCCTTATAAGAGATGTACCATGAGCGGAAGGATAAAAAACAAAAAGCTAAAGTCCAAAGACCAATTAGTTTAAATTAAACTCAAAGGGAAAGCGGGGTGGTAGTGGAGAAAACAAGCAAGGGCAATGGAGTTGTCGAAGGCTTTCATGGCCGGGATCACAGGGTTGTTGTATGTCTTTCGGGCTGTGTGGCCATGTTCCAGAAGTATTCTCTCCTGACGTTTTGCCCACATCTATGGCAGGCATCCTCAGAGGTTGTAAGGGCAATGGAGTTTGCACCAGATAGTTGCAGATTTCCCTCCGTTTGTCATAGGGAGCAAGACTGGGGCAACTGGTGGACTCAGTGGCAGGGAAGCTCTTGGCTTTATCTGCTCTTAATATTATTTCAGATTTTAAAGCAGGGCAAAGTATGGCACATGAACTACATTAAGCCCCCCAAGTTGTTTTGTGGCCCATGGAACCTAACCTTTTTTGTCCAAAAATGCCTGAAAATGTGCTTTAGTGGCCATGTGGAAGATTTGCAGCATTGCTTTTTTGAGATAATAATAATAATAATAATAATAATAATAATAATAATAATAATAATAACTTTATTCTTATACCCCGCCCCATCTCCCCGAAGGGACTCGGGGCGGCTTACGTGGGGCCTTGCCCAACACACAATGTAACAACAACAACAGTACAATAAAACAAATATCCCAACAATAAAACACCAGCAACAATAAAACAATCATAAAAATCAACATACAGAATAAAATGTTAAAAACAGGAGACTAATACACGGATCTGGGCCAAAGTGCAGAATATTTCAAAATGGGGAGAGGTAGATCCACAGCTAAAATAGTCAATAACGTGCATTATAATACTGGCAAAACATCATCGATGGAGCTATTGTTGAATGGGCAGATAAATCAAACCTACAACGATGACCAGTTTACACCCAGAAATGGGGACTTTTTTCTTTTTTTTGAAATAGGAATTAAATCAGAAGTTACTTCTACCCACTTCTTATTGTTTAAAAGGGGTCTGAAGCATGCTGAAAATGCTGTCCCATGTTTCCCATAGCATTTTGTGGGAAAATTTTGTTTTGTAGTTTTGTAGGAATGTTTTTCTAAGCTGCCTATGGGAGGGAGAGCTAATTTGGCCCCTTGGCCTTCTACAGGTGCCCACCTTTGCATTAAAGGAACTATATCAGTTGCTAAACCTACTTGGGAGACATGTATCAGCATCTTGGATAACTCCTGTAAAGCCTGGAATAAAACTCCAAGTGGATGTATTGCACCCCTATATGGAAGCCACTGATTTCTTCCTTGGAAAGCTATCTGCTTCATTCTATTAATGTGTTCATTTTTGTTTACTTCAATTGACATAATATTGTGTGCTTTGGACATTAAACATGGTTAAGTAGATAAATATGTGTTTTAGAGAACTCTATACTTGCAAGAGTTTTCTATTTAAAAGTGTCACTTTTGTGTGACAGCAAGGATTTAATTGTCCTTCCTGTTGCTGAATAGGTAGAGTCATATTATCTTCATTACAGAGTATTACTTACAAAGTATGAAGTTCAGTATGTAGAAATATAATGATGGGAAATGTTGGAGTTGGAAGGAAGAAGCACAGACATGGATAATCGGGCAGAAGAATAGCTATTAGGGGTGTGTGATTTGGCAAAAACATGTGCCATTTTTGGTCCCGTTTTCAGTTTCCCCTGCCTCCTGTTCAATTTACAAGGAAATTCCTGAACTCGGGAGGGGGTGCCATTTTTGGTCCAGTAAGATCTGGTCCATTGGTGCCAATTGGTAAATTTTAGAAGCTCATTTCTCTGTCATTTTTAGTTCTATCAGGATGGAACTTCTTTCACTTGTAGGCTACATTTTTAGCTGCAAGCCTGCCAAGTTTCAGAATGTTTCCCAATTCCACTGATTTTTTCAATATATATATATATATTTTAAAAAAACACAAGAGGGGGGTTCTGGGAACTGCAGTCCCAAACAGCAGATACAACAAGAGGAGAGAAGAATGGACACAGTCATCATCCCTGTGTCATTCAAAGTGCTGCTGGGCCCTCTCTCCTGCAGATTCTTTTAGCCCAGGGGCCAGGCTGTGGCACAGGCTGGTAAACAGCTGCTGCAATAAATCACTCTGACCATGAGGTCATGAGTTCGAGGCCAGCCGATGGCAGGGTGAGCACCTGTCAATTAAAAATAAAATATAGCCCCTGCTCGTTGCTGTCTAGCAACCCAAAAGATAGTTGCATCTATCAAGTAGGAAATAAGGTACCACTTATAAAAGTGGGGAGGCAAGTTTAACTAATTTACAACGTTGGAATGAGGAAGTGAGGAAGTGCCATCAGAGTGGATGATGAAGCAGCTGCTCCCCCCTGTGGCCAGAATCGAACATCCCCTCAGAAGAAGGTTAAATTGCCTCTGCGTCTTTCTGTCTCGGTCTCTGTTTGATGTGTTTATGGGCATTGAATGTTTGCCCTATGTGTGTATAATGTGATCTGCCCTGAGTCCCCCTTTGGGGTGAGAAGGGTGGAATATAAATACTGTAAATAAATTAATGATTTTTGTCATCTTTAAACATTATGATGTTGCTTGGCCATGTATGTCCTGGTTGTATAAGCAAATGATTGTTGGTGTGGCAATAAGTACAGTAAAAAATCAACAGCATTGAACACTGCCTATAGATTAAATGAAATAAAAATGTTTCAGATTCTGTGAAGGCTATCTTAATTCTCATTATACTTATCTCAAGAAGGAACAAGTCAGAATTTAATTCCAATTCCACTATAAAATGAAATTTAGCACCCCCAGCTTGGGTCTCCCTTTCTTTTGTCACAGAGGAAAATTGACATTATTATACTGCTAGCCATTCTGCATGTGCTGCCAGTTACTTCAGTAGTCGTGCTTGCTTACATTCCCAAGGTCTGCTGCATGTCAATGTGAAATAGGATTTAATTCAATTGTTACAGTGGGAAAGAAAGAAACTCCATTTCCATACATAAGCACATAAGAGCTCTGAGAGTTTCCAAGGGCCAAGCATTAACAGATGTGTGCACATCATCAGGTATTCCCAGATGAGATTTGAAGTTCAAGCGTCCATTAGTCTTGAATTTGAAGATGCAAAGAAAATGTAAAAATAAGAGTGTGAGTGCAAGAGTATCTCAGAGGGGAAATGTATATATCTTTGGGGATGGCCTCTTAGAATGGAAAATGAAGCTATGAGCTTCAGGTAAAAAAAAACTTGCTACACACTTAGCAATTCCTTTGAGTCCTCCAGATTATCATTAGGTATGCATCCATTTCCGTTAGAATTATTATGGGCTCCCAAATGGTACTGATGGGAAGTACAAAGCATCAGCTACAAAAGCCAAACATTACACAGTCATCACTACCATTATACAAAAGAAGCCTTGTCCATTCTGTGTGCGTGTCTAAAGAGGATCCGCAAAAACTTCCAGTTACAAATTTAGAGGTAGGCAGATGTAACGAGCTAATATCATAACCCCATTTCTCTCAGTCCATTGAAAGGGTCATATAAAGTTCACCAATTGTGCTGATTTTGACAATGGCTGAAAGCATGCTGACACTACAACTAAGTAGAATATGAGGATCACTTCAGGTGATACCATTCCTTGATACCCCAAATGTTCCCCACCAGAGCCGTCCCGAGGTAATTTTTGGGAGTAGGCGACCGGAATTTTGGCACCCCACCCGAATGTTGGTGCCCCCCCCCCAAACAAATTGCTGATAAATACCGGTGGTGGCAGCGACAGCAGAAGTTCCAGCCACTCGTCCACGCGGCCGCTCTCCTGCTCCGCCTCGCTGTCCGAGGACTCCTCGCCCACCATTTTTTCGGCAATAGGCCTCTGTGCATGCTCAGGCCTTCCAATCGATTGTGCGGTCGATTGGAAGGCCTGCGCACATGCACAGGCCCATCAACGGGTGGGGGGCGGGCGAGGAGTCCTCGGACAGCGAGGGAGAGCAGGAAGGCGGCCACATGGGTGGGTGGCTGGGCCTTCCACCGTTGCCACCTCGACAGCGCCCCCACAGGCGACTGCCTAATTCGCCTCATTGTTGGACCGCCTCTGTTCCCCACTACCATACAAGGTACTCTGTATCCCCTGAATTACCCTATAAGTCTAGAAAGTTTAGTCAAAAATCAGCTTCCAAAATCTGGGATGATTTAAGCATGAGTCAATGTGAGTACGGTTCAGGACCTTCCTATCTTCGTGACCGCATCGTCCCCTATGAACCTACGCGCTCTCTGAGATCTTCCGGGGAGGCCCTCCTCTCACTTCCGCCTTCCTCACAGATACGTCTGGTGGGGATGAGAGAGAGGGCCTTCTCGGTTGTGGCCCCTAGGCTCTGGAACTCCCTCCCCAGGGAGATTAGGTTGGCACCCTCCCTACCATCCTTTAAGAAACAATTGAAAACCTGGATGTTCGGGCTGGCCTTTGGAGAGACAGCCATTGGATGACCAGCCTCATTATAATTCTATCCTGAATGTTATTAGGCTCCTTTCATCGGGGTATTTTAATGTAATGATTTTATCTTATATTGCTGCTATAGTCCCCCCCCCCCCCCCCACCTTTGAAGTTGACAGATTTGCATTGGTGGTTGTTTGATATTATTACTATTATATAAACCTTTGTTTTAACTTCTGTTTTATCATCTTCTTGTGTTTTAAACTGTGTATATTGTTTAATGTATTTGTGTTTTAAACTTTGTATATTGTTTAATGCTGTTACTTTTGTAATGTTGTGAGCCGCCCTGAGTCCCCACGGGGAGATGGTGGCGGGGTATAAATAAAGTTTTATTATTATTATTATTATTATTACAGTGTACAGTACAGTGTGTTAACTCTTATAAAGAAACCATCACCTTCTCCAAGTAGAGTTGCAAAGGTCAAGACTGTAGTCCATCCCAGGACAACTTAAAAAGAAGCCCTGGCCCCTTCTACTCTTTCTGCTGTGGTGCCACATTTACTATGTGGATGCATAGAAATTTCCATGAGCTCCTGACAAGACATTGCTGTTAGACATAGTAATGACCAATCACAGTATAAAGAACTATGAAAATCAGTTGTTTTTGATGAACAATATATTTCAAATCAGATAAACAACTCCTTCCACTCCATGGAGAAATTTTGGTTCAAATCTTTAGATTCTAGTAATGGTTGCAAAGATGTTTTGATCTCTGTTTTACCTGTGCTTCCTGTAGTGACCAGAGTTAGATGATGTATGCTTAGAAGTAATTAGCTCATGTTAATTTTCCATGTAGTTGAACAGAAGCCATCATGATAAAGGAAAACTATTATTTGAGATGTAATTGGGATACCATTTATGTTTTGACAGCCAAAGATAAATCCAATCACATAGCAATTAGTAAGCGATTACCAGGTTCCATGTTTAGGTTATTACTATCTAATAAGTCACCTGAATCTTATATCTTTTACAATAAAATCAAGTTGCGTAATTTAATAACTATTGATGCAATTAAATAAGGCATAGCTGATGATTACGCATGCATAAAAATCAAGGTGCAGTTGCAGTATTAAGACCAATTATTTAAGACCATTAAAAAGAAGAATGTTAGAAATGAAAGCAGTAGCAGACAGGAGTAGCAGATGCACCAAGAAATCATCCAAAAGAAGTTGACCTTCTTAGAAGGTATCCAAGAAGTTATGAATGACATAGAAACAATAACCAATAATGAAAGCACATTTGCAATAAACTAAAGGAAGCAGCAAGAACAAAAATGACGAAGGGCCTTATCACATTGATAGGCTCAGTGTTCCAATTCACCAGCCTTCATGGCGAATTGGGGGGGAGGGGAGCAGTAGGGCAATCCTGGCAAGGCACAGAGTGCTGGGACTGTTCTGCTTCTGCCCCAGTTGACCCACGGAAGTGATGCTACAGTGTGTGATGGGTGATGGGTGGTGTGGGGCTCCGTGGGTCAACTGGGGCAGAAGTGTCCTAGGATGCTGAATTTTCATTATGTGATGAGGTCCTAACACTTTATAATCAATGAAGAAAATGAAACCATGACAGAATTGATTTAGTAGTATATATCTTGAGCAACTCCTTTGTAAATATGGTAAATAAATTATTTAAGTATATAAATTATAGACAATTAAAAGGGCATGATTAATAGCAGCAAATTTTGCATAATTAAATTACAAAGTTTCAACCTCGTATTATATTCTATTTTACTAAATAAGAGAGAGATAAGATAGTTAGGTAGTTGAAAAAAAAAACAATTAACATCACATTTTACAAGTAGAACCTGGACCTCAAAAGGATATATGTCAATTAAGAAAAAGTCACCACTTTGTTTAGATGTATTTTGGAATCAAGTTGAGATGATTTGAATAGATATATTGTTGGAATCACAGACGCCTTAAAGGGCCAGACTTAAAAGTGTCTTCAAAACAGGGTTTATTGAAACAAAAGGAAAAGGACACAAGGATACTTAAATGCAGTTCCACTGGTCAAAAACTCAAAAACCCAAACCAGACCTGGTCCAAAAGGTAAACAGAAATGTAATCCAGATCAACTGGATGCAAAAAGCAACAAGTCAAACAAAGTGCTCTAAGGCAAAACAAAAGGCACAGTACACAAATGGTTAACAGAGGGAGTTGCAAGAAGAGAAGCATCGTCAGCCGAAGTCCAAGGTCGAAGCAGGAGGAATTCAAAGCAGCGTTGCTCCAGTGTCTGCAGAAGCAGCGTCTCCAGCCAAACCGGTTCAGGTCCAAACTGCAGATCCGAGTCCAACACCGAACATGAAACAGGCAGCAGCAAGACTACAAGAATCTTTACCAATACACAGCACTCAGCACACGAACGCACATCAACACCTTGCCTTCTGCAAAAACCCCTCACCCCTGAACCCACTTTTATCTACAAACCATCATCAGAGGATGAACTGACCACCGCTCCAGCACCATCCCCCACAGCTGCTCCCAGCTCTTCACGTGAATTCCTTTGACTCTCCCTCCAATTCCTCCATCTCCTGTCAAGACCTAGATCCCCCAAGAATCAGTTGGATCCCCTGATTGCCAGTCTTCACTCCCAGAGAACCCCATAAAGGTATCACTAGTTGTTGGTGCCTCACAAATAGCTTGCACTTCTCTTACCTTAGTCCAATCCATGGTGTCTCCTTCTTCTCCTTCACTCATTGACCCATCATCCCCAGAGAATCCCTCAAACGACTCTTCATCTGTAGGTTCTGTAAGTATGTCCCGAATTCTCTTTCTCTGCTGCTCATCATCGGATTCCTGCTCCCGAGTAACCCCTTTTCCCCTACTGGCAGCCATACTACTGTTTGTAATGTTACTCACAGGCTCTACTACAACATATATGATAAGGGAAAATCAGCAAGAGGGAAGAAAATCCTTCTGCCTGTGTTCTCAAATCATTTCTATGCTAAATCCCTATATTTGTTGTCCAATTCATGGTTAATTAAGCAATCAGGCCTTCACTGCAGCAATGTATCATGACCTCTTCCCCATCATCATCAATACAATTGCACAGGTTGCAACAGTATCTTGCAATTCAAATTGGTATTCTGAACAGCCTTTCTAATGTCAAAACATGTCAGTTTTGAAATAGTTTCATGCCAATTAACACTGCCAGAGTTTGTGTATAAATATACCTGTTGATGGCAAATATTTGTGCTTATAATTTGAACCTGCCAATTTTAAAGCTACATCGCTGAAAGAATGTATCATGTTCACATTAAGTGTTGCCATATCTTGTCTCCTCCTCTGAATTTTGTAAAGAGTCCAACCTTCCAGCAAAGTTATGGCCTTGAAATCATTCCATTCACTATTATTAATCATATTTTTGTGTGTCACTCCATAAAGATTTCTTTACTGTTCCATATGGAGGGCAGGCAGACATTAGTTATAAGAAAAACAGGAAAGACAAAATACACAAAATATGTCACAAATATAGGAATGAATTTTGAAAGGGTCTCAGCAATGAGCCATCAGCCAGGGCTTGAATCATATCCATAACTTTACTGGAAACGGTGCATGCTGAGTCAATTCTTATCAAAATCCCCTTGACTTAAAATTCTGATTAGAAAAGATTCTAGAATGTGGGGGCCAAGTTTCATGGCATCCACATGATATATGGGGCCCATTCATCCTAACACCCAGATCATATTTAGAACTAGACAGAGTTGTCCATATAGCCATCACACTTTTTGCACTTTTTCCACCATCTCCCTTGTGTCCCCAACTTAGCAGCAACTACTGGGTGTAACATATCTGGTGGTTGTTGCTCATTGTATCTACTGATACTGGCCATGGTGGCAGAGTGATTGGAGAAGTAACAGTCTTTTCCTTTCTGTATGCCCTCTGCTTGTGTATACTGCAGCAGTCTAGCCTTCCTCCCAAAAAACAATATATATATATATATATAAAAGAGTGATGGCACTGGACAAAACAGCAAAACTACAGGCTCCCCAACCTCGAAATTTGACATCACAACCCATCATCCACGCCACTAGGTTGATACAATAAAAAGAAAAGAAAAATAAAGTCCTAATTAGAGGGAGAGCAATAATTGTTACATCCTAATCATTTTTCCTAATTGCAGCATTCATACTTGCCTCCAACAGACAAAAAAACCCCAATCAGAAATATTGTATATTCACAACCTTTAGGAAATAATATCCCCTGATGGTGCAGCGTGTTAAAGCGCTGAGCTACTGAACTTCTGGACCGAAAGGCCGCAGGTTTGAATTGGGGGAGCAGAGAGAGCCCCCACTGTTAGCCCCAGCTTCTGCCAACCCAGAAGTTCAAAGACATACAAATGTGAGTGCATCAATAGGTACTGCTCTGGTGGGAAGGTAACACCGCTCCATGCAGTCATCCCACATGACCTTGGAGGAGTCTACGGACAACGCTGACTCTTCAGCTTAGAAATGGAGATGAGCACCAACCCCCAGAATCAGACACGACTGGACTTAACGTCAGGGGAAAACGTTTACCCTTTACCTTAACTACCACCAATTGCTCAATACTTTATTTCCCATACCACCATACTTTGCCACAGCAGCGCGTGGCCGGGCACAGCTAGTTCTTCATAAAAAATTAAAAATTAAACCCCTGTAAGTTGTTTGTTGTTCCTCTTTGACTCTTATTTTTCTTGTGGCTTCTTTGTGTGTGTGCAGCATGCTCTTTCTCTCCCATAAGAAATCTGAGCCTATCCCCCACCCAAATATAAAAAATATATACATAATAACATAATACATTACATACATATTTATTTTACACACACACACACACACACATATAAATATCATATAGTTATAGAAGTGTGGTGGCTGATATGGTGTGGGTGCTGCTGCTAGGTCAGGGCCAAGTGCCAGGCTTTCAGTTAGGCAAAATGCTGGTGACAATCCTGGCACCACTGTGAAGAAAGGCAATGGATCATGTTGCAAGCAAATTGGAATGCAAATTCATATATATGTGTGTTTGGAATGTTTGCTTTGTGGATTAGAGTTTGTGCAAATCATTTTGACCCAAACCATCTGTACCCATTGATTCAAGGGCCTCCTACAGTAAACCTTAGTCTATAAATATGCATTTTAATTCCTGACCTGGTGAAACAGCTTGAGTTTCACAAAACTGCAGCTCTGCTAAATGTATTTTCCATTATGCTTCCCAGTTCCATATTTTGACCACATATGATTATATAGCTCAATGAGAATGGAGAAAATTACCCAGTAATTTAGAAACATTCTACAATGAAGTCTTTAAGAATATGCTTTTCAATTTGGAAAGAAATTTCACAGAGACTAGCTGTTTGTGCTAGTTGTAAGCAATGTTTAAACCCACAACGGCCTGATGCATCTTTCAAATAAATGTTATTTTATTTCTTTGACTCTTTCTCTCTCCCTTGAGTGAATTCAAATAAGCCTGCGGAATTGCTTTTGTGACTGTGTGGTACAGAACCCCATTGCGCAGTCCATCACGTATAAATCTGTAGAAAACCAAAACAAAGTATGCATAAATACTGTGATGATGGATATTATAGAAACACAATTTCCCAATATGGATCTCTTGAATAAATAAATGATGCTGTAATTCATGGCATTATCTGGTATAAATTTGACAAGAATAATCATCACCATAGTCCATGGTATGGTCACAGTTGATTAAATTAGTCTGTTTAGAAAGGACAAGGCAGTTAAAATGGGAAAGCTGGCTTAACATGTGCTGCAGAATCATAAAGCAAACGCCATCCCCCAACCAAGGAAAAATGTCAGAGGGTTGAATGAAAAGTAATGCCTCCACCTTTGTAACTCCTCAACACGTCAGTACTGGTATGCAGCAGGTACTGGATTTTTCAATAGACTCTACTCTACAGTTCCATTTGGCAGGAAGTCTTAGCATTGAACGGCTGTGTTGTTAAAGTGCGAAGTATGGAACCCTGCGCAGACAGTTGGTCAATGCAACTCAAGCAACATGCAGTCATTGAATTCTTGACAGCAGAAGGTGTCACCCCAAAGGAGATTCATCAGAGAATGCAAGCTGTTTATGGGGATTGTGTTGATGTGAGTACTGTGCATCGTTGTGTGAGTAAGTTTAAAAATGTTGAGGTGGGAACATCTGACTTGCGTGACAAACAAAAAGTTGGATGTCCTGTGACAACAACCACCAAGTGTCACAAGCAAAAGGTTGACAGATTGACTCAGGACGATTGTCGTATCACTCAGAGAGAAATTGGCATTTCACAAGAACGTGTGGGTCACATTATTCCTTTGCTTATCTATCGGAGGATCTGTGCATGATGGATACCTAAATGCCTAAAATGAAAGTGCACAGACTTGAAATTTGCCAGAAAGTCCTCTCGCATTACAAGAATGAAGGTGACGCCTTTCTCCATTCAATTTTGACAGTTGACGAAACATGGTTACACCATTACAACCTGGAGATGAAGCGTCAGTCTATGGAATATCGACACAAAGACTCGCTGCAGAAAAATAAATTCAAGACACAACCCTCAGCTGGAAAAATCATGGCAACAGTGTTCTGGGATGGAGATGGTGTTATTCATGTTGATTTCCTTGAACATGGAACAACAATAAATTCAGAGCATTATATCACAATGCTGAGAACTTTGAAATGATGGCTAACAAGGCTCCAAAAGGAAAAGGTAAATATTTTCCTGCAGCATGACAATGCCAGAGCACACACTTCACATGCCACCACAGCAGAACTTCAGAGACTGGATCTCACCACTGTACAGCATCCTCCATACAGTCCAGATTTAGCACTGTCTGACTTCCATCTGTTCCCGATAATGAAAGAAGATCTGTGGGGACATCATTATGCTTCTGATAAAAATGTTGAGAGAACTGTGAGACGCTGGTTGCGGAAACAGAGTGTCGACTTCTTCTGTGACGGTTTCAGAAAACTTGTTCATCATTGGCAGAAATATATCCAATTGTCTGGTGATTATGTGGAAAAGTGAATAGTGGTAGTTAAAGAGCACATTCTAAGGATTATTTCTGCATTTGATTTATTAAAATATTCCCTTCCAAACCCATAACGAAGGTGGAGGCATTACTTTTCATTCAACCCTCGTAGAATATATAGTGTTCTCACTTAGATGCCTCAATTTGACTAGCTTAAAATGGGCAAAGGAAAGAGAATTTTAAATTTATCCTCCATGTTCAGAGAGGACTAAATGATGTCCAAAGGATGAGCATTGTGCTTCTACTTTTGACAAATAGAGTTACATCCTGTTGAAAACTGGAGTTTGTAGTTAGGTGAGGTATGAGAGTGTTCTGACTAATAATTCTAAATACCTCTCCCTGAACTACAAATTTCATGATTCTACATAGTGGAATATAGATGGAACCTGAAACATGCATGGTTCGCCATTTCAGTCTCTTAGATTGTGGGATTGGGTTCTTGCCAATTTTCAGATGATTCTGGATCAGTAGCTGTGACGGCGCGAGTGGCGCCATCTATATGTCAAACTATAAGTTGCAAAATTTGAAATGTATCATGCCTGATTTTGCCCTTACCCTGTAAATGTAGTTGGATTGGTTATTTATATCTGTCAATCAATATTGTTTGCACCTGTTATATTGCTCACTCAGCTCAAGTGTTTGGCTCCACCTCTTCCTGGAGTAGGACAGTGTTTCCTCCTTTCATTCCACCAGCAAGCTCTCTATCAGATGGACATGAGAGAGAGACTTGGCTCTAAAAGCCCTTGATAAAGTTACCTCTCAGCACCAATTCTGAGGTTCTTACCCTTGAGGCCTACGCTTCATGTTCAAGGGCAACCTGAACGATGTTGAGGAGTCTCAAGCACCTTCAAATCAGTCCTTTGGCAACAGAGGAAGACTGTGTCTTCAAACATAGGTCATTGGACTGAGGCTGAGTTTGCTCCGGCATCCACAGCCATTGAGAAAAAGGGACCTGGAAAAGCTTCTCAGCTACAAAGTTCCACGGACTTAAAACAACCAAAGACTGTAATGTATATTTTCCTTTACCCCTTTGAAACTTCCAGATAACCTTTTGTGAACAATAAAACCAGTTTTTGAGTTTGGTCCTTGGGAGTTCCAGTTTCCCTAAAGGAGGGAAAGAAGCAATCCCCTGGGGAAAGATGTCACGCCCATGCCTCTTTCACTAAGAGTTATAGCCCCAGGCGTGATGGCACAGTAGCCACTAGATGTCTAGAAACTTCTGATCAATAAGGTTCTCAAAATATGATGGAGGGAAAAAGGCTCAGAGACAGTAGGGCCTCTGAAGTGGCTCTTTCTGCTCCTCAAGCTCTTGGCAGGGAGTCTCCCTGGAAGGAGAACTTGGAAATCAGCAACTAGGACAAAACAAATGGCACATTTGTGCATTCTAACCAAAACTTTGAAAAATTTCTGTCTTTTTATAATATTATGTTCCCAGCAAAGACAGCAGGCAGAATCAGAATCCATCTGTTATTTCAACAATCATGAAATTGCAAAAAAAAAAAAAAGTTGCAAGCTGTGTAGTAGCTTTTGGCATTTGCCCCATCAACAGAGAAACAATAGAAGGCAAATGCTATCATAGGTTTTTAAAGAGATAATTTATGCAATATTTCTCCCATTTCTTGAATGTTGTGACAGACTGCCCTATGAAATAAATTGGGGTTTTCAACAAACTTCATCTTCTAAAATGTCAACGGAGATGTACTGCCACAATTTAGTCCTTTATAAGCATCTCCTCTGTGTGAGGTCATAGCTGTCTTGCAATAAGTTCACTGACAATATAGCTTTCTTACAGTGTATCATAATGTTTGGTTCTCATATTGATCTCACAGAACTATCTGGCTGTTCTTCCAAATTCATTTTTTCTGTTGTAAATTTATCAATTGATATCATCTTTTGCATTTTTTTCATACATAATATATTTGGTGTTCCAGTCATACTTGCTTTTTCATTACTGTGACAAATTCTTTAAAAACGAGGCAAACCATCATACCTTGCACCAGAACAGGAAAGTAAGCGAGTTGTATTGTCGAAGGCTTTCATGGCCAGAATCACTTGGTTGCTGTGAGTCTTTTGAACTGTATAGCCATGTTCCAGAAGCTTTCTCTTCTGACATTTTGCCCACATCTGTGGCAGGCATCCTCAGAGGTTGTGAGGTATCTCACACCACCACACTTGAGCTTTGATCCACTTTAAATCAGGTTTCTGGTTCCTTCAGAATTCTGGGGTTTGTAGTCTGGTGAGGTCCATTACCTGTACTGCTGAGCTGTTTAAAAGCCCCTCCCTAAAGTGGATTTAAAGTGGATCCAAACTCTTGTGTGATGAAACCCTTAGTGTGTGCAGTGTGCACTTATGTGTTCAGGCTTCTCATCTTCCACAGAAGGAAGTGGGAGAGGGAAAGTCTCTGTATAGCAGGAGATGGAAGAATTTACAGATGCTTTCTGAGCTCATCCCTGACCCTTGTTGCCCAGGGTTTACACAGTTAAGACTAGTGCTCAGGCTGTGCTGTCTCTAGAAGTCAGATCTGGCTATGGTGACACATGACTTGTTTACATCTTATTTGCCCTATTGTAACACACTCTGCCTTTGGAAACGGTTCAGAAACTTCCATGAATCCATGCTTTGGCCAAAATACTGACATAAATACAAGAAAAATAAATTATTGGGAAGGAAGGTGAGAAATGCTCATTTATTTATTTACTGACTTAATTTTTATTTTTTTATTTACAGTATTTATATTCCGCCCTTCTCACCCCGAAGGGGACTCAGGGCGGATCACATTATACACACATAGGGCAAACATTCAATGCCCATAAACACATCAAACAGAGACCGAGACAGACAGACGCAGAAGCAATTTAACCTTCTTCTGAGGGATATTCGATTCTGGCCACAGGGGGGAGCAGCTGCTTCATCATCCACTCCGAGGGCACTTCCTCATTCCAAGTCATAAATATGTTAAACTTGCCTCCCCAATTTTATAAGTGGTACCTTATTTCCTACTTGATAGATGCAACTATCTTTCCGGTTGCTAGGTCAGCAACGAGCAGGGGCTATTTTGGGTGCTCACCCCACCATGGGCTGGTCTCGAACTCATGACCTCATGGTCAGAGTGTTTTTATTGTTTCCCTGATTTGCGTTGTAATGTATATTATTATCTATTGTATTGTTTAATGTGTTATGATGTGTTGTTCTTTTACATTTTGTTGTATTGTATTGTTTTGGGCATGGCCCCATGTAAGCCACCCCGAGTCCCCGTCGGGGAGATGGTGGCGGGATATAAAGTATTATATTAGAGTGATTTATTGCAGCTACTCAACAGCCTGCGCCACAGCCCACCTTTATCCCACCTTTCTCTCAATATAGGGGCTCAAGGCAGATAACAATGGATATAAAACGATGCAAATTAAAACAATAAGGACATACTAAAACATAGAAATAAAAGCCAATGAGAACATTTCCATCCTTAAAATCATTAGCCATTAACATATAAAAATGCATTAAAACTCCACATCTACACCACAATCCCAATCACACCATTTCTAACAGTTCTCCTTTTATCAATCCATATATGCCCAATGGCAAAAAAATGCAGAGTTGGGACCATCCTGGTTTTTCTAAGGGAGGAAGTTCCAGAATCTTTGAGCAGCTAATGAACAAAAAAAAATATTGTTCCCACCAAATATGCTTGAAGGTGCAGTGAAGCAGAGAGAAAGACCTGTTCAATTGATTGCAGTGTTCTCATAGGTTAATAAAGAGAGATGCAGTCCTTCTCATAACCTGGACCCAAACTATTCCAGTTGCTACTTTTTTCATTTGTTTGGAGTACATGAATATTGAAACGAATGGCACTTTTTCATTTTGCTTTGCCACTAAAGAGATCCATGCCCCTAGAGAGCCAACATTTTCTATTTAATATAAGACCCAGAAGTGTGAGGATGTGCAAAGAAAATCTGCCACTTTTCCCTTTGCTGTGCACCATGCCTATATACTATACTGGAGAAATTAACACAAATTAGTGTGACTTTTCATCAACCATTCACGTCCCCATTGGATTTTTTTAAAAAAAGAAGCAAAAAAATTAATAATAATCCTTAATGAGAACTGAAGAGTTCCTCATATATTTTTTTACTATCTCTGTGGAGCAGGAATGCAGAAGTGTCCACCTGATAAAGGGTGAATGTTTATTCAAGCGAAACTCTCACATAATTCTCAAATTGGAGGAAGACCTGCAGCAATAAACCCAGAGAAACAGTACTGTTTTTAGGATAGTATTAATAATTTTCTCATTTAAATCAGAGACAGAGGGGAATAGGCTTTGTTTTCTTTGCCACAGGTGATCTCAAGGGAAAGAAAGAGGGACCCTGGAAACCAACAGATAATAAATAATGTGCACCTACCACTTCTCCAAGCAATGAGGATGAGTGGGAGGCGGAGGCAGTGAGGGCAAAACAACTCTGGAAGTTGAGAACATTATTACCAAAAACATAAAAAGTTGTTTTAATGCAAAGAACATAGTTTAAATGTACATATTGCAAGTTTTTGTGATCATTTCTCCATAATTTTCCACCATTTCCTTTCCCGTGGATAACTATGATTTTCCATCCCAAATGCGTAAACTACATATTCCTGTAGTTCTCCCTCATTTTCAGAGCTATTGGGATTTATTTATCATGTCAGAAGCAAACCAAGGGTACAAATTGTAATGTATTTGAAAACACAAAGTTAAAAAAACACAATAACAACAACAACAACTTGGCATTACACTAAATGTCCTTTGACCAGTAGCTGGCCACAGCAGAGTTTTGTGGGGAAGGAGTTGCCAAGCTCATTCATCGCTATGATAAGTGCCTAGATTTGAATGGAGACCATGTTGAGAAGTGGTATTTGGGTGTGGCTTTCAACTGCATATGGTAAATGTTTTCTCCTATACTTAGTTCATTTTTAATTCCAAAACGTAATCTACTTTCTGGATAACCCCTGTACAATTGTAGCATGTTTCATCACAATAGCACTAAAATTGAGGGAGGGAGAAGTCCTGCTAGTGTCCCCATTGGAGAGAATGGACAAATAACAACAACAATAAAACAATCTTTTTGGAACTCCATAAAAGTTTTGACACTGACTCTTTACAACTTTTCCAAATCACTTTAGGATCAAAATAGGGGTCATGCGATTTTCATTAAGACAAACGAAGCAGATTTTTTGAGTCATGCATATCACTACTTGGAGCTGAAGTGCATTGTCCAAAGGAGATCTAGGGGAGAAGATGTAGGGGAGACCCTTGTCTGAGCTACTGTCATGGTTTCCTCTTTTGCACATATTAAGGAATATAGCCTAAATGTCATGGGTTGGTCAGCAAAATGACTCCGCCTTTATCACCTGCAGAAAATTTTCCTTCCTGTTGAATTACATGGAACTACACAAAACCACAGGCCTAAATCCTATTAGGCAAAAGTAGAATAGACCCATTAAATCAATTTGATTTACTTATGTGTTATCTCACTGTTCAATAACTGATTCACTTGACCTACTCTGTTTGCAATTAGCTAACAGGACTCCAGCTACAGTGTTTTGTGTTATAATGTTAAGACAAAGAAATACCCTACCAAAATATATGTTTCTACTCCCCTTTTTAAGGTACCAACTATTTACCAGCATACTAAGCTTTTGTGATGCTGTGTAACACAAACACACCTCTGCTTAAGAGCTAAACAAACAATGTAATCAGGAATTGGAATCTAGATTGCATAAGGAATAAAGACAGAGCTCAATTTTAATAGTGATCAGTAAATCAATCAACTGTAATAAATCAGCTAAATTTTAGTCAGCCACAAGGTCTAAGTACAATAAATCTATCACAAAATTCAACAGTAATAAATCTTCCTGCAGGTTCCAGCCACAACAGGGGATAATAATTACTGAAAAACAATAGATCAGTACTCAAATTTAACAGTATAGTATTGTCAAAAGAGGATGGCAATTTTTGAGATAAAAGAGGGCTCATGATCTTTTCTGACTTTACATTAAAGGCTATCTCCTACTTGTCCCTTTTAGACCTTTTTCCTTTTTTCAAAGCCAGTACACTAGGTAGAAAAGAGGTCTGTAGCTGTTTTTATTATCCACTTGTTGTGATTTCTCTTTTTCAAAAGCGAGTGCCTAGCATTGTCATTCCTTGCAACCCTGTCTGGAAAGAACATGAGAGGTTGCCTGGGGGGTAGGCTCACCACTGGGGACTACAAAAGGGGTCATCCCTTTGGCAGAGCTACTTCAATGGTGCATTGCGGGTGAGAATCAGCTATGATGGAAAATAAGGTTTTGCTCCTTGTTTAAATTAGGCTTTAAGTGTCCTGTTGGCAATAAGTACTTTCAGAAATGTGGGTTTCAAAACCCTGAAATGAAACCTGGATGAATCTGGTGGAGCAGCACAGCCTTTTCCAGATATATTCATTTCTTATTGATGTATTCTCATTATGCCGTCACACCCAGGCACCTTTTAAAGCTTTAGGATGTGCTTCTTCCTTTGCCCAGGTGAACTGCAGGGGCCTTACTTAGAAGCTCTGGAAATCCCAGTAACCAAAGGCACTTCAAGTAGAACAATCAAACAAAACTTTATTTTCACAAAGTCCTTGGCAGACTTGGCACACGTAGTTAAGGTTGCAAATAAAAACAGTCAACTTATAAAACCTTGTAGATGTTCCTTTCTTGCTTTTCCCCTTTAGTTGCTGGGTTAACTTCCACCAAAGGCGAAGAGATCCTGAGATCCTCTTCACCCTAGCCCTGAGTTGCTATCAAAAAGGTCTATAACTATCTAAGCTCAAAGCTAGTTTTTGAGGCGAAGTTGGTAGGGCTTCTTCCAGTGGCAAAGAAATCTGGAGATGTTCTCTGCCCCAGTGCTAAGCTACTATTTTTAGAAAGAACAGGTCTTTCCCTATCTATGCTTGGTACTGGTTTTAAAGGCAGGTCAGTACTTATGATGGCCTTGTCTGAGCTGGCCTGGCTTGGCCACTCAAGCACATCTAAGTTCTTTTTTCTTCTGTCTAGAAGGCAGAAGAGGCTTCCCAAAATGGAGCCTTCTTTCCCCAGGAAAAGGGACGGTCTCCAGAACAATATGATACATTTGCAGGCTGCAAGCAGCAAAGCTTTGCAAACTGGAAGTAGCAAAGGCCTGCATGCTGGTTGCAAACCTCTGTTAATGGCTAGCCATCAGGGTGCTGCAGAATCTGCAACAGCCCTGGAAGAAATGCAAACAGATGCTATTCCTACAACTATAAAAATGCAAACCAAACCTCTGGGGGATGGAACGCTCATCTTCAATTATTTTTTGACACACTAGTCACTTGCAGAACCAAAATATTCCTTTGTTTAATTGATAGAAAAGTAAGCATAATTCTAAAAGCTATATATAATTTTGTAAAAGTGACAAGCATATATCACAGTAAGGGGGGTTGGGGTCTTAAAGAATGATTTTTAAAAATGTTTGATTCTAAGAAACTGCTTGAGAAAAATACTTTAAGAACACTGATTAATAGTTAATCTGTGTGTAAAGAAAGGCTAGAGTAATTGAGGAAAAAGCTGCATAGAGATACTTGAAGCCACAAAAAAAAAAAAACCCTGCTTCATTGCTTAACTTGGGAGGTATGTCTTTAGGTTGCTGATTCAGAAAATACATTGGCTCTAGTTTCTGATACAAAACATATGCCATCTAGTAGTCGCCATCTACTCACCCACAGAAATCCTTATTTAATAATCTAGAGCTGAAGTGGTCTATCCGATGCAATGGTCAGCTCTGCAGAAAGGAGCAGAAATAAATTTAATACAGTAAAATAAATAAATAAAGAGGAAGGAAATTTGCAGACCAGATTTTCATTCTTGTGGCCCACTGCTGATATTTTTTTTTGCCAACTTGACCACATGCTGATATTGTTTGGCCAAATGGTGTCCCAACTGTCATCTATGAAAAACTGACTTGGATTTTTATGTACACACATATTACATAGCTGCTTAACAGTCTTGATCTCTCCTTTGAACTGTGAATTTCCTTATTCTGACTTCACCAATTTTTTTCCTTTGTAGTTATCATATAGATAAGACCCATCTGGGACATAATTTTCATCTTAGCATTCCTTATTTCTTGCTCTCTGTGCCTATGTATTGAAAAAAACATATTTGCATAAAACTCTGGGCTGTTGCCTTTTATAATAAATATAATTTCTTGCATCAGATCAGTCATTCATCCTGAAGCAATTATGTTAGTACTCAATGTATGAGCTGCCTACATTTTCAAATACTTTTTAAAATTATGTTAATGCTAGCTAATATTATTTAACAAAGATTCTATCCATGAATGGATTTCAAAAGTCTTCAGTTCTGTATTAGGGAATATATCATCACTTTCTATCAGATAAAATTACAGCAATTGCAATACTGTACCCAAATACCATTCAGTTTCTGGAGCTTTGCATTTTGATTTCTAATACCTTTCCCCAAGAGTCTACAATAATTTTCAAGTGCTTTCCATATTATTTTTAAATACTCTTCTTCATTAGTGTCAGAAGATGATTAGATCTCCAAAAAATATAATGTTTCATTATATAGACTATCTAATTCTAGTTTCTCATACCTGAACTTGAGTATTCTTCCCCTCTTTTGTAATGTACTTCCTTTTTCCTTCCATTTTCCCCAGCATCGTGATCTTTTCCAAGCTTTCCTGTCTTCTCATGATGTGGCCAAAATACTTCAACTTTGCCTCTAATATCCTTCCCTCCAGTGAGCAGCCATTGGGCATTATTTCCTGGAGGATGGACTGGTTGGATCTTCTTGTGGTCCAAGGAACTCTCAGGATTTTCCTCCATCACCAAAGTTCAAAAGTGTCTCTCTTCCTTCGCTCAGCCTTCCTTATGGTCCAGCTCTCGCATCCATAGGTCACTATGGGGAATACCATTGCTTTGACTGTGTGGACCTTTGTTGCCAGTGTGATGTCTCTGCTTTTCAGTATTTTATCAAGGTTGGCCATTGCTCTCCTCCCAAGAAGTAGACGTCTTCTGATTTCCTGGCTGCAGTCTGCATCTGCAGTGATCTTTGCACCTAGAAATATAAAGTCTGTCACTGCCTCCACGTTTTCTCCCTCTATTTGCCAGTTGTCAATCGGTCTGGTTGCCATGATCTTGGTTTTCTTGATGTTTAACTGCAGCCCAGCTTTTGCACTTTCTTCTTTCATCTTGGTGGTAATGGCTTATTATTGTAAAATAAATCAGTAAAGTTTTTTCTCTACATAATATAGTTAAGGTTCACACTTGGAGTCATTTATGAGACTTACATAACTCATCCTGAAGTCATAGATCTGTGTTTTGAATCTTTACGTTTTGTATGTGTGTGTGTGTGTGTGGGGGGGGTATTTTTTAATATCGAGTTGTATGTACGAATCTTACAAAAAAGATCTGATAAATGAATTACAAATGAAGCTTTGTACACCCCTACAAACTATTATCAAGTAAATCAATATAGCACATAAGTCTAACAATTTCTGATGATTTGCAAGTGTTAATTTAGGATGAAAGAATATATAATCCAAAACACACTGATGTGTTTGACTCTTTATACATATATACGGACACAGAGATATGAAAATAAAAATAAAAATAAATAAATAGGGGAGGTATGTGTATTACAAAATCCATTATATACATATTAAACTTTTGAAAGAAATCCAGGTTGTTTTTATAAATACATTTCTTACCATTGTTCTGATGCAAATTAATTATAAGGCTGGTTCCATATTCAATTCCAGCTAAAATGCTGATAGAGAGCAGTTCTTCAGGCTTTATATATGGATATAAAGAGTCAGCCAAGGATGGAATCCTGGCAAATTCTCAGTCATATTGGCCACCTTTTCTGTATTAATTGTATATCTGATTCTCTTAGAATATTTTGCTTTCAGTTTCACATTCAGTCATCTCTTACTCTTCGTCCCAATAAAGAACTTTAAAAATACACAGAAAGCACTTACTTTGCATCATCTTTCACTTACAAAATACAGATCAATCCAAGCTAACAGCAAGGGCAATTAGATAATCGATTCTGAAATGTAGGCTTTTAAAGCATTTGTGAATCAAAGGCATGACGGAATAATGAACCAGATCCCAACTTACTCGAGATCAATGGGGTTGAACACAAAGAGAAAGTTTGCAGTAAATTGGAAAGATTTTCGTAACAGTTTAAGAAATTAAATGACTCAATATTAAATGCATAAGTGCTTCATTGTATGACAATATGTCAAAAAGGGGAAGTGCAGAACTTACCACGCTGCTGATTTGCAAGGTCAGGATGTCAGTGGAGCCAAGGTGGTCTATCTTCATGGCAGATCTCTAAGTTGAAGTTCTATGGTATGTGTTGTATATCATATAGAAGTATTCAAGGGGATAGCTTTTTAAAAGATTTTTGTCAAAACTTTAAAACTCCTCAAAATTAGTAAATGTATGAATCTTACTGAAACTTGGGGAAATGATGCCCTGGTTACCATGTGTCATGGTAGACAAAATCAAGAAGATAGCCTTTGTAGTTTTTTTTTTAAATGTTTTTTGTAAAAACAAAAATCAGTGGATGAGTGAAACATTCTAAAACCTGGGGGAGGGGGTAACAGTGGTAAATGTGTTCTACAATTGTAGCAAGTTTCATTCCAATAGCTCTAACAATGAGGGAGAAAGGAGCCCCTGAAATTTCCCAATCAGGACAATTGCTTAACAAAAAAGTAACTAAAATCCATTATATTGTTATGATATGGACCTGTTACAATATTTTAGAAACACTTTAGAAATTATTAACCCTCCCCCGCCCAATTTAGTAATGAGTATTGAAACACTTTTTTCATTGATTGCACATGTAACACCCCTAAGCAGCGTGAACACTGGAAACCAACACGGAGGCCAATAAACAATCTAATATCTTTATTAAAGCAATAAAAGTTCTAAACATAAATAAGCAGAGTATATAGTCAAGTAGTTGACCTTTTAGAAAAGATCAAAATTAGTCCAATAAAACGAAGTTATGTGTCCAGTATTAGAGTCTAAAGTCTATAATCCAAATAACCGAAACACACTCAAACTCCTTGGAAGTTTGAGTGGGGAAAGAACAATGTTTCACAGGAAGATTCTTGAAGTAAAGTCCAGAACAAGGATTCAAGGCTAGGCAAGGTATTTCGTGATGGATCTGAAAACGCAGTCCAAACTTGGCAAGGAGTGGGACGCAACTCTCAGACTACTCGTGAGTAAACGCGCTGGTGGGCCGCTTGGAAGCTCAGGAACAAGAGACGATGTTCTTCAGTCAATAGTCATGTTGACACCGCGATAGGGAAAACTCAGCGCAGAACTTTTATTGAAGTTCAAGAGTTCCCCCAAGCAGGTGTTTGACTCCCCAAATCTTCCCAGAGAACAAAGCTGTTTCAAAACGCACCAGATGCCTGCCTCCCTGAAACTTCCCAAGAGAACCGATTTAGCCACAATCGCCTCTCTCCGCTAATCTCGCGCTTCTCCTTAAAATCTGTCTTTGGGAGCTATCTATTTTGAGAAAAGCCCTTCTATCAAACACCAAACTTTCCGGAGAACCAGGCTCCGTTTCAAGGGCGTCCCTAATTGGCTCTGGCACGGAAATGTCAACAGGAGACATCTGGAAAGGGACGGAATCTTGCTGAGATGGAAGAAAGCCCAAATCCTCTTCAGTTTGATCTATGATGACTGCGGGGTCATGGGCCAAAGGTGCCTGAGACATCACAGCACAGGCCTAGAAAATATAGTAAGTGAAACCTTTTACCAGTCATGTGTGTACACAGTGTTCACCAAGAAGGCATTGGTACAAAGCAACATTTACTATCAAGGCAAATCCTCTCCCTCTCCCTACCCCAGCTTTTTGACTATGATCTGTATAAGCAGATCATAGTCATGTGTCATGATACATACGTGGAGAGGGGGGAATGCTTTCAATGTCTTATGAAATCCATTGAAATGCATTAGCTCTGTCACTGACATATTATCCTTTCACTGCTTTTTCAATCCATTAAAAGACTCTCTATTCCTCCTTTCTTTCTGCTAATGTTTTCAGCTGCAGAACTGATCTGATTTTCTCATATCAGGTTCAACTTTCTGCTTAACATGAAAGCATATTTAGAAGAAGGCAAGAACTGAAAATTTCATTATAAGGTCCTCCAAATACTGCAACAAAATACAAATAAAACTAATGAAATATACTGTGATTTCAAAGGGAAAAATTTAGAAATGTATCAGGCTACTACCTTTTAATTTCAATTTTCTTTTCAGTTAAGTAGCATAAATAATGAAGCCAGTTGTGATGGTGTATTCCCAGGTGCATCGACTAAGAGTAAAATGTCTAGAGTGTTGTTTTTGTTTTATTCCATCACTGGTAAATGAACTAATGCATGAATAATTTAAATGATAAAATATATACTGCTTGGGAATTAAGGCCGAGGACAGCAAGTCTCTGGAATATAGAGGAAAATTAAGGCTGAGGTACACATTTGCAGAATGAGGTGGCACGATTTCTGAGATGATGGAATACACCGTATCACTCCTGACTTCAGGCTGAGCATCACATTTGCTCATCATTTGAGCATCAAACTGCACCCCAAACGACTCGGCAGAGAAATGTGAAGCCTTTTCCCAGGTCTTTTCAAATAAAATCACTTTGATTCATTCCGAGCTTGATGTCGCAATTGATGCAATCTCTGAAGATGTAGCGAGAACACCTGCTTGTCCAATTTTGGTGGATTCATTTCAATTTGTGCAACCTGAGGACGTGGACAAGATCCTTGGAGAAGCGAGAGCGACCACATGTGAGAGAGAATCAGCAGTCTACAGAGACATTGCCCAGGGGACACCCGAATGTGTTACCATCCTGTGGGAGGCTTCTCATCAAAGCTGGGACTGACCAACAGGAGCTTACCCCGTCTCGTTGATTCGAACTGCTGACCTTCAGATCTTCAGGTCAGCAGTTCAGCCGGCACAAGGGTTTAACCTATTGCGCCACCACAATTCTAGTTCTAATGAGATTCATGAAAGGTTACTTTCCATTCAAAGAAAAATGCATTGTACTGTCTGTACAATCTCAGATAATAATTCATATAATAATTCATATTATTGAGGGTTAGAGTCTAACTGCTACTCCTGTTTCAAGCTGCAGCAACTATGCCGACCACTTGGCCACCATTCCACATTAGCCACAACATCCCAACATTATTTTGAGGGTACTTATGGGGAAAAAATGGCAACTACCAAAAGAAGAAGAAGAAGAAGAAGAAGAAGAAGAAGAAGAAGAAGAAGAAGAAGATGATTATTAAAATAATCTTCTTTTCCGCAGAGTTTGGAGCAGGAGGGGACTCACAATAATTTTAGCTAGAAAATGATCTCTAAGTGTTTGGGTTTGCCTGTGGGAAGAGTAGGTATGGTGAGATTAGGTATGCTTGAGGAATTCAATATTTGCAAATTGTGATAAAAGCTGATTTCATCCACACCTCCCAAACTGACACCAATAAAAACCTATATACCCATTTTCACATTTCCTGTATATTGTAATGCACTTCTCAGCTCAAAGAGGCAGAAAGGGGAGATATAATCAGAATATGTTGAAAAATATTAAACTTGAGAAACAGTACTCATTTAAATATGAAATGTCATGTCTTATGCAGTTCAAGAGGAAAAGAAATGGAGCAGATTTAGTCCATGTGCCACACAGAGGGAAAAAAAACATTTCCGCTTATCCAACACATTTATTTTTCAGTGATTGGTTTGGGGGGGGGGGCACCAAAATTCTGTTCGCCTACACTTGAAAAATACCTAGGGCCGGCTCTGGGCCTTACATAATGAAATGCAATCTTTCATTACATCTGTTTGGTAAGGGATTACAAAACTGGAGATACACAATTCTAACGAGTTACCAAGTAGTGATGCTGGTTGGGAGTTTTGGGGAGATGTAATCCAAAAAAGTAAATTTTCAGTTTTCCCTATAATAATGAAGGATTACCCAGACCATTTGTTAGAAACCCTTCAAGGACTCAGATCTTTCCTATCACTCATATAAAAGAAGGGAGGGGGAGGAAGAGTAAGAGGGACTTTATATCTGGAGAGGCAAAGCAGAATAACAAAGACTTGTATAGTACCTGTAACAACCAGAAGCCCGTACAGAGCTCTATGGCTGGCTGGGAGTGGCAACGATGGTGTCACAGGTACATTCCATCCCCTCTTCCCTGTGCTGATAACTGTAAGGAAAAGGCGGTGATGTCAATGTCCATTTGGACAGTGGATCTGTTCAAACTGGGCCCAGCTCAGCTGTGTCCACGCTGCCCCGAAGCAGGAGGACACATTGGCATTTCACGCAAACTCTGGAGCATCCCAGGAATTCACCTGAATTCTCCCTAGAATCCAAGATAAGAAAGCAGAGCTGAGGAGCATGTTGTGTGCCTTCTAGTTGTCTCCTGTTTATGGCTTCCTTAAGGTGAACGTATCACAGAGTTTTCTTGGCAAGATATATTAGAGTGGATTTGCCTTTGCCGTCCTCTGAGGCTGGGGAAAATGTGAGCTCCCATGGCTGAATAGAGATTTGAACCCTGTTGTCCAATGTTCAAATCACTATACTGTCTGTCCATTATGAAACTACTAGAATCAAATTTACATATAAGGACAATTACAAAGGCATAGGGGCTGGTCTGTGGCGCAGGCTGGAGAGCAGCCTACTGCAATAAATCACTCTGACCATGAGGTCATGAGTTCGAGGCCAGCCCGTGGCGGGGTGAGCACCCGTCAATTAAAAATAAAAAATAGCCCCTACTTGTTGCTGACCTAGCAACCCGAAATATATCAAGTAGGAAATAAGGTACCACTTATAAAAGTGGGGAGGCAAGTTTAACTAATTTATGACATTGGAATGAGGAAGTGCCGTCAGAGTGGATGATGAAGCAGCTGCTCCCCCCTGTGGCCAGAATCGAACATCCTCTCAGGAGAAGGTTAAATTGCCTCTACGTCTGTCTGCCTCTGTCTCGGTTCGATGTGTTTATGGGCATTGAATGTTTGCCCTATATGTATATAACGTGATCCGCCCTGAGTCCCCTTCGGGGTGATAAGGGCGGAATATAAATACTGTAAATAAATAAATAAATAAATCCTAATCAGAATGTCAGCCTCTGTAACTTTGTAACTTTTAGTTACTTAATTAGCACATATGTGCATTTCACAAGCATGTAGAAGTAAACACACACTCCTCTCATTCATCTTGCCAGCATGTCAGCATTCACAATACAGTATGGGGCAACGGTTTGAGCTAGCACACATGGTACTGCACTGTTTTTGAGGCCATACTCACAACCATACCAGTAAAAGTAATTAAATTTTTCAATTACTATATACAAAAATGGGGGCCCTGGTGGTGGCGCAGTGTGTTAAAGCACTGAGCTGCTGAACTTGCAGACCGAAAGGTGCCAGGTTCAAATCCCAGGAGCGGAATGAGCGCCCGCTGTTAGCCCCAGCTCCTGCCAACCTAGCAGTTCAAAAACATGCCAATGTGAGTAGATCAATAGGTACCGCTCCAGCGGGAAGGTAACGGCGCTCCATGCAGTCATGCCGGCCACATGACCTTGGAGGTGTCTACGGACAATGCCGGCTCTTCGGCTTAGAAATGGAGATGAGCACCAACCCCCAGAGTCGGTCACGACTGGACTTAACGTCAAGGGAAAACCTTTACCTTTACTATATACAAAAATAGTTTTCACAATGTAAATTTAGAACTAGGAAATTGCATTCTAGAAGAATAAATAACATTTACTGAAGCGAATATTGGTAGGCTTAGGATGATGATGATGAGGAGGATTTGTCCCAAAGTATCATCTGACAATGGTTCATTTGTGTATAGCTTCAGGTTGTAATTATATTTATTATCTGTTTATTCATACTTTTAATATCACTTCTAAAGATTTGTTTAAATTACAGCCTCAATACAACTCAGTAAATTTGATACCATTGTTATTGGGGAAAGGGAGGGATTAAGCTATTTCTAATTAATTGCTATCAAGCTTTAAGAATATGATGGCTTAGATGAGCCTCTGTTCTGACTCAGCATGATTGCTTCTATGATTTGAGCCTATTTACTACTAGAATTTTTCATTTGTTCATCTCCCAAAGCATGTGTATTTTCAGATGCACCCAACAAGAAGGCAATAGCTTGTAACTACTTAAGAAGCCTGTAGTACTTATTATTCAGCCCCCTAAACCTCTATCAACACCCTTTTTGATTTATATCACCAGCTTTACAAAGAGTTTCCATTCATTTCAGATCAGTCGATCGTAAGATGATTATCAATTGCCCATATCTTCCTGTGCTAAGTATTTTCTTTTTTGGATTGAACACCATCATGCTGGTATAACAGGATTTAAATTTGTAATGATGAGCACATCTGCCTCTTCAAATAAAATGGAAGCTTTGATGGAAGATTATGTGAATAAGAAAAATCATTGAAATGGGCCCTTGGGGGAGGCTTAAGTAGCAAGAGATTATTATCTTCAAACAACATTCCTTTAAGAAAATAATGTAAGCCCAGAGAAAGAACAGAAAAAGTACGGCTTGATTCAGCATTCAAGGGAGAGAGGCAGATAGTCACCGTTCTGCTGAGTTAGGCCACTGTGGTCAAGAAAAGTGCTTCAGCACTGCATGATTATGTGAAGACATCTCCAAGAAATTAAAAGATTACAGAAATATATTTCCAAGAGGATTCTAGGGATTACAATGCTTATAAAAATGGCTTATTTTCTGTAAATTGACAATTGGGTTTGGCAGCACAGATGTAATTTTTATCCATGAAAAACAAACCGATAAATTAATTGGGTTTTTTAAATCAAAGTCTTTTTTTGTTCCCTTAGTGTTTTGAGTGTCCATTATCTTGATCCATGTTTTCTTATTTAAAAAATAGTATATAACTAGCTGTGCCCGGCCACACGTTGTTGTGGTGTTGTCTGGTGGTGTTGGTGAGAAATTGTTGAGGTAGTGGTGGTATTGAATGTCTGTTGTATGGTTGTCTTTATGTTTAGTATGCACACTGAAGTGGATTATATGGCAGTGTGGATTCAAGATAATCCAGTTCAAAGCAGATAATATAAGATTATAAATGGGTT
Source organism: Anolis carolinensis (assembly GCF_035594765.1). NCBI lineage: Eukaryota > Metazoa > Chordata > Lepidosauria > Squamata > Anolidae > Anolis > Anolis carolinensis. The sequence goes on from NW_026943820.1 coordinate 20,703,197, forward strand.
ATATAGCTGTGTGGAAGGACCTTGAGTCTACACTGCCATATAAACCAGTTAAAATCTGATAATCTGTGGAAGAGGCCTAAGTGAGGCCTAACTGTGCCTCTCCACTGGGCTGAGGGGGTTGCTAGGAGACCAAGTGGGTGGAGCTTAGCCTTCAAACTGGCAGCAATTGGATAAAAACTATTATTTCTCTCCCTGTAATTAGGACTTTATTTTTCTTTTCTTTTTGTTGTATCAACCTAGAGCCATGAATGATGGGTTGTGTTGTCAAATTTCGAAGTTGGGGGGCCTGTAGTTTTGTTGTTTTGTCCGCTGCCCTGATGCCATCACTCTTTTATATATATAGAAGATGTTTATGGGGAAATAGTATAGAGAGGTTTCCATTTTTCCCACACAAATGATATATTTTCCTGTCTCTTAAAGGTGTGGCTGACTAGTAGAATGGCAATACCACAGCTGCCTTTATTTTCCTATATTTACTTTGTCTTGGTTTTGTTGGTGCTGCTGTTGTGGAATTTGGACCTGTTAAGCCCCAAAATAACCTTCAAAACTAAAAAAAAGTGGCATGCAGAAATATGCTTTATTAGGGGTGTGCACAGTGCCGTTTTTCAAAACGGGATCCAGGAAATCCAGCAGTTTTGGAAACCAAATATCTGAGAATGGAATAGGTAATGGAGTTTGTATTGACTCAGCCGAAATGGACCACGTGGTGGCCAAAATAGGCTGCCTTTGGCTGTGCCGTGGCAGTAGCTGAAGAGCACAGGGTCTTTCTCCCTCTTAGTCTTGCCTGAGCCAATCAGAGAAAGAAAGTGGATCATGAACATTTTTGCCAAACTGGTCTATATATACCAGGGCAAACTCCTCCATTTTCCTGTGTTGTCCAGGCTTCTGAGAGAGGGAGATCGTGTGTTTGCTAGCTCTGTGTTCTATCTGAGTGATGGAATCACTTTTGGAATCAGTTCCAATCTTTTCCTTTGGCAATTTTATTAAATGAGCCAGCTTGACTCCTTTTGGGGAGAGGGGACGGGATTTAAATAAAAATTATTATTGGCACAAAGACATAGTATGACACAGCAAACAAGATGTATATGCTGGATTTTGTACTACAAAATCACAAGGTCCCAATAACGGATGAGTTTTTCCTGTTGTTTTTCATCAATTTGACTTGACAGTATGGCGACATCAATAATCCAAACTTTTTTCTTTTCCACAACCATGAGGTCTGGTGTGTTGTGTTCCAGAACTTTGTCAGTCTGGATTCAGAAGTCCCACTGTATTTTTGTGTGTTCATTTGCCATTATCTTTGCAGGTTTGTGATCCCACCAGTTCTTTACTGCTGGGAGGTGGTACTTGTGGCATACGTTCCAATGAATCATTTGGGCCACATAGTTGTGCCTCTGTTTGTAGTCTGTCTGTGCGATTTTCTTACAGCAGCTGAGGATATGATCAATGGTTTCGTCGGTTTCCTTGCACAGTCTGCATTTTGGGTCATCAGCTGATTTTTCGATCTTGGTCTTAATTGCATTTGTTCTGATGGCTTGATCCTGGGCTGCAAGGATCAGGCCTTCTGTCTCCTTCTTGAGGGTCCCATTTGTGAGCCATAGCTAGGTCTTCTCCTTATCAGCTTTTCCTTCAATTTTATCAAGGAACTTTCCATGCAGCTGTCAGCTCTAGTTTGTAGTGCAGTTTTCTTGTACTGGTTTTTTTTCTGCTGTGCTTTGAGGAGTTTCTGATTTTTGACTTCAATCAAAGCAGGTTCTTCACTTTGTTTTACATATTCTGCCAGGGCATGTTCTTCTTCTTTGACTGCTTGTTTTACTTGTAAGAGTCCTCTGCCCCCTGATCTTCTAGGCAGATATAGCCGGTCAACATCACTGCGAGGGTGCAGTGAATGATGAATGGTCATGAGTTTTCTTGTTTTTCTGTCCAAATTTTCCAGTTCCGCCTGTGTCCAATTTATAATGCCAGCAGTATATCTTATGACAGGTATGGCCCAGGTGTTTATGGCCTTGATGGTGTTGCCTCCATTGAGCTTGCTTTTGAGAATTTTTCTGACCCTTTGTGTGTATTCATTGCTGACCACAGTTTTCACATGTTCATGCTTGATATTGTCCAGCTGTAATATGCCCAGATATTATTATTTATTTTATTAAATGCAATTTGACATCACTTTAGCTGCCATGGTTCATTACTATCTTCAGCTTCCATGATTCCATAGGTTTGAGCCATTAGAGTTAAAGTGATAATCAAATTGCAAATCTACAGTGTAGACTCACCTAGACACACACTCCCTCATCCTGCTCCCAGAAGATAAAACCTATATCCATTCCATTGCTGAATCAGATCCAGACTGAAATGAATCTAATATTCCTAGGGCCTAGAAGACTGGCCTGCAATTCTCTATTATAATGGCATTCATTTTCAGTAATAGCTTCTCTACCACCTATTTTAGGAAGAGTTGCAATGCACTTTGCCACAGTGAAGTATTAAATGCAAGACTATGATTGCATATGGGGTCGCAGAGGAACAGGCAAGTTGGACATGTACATACAAGTTATTATTTCAAACTACAGTAGAGTCTCACTTATCCAAGCTAAACGGGCCAGCAGAAGCTTGGATAAGCGAATATCTTAGATAATAAGGAGGGATTAAGGAAAAGCCTATTAAACATCAAAATAGGTTATGATTTTACAAATTAAGCACCAAAACATCATGTTATATAACAAATTTGACAGAAAAAGTAGTTCAATACACAGTAATGTTATGTTGTAATTACTGTATTTACGAATTTAGCACCAAAATATCATGATATATTGAAAACATTGACTACAAAAATGGCTTGGATAATTCAGAAGCTTGGATAAGCGAGGCTTGGATAAGTGAGACTCTACTGTATCATCATTTAGTTTCAACCGCATCAATTAAAGTTCATAATGATTAAAAATCATTTTATAGTATGGAGCCCTTAGTAGTGCAATGAGGTTAAGCCCTCGTGCCAGCAGGGCTGCTGACTAAAAGGTCGGTGGTTCGAATCCAGGGAGAGCAGATGAGCACCCTCTGTAAGCTCCAGCTCCCCATGTAGGGCATGAAAGAAGCCTCTCACAGGATGATAAAACATCAAATTTCCAAGCATCTCCTCAGCAACATCCTTGCAGATGGTCAATACTCTCACACCAGAAGCGACTTGCAGTTTCTCAAGTTGCTCCTGACACACACAAAAATCATAGTATCACTGATATGGAGTGTATGTTCAAAGATTATGGAAATATCCTCCAGCAGTTAAATAGTTAAATACTAGCATTTAAACTAGCATTCAAAATATTGCTCTGAGATGTAGAAAGCTTCCTGTAATATGACTATCCCTGAATTGGCTTGCATTTTGAATCCTAAGTAAAGTATTTATCTGAACGATTATTCCCAAAGGATCATTCAGAATTTCTGTTATTCAAGCCACAACAAAAACTGAAGGACTCCCCCTTTTTCTTAATTTAAATAGATTGCTGCAGATAAGCAAGTTGCTAGAGTACCATTAACATCAATTCAAAATGCATTAGTACACTGCATTGGGTAATATCAAGTTAAGACAAGCCACTAAAGCACTGTACCTCCCATGGCGTACATGCTGCTAATTTCAATTATTATTATTCTTACATCTTTCAGCAACATGCTCACTTTTGAACGTCCTTGATGTTTCCTTTAAAGAACACTAAATAAAATGAAAATATCTTAATGTGTTCTTAAAGCAAAAGTGCTATGCAGAGCAAATGCACGTCACATTTAACTACCTATGGATGAAACGGTGCGAGTTGTTTAAAAGACACAAATTGATAAGGAAAATTAAGTGAATTTTTAAACTAAATGACTTTGCAGGCATCTGTCACATCTTAGCAAATTGGAATGCTATGTTAAAAGAAGTCTTATATATACAAGGTGATGCTTGCCATTGGTAAGTTCTGTTCTATGGGGCTGCCAAGGTTTAGAATTACTGTATATACTCGAGTATAAGCCTAGTTTTTCAGCCCTTTTTTAGGGCTGAAAAAGCTCCCCTTGGATTATATTCGAGTGAGGGTCCTGGCTGGCTTCTATTCGGGTCAGCTTATACTTACATAGGTATTCAGAGTCTTATCTTATTAAAGACTTATTATTATCTTAAATTAGAGTTTTATATAAATATTCAAAAACATTTAACCTACTGATGCCTCAAATAATGCAATTTTATTAATATCTATTTTTATTTTTTATTGACCCGTAGCTACTGCATTTCCCACCCTCGTCTTATACTCGAGTCAATAAGTTTTCCCAGTTTCTGTGGTAAAATTAGATGCCTTGGCTTATATTCGGGTTGGCTTATACTCGAGTATATACGATACTTGGAATGTTAATTAGTATTACTTTAGAATACTAATACTTTTGTTTTTTCTCTTCCCCCACCTCCTCTCCAGCAACTTACATTCATGATTTTGGTCAATCATGATTCTGTAGCTCAATCTCTTTGCCTCACGGTTCTCCCTTCCATCTCATGACCTGCCTAAAGCATACCCATCTTTTCCATCACAGCAACATGATGCCTCTCCCTAAATTGCAAAGCCCCTCCACTTTCTTCCAAACTGAAGCCAATGAACGAACCCAAAGGATGCTCACCAATGCATCTTCATCTTGGAAAGAAGTCACAAGTGGAGTGCTGCAGGGTTCCGTCCTGGGCCCGGTTCTGTTCAACATCTTTATTAACAACTTAGACGAAGGGTTAGAAGGCACGATCATCAAGTTTTCAGACAACACTAAACTGGGAGGGATAGCTAACACTCCAGAAGACAGGAGCAGAATTCAAAACGATCTTGACAGACTAGAGAGATGGGCCGGAACTAACAAAATGAAGTTCAACAGGGACAAATGCAAGATACTTAACTTTGGCAGAAAAAATGGAATGCAAAGATACAGAATGGGGGACTCCTGGCTCGACAGCATTATGTGTGAAAAAGATCTTGGAGTCCTTGTGGACAACAAGTTAAACATGAGCCTACAATGTGATGCAGCTGCTAAAAAAGCCAATGGGATTCTGGCCTGCTTAAATAGGGGTATAGTGTGTAGATCCAGGGAAGTCATGCTCCCCCTCTATTCTGCCTTGGTCAGACCACACCTGGAATACTGTGTCCAATTCTGGGCACCGCAGTTGAAGGGAGATGTTGACAAGCTGGAATGTGTCCAGAGGAGGGTGACTGAAATGATCAAGGGTCTGGAGAACAAGCCCTATGAGGAGCGGCTTAAAGAGCTGGGTATGTTTAGCCTGCAGAAGAGAAGGCTGAGAGGAGACATGATAGCCATGTACAAATACGTGAAGGGAAGTCATAGGGAGGAGGGAGCAAGCTTGTTTTCTGCTGCCCTGGAGACTAGGACACGGAACAATGGCTTCAAACTACAGGAAAGGAGATTCCACCTGAACATCAGGAAGAACTTCCTCACTGTGAGAGCTGTTCGGCAGTGGAACCCTCTGCCCTGGACTGTGGTGGAGGCTCCTTCTTTGGAGGCTTTTAAGCAGAGGCTGGATGGCCATCGATCAGGGGTGCTTTGAATGCAATTTCCTGCTTCTTGGCAGGGGGTTGGACTGGATGGCCCATGAGGTCTCTTCCAACTCTACTATTCTATGATTCTATGATTCTATGAAGGGCACTTCCAGTGGGACTCTGTTTCCACAGCACATTGAAATGGAGCCCAGCATGCATTTAGAAGAGTCAAGTAGCAAATGTGGAAAAGCGGGGGAAACACGGAACCTGTTACTGTTTCTGTTACTTGTTCGTCACAACTCCTGATTGGCGTGTGGCATGGGCCTGGATCTGGCATGCTTACTCCCCCCCCTCATTGGTAGGAGGGGGAGTACCCAGAGGTCTCCTGGGGTGCAGAGGTACCGCTGGCCTAGTTTGGTTCCGGTAGCACCACAGCTTGGTTAGAGGCATCGGTCAGCAGCGGGCTGACTGATCTTTGATCCAGCACCCATGCATGGCAGCCAACCCTTGTTCTGTAACCTATAAAAGAGTTGTGGCCTATTATATACCCAAAAATCCTTGTGTTGGTGTTGTTCTTGGTTCTCCTTTCCTCTACGGAGGTGTGTCGCCCTTACACATGCAAATGTATCTGATTTGAATATTTGATCTTTTCTGCAAGACCACCACATGCAATTAAATGTCCCAAAACTGTGCTTACATTTCCAACATTCAGTAGAACTATCCTTATATATTGACGGCCCCATCTACACTGAATGCAGATTATCTGCGTTAAACTGGATTATATAATCTAATTTAAAGCAGATACTCTGCATTCAGTGTAGATGAGACCTTAAAAAGCTTTATGTTTCATAATAATGACCAGATACCTATCCCGCTAGTTAGCAGTTGTTTAGTATTACTCTGTACTCCGCCATAATTTGTACCCAAATCCTATTGTTCTATAACATTGTTCAGATTATGATTACATTAAAAGCTATCAAAGTATTCAATTGTTTCATATGTGGTTATATTTTTAGGCACTCCAGATTTTAATTCATGAATACGTACTAGTCTATGGATGAATATTAAAGCAAGAGAAGCTAAAATCAAACATAAGGTAGTATTTGTTATCACTTGAATTCCCCCACCACATTTCCCCCTAACATTTGTTTTCTCTTAATTTAAACACAGCCACGATTCACACTTTGGACAGCTTAATATTTATCACCCAACTTGTAAATTAGGTTTCAGTCAATCCAAAAAACCACACATAGGCTCTTCTCCAAAATTAGGAGGAAAGTGTGAGATTGTCATTGAATGTATATTATCCACTAGGTGTTACTCTCAAAATGTATTTAAAGCAGTGGTGCATTTTGTACATATGTACTATGAGCATGAAGGCGGATTTCGTACACTAATTCTGTAGAATTTCAGAGATGATTTAAAAAAGATTATTGCACAGGCCACTGTTAGGAACTGAGAGAAAGTTATAGAACAGTTTAAAATTTTTAAATTATCTGCATGCTATGAATTTTATTTGCTTTCATGCTTATTTTTATAAATCACATGTCACCTGATGATTGGAATAGTTGTTGAAGGCTTTCATGGCCATGGTTGCTGTGAGTTTTCAGGCTGTATGGCCATGTTCCAGTAACATTGTCTTCTGATGTTTCTCCTGCATTCATGACTGGCATCTTCAGAGGTCCTGTTGGCAGTGAAGAAAATGGAGTGTGTATAGTATAGAAAATGGAGTGTCTATTAGGCATGAGCGATCCATGAAAAAAATGGTTCTAAACTCGCTTCTAAAGTAGGGGGCGCTGGCGCTTCATTTCTGAAACTACTTCCAAAATTTTGCCCCAAAAAGTTTGGAAACTTACGAATATTCAGAATATTCTAAATTAATTCATTAATGGCAGACGTGCATGCGCAGTGGCCAAAAACAGCACTGGGGGGAACTTTACAGGATTCTCCTGCCCTCATTTTTTGAACTATCTTCTTCAAACTTAGTACAGTTTAACACTGCTAACTCACCAAAATTCAGATCGTTTCCCTTATCCTCTGATTTTGGCAAATTTTCATAGCTATTATAATAAACATTTTTTTAATAATTACAGAAATCTGTTCCTGGTTTGAAAGTCTTATTTTCTGTTTCATTGGGTTGTCTTTACTTTGAAAGTCATTGTTCTACTTCAGAAACTTTGTTTTTGTGGCTGAAATTTTGTTAAATTGGTGGACAGACAGGAAACCATAATGTGCTCCATGTCCCTTGCACAAAGACAAAGTTCAAGCAGTGTCATTAATTTTGCCATGTTTCTATGACAGAACCAATTAGGAAATGGTATTTATCACCCAGGAACAGAAATCATAGTACACCATCAAATCATTCCTGGCAGATAGTCATCAGCCTCTGAATAAGGAAATCAGTTCCTGGTTTGAAAGTGCTATTTCCTGTTTCCTTGGCTTTTCTGGGTTTGAGAGTGTGTGACTTGCCCAAGTGGGTGGCTGAGTGGGGAATCAAGCCACAATCAGAGTCCAACACTCAAACCTCTCCCTCTCCCCCTCTCTCATACCTTCCAAGAATTCATATACCGTATGAAAGTTTGGTCAAGATGGTCAAGTGAGGACAAAAGGGGGTGGGGAATGTTAAGAGGAGAGAGGGCCTGGGACGTCTGGGAATTTTAAAGCGGGATTAGTACTATTGGAGAAAGGTCTGCTTCAGCCCAATGCTTTTATAAATGGGGAAAATTCAGAGGCTCCATTTTTAAAGCTATTGGGATGACATTTGCCACAATCGAAGCAAATATTCACCACTCTTTGCCTATCAAGTTTCATAATGTTTGATTCATCCACTGATTTTTTGGGAATTTTCAAACAACATTTTTTTAAAAAAAAGGCTACAAGAACAATGGCCCCGCCTCTCCCTCCCTCTTCCTTCCACCCTGATTGGCTGAGAGGCATACCAACATGGCTTCACCTCTCAGCGGGGCTACAACTACATCCAAAGACATCCAAGACAGACAAAAAAATGTGCCTTTTGATTCAAATTCTTAATATTAGGAAGCAGTGAGCAGATGTGTCAAAACTCGCTTCAAAAGTTCTTTAGATCCGAATTTGATACGAATTTAACAGGCATACAAAAAATTCGCCCAATCCTACTATCTATCTATGGAATGTCCAGGATGGGAGAAAGAACCCTTGTTTGTTTAAAGAAAGTGTGAATGTTGCAATTTGAACTGGGGGTTGGCAAGTCCCTTAAAAGTTGGCCTCAGAGAGAAGAAGGCAGGCATTTTTTTCAATCTTCTACTCCCCCACCTCTCCGTTATTTGATCTGAAATAACTTTGGGGTTAGCAGGTGGCATGAGTCTTAGATCCTAATATTTATGCCATTGCAGTAGGGTACTGGCATTTGGAGGGGTACCCAGTTTGGGAAACCACTGAGTATAGTGGCAGACATCCACCACTACTACTAAGTCAGTGCCAATAAGATAGGTCCAGCAGCTGTTCCAGTGTCAAGTTCAAGTTCAAGGTGGTGAGCCAGCTGCAAGATTTTTATAAGATCCTCAACTCATGGGGTGTGACAACCAATTAAGCTATAAAGTTGGGGCCCTTTTATCTTTTATTGTTCTCAAAATGCTTGCCTCCATACTTGTTCAGGAAACAAGAAGGCAATATCTGCTGAAAACCGGGTTACAAAGAGTAATCTTTTGCCACTAGCCATGCCCATCATAGGAATTGGAACTCGGTGCCTTTTTTCCACTTTGCTTTCAGGTTTGAAACATTGCTTCCTCCCTTTTTAATTACTCAGTCAAAAAGTCAGTCAGGATGACCACCTGACTGCAAGCACTATAGAGACCTGCCCTCTATTCGCAGTGAATTAAGTCATTAACTGGAGAGCTATCTATAAATCACCTTTGGAGGCACAGCATCTGTTGCAGTCACTCTTCATAATCTTCCTTTCCTGACTTGCTTAAGCAACTTATTCAGGGTCAATGGAAATGAAGGCCACACTGCCTTCCTCCCTTCCCCTTCACAAAGTTATTTCAATGTTTTAATGGGGTTTAACAATTAATTAATTAATTCAGAGACTGATGAGGTTTTGTTCATTATCCTAGTCTTTAATGTAGACTTTATTTGCATTGCATTTTAACAGATTGTAATTTTGAGGTATGACAGGTTTGCCAAAGCTCACCTCGTAATGATCATTGAAACATGAACAGTTGTACGGTAGTGCACAACAAGCAACACCCACGTGTTCATGGAAATGCCCTCCCTATCTCTGAACAGTGAGTCATTTTATTATGATTCATAGGGTTTTCCCCCTTTTGTAAAAACATAGAAAATTGTTTGTATGTTAACCAACATTCTAGCAAGAATTATAACACTGCATTTATTCTATGTTTTAAAGTATTCATAGAATTGCATTGAGTTATCTCAAATTTAAAGTATTCATAGAATTGCATTGGGTTATGTTCATGCGGCCCGCCCTTGTTTTTACTGTTTCTTTGACTTTGTGCTGTAATGTATATTATTATCTATTGTATTGTTTAATTGTGCTATGATATGTTGTTTTTATATTTTGTTATATTGTATTGCTCTGGGCATGGCCCCATGTAAGCCGCCCCGAGTCCCCGTTGGGGAGATGGTGGCAGGGTATAAATAAAGTTTTTTTATTATTATTATTATTATTATTATTATTATTATTATTATTATTATTATTATTATTATCTCAGCATTATATTTACTACAACCTTATATAGAAGGTTAGAATTATTCCATCTTCCCCTGTATTGCAGATGGATACAGGAGTAATTTGACTGTCAGCTGTTGATAGGTGAGACTTGAGTTCTAGATTTTGGGATTCACACCATCTGCCCCTTGATGTTAAAACTTCTGGAGAGTGCAAGGAGCATTATAATACTTAGGCCCCATCCACATAGTACCTTAATCGAGAGAGCTCCCATTTCAATATGGGGGGTGGGAGACGACATCACTGGAAAACTAGCAATGATTTGCTACAAGAGAGGGAAGCCGCGGAATAAAAAAGCCCCCTTTTATCCGTTTCAGTTTAAAATTGAGGAACAGCAAATGGAGCTGCTGCAATGGGGATTTTTGCTTTCCTGTTGTCATCCTCAGTTAACAGTCTGGCTTCAGCACTTTGGACCAGCTGAAGTTTCTGAACACTTTGAAGGCAGCATCACATAGAGCGTGTTACAGTAATCCAAACAGGATGTAGCTAAGGCATACACTATGATGGCCAGATCTGGCATCTCAAGGAATGGGAGCAGTTGGCACACAAGCTTTAATTGTGCAAAAGCACTCCTGGCCACGGCAGATACCTATGCCTCCAAGTTCAACGCTGAATCCAGGAGTACCCCCAAAGTGCAAACCTATGTCTTCAGGGGGAGTGCACAGGCTGGATCACTATTCTTTGATCTTCTTTCCAACTGATCTTGTATGTATTAAGTTTCAGTTTCTTTGCCCTCATTCAGTCCACTGCTGATGGCAGACACAGGACAGCTTCCTTGGCTTTAGGTGGAAAAAATTAGTAGATTTGGGTGTAATCTGCATATAGATAGTACAACAGTCCAAAATTCTGGATGACCTCTCCCAGCAGTTTCAGGTATATGGGGACAAAACAGAATCCCGAGGAACCCCACAGATCAATGAACAGAGGTCTCCCAGCTTCATTATCTTCTTCTTCTTCTTCTTCTTCTTCTTCTTCTTCTTCTTCTTCTTCTTCTTCTTCTTCTTCTTCTTCTCTTTATTTCTTAATTAGTCACTCTCCACCAGAGTGCTCCGAGCGACTTACAATATAAAATATCATTCCACAATATAAAAACATTCAACATAAAAACATTCAACAGTGACTATTTGGCAAATTAGATTTGATTTACTTAAATGCACAACCAAACAGCCAAGTCTTGAGCGCTTTTACAAAAGGTTGCAACTCCGACATTGCTCTAACATGGGCCGGGCTGTGGCGCAACTGGCTAGTAACCAGCTGCAATAAATCACTACTGACCGAGAGGTCATGAGTTCAAAGCCCGGGTCGGGTTAAGCCCCCGACCAGTAAATAGCCTGGCTTGCTGTTGACCCATGCAGCCCCGAAAGACAGTTGCATCTGTCAAGTAGGGAAATTTAGGTATGCTTTATGTGGGAGGCTAATTTAACTAATTTACAACACCATAAAACTGCCAGCAAAACACGAGGAAAGGAATGAGGAAGTACAGCCACTAGTGGATGGTGAAGCAACAGCTTTCCCTATGGCTGGAATCGTGAAGCTGGAAAAATGTTAAATGCCTCTGTGTCTGTCTATACTGTATGTTGTTTGTCTGTTGGCATTGAATGTTTGCCATATATGTGTTCATTGTAATCCGCCCTGAGTCCCCTTCGGGGTGAGAAGGGCAGAATATAAATACTGTAAATAAATAAATAAATAAACATATGAAGGCAATGAGTTCCACAGAATTGGAGCATAGGTCGAAAAGGCTCTACGCCTTGTAGCGTCTAGGTGTACCTCCCTTGGGCCCGGTACGTATAGGAGATTTTTCTGGGAGGATCGAGGTAACCACTGATAGAAAAAAGGAATGAGGCGGTCCCTAAGATATAATGGTCCTTGGCCATTTCGAGCTCTAAATGTCAGGATCAGTATTTTTTAAGAGATCCAATGTTCTATTGGTAGCCAATGCAGTTGTTTCAGAATCGGTGTAATATGGTATTCTCCAGTTTGAGTGCAAAGGCAAAAGAAAGAATAGTGGTGATGGCAGGAGTCTGAAGAGTGATACAAAATGAAACAAGATGTAAGATGTCATTACAACTTGTTTAAAAAGACTCTCTTGTTCTGAGTGAGCATCTTCTTAATTCATCTAACACTGACAGCTCATATAGTACTATGGTACAGGAATGAAGCCCCAGGTGCAAATCAGACTCAGTCATTACTGAGCCACACTAATTACCAAGATAGAGATCAGCTAACCAGAGAAGGAAGATAAACAGCAGTCATCAAGTAGGAATAATTTGTTTTGTGCTCTTATGATTTATCTTAGAAACCTAAGGAATCTTATGGACAGGTAATTCAAAAGTTAAAGGGAAGGGAATGCCAGAGGGTTCTTCACTGCTGAGACAAACTCTTAGAAACTTGTGGAAATTAAGACTGTCCACAGTGGACAGTATTTTTTCTCTTACATTTCTCAATGTTATTGCTGCTCTTACGTTGCTTCTTTGGCTGCTGCCACCAATACTACTGCTGAAAAACAACCTGTATATTGTTGCCAGAAATGTGGCATGTCTTTCCTTGGTATCTGTATACCAATTTATTAGAAAACAATTTTTTTTGCATTTGTAAAATTATGTGGAGAGGCAACATGAGAGAAAGTTTTGAGTTCTTCTATGATTGTGCTAGTTAGTCTGAAGAGAGCAGATGAGCTGAAGACCATTCCTGATGTTTATTGAAAGTGGAAGATACATAGGTATTGCATGATTTAAAAAACCTGCTTCATTTGTCTTAATGAAAATCACATGACCCCTGTTTTGATTCTAAAGTGTTTTAGAAAAAGTTGTAAGGGGTCAATGTTGAAACTATTACAGAGTTCCAAAAAGGTTGCTACTTTCAGAATGTTTCACACATCCAGCCACTTAGAATCTTTCAAAACCTTTACACATTCCCTGTAGGATATATACAAGACACATACAAATTCAAGAAGTCAGTCAATATTTAGTAAAATAATTTAGAAAAACAATAGATACATTTTTGTGATATTACTTTGTTGCTTGTCTCTCCTTATAAAATTAGTTTTGCTGAAGGACCATCATATAACCCACGCCTTGGGGAAATAAAGGAGAACATTTTTATTGTCTCCAAATCTATTTTATGCTCTGTTGAAGTCAGCATTAAATCTGGAGCTGCAAACTCATAGAATAAGAACAGTCATGGTCTTGAGGTTGATATATTCAAATGAAACCTATGCAATAATATATGGAGAGACATCCTTTCATTAAAATACAAAGCTATAGGAAAATATACTGTATATACTCGAGTATAAACCGACCTGAATATAAGCCGAGGCACCTAATTTTGCCACAAAAAAACTGGGAAAACATTGACTCCAATATAAGCCGAGGGTGGTAAATTTCAGAAATAAAAATAGATACCAATAAAATTACATTAATTGAGGCATCAGTAGGTTAAATGTTTTTGAATATTTACATAAAGCTCAGATTTAAGATAAGACTGTCCAACTCTGATCCAATCATTATTCTCAACTTCTTCAATGTAAATGTGCTTATGTATCCTTTTAATAATAATAGAGTAAAATAATACATGCAATAATAATAATAATAATAATAATAATAATAATAATAAATACAGGAAAATAATACAAGTAATAATAAATAGAGTAAAATAATAAATGCAATAATAATAATAATATCAGAGTGAAATAATAAATGTATTATTATTAATAATAAAAATAGAGTAAAATAAATGTAATACTAGCAACAATAATAGAGAAAAATAATAAATGTAATAATACCAATAATAATAGAGAAAAATAATAAATGTACCATATATTCTCGAATATAAGCTGACCCAAATATAAGCCAACCAGGACCCTCACCCGAGTATAAGCTGAGGGGGGCTTTTTCAGTCTTAAAAAAAGGGTTGAAAAACTAGGCCTATACTCAAGTATATACAGTAAGTGTTTTGCAGTAAACAATCAGAGACCTGCCAAGCACTTGTTTTAGATATTTTGGAGGGGAGAGAAGAGCAATTTGATAAGTTCTGAATGGAAATAAGTCGCATTAAGTGCAGAAGTACAGTGTTTATATACTGACCCTCACAACAACATCGGAAGTTGAAATAAACAGGAAACAAATTTTAAGAGATAAATGTAAAGCAAATATCTATAATTCAGACGTTGGGTGCATAAAATATGTTGTACATTTAAAGTATTTCACTGAGGCATTTAGATAACCTTATTAAAATGTATTGTATATGTTGGTCCACTGAATAGTAATGAGGGAAAGGCATTGAAATGTATTCCTTAGGCCCCATAACCTGACAACCCACAATTTTAGCTAGGCACCCACTAATACACATAATGTTCAGGTATTGTTCAGGTCAAGAGGGCTGGTTCCTGAGTCTGCAATTCAATCTCTGTCATTGGGAACCATATTAATAACATGGTTATACATAAAATCACCCAAAAATCATTTTCAAATTTCATTCAATATGAGAGAACTGCCAGCAACTCTAATGTGCTTAATTGCTTTCAGCTCACTGAAGCTGCAATAATGATATATCATGTCAGGCAAATATATTGGACCTCCACTTAAACTATCTTAAATTAGACCTTACTTTGTGAAAATGGACATAACCATTCAAAATAATAAATAATAATAATAACTTTATTTATATTCCACCACCATCTCCCAGAGGGACTCGGGGTGGCTCACAGAAAACGCAAGGTGTGGCATACAAAATACAAGTGCAAAACAAAATAAACAATCAACACAATATCGTAAATTTACAGTATTTGCATCCGATTTAAGTGCAGGAAACTTACTCGTTGCCCTAAGTTGGATTAACCAACTCGGAAGGAATTAATTTGCTTCCT
Source organism: Anolis carolinensis (assembly GCF_035594765.1). Classification (NCBI taxonomy): domain Eukaryota; kingdom Metazoa; phylum Chordata; class Lepidosauria; order Squamata; family Anolidae; genus Anolis; species Anolis carolinensis. The sequence goes on from NW_026943820.1 coordinate 20,718,288, forward strand.
TTGCTAAAACAATGGCCATTTGCACCCAGTTTCCAAGCAAAATCATGCTCTTCATTGGCTTCGAGACATTTATCATTCTCATCCTCTCCAAAAAGAGGAAAAATAAAGACTACTTGGAGTGGAGAGACAGGCGTGACTGCCGTTATAAGCAAATAGCAAGTGATCTGTTATAAAATATGTCCTCTGATCTTTGTCCCCGCAATGAAGAAAGCTAGCTTTTGAGTAGGAAGGTTACCTGGCATTTCTTGATAGGATATTAACTCCTCCATGGGAATGCCCCCATTGGGTTTAAAACCTAATATACTTTTGCAGGAAGATGATCGAGAAACAAACACCGGAGCAAAAGTCCCCCAAATTGAGACTTAAGATTGGTTTGTTGGACATCTCTTGAACCTGACCTTTTTCCTAAATATTACTGTCCTGTTTCTGGCTTGTTGGTCTTTGAAGGTTTGGTGAATGCAATAGTTTTCATTATGCTTTGGGCTTTGGTCTAAACTTGAGTGACTGAGCTATCCAAAGTGCCGAGTTCCCCTTTTCACATGTAACATTCCCACTGAAATTGAAAGAAAAGAAAGCACAGACCACATGGTAGATTGTGCAAGGCTATTTTCTCACGACTAGTCAACCTTGAAGGCCACCAGAAAATTACATAAATAAATAGAAGAGTCTTCACCTGCAAAGACCCTCTCCAGTTGCCCTTATGGAAACATCATCACTTCACCTCTCCAGCAGCAAAATTATGGAATCAGAAATAACTTTAGAGGATGTGGATTATTAAGGTTCATAGGTACTTCAGTATCTCTCATCTACCACTAATGTGCAGAAGGTGAAATTCCTTCTATTCATGGAAAAGTATCTATTCTTAAAAAAAGAGAACTGGGGTGAGGGCATTGCTTTTTCTTCACCTCGACCTTGGCCGAATATGTCTGATAAAATTTTAGGTATTTTGAAGGGTTTAGTGTCAAAGAGATCTAAAAATGATCGTTTCATCAACCACCCCATGACTGAGGAATGACCTGTCAGAAGAACTCCAACAGCTTTTTTTTTTTCATTTTAAGAGAAACTTGAGAAACTGCAAGTCACTTCTGAATTGTTCTTCTGCAAGGACATTGCCCAGGGGACGCCTGAATGTTTTACCATCCTGTGGGAGGCTTTTCTCATGTCCTAACAGCTGAATGAGCTGTCAGAATTCAAGACAGAATTAAATATCTATCTCTTCTGGTAGATCTACCCAGTCAGTTGTGAATTATGAATTTTAAATTTGTATGCTATTAGTACTGTCTTTTAAGCTTCATACTATCTCTTTTAATATTTGTGTTTTGTGGAATTTTGTTTTATCTGGGTGTTTAAATTGTGTTGTACCTAACCTTTATGTGCATGCATTCCTAAATTTGAAAATATCTTAAATCCATATAATAATAATAATAATAATAATAATAATAATAAGAAGAAGAAGAAGAAGAAGAAGAAGAAGAAGAATCTTTGCCTTAATTTCCTTTGTTCTGATGGCTTGCTCCTGGACTGCAACGATCAGGCCTTCTGTCTCCTTCTTCAGGGTCCCATTTGTGAGCCATAGCCAGGTCTTCTCCTTGTCAGCTTTTCCTTCAATTTTTTCAAGGAACTTTCCATGCAATGTTTAGTAGTGCAAGCTGTCAGCTCTAGTTTGTAGTGCAGTTTTCTTGTACTGGTTTTTTTGTCTGATGACCCCAAATGCAGACTGTGCAAGGAAACCGATGAAACCATTGATCATATCCTCAGCTGCTGTAAGAAAATCGCATAGACAGACTACAAACAGAGGCACAACCATGTGGCCCAAATGATTCATTGGAACTTATGCCTCAAGTACCACCTCCCAGCAGTAAAGAACTGGTGGGATCACAAACCTGCAAAAGTATTGGAGAATGAGCATGCAAAGATACTGTGGGACTTCCGAATCCAGACTGACAAAATTCTGGAACACAACACACCAGACATCACAGTTGTGGAAAAGAAAAAGGTTTGGATCATTGATGTTGCCATCCCAGGTGACAGCCGCATTGACGAAAAGCAACAGGAAAAACTCAGCCGCTATCAGGACCTCAAGATTGAACTTCAAAGACTCTGGCAGAAACCAGTGCAGGTGGTCCCGGTGGTGATGGACGCATTGGGTGCCATGCCAAAAGATCTAAGCCAGCATTTGGAAACAATAGACATTGACAAAATTATGATCTGTCAACTGCAAAAGGCCACCCTATTGGGATCTGCACGCATCATCCGAAAATACATCACACAGTCCTAGACACTTGGAAGTGTTCGACTTGTGATTTTGTGATACGAAATCCAGCATATCTATCTTGTTTGCTGTGTCATAATAAAATAATAATAATAATAATAATAATAATAATAATAATAATAATAATAATAATAAATCCGAAAATACATCACACAGTCCTAGACACTTGGGAAGTGTTCGACTTGTGATTTTGTGAAACAAAATCCAGCATAACTATCTTGTTTGCTGTGTCATACAACGTCGTTGTGTCAATAATAATAATAATAATAATAATAATAATAATAATGTATGTGTAGACCGCCCTATCTCCCTGTAGGGACTCGCTTTTGGTTCCAAGTATTCCAGATAAGGAAGACTCTACCTGAATATGACTGTGATTATTGTTTTATTGTTGTTGTTTGTGGGGGTGGTAGCAAAATCTCTCCCTCCCTTTCTCTCTGGAAATAAATAACATCTATATGATATTTTAAAAATAATGTGCTCTAGCAACACACCCAAGATATGAAAGATATGTGCTATTTAAAGCTGTTCCGAAATGTACTTCTAGGAAAACACATAGGCAGACACCAACTGATTAGAAATCTCAAGGGACCTGATAGCAGAGATAACTGTTAATAGGATATTGAACATTTTCTCTCAACAATGCTAGTGAAATCCAGCCCAGACATGCACCAACCAGAATCTCTTGGGTGTAGTACCTCAGGCATGCATGCAAAATACATTTATAGCCTCAGTCTGTTTTTTTTTTTAAGTCTGGGAAGTCTGTAAGGAAATTTAAATAATTATTGTATATATCTATACAGGCATTCAGCCAAGTCATTGAAATACTAAAGGGAAAGAGGGATAATGTGGATGCACATGTAAACTCGTCCTCCAAATCTTTTCCCCACCAGCTTTATCCTTGACCTTCCTATAATGTTGGGGGAAGGTTGAAAGGAATAATTATCTGGCTTCACATATTAGTGTGGTAATAGTCAAGGACACACAAACAGAAGAAAACATTTCCAATCTGCTCCACTTTCAAAGCAAAAGTTGAAAAAGGTATGCACCCATGCCCTTTGCTTACATTTAGTTGTCTTAGGAGTAAGCCAAATACAGACTTAGGGCTAGTGCACACTGAACATTTGTGCTATGATATGTGATACAAGGAAGTGTTGTTGTTGTTGGTTTTGATTGTTTGTTTTTGTTTATAGGGTTGTTGTATGTCTTTCGGGCTGTGTGGCCATGTTCCAGAAGTATTCTCTCCTGACGTTTCGCCCACATCTATGGCAGGCATCCTCAGAGGTTGTGAGGTATGGATAAACTAAGTAGGGAAAGGAAAGAATATATATCTGTGTAGAGTCCAGGGTGTGGCAAGAGTCCTTTGTCACTGGGAAGCCAGCATTAATGTTTCAGTTAATCACCCTAATTTAATAATAATAATAATAATAATAATAATAATAATAATAATAATAACAACAACTACTTTATTTTTATACCCCGCCCCATCTCCCCGAAGGGACTCGGGGCGGCTTACATGGGGCCTAACCCGATAAAAAACAATAAAAAATCAATAATACAACAATAAAACAATTATACCAATAAAACATCAATTATCAGTAAAACAATCAATAAAATCAACATAAAACATACAATATTAAAACAGGAGACTAGTTCATAAAACCCAGTACAGAATGTGCCGGAATGGGAAAGGTATTTCACGGTTGAAATGGACAATAAAGTGCAAAATAACATTGGCCACACCTCAATTTAACTTTCAATTAGCATTGGAAAGGTTTTTGTCTCTTGCCTGGGGGCATCCTTTGTTCAGTCATTAGCTGTCCTCTGCCCTCAGAGTGTTGGTTCCCATCTACTGTTTTGATTTTAGAGTTTTTTAATACTGGTAGCCAGATTTTGTTCATTTTCATGGTTTCTTCCTTTCTGTTGAAGTTGTCCACATGCTTGTGAATTTCAATGGCTTCTCTGTGTAGTCTGACATGATAGTTGTTGGAATGGTCCAGCATTTTGTTTTGTTTATGCTTGTTCACATTATATCTAAGTAGGGAAGAAAATCATATGTGGAGTATTTTGTTTGACCTTTGCCATCTAAAAGAGTCTAGAAATGTTATTATCAATAAAATATATATGCAGTAATAATGCCATAACATCAGCAGATCCCAGAGCCATGAGTACAGAACAGTGTCATAATAAAATTGGAATATTTCTCATAGCGCTGCAACAACATTTCTGATTCATTTTCTCACCCCTGTCTATGTGTGAGAGTTTAATTAACTTTCAGAGCCTCATTATATTTTCATCTCTAGAAGGAAATGCAAGGAACACGGAAGGAAAAGGGGAATGTACTTGTCATCCTTGCATCTTTCCAATCAAACCAAAGTCGTGCTAAAATTGATGAAACCGCAGTCTGTTTAATTCGCTATTTTAGCAGTTTGCTGACTATGAACTGATAAAAGGATTTACAGGTCAGCTATGTTGTATCTTTTCTGCTGATACAGAGGACCAGGAATCTGAGGGATGGTTACTAAATTTGCCCCTCTTCATTTCCTTAAAATGTCCCAGTTAAAGGCTGATACAAGTATTCCGCTTAAAAAACATCAGAACAAACTGTCACTGATCAAAAAAAATGTTCTGTATTGATTTTGTAGTACATGACATTTGCTACAAGTATCTTCATGCTGCTCCCTAAGCAGGTGAAGAAATTTGCAGAATATACATCTACACTGATGAATTATCTCAAAGGGGGATATCAGCTTCGTGGTACTGAATGACACACAGAACTGATTAAAAAAAATCAAGGTTGCTCTGAATTTTTCCTGAAAATCTGGATTTGCATGTGCAAACAATTGGGTCAATTCCAAGACATAACTTGTTGCAACTGTTTTCATGGCCATCCTGTATTCCTTTAGCTTGTGTGGCCCAGGGACATGACATGGTATTTATTTATTTATTTATTTATTTACATCACTTTTACCCCGCCCTTCTCACTCGTAGGGACTCAGGGCAGCTTACAACAGTCGGCAATTTACATTGCCCAGAACACATTCAGTAAAACAATAACAAAATCAATAAACATTACAACAATACCACATCAATTAAAAACTCTATTAAACTCTATTAAAACATGAATTATAAAATTTTAAAATGCGTATGTAGTTAGATATCTTAATAACAAACAAACAAACAAACAAAAGAGTGTTTGGTGCCATCTTCACAATTAAGACTGGAACAACAGAAGAGGCACCTACACTGTAGAATCAATGCAGTTTAACATCATTTCAGCTAACATGGCTCAATGCTATGGAATTGCTGAGTGTTTAGTTTGGTAAAGACTAAATAACTGTTACGCCCCTGGGCAGCGAGAGCACTGAAAACCAACACAGAGACCAATACAATCTAATATCTTTATTGAATCAAATAAAGTTCCAAAAGAAAATAGGCAGAAAAGTTGAACAAGCAGTTGACCTTTCAGGAAAGTGAAAGTCTTATGTCCAATATTAAGGTCTAAAATCCAGAAACCGAAACACACTCAAACTCGGCTTGAGTATTGAGTGGGGGAAAGGAGCAAGGTAGCACAGATGAGTTCTCTGGAGTAAATGTCCAAAAGCAAGATGTCAAGGCAAGGCACGAGTTGGATGTGCTGGAGCTGAAACACAGTCCAAACTTGGGCAAGAAGGTAGACCGGCTTCCGGTCTACTCAGGAGTAAGCGCACCGTCAGGCCGCTTGGAAATTCAGGAGCTAGAGACGATGATGCTTCTCAGTGAGAAGTAACGTTGACACCGCAAAGGAAAGTTTCCAGTGCAATACTTTTATTCCCTCAAGCCAAGTGCCTGACTCCCTAATTCTTCCCAAGAGAACTGAGCTTAGCCATAGTCACCACACTCAGCTAATCTGGCGCTTCTCCTCAAGCTTTGTCTCTGCGATCTCTCTGTTTTCAAAAAAGCCCTGCGATCAAACACTAACCCGTCAGGAGAATTTGGGAGAGCCGGCACTGTTTCAAGGGCATCCTTAATTGGCGCTGGCTCAGAAATGTCAATAGAAGGCATCTGGAAAGGAGTTGAATCTTGCTGATGTGGGAGAAAACCAAAGTCTTCTTCGTCCTGGTCAGCAATGGCCACAGGGTCAGGGGCCAAAGGTGCCTGAAGTATCACAAGAACTAGTAAAACTACAGCTACTCTAATTTCATAGCATTGAGCCATGGCAGTCGAAGTCATGTCAAACTACAATCATTCTAAAGTTTAGAAGTTCCCCAAAACATCATCTCCTTAAGCAAACCAAGGACTACGACAAGAAATACGAGAGTCAACAGCAACATCTACTCTATATATCCCCATTTTTAAAATTTGGTATAAATATATTTGCCAAGTTTATGAACGCACTTCATCAGGTGCATGGTAAGCTTTTCTCTATTTACAGATTAGTATATGTAAACCTTTTGTAAAATTGTGTTGTCAAAGGCTTTCATGGCCAGAATCACAGGGTTGTTGTGAGTTTATCAGGCTGTATGGCCATATTTATTCACTGTCCCTCTCCTGTTTTCATTATAGCAGCAGGAGTGATGCTTGTCACCAGAGGTGGAGTTGGCCAATTTTCTAGAATGATTCATTGGGGGAAAAGAGGGAATCCACCTCTCGTTCCCCCTTCACTTCTCTAATCACCAGCTAATGTCACTCCAGTTGATGAGTGATGGACACTAGCCATGTAGTAGATACGAATCATTGCTACAATGAGAACAGAAGCAGAATGGCAAGGGTGGCCTTATGGTGTTCAAGGTTCAAGGCCACTAGACCTTTAGACTTCTTCCCACCTCCACAAGATCCTGGGAGCTGGTGGTCCAAACCATCCCAGAGCTGATTCAGAATTTGACACGCCAGGCTAATCCCAGATTAAAGTGTCATTCTAAGGTGACGCCAAACCATTTTCAACTCATTCCAAAGCAGTAGGAAACTGTGTTGTCGAAGGCTTTCATGGCCGGGATCACAGGGTTGTTGTATGTCTTTCGGGCTGTGTGGCGATGTTCCAGAAGTATTCTCTCCTGACGTTTCGCCCACATCTATGGCAGGCATCCTCAGAGGTTGTGAGTCATGGATAAACTAGGCAAGGAAAGAAAAAAATATATATCTGTGGAGAGTCCAGGGTGTGACACGAGTCCTTTGTCAGTTGGAAGCCAGCATTATGTTTCAGTTAATCACCCTAATTAGCATTGGAAAGGTTTGTCTCTTGCCTGGGGGGCATCCTTTGTTCAGTCATTAGCCGTCCTTGGGGCTCCTCTGCCCTCAGAGTGTTGCTTCCCTTTGATTTTGATTTTAATACTGGTAGCCAGATTTTGTTCATTTTCATGGTTTCCTCCTTTCTGTTGAAGTTGTCCACATGTTTGTGGATTTCAATGGCTTCTCTGTGTAGTCTGACATGATAGTTGTTGGAATGGTCCAGCATTTCTGTGTTCTCAGATAATATACTGTGTCCAGATTGGTTCATCAAGTGCTCTGCTATGGCTGATTTGTCTGGATGAATTAGTCTGCAGTGCCTTTCATGTTCTTTGACTCATGTTTGGGCACTGTGTTTGGTGGAAACTCATTTTAGGCAGCTGAAAGTATTTTGAAATAGTGTTCAAAGTGTATTCAGATGATGTTAAACTAATGTTTGGATGCCTCCGGTAAAAGCACGATAACTATCACATTTTGAGCCCTGTCTGGATGGGTCACTAGTTTTAGCACACAGAACACAATGCCACCCTGGCTTTCAGACTGTCAAGGGAACATCTGAAGATCCAAAACTGCAGGCTGATGCATAACTCAGTTTTCCAACTTCAACTCTTGACTTGAGTATTTGTCCTGATTTTGTGACATTGCAGATCATTCCATCCTCCATCCCTCACAAGGTTACCTGTTTGGAAACACTGGGACATTATTGGAAATAGAAAGGGAATGTTTACAAAACTATATCACAGAATCTTTTGATCATAGAAAGTATGAAAACATTATATCTGTGATGCTACAGTGATGAACATGTTCCTAATACTGCTGGAATCACAGAAAACAAATTACTGTGCAATCTTTCAAGGATGTTTAGCTTTTTATGCGCATGGAATAATTGAACACAAATACTCATGCTGAGAACACTGTAAAGTCACAATAAAAGAAAATTGCATTTGTTAACCAACAAAGAAACATATTGACAAGGCATACTGTTCCTAAGGCTCAATGCAATTTGATATCATGTTACAAATATTCTGTCTTCATTTTGAGTATATAGGGAAAAGGTTCATCCAATTGATAGAAATGTACACTTTATTTTTTTTAAAATGAAGACTTCAGAGGAATTCAACCTGACTAAATTACATTGTGTTGGAGATCAATAATACACGAGAAATCAACAGGAGGAAATAGAGACATGCTGACGGTTGGGATGAGCAAATAGAAGTTGAATTGTATAGGAAAATGAATGTGGGAAAAAAGTTCTGTGTTCTGCTTTGCTTCTCCTTCAGTTCTTTATTCAAACTGACTTTTACTGGGGTTCATGCTTTTGATTGCAGAACAGAACACACAAAGAACCAAAAGTTGTGTGTTTAGGGAATGTGAGAAAATGAGTAATAAGCAAAGAATCAATAAAGAAAATATAAGTAGTTAAACTGATTTCTATCATGTGCCTACACATAGGTTCACAGAAGTAGTCAAATTGTTTTCTCACAGAAATCCTGCAAGTTGCTTCTGGTGCGAGAGAGTTGGCTGTCTGCAAGGACATTACTCAAGGGACACCCAGATGTTTGATGTTTTTATCATTATTGTGGGAGGCTTTTCTCATGTCCCCGCATGGGGAGCTGGAGCTGACAGAGGGAGTTCATCTGTGCTCTCCCTGGATTCGAACTGGCAACCTTCAGGTCAGCAACCCAACCTTCAAGTAAGCAGTCTTGCCAGCACAAGGGTTTAGCAAGTTTTCTAATGAGGCTAATAGGAGGAGTAGTTCAGTTTTTTTGAATTGAAATCTAGATCTTGAATCTGGATTATGTTGACCTGGGTAGGGTCAATACTGATCTAGAATGGAACAGTACGTGATCTGAAATGCCAGACTGCGCCCTGATGAGATTGGAGAGCATGTCAGAAAAATGCAATATAAGTTCAAAAAATGTTGCCCATACAGCCTGAATAATTCACATGATATTTATTGGGAAGGTACATATATTCACCAGTATGCAATTAACTAGACCACAAGCTGAAACTCTTATCTCCAAATATTACCAAAAAGTAAAGCCAATTCTTTAAAAAAGGAAAACGAATTTAATGATGAATTGTTTCAGTGATCTGTTCTGGGTTATATTCTACCTGTAGACTGAGCAAAAATGTGGTTTAGGACTATAGTCTAAACATAGTCAATATAAACAACATATTGAGCTTTTAGATATCTAATGTCTGATTTTACTTCTATCAGGACCTGTTCCTAACATCAAAATCTGGAATCGTTCATTTTGAAACACCAACAAAACAGAGAAATTATATGTTTTGACCTGGAGCCATGAAAAGAAAATCAGTCACCTTCTCAACCTACAGTATATGAAGTCTTCATACAGTTATTTGATGCCCCAGCAAAGTAAGAATATTATCCTTTCTTTATCAGAAAGTCTTGTATGGGTGATGCATCACATTTTCACAGTCAGGAGGGAATACTTCTGGAACATGGCCACACAGCTCGAAAGACATGCAACAACCCTGTGATCCCGGCCATGAAAGCCTTCGACAACACATTTTCACAGTCTATGCTGGGTGCCAGTAGAACAACAAGCACTGCTCTTAAATTCATTCAGTCACTCATAAGAAAAGATTATGCACTGAAAATTTTGTATCCATGCACACAGAATCTACGCTGACACCCAGAATCTGAAAGTCCAGGAAGAAAATTGGCTCCCCTAAAATCTACCAACTGTTAGGCTTGAGCACGGTTCCTTTTTTAGCCATTTCCTTCGGCCAATTTGGCTTCTTCGGTTTGTTCTGGTGCCCATAACAGCAAGGGCCCAGCCCTCACGGATTCTCATTCGAAACAGGACTACATGGCAGCTGATCACAGCTCCCCCTCCCCTATTCGGCATCACATTTCAATCTTTTAGATTTTCCTTCATTTTCCTTAATTTTCTTGATTCTTTTTATTTAGTGGGACTGCCTGGAAGATCTCAGAACAAAAGCACGCTCACAAAGGCAGATCCTTGGAAACAGCTTTATTTTTCCTTCTTGCCAAGGGGAATCGATAGCTAGTTCTGACTATTTCCCACCAAACTGGTAGTATATCATCTAGCTGACCCATAACTGCTCCTACTATCTACTTCTAACGGCTACATTCAATTCCCACAGAACATGCTACATTTCCCAGATTTCTCCCCAGTCCAGATGGCTCTTATCAGAAGCCAGAGCTCTACTCCCATCCCAACCAAACTGGCATGGAGTGGACAAAGCAGCTTGTTGGTTTAGCTGTTACGGACACATCCTGACATTGAGAGTTGGGGACATTCAGGACGGGTGGGCGGGGGGCTTGGGAAAATCACCCTTTTAGCTTTTTTTTCTACCTCCCTTCCTTTCCTTCAAATACTTCTAAAAGAGAATAATAATAATAATAATAATAATAATAATAATAATTGTGCGGTTTTCCGGCATTGTATATTTCTGCCGCTTCTGTGACTGTTCATTTGTATTTTGATTCTGTAGCCCACTTGTCGATGGATGTCCAGAATCAGCAGCATCCACCGCGGTCCTTTTTATCCTGGGCGATGACCGAGCCAGTATAGACTTCATTTTGGTTTCATTCTCCATAATACTAATGGGTTAGGTGCTCTTAGTTCTACTCCTCAGCTGAGACCTCTCTGGCTTGGTTGGACCTGCTGGTAGTTACACTACTGCCAGCACAGCCCTCAGTCATCATTGAAGCAGTCAAGCCCCCACCACCACCACGTCAAGGTGGTACCTGGCTATGGCTCACAAATGGGACCCTCAAGAAGGAGACAGAAGGCCTGATCCTTGCAGCCCAGGAGCAAGCCATCAGAACAAAGGCAATTCAGGCCAAGATCGAAAAATCAGCTGATGACCCAAAATGCAGACTGTGCAAGGAAACCGACGAAACCATTGATCATATCCTCAGCTGCTGTAAGAAAATTGCACAGACAAACTACAACCAGAGGCACAACTATGTGGCCCAAATGATTCATTGGAACTTATGCCTCAAGTACCACCTCCCAGCAGTAAAGAACTGGTGGGATCACAAATCTGCAAAAGTATTGGAAAATGAGCACGCAAAGATACTGTGGGACTTCCGAATCCAGACTGACAAAGTTCTGGAACACAACACACCAGACATCATGGTTGTGGAAAAGAAAAGGGTTTGAATCATTGATGTTGCCATCCCAGGTGACAGTCGCATTGACGAAAAACAACAGGAAAAACTCAGCCGCTATCAGGACCTCAAGACTGAACTTCATAGACTCTGGCAGAAACCAGTGCAGGTGGTCCTGGTGGTGATGGGCACACTGGGTGCCGTGCCAAAAGATCTCAGCCGGCATTTGGAAACAATAGACATTGACAAAATCATGATCTGCCAACTGCAAAAGGCCACCCTACTGGGATCTGCATGCATCATCCGAAAATACATCACACAGTCCTAGACACTTGGGAAGTGTTTGACTTGTGATTTCGTGATACGAAATCCAGCATATCTATCTTGTTTGCTGTGTCGTATAATAAATAATAATAATAAATCCCAGCAAACAAAAAGAAAACCCTCATTCTCTTAAAACTACCATGACCTAGTTACCTCTCCTCTAGAGTAGAAAGTAGAAACAGCTTTAAGGAAGCATTCAACCCAAAGCAGAAATGAGACTGAATTGTGCCCACTCAAGGCAGGACCTGCAGTAGAGAAAAAAGAGGATTTTTTAAGGAAGCCCTGAGAAGGTAGCCCTAGCATTGTTGCTCTTCCTTCCATGGGTCTCCTTAAAATGCTTTGGAAAACTGTGATGTGCTGCAGGGAAAGAAGGTGCAAGCCTGCCTGCAGCACCTCTCCTCTAGAGTAGAAACAGCTTTAACAAAGTATTAAACCGTCTCCTCTACAGACAGAAGGGAAAGGATCACAAAAAGAATGGTATCTTGATGCTTTTAATCCAGGTCTTAATGAAGGATATGGAAGGGAAGCCTTTGGGAAATGCCCCTCCGCCATAATGGGCCGGATAGGGTGCTTTCTTAACCCCATTGCTGACACCCAGACTCCCTTGAAGGAAAAAAAGGAAAGGCTTCCAGAAAGGGTGCTTTCTTAATCCAGTTGCTGACACCCAGGCTCCCTGGAAGGAAAAATGAAAGGCTTCTAGGAACAGAAAGGGGAAACTCGTAAGTTCTCAATTGGAAACAATTGGCCGGATTTAGTCACATTTGTCGGCTACGGATAAAAAATGGCTATTTGGCTATCCACCCATTTTCGGGAGGCATGCAAAAATGGATAAGGAAGTCTACCGGTATCCAGCCAGCAGAAACGGATCGAAGTTCAGATGAAATGCACAAGCCTACCAACTGCTTTGTCTGTTGCATTATGCTTCACTCTGCTTCCTAAGTTGCTCTATTTGTAATAACCATTTCTCCCTGCATTTGGAGAGGTATATACACCATTCAGAAATGTAGCTCAAGGACCATTTTGCACCTGCAGAAATTTGAGTTCTTTGTGTTTGCCAGCTGTCTGGTTCTCCCTCTAGCAGTAGAATCTTTGTTACTGTTTAAGTACCCACCTCAATAAATCGCTAGGGATTTTTTTATAAGAATGGTTGAAAGGGGAGAAAGAGAGTTCAGTTGTTTGCAATTCAAAAGGCACAGACATAGCAAGAGAGAATTGCTGTTGAAAGAAGTCAAGTTAAGAAAAAAGGTGAGCAATTCTTTTTAAATCTGCCTGAGATATTTCTCAGAAACAGGTATGCATACGTTACAGCTCCTCATGGACCACTGTAGTTGTCTCTTCACTGACCTTTAAAAATACAGCTCTGTGAAATGAAGGGTAATAAGAAAACAAGTTTGGCCTTTTCAGGATAAGGGGAGTGTCAAATCCAGAGAAAAAATGCACAATGCATTTAAAATGTAGGTGCCTATAAAGGGAATATTAATGGGAAGAAATCACAAACTTCTGATCATCAGGCTAAAGAACTGAAAAAATAAAAATTATATGACTGCTTTTGAGATGATAATTCTATTTGGGTGTTGGTGTTTCAAACACCTGGAGAGTCACAGGTGTGCTCTCCAGGTGGCCGCACCTCAACTGCAATATAATGCATTCTAAGAACTGTGTTGGCCTAACATATCTATACAATACACACAGGCTAAAGTGATGGAAACCAATGTCAGTCACCTAACTCAATTTGACTCCAGGTTAAAAAAAAAAACACCAGGAAAGGTCTGAATCCTGCAGCAGGATCTGGACTTTTCCTAATGTTGAGGCAGAGAGGACTGCCATTCTGGTCTTAATGTGGGATCCAGAAACATGTCCCTACAGCCATCCTGCACTCCCTAGATGCAGGCAGCTTGGGGAAGTGGGTGGTGGGATGGTGGTTCCCTTCTGCCTCTAAGCACCCCCATACCCTCCAAAATGACAGATAATCTTCTTTACCTTCTTTGTACTTCATGATTCATCATCATGTGGAAACAAAGGATGAAAATGAAGACTGATGAAAAATCAAGAATCAAGCCAGGGCTGCTGGGGGAATTTCCTGTCATTTTGGGGGTGGGGATGGGGTGCTGGGGAGGGGGGGTTTGCCATGCCCAGCCATGCTGAACTGGTTTCAACACTGCTGGATTGTTGGGTTGCTGTCCTTGTTGTGACTCAGCAACAGCATAGCCTGAAGAGCCAGCGTGAGGATGAAGAAGGGGATTCTGGGTTTCAGATACAAGAGCCAGATGATGGGATGCAGGATGAATTTTAGGATGATGGCATAGGCATGGGGATTATACAGGCTTTTTTTTCATGTCAGGAGCAACCGGAGTTGCTTCTGGAGTAAGAGAATTGGCCGTCTGCAAGGACGTTGCCCAAGGGACACCCGGATGTTTTTTTGATGTTTTTACCATCCTTGTGGGAGGCTTCTCTCATGTCCCCGCATGGAGCTGGAGCTGATAGAGGGAGCTCATCCACACTCTCACCAGGTGGGATTCGAACCTGGCAGCTTTCAGGTCAGCAACCCAACCTTCAAGTCACTTAGTCCACTATGCCATCTGGGGGCTCCATTATACAGGCTGATTCAGAGGCTTGAGAAATGCAGCTTGGGGATGAACTCTTGAACCAGCCGGTCATAGATAACAGCCAGGATGACATTCCCATGGGAATTAATGAGCTGGAGATGTCTCAGGCTCCAGTTCAGGTGCGAGAGAATGAGGTGGCTGGCCTTGAAGGCCTTGAAGGCGCGCCATCACTATCTAGAGCAGATCGCTTGCAATGGAAAGAAATGTCTCAGCCTCGTCGTAGTTTAAGATTGGCTGGAAAGCGAGAGGCCTCTGAAGGAAAAAGAAATGCATTTTTGGGTTGCTTTTAAAACTGTGTGTTTTGAGACAGATCTTTGTCAAAGCAAATTCTCGCTTCATCTGAGTGGATGTTCATGCTTCCTTGCCTTAGAGTTTCTCCTGTTCCTGGATCTTTGTAACCTTTGGACCTTTGTTCTTGTGGATAACTGACTATTGCTATGGATTATTGGATTTACTGACTCTTGATCTTGCCTATGGACTATTGGATTTACTGACTCTTGTTTTGCTTATGAACTATTGGGTTTTACTGACTCTTTTACAACAACTTTGAGAACTTTATATTTGCCTGCTTTGATTTATATATTTGCTTTTGCTCAATAAAATTACAAAAAGACTACCTTCTGTGTGTGACTTGGTGTCAATAGCAAGGTGAACTATTCTGAGGTGCGACAGCCCTACCATGGAAGCAGCTCAGAGTGGCCTTCATGTGGCTCAGAAATGATATTTTTATGTTATTTCCATAGGCTCCCCACCTATGGAA
Source organism: Anolis carolinensis (assembly GCF_035594765.1). Taxonomy (NCBI): domain Eukaryota; kingdom Metazoa; phylum Chordata; class Lepidosauria; order Squamata; family Anolidae; genus Anolis; species Anolis carolinensis. The sequence continues at coordinate 20,733,563 of NW_026943820.1, forward strand.
CGCCCTCCCAAATGATGTCAGGCAGGCTCCCTCCCTCCTATCTTTCTGTAGAAAAGTTAAGACCTGGTTGTGGGACCAGGCCTTTGAACAATAATAGCAGCATCAATTTCTACTACACTCTTTAGAACTCAATGACAGACCCAGTTTTTTAGACTTGAAATGTGCCAATTGTATATTTATATACAATTAAATATACGTTAAAGCGCTGAGCTGCTGAACTTGCGGACCAAAACGTGCCAGGTTCAAATCCCGGGAGCAGAATGAGCACCCGCTATTAGCCCCAGCTCCTGCCAACCTAGCAGTTTGAAAACATGCAAATGTGAGTAGATCAATAGGTACTGCTTCGGCGGGAAGGTAACGGTGCTCCATGCAGTCATGCCGGCCGCATGACCTTGGAGGTGTCTACGGACAACGCCGGCTCTTCGGCTTAGAAATGGAGATGAGCACCAACCTCCAGAGTCAGTCACGACTGGACTTAACGTCAGGGGAAAACCTTTACCATATATGAATGAATGTTTATTGTATTTAATTTTAATTGATTGAATGTTCCTTATTATTTTTATATATGTGTTTTTATTGTAAGCCGCCCTGAGTCCCCTGTTGAGTGAGAAGGGTGGGATACAAGTACTGTACTAAATAAATAAATAAATAAATTTCCAAGCCACATTTTGTGCCTGTGTGGAAGGGCCCATTGTGGTTCAAAATTGCTGTGGTTTATTATTACTCAAAGGTTGAAGGTTGGGTTGCTGACCTAAAGGTTGCCCGTTCAAATCCAACACAGGGATAGCATGGATGAGCTCCCTCTATCAGCTCCATCTCCATGTAGGGACATGTGAGCAGCCTCCCACAAGGACGGTAAAACATCAAAACATCCGGGCATCCGCTGGACAATGTCTTTGCAGACAGCCAATTCTCTCACACCAGAAGAGACTTGCCGTTTCTCAAGCCATTCCTGACACAAAAAAATACTCAAATATATTTCCATCAAACATAGACCTGGAATATGAGGTGACACAGGATGTGGCATGAAATTGGATGTATCATGACATGTCTTAATAGCTCAATAGCCATAGGGATCTATGGTAGCTGCCAGCATCATCTTGCCATCTTTATCAATCAGTATGTAAAACTATAAGCCGTAGTAGATCTTCAAGAGGTGTTCTCTCTCATTCTTTCTCTGGTCCATGTGGGGAAATTAAAGCAAATCCCAGCATGATGCTTCAACTTTTGCCCCCCTTTCCCTATACTGCCATCCCCATATTGATCCACAAAATTGCTTGAGGCTTATACTGGCAGTTGTTGATGGACAGATGGAAAATAGTCATGGATTAATTGATTCATGAGTCTTTTACACACCTCTCATTTTACACCAAATTTCCAGTTTCATCTGAGATGATAGAAATTAAATAGAATTTATTGTCCATTCCAATTGATTCATATATAAAAGAGAGAAGATTTTTTTTTAAGGGAAGAATTTTCTGGATGGTGTCTGATCTATAAATGATACAGATCTTATTGCTCTGCAACAGAGGCAGCTTTGTTGTTCTTTTTAAATAGCAAATTTGTGCTTGTTAATATTTGAAGAATTCAAAGAAAAAATATCTAGCATGAGGTTCAAAGAATAAAGCTATTGGTGATTGAAATAGAAGTTTTGTGAGCAAGGGGGCTAATGGTTTACACATTTGAGGCTTGGGTCTGTCCTGCCTATGAAAATTAATTTTAAAAGGAGAAACTGCCTACATTTCAACATAGTCTATCTGCAAAAGTTTAATCCTGTTCCTACTCATGCAGTTTGGCCCTGGATTTGCAATTTCATCCTTCAGTGCTTTTGATTATTCTCTCACATTTATTGATTGGTGGCAACATTTAGCAATATGAGAGAATCTTCCAAAATGCTGGTTGTCGGGATCATTTGCAAACATTTGAATTCAAATAGCCTGTTGAACAGAACAAGCTTTTATTAAAATGTAATTAACCTTGAAAATGCTGAAATGTATTAACAAGACTATTTCATTTTTTTTCCTGTACAAGTTCTTTTAGAAGTGTTTCTGTGACATTCGAACTAGTTGTCAGTGCCATGACCGTGAGTACGTATGCTGTAATATTGACTGAAAATATGTATTTTCTTCAGGTTCTTGTCATTACTGGAAGGGAGCAGCTGGAGATACACCACAGAAGTGCTCAGACTTCACGGCACAAAGTAAATCCTGGGACCATGGCACGATCAGGAGTTATTGACAGTTTTACTCATCAATATCTGGGGAGGGTTGCATTGTGAGAAAGTGATGGTCAGGCAATAGATACCACATGCGATAGGGACTATCACCCTTTATGCTAGTTTGCCACCTCAATTCCTTTTAATAGGAGGAAACATACCACTTAAAAACAGGAACAAATATTTTATATTACTGCTTCATTTCTCCTATCTTGCCATGACATTTGTTCCACCCGAAGCTCTTTGCAACCCTCATCAAGTTTTTTTCCTTCTCCTCCCATGGAATAAAATACTATGATAAGGATTTCAGGGAATATTAAGTAAAATAACAATTTATATAGAGTATGTTTATCTGTTTTTATATTTTACCTTACCCAATTATTTGAAAGATAAAGGGGATTGTCTGTCAGATAGCCAAACACAAGGTGACAGACAGCAGAACTTGGAATGCTACTATTTTAAATGTAGAAACTAATTAATTTACCCATTACTGTGATCACACCATTACCTGTTAATGTTGCTACAGTCCAGAGAACATATCTTCCAAAAGTAGCAATGGCAGTGGCAATCACAATTAATCCACTGTTGCCCTTTCTTTCATCTGCTTTTAAAATGTCCCAGTTTTTCTCTCTTCATCCATCTGTTTCCTATTCATCTTCAGCTTACTTCAACTCAGTTAAAAGGCAAAAGTAGTTTGTACATAATTAACTCAGAAGGAAGAAAAGGAGGAGGTATCCTTCCCTGTAGACCCAAATAAAAGCAAAATGTTTCAACCTCTCCTAGTTTGTTTGTCCTTCTCAGGTCCCTTCTACACTGCCCCTATATCCCAGGACAGAGCCGGCCCTAGGTATTTTTCAAGTGTAGGCGAATAGAATTTTGGCGCCCCTCCCCAAACCAATCACTGAAAAATAAAAGCGTTGGATAAGCAAAAATGTTTGATAATAAGGAGGGACTAAGGAAGGAAAAGCCTATTAAACATCAAATTACATTAAGATTTTACAAATTAAGCACTAAAACATCATGTTTTACAACCAATCAACAGAAAAAGCAGTTCAATACCTTGCAGAGGCAGGCCGCAGGAGACAGGAGTTGCCTCGATGGTGCCCCCAACAAGATGGCGCCACAGGCAACTGCCTAGTTGGCCTGGTGGTTGAACCGCCTCTGTCCCAGGATCTGATCCCAGATTATCTGCTTTAAACTGGATTATATGAGTATCCACTGCCAGATAATCTGAGATAAGCATATAGTCTGGGATCAGATTCTGGGATATAGGGGAAGTGTGGAAGGGGCCTTGGAGTCTCTATGGCCCCTTCTACACAGTAGGCATGTGCAATCCCTGAAAAAAAATGGTCAAATACTCGCTTCTATAGTAGGGGGTGCTGGCGCTTCGTTTCTGAAACTACTTCCAAATTTTGAACCAATTTTTTTTTTGGTACTTTACAAATATTCGGAATATTCGTAATTAATTCATTAATGGCAGATGTGCATGCGCAATTGTGAAAAACAGTGCTTGGGGGAATTTACAGGACTCTCCTGCCCTCATTTTTTGAGCTATCCTGATAAAATTTGGTACAGTGGTAGAACAGATTTAACACTGATAGCTCACCAAATTGCAGAACATTTTCCTTATCCTCTGATATTTGGCAAATTTTCATAGTTTATAAAAGAAACAATTTTTTGATAATTGCAGAAATTGGTTCCTGCTTTGAAAGTCTTATTTGCTGTTTCATTAGGTTGTCTTTACTTTGAGAGTCCTTGTTCTACTTGGGAAACTTTGTTTTTGTGGCCGAAACTCTGTGAAATTGGTGGACACTGGACACAGTGTAGCCGCAATGTGCAATGTGCTTCTGCAGGCATCTGGGAAGGAGGCCATTCCATGAACACTGGGCAGCCTTTGTGCACATGTAGAGTTCACAGTGCCATAGAGATCAGAAGGTGAACTGAGTTTTGAGCATCATCCTTCACTCTTGAACTATGGGGAAGGTTTTTGGAAACATGCACACATGGTGTAAGAGGACAGGGTTCTGCTGAGTCTCTGGCTTGCTTGGTAACAGAGATAGCAGCCACTAGTTCCATAATAACTAACTGATTCCTCAGTCTTTGGAGTTCAGTCTCTGAGGGTCAGCATTGCAGTCACATCAGTAGGAATTATTACAGTCTGAAAGAGGTGGAAAAATAACTGCAGGGATATAAGAAGAAGGATCTGTCATTGTCTACTGAAGTGTTTGTGCAGTGTTTGTCTTCTTGCCAGAAAACCTCGCTGCACTTTTAGCAAGTGCAAATTGGTGGCTTTCCTGGAAGTGGTTAATACACTGCAGCTATGTGTTGAGACTTCTCAGTGTTTCAAAGAACATGAGGATTTCCTCAATGGAACAGAGGAAAAACTGAATCATAGAATCATAGAGTGAGGAGAGATCTCATGGACCATCCAGTCCAACCCCCTGCCAAGAAGCTACAAAACCAAAGGAAAAACTTCCAATAAAATGAAGAAGGGTATAACATTGAGGGAGTATCCTGGAGAATAGTCATCATCAGGAGTGCACGATGGACAAAGGATTTAAAACTGCTCCAACAGTTTCTTCCGATCTTGCTGAGCCCAAGAAGCATATCAGCTATAGCCCAAGAAGTATATCATTGAGCTAAAACATTTCCAGAGATTGGCATCAAAGATGATAATAGGTCTGGAAAGAAAACTTTATTAGAAGTGGCTTGAGGAGATGGGAATAATAATAATAATAATAATAATAATAATAATAATAATAATAACAACTTTATTCTTATACCTCGCTCCATCTCCCCGAAGGGACTCGGGGCGGCTTACATGGGGCAATGCCCGGACGCAACAGTACAAAATCAAAGCAAAAACAATAAACAGATCAGCCAACCATAAAAACATCGACATGGGAAAACAGTCATGTTTAGCTTAAGGAAGAAAAGATTGAGAGGTGATATGATGGCTATCTTTAAATATCTGAAGGGATGCCATATAGAAGACAGAAGCAAATGTAGATGGAAACTCTTTTCTACTTGCTCCAAAAACTAGAACTCAAACCAGTGGATTCAAATTACTAGAAAACAGTTTCCACATAAACCTCAGGAGAAAATTCAGTAATATAAGAGTTGTTGTACAGTTGAATAGACTGGTTTGCAAGACAGTAGACTCAGGGTGTGTACAATATCAATATCAAGCTTTTCAAATATTTGCTAGCAGAAAGACTAGCAAACTAGCACCTTATATACAACAAAAGTTTCAATTTGGATTCATATAGCAAAAATGTACAATGGACCCAGTTCTGAGTCCATTTAATACAGTATTTCTTTGCTCAAACACTAAACGTAAATCACATCTAGTATTTTCTCTTGACACCTAAAAAAATTAGCAGTGTGGAATGCATGTTTCTGTTGGGAGTTATATGTGTTTACATGCATATACACCAATATGAATGTACATTCCATTTTAACACTGGCTCCCTTAAATGGCAGAAGGTCATAAATAAGTTTGTTAATATGTTAACAGAAATGAAATACCCATGTAAAAGATTTTTAAAAAATCTTTAAAATGGATAATAACTATACATGTATTCCATGGTAAATAAAGGAAGAAATCTAAAAGGAAATAAACTTTTTATTGAACCACATTGAAATAGTAATTGGAGAACAAGAAAAATGTATAAATAATGTATAATTGTAATAGAAGGAAAGACAGCTAGCTCCAGTTTCAGAAAAAAGAAAATAAAATCTTGTTGACTTGGTAGAATGTCTTCCTTTGAGGGGGCAGGGTAGTGTATACTTCAAGAGGCTATCCACTCTATGATTGATCTAACTATAGACCTTCAGATTTCAAGTAATTGTGTCACTCATCACGCATGGTGGGGACCTGCTGATAACCTTCGGGTAGGGTATGGCATATCACTTCTTGTCCGTTCTGCCACCAAACCTGCTCACCTGCTGTTGCCCCAAGGCTATCAGTGGTATCTGTTTCTTTTGGCTTTGCAGTAAGGTATGCTCTCTGTTCCAGCTCTTCACATGTTGGCTCTGAGTTGACAAACATAGCTGAAGGCTACAGCTTGCATTGAAAAAACCCAAACATTTATTTTATGTTCAGTTCAAGGTGTGAAGAGTCAACAGTGACTAGAGACAGGTTAAAAAAAATCTCAACTGATTTTTTTATTTATAATGGGTTTTAGTCATTTTCACCCTTGCACTCAACTATGAAACCAAGTACGCGGGATATTTCCGAGGTTGTGTATATGCGCTTACAAAAATTGTGCAGATAAAATGCACACAGATTTCTGCATCTTAAAATAAATATGTGGGGAAAAACTAGTTACAGACTGAGAAAAAGAGAATAAGTTCAAAGTTTTCAGACAATGCTAAGAATGGCAGATGTTTCAACTACATAGACAAAATGTACGAGGGCTATCCAGAAAGTAGGCTACATTTTGGATTTTAAAAAGGACAAAGTATAGGATAAATCATTTACCATATGCAGCTGAAATACACATCCCAAAACTACAATCTCATGTAATCCCCATTTAAATTTAGCCACGTTTCTTATAGATAAATGAGTTTGAAAAGTACTGCACCAGTAAATTCCCCGCCTGTGTCCTCGGCTCTTCCCCCTTCTCCCTTCCTGCAGCATAGCCAAAACACTGCGCTGCCAGCCATGCCCCCATTGTTGGAAATGGAGGAGAGAGGCGGCAAATTTACTGGTGCAGTACTTTTCAAACTCATTTATCTATAAGAAATGTGGCTAAATTTAAATGGGGATTACATGAGATTGTAGTTTTGGGATGTGTCTTTTAGCTGCATATGGTAAATGATTTATCCTATACTTTGTCCTTTTTAAAATCCAAAATGTAGCCTACTTTCTGGATAGCCCTTGTATTTTAACTGTTCATTGGGCTGTGGACGGGCTGGGGCCGGGCTGTGGCACAGACTGGTGAGCAGCCTACTGCAATAAATCACTCTGACCATGAGGTCATGAGTTCGAGGCCAGCCTGTGGCAGGGTGAGCACCCATCAATTAAAAACAAAAAATAGCCCCTGCTTGTTGCTGACCTAGCAACCCTGCCGTCACAGTGGATGATGAAGCAGCTGCTCCCCCCTGTGGCCAGAATCGAACATCCCCTCAGGAGAAGGTTAAATTGCCTCTGCGTCTGTTGGTCTCTGTTCTATGTGTTTATGGGCATTGAATGTTTGCCCTATATGTATATAATGTGATCCGCCCTGAGTCCCCTTCAGGGTGAGAAGGGCGGAATATAAATACTGTAAATAAATAAATAAATAAATTGGGCAAAACATTACTGTTTCATTCGACATACTACAAAAAGCTGATGCTAGCTATAAATAGGAATTTTGCTATATTACCTCTATTCAATTCACAACCTTTGTCAGGAATAAATGTATCTGTCTATCACAGGAACAGCACTTTCTGTATGAAAAATATTTCAATGCCGAAATATTAATTACTACATATCATGTTTCCCCGAAAACAAGACAGTGTCTTATATTAAGTTTTGCTCCCAATGATGCGCTAGGTCTTATTTACAGGGGATGTCTTATTTTTCCATGAAGAAGAATTCACATTTATTGTTGAACAAAAAAAATGAACATTTATTATTTACTGTACAGTAGTTGTCATCACAAACCAGCATAACCAAATTGTGAATCCTATCAAGAATTTCTTGTTACTACCAATATTTCCATGTACAATACTCTATGGTATGTACATTTACCAATCCTGCATGCTCTGGTGTTCTGTTCGTTGGGCATGCTTCCAAACAAAAACTTTGCTAGGTCTTACTTTCGGGGGAGGCCTTATATTTAGCAATTTAGTAAAACCTCTACTAGGTCTTATTTTCTGGGATGTCTTATTTTAGGGGAAATGAGGTAAATGTTGTTTTCTGCACAGAAAATATTGTATTCTGCATAGAAAATGCTGATGTTTGAGATCGAATTGTTGCCAATTGTATGCCGCCCTGAGTCCCTTTGGGTGAGAAGGGCGGGATAGAAATATTGGAAATAAAATAATTAAATAAATTATTCTGCATAAAATTTTCACATGGTTGATCTGCATAGGACACAGCAAATTCTGCACATAAACGTTTTTCTATTTTATGAATATCCATTTCCATGTACAACATGTTTTTTTCCTGCATATAAAATGGTGCGTTTTTTTGAAAAAGAAAATGCTGCTTTCTATTCTGAAGAGTCATGTGCAGAATAAGTTCTGGATAGAGACTAGCTTTCAAAACTGGCATGTTTTTTGAAGATTTTCTCATGGTGAAGAAAATTGCTAAACTCAATTGTTGCTAACTTTGAATAGAAAATTAGTGAAGAATTGCATCTCTACTAAAAATCAGCTTGTCTAGGTAAGGCAAATACTAGTCACTCACTGGAAATGACAACTACAGTAGAGTCTCACTTATCCAACGTAAATGGGCCAGCAGAACATTGGATAAGCGAATATGTTGGATAATAAGGAGAGATTAAGGAAAAGCCTATTAAACATTAAATTAGGTTATGATTCATTCAGTGCTTTTGGGGATGAATCATAACCTAATTTAATGTTTAATAGGCTTTTCCTTAATCTCTCCTACAGACAATGCGGTTGCTGTTGCCCGCTTTTGGTCTAAAACTATTTAGTTGTTTGTGATTTCCTCTATTTTTTCATAATTTTTAAATGTATTTGTTATGTGTAAGGATGTTATGAGTTAATGGGAATTATTGATATGATTTTATTTATTTATTAAAAGGAAAAAGGGGAGTTATGTATTGATGAAGACAGGTCTCACATGGAAGCCAGCTGTGTTCAGCGGGTTGCCATGGCAACGTAACCTCTCTCTGGAGGAAAAAGGGGGCGTGGCTAAGATGACAGTTGGAGCATATTCCCTTTTAAAAGTGGAGTTGCTGTGAGGGTTTTTAAAGGAGTGGCTGTTAGGGGTTTGAGAAGAAGAGTTGCGATTAGGTTTTGGAAAGATTAGGAGCTGTGGAAATCAGCTAAGGACGGCAGCTTATGGTCACTCAGGGGAAAGGCTGGGAATATAAGCTGACCAGGGGAGTTTAGTATACTGTGTTGAAGAGAAGTTATTTAAGAAATATCCATTCAAGAAAGACTACATTGTAACTTAAAATCCGGAACGTTTACTGATTGAAACCATACGCTTATGTACCAAAAATAAACTTGAATTTTGTTATTGTTCATAAAGATAAGTCTCCTTGCCTCTCTGTAAGCCTGTTACCTCACGTTGGTGGCAGTTACCGTACCTATCTATATAAGTTACCGTACTTTCCTATATAAGTTACCATCTTTACTCATTTAAACCCAATCAGTTCCGTTATCCTTCCTTATCCACTAAATCCTCCCTGTCATACATTCACACAACCTCCACTCCTCCCTCTCATACGCGCACACAGTTCTCCTCAGTTGGAGGCAGTGGTGGGATTCAGAAAAAGATTCCTTCCCTGCCTCACCTCTCTTCATTATGCAATGCTTTTGACACGAAATAAATATATAAAGGTTATGATTTTACAAATTAAGCACCAAAACATCATGTTAAACAACAAATTTGACAGAAAAAGTAGTTCAATATGCAGTAATGCTACGTAGTAATTACAGTATTTACGAATTTATCACCAAAATATCACGATGTATTGAAAACATTGACTACAAAAATGTGTTGGATAATCCAGAACGTTGGATAAGCGAGTGTTGGATAAGTGAGACTCTACTGTACTTAACATTCTGCAAAAATGACACTGGGTCATCTTTCTGGACCCTTGGAACTGGATCCTGACTCCTTTTTTTAACCTTCTAATGTCTATAATGTTTACTTACTATTTACTGATCCCTCTGCCTGAATGCCTGGACTGTTAAGTAATCATATGGCTTGTCTGCTTTCCAAGTAAGTTATGACAGAAGGAAACCAAATGGTAAATTATTTGTAGTGGAACTTCTATATTGCATTTTCATCTGTTTGGGAGTATTTTATTTAGGCCATTAAGGATGCATTCAAATGTTGCAATACCAGTGAGCATCACAGGCCAAAAAATTCTGCATTCAAGTTTTATAACTCGCACTTCATTGAATGCATGGGACATTACGGTGAGTGAATATGTGATACATTTAATATATATTATGTGTTGTATGTTGGCAAAAATGTATTTGGACTTAAACTGTGGTTCTGTCTGCAATTTTTGATTACGGTTTCTTCCACAGAAGCCAGAAAAGTGTTACAAACTATATAGCTGAATACAAATCTTACTGGTCAATTTCCCACAGGCAACCATTATAACTGTTGGATAAGATAGGCCTTTGATCTGATCTATTGCTCTTCTCGTTGTCTTAATGTGCTTCATTTCGGTTTTATGTCTCTTAGATGTTGTTCTTGATGTCGTGCTTCTGTATGTTTTTCTAATTTATGACAACCCTAAAGTGAACAACTCTTCTCCTACTCCTTTTATTTACTTTTTACTTCAGCTCACAAGTAAAAAAGCATTAAAATCCACAAAATCAAAAGACTTTAAAAAACGTTTAAATCAAATTGAAAGAAGGGTTTTTCTTCGCATGATTTGTTTAGAGACACAATTTGTTTATTGCTTTCTTCCAAAACATTTTTTTTGTGTGCGTCAGGAGCAACCGGAGTTGCTTCTGGATTGAGAGAATTGGCCATCTGCAAGGACGTTGCACAGGGGATGCCCGGATGTTTTTGATGTTTTCTGGGTGGCTTCTCTCATGTCCCCGAATGGAGCTGGAGCTGATAGAGGGAGCTCTCCCCGGGTGGGTTTCGAACCTGGCAGCTTTCAGGTCAGCAACCCAACCTTCAAGTCACGAGGCTGTTATCCCCTAGGCCACTGGAGGCTCCTAAACATGGGGAGATGTGACTTCCCAAAGTCACTCATGGGTTTCTAAAGCCAAGCAGGCAGGTTAACTCTGGTTTCCAAACTCTTAGTCCAAAACAGTCCACTATACCATACTCGCTCAACCTTCTTAAATCATGTGCCCATATCTTAGAAGGAAGTTTTAAAGTACTCTTCATAATTGTATATAGGCTGAATTCCCCTGATTTGGATTTCTTGGAACCAGAATATATATATATATATATATATATATATATATATATATTAAAAAAATCAGACCTTGGAATCCCTCTATTTGCATATACAGAGTGACTGAGTGGTAGGGTGGAAAGGACTAGTCATAAATTCAGTTTTTCCTCCAGCACTTTCTTTCTTTTTTTAAATAATAATTTTTATTATGTTTTAAGTGAGGTTACAGTGAAAGCTAGGAAAACATAATAAGTATAGGATAGTGAGGGAAAGTATAGGATAGTGAAGAAAGAAGAGGATATAGAAATTAACAGAAAAATATTAAAGGAATACTTAGAACTTAATAAAGGAAATGAAACTTCTAAAATGATACAATGGGATGCAATGAAGGCAGTAATGAGGGGACACCTTATACAACAAAATATAATAAAAAACAAAAACAGAAACAAAGAAATTAAAGAAATTGTAGAAAACATCAATAAAAAGGAAGAACAATTAAAAAAAGATCCCTCAAATAAGGTAATAGCGACAGATTTGGAAATTCTTAAAAAACAATTACAATTACAACAAACAGATAAACTAGAAAAACGACTGAGGTTTATAAAACAAAACCATTTTCATAATGCAAACAAGCCCGGCAAATGGCTGGCCAAAAAATTAAAGGACAAAAACAAAAGCAATACATTACAAAAATACAGGAGGATGGGGTAACATATCTGGAAGAAGATAAAATTGCTGAACAATTTGTACAATGTTATAGGGAGCTATATAAGAAGGAAGAGATTTCCAAACAACAGCTAACGACATATTTATGTAACTTAAATTTACCAAAATTAACAGATAAACAAAGAGAATTACTGAACAATGCTGTAACAACTTTTGAAATTGATAATGTTATTGATAAACTTAAAAACAATAAAACCCCGGGACCAGATGGTTTTACCGCCATATTTTATAAAACATTTAAAAATGAATTAAGTCCGTTGTTGAAAGATATATTAAATAATATACTGGATAATAAGGATCTTCCCCAGTCTTGGGAAACCTCCAGCACTTTCTATCCTTGAGCAGCCAATGGAACAGCTCTAAAATCATCCTTTCCTCCATTTCTAGGGGTCTCTTCCCACTGTGCAACACTATTGACTGGGTGGAAGGCAAATATTAAACATCTGGAATTTCTGCTTTTTTCAGGGGTCTTGTGTAAATGGAGATTTCCCCCCTCTCCTTTCCCTCCAATCTTTTCTCCATTAGACTTTTTTGAGGAAAAACTCAAAGGTCACTGGATGTGTGATTATCCCCCTTTCCTTAAAGGCAGAAGTGGGCAGTTGGTGGTAAAATGTTTTTGAAACATTTTGCATTTTCGATAAACGTTCCCCTGATAGATTTTGTAATGCTCTCCTCACTCACTGTTTTGCAGTCTCCCTGAAAGCTGGAGTAAATCCAGAACATTTTATCCATAAAGCAGGCCAGCTTTTCTTCTCAGTGGGAGGGCCTTGCATCACTAATCATGTAAAGGGCATTTACATTTATCAGGCTTCCTACCACCTGGACTGAAACCATTGACTGTGGCTTTGTTGACTCCAGAGGGGACGCAGGAAAAGAGGTTTTTATTTGTTTATCATGAAGCAGTAGTTTGAAATTCAAAAGATAACAACTTATAGATTAGAATAAGAGTGACATCTTTCAAAGGCACCCTGGATGCTTAAAAAACCCATAGATATATATTTCATGGAACTAGAAGTCCTAGATCTAAATGAACACATGCAGGCAGATAATGAACTCCCAATGCATTTGGATATAGTAAAGAAGTGAAAATCTGTCACTCATGTTTTTTATCATCTTTCGCAGACTCTATCAACATTTTCATTCCACTCTTGCTTCCATTCCAACATTGCCAGTCCTTATGCCTGCATCTAAATTTGTACATTTTTTGTGTGTGCATTATAAAAAATAAGCATTTTCAGTATTGAGGATTGTGTATGTTTTATTTTTTTAAGTACCACAAACCTATGGATTCCTAAAACAAAATGCTTCATCCCATTACCAGCATCAGTAGGTAAGAAAATAATATTTTCATTGGTATCTACTTCTTGTCCCCTTCCCTAAATATTTTATTCTAACCCCAGTTTATTGGCAGACATCCACACACACAAACACAAAACCATGATGGTCTGAATCTTGTTTTGTATAACTCTAGTTACACCAGAGTGATTTTTAGTGTTTTACTAAGAAATACCTAGCATTTTCTGATACAATGCCTTTGATAGTAACAAGTGCAATTGATGCTGGATAGCGTCTGGGTGCAACTCTATTCTCCTATCACTAAAACTGGGTGCAAATTTGTCTCCAGGTGATGTATGATTTCTGTTACATAGACAGGGAATGAGTCGCTTCTTTCCATTGCCACATACGTTGCAGTGTAAATACGAGGGTTGAATGAAAACTAATGCATCCACCTACATTATGGGTATGAATGGGAATATTTTTATAAATCAAATGCAGAAATAATCCTTAGAATGTGCTCTTTAACTCCCACTATTCACTTTTCCATATAATCACCAGACAATTGTATACATTTCTGCCAACGATGAACAAGTTTTCTGAAGCTATCACGGAAGAAGTCGACACTCTGTTTCCACAACCAGCGTCTCACAGTTATCTCAACATCTTCATCAGAAGCATAATGATGTTCCCGCAGATCTTCTTTCATTATCGGGAACAAATGGAAGTCAGATGATGCTAAATCTGGACTGTATGGAGGATGCCATACAGTGGTGAGATCCAGTCTCTGAAGTTCTGCTGTGGTGGCATGTGAAGTGTGTGGTCTGGCATTGTCATGCTGCAGAAAAACATTTCCCTTTTCCTTTCATACCCTTTTTAGCCGTTGTTTCAAAGTTCTCAGCGTTATGAAGTAACGCTTTGAATTTATTGTTGTTTCACGTTCAAGGAAATCAACATGGATAACACCATCTGCATCCCAGAACACTGTTGTCATGATTTTTTCCAGTTGGGTGCTGTGTCTTGAATTTCTTTTTCTGCAGCGAGTCTTTGTGTCGATATTCCATAGACTGACATTTCGTCTCCTGGTCGTAATGGTGTAGCCACGTTTCGTCTCCTGTCACAATTGAATGGAGAAAGGCGTCACCTTCATTCTCGTAATGTGAGAGGACTTCCTGGCAAATTTCAAGTCTGTGCACTTTCATTTCAGGCATCAGCATCCTGGGTACCCATCGTGCAAAGATCTTCTGATAGCCAAGCAAAACAATAATGTGACCCACACATTCTTGTGAAATGCTGAGTATGCTTGAAATTTCTCTCTGAGTGATAAGACAATAATCCTGAATCAATCTGTCAACCTTTTACTAGTGAAACTCGGTGGTTGATCTCATAGGATGTCCAACTCTTTGTTTGTCACGCAAGTCAGATGTACCCACCTCAACATTTTTAAACTTAGTCACCCAATGACACACAGTACTCACATCAATGCAATCACCATAAACAGCTTGCATTCTCTGATGAATCTCCTTTGGGGTGACACCTTCTGCTGTCAAGAATTCAATGACTGCACGTTGCTTAAGTTGCATTGACTGACCATCTGCACAGGGTTCCATACTCTGCACTTTAACAACACAACTGTTCAATGAGAAGGCTTCCCACCAAATGGAACTGTAGAGGAGAGTCTACTGAACAAGCCAGTACCTGCCTTGTACCAGTACTACCATCTGTTGAGGAGTTACGAAGGTGGAGGCATTACTTTTCATTCAACCCTAGTATACATTGATGAATTTAATCTTATACCTGATGTAAGATCTTCTCGACCAATAGACAAATTAAGGTAAATACTTCATCTAATGCTTCATTTTATACTTTTGTCCAATTTTTTTTCCTGGGAAACCCAATTGGTCATTATCACTGAGTAACATGATTAGCATTAAATATGTCAGTAGGAGCCTCTGATGGCCTAGGGGATAAAAGCCTAATGACTTGAAGGTTGGGTTGCTGATCTGAAAGCTGCCACATTCGAATCCCACCCGGGGAGAGTGTGGATGAGCTCCCTCTATCAGCTACAGCTCCAGGTGGGGACATGAGATAGGCCTCCCACAATGATGGTAAAAACATCAAAACATCCGGGTGTCCCCTGGGCAACGTCCTTGCAGACAGCCAATTCTCTCACTCCAGAAGCAACTCTGGTTGCTCCTGACACGGAAAACAACCTACAAGTTAAGTATCCCTTTTAAATTATTTTAGAATATTTGCATATTGGTCATCATCATCATCATCATCATCATCATCATCATCTTATTTGTATTCCGCCCTATTTCCCCAAGGGGGCTCAGGGTGGATTTCAACATACAATGGCAAACATTCAATGCCTCTGTAAACAAACAAATACTGACATAAAATCCCAGAGAAACCCCACATATGATAAAACATCAAGACATCCGGGCATCCCCTGGGCAACGTCCTTGCAGACGGCCAATTCTCTCACTCCAGAAGCAACTCCGGTTGCTCCTGACACGATATATATATATATATATATATATATATATATATATATATATGTCAGTGCCTTAATTCTATGTCTGTATTACTGTCCCTGTAACCTTACATTTATTGGAGCATGAATTTCTCCAGCAGAAAATAAATATGCAAAGAATATCCATCAATTTCCCATCCTTCTTGAGATATTTTACTATGAGAGGCAATTTTTTCACTTAGGGACATTTTTATGAAAAAAAAAAGTTAGCACGATAAACTTGAGGTCCATCTACACAGGCCACATACCTCAAATGTTAGATCCCAGCTACCTTTGGCCCCGGTACCTGACCCCGGGTTTGCCTTCGACCAGGATGAAGACTTTGTTGATATTTCTCCGAGTCAGCTTGACCTGACGAATCTGCAGCTGCCGGTCGTTGACAATTCACAGCCAGCTCTAATTGAAAGGGAAAATGCAGAAGATAACTCCACTCTCTCGTTAGATGTCCTAAGCTCTCCAGAATCCATATCCTTCAACAGGAGACGCTATCTAAACGAACAAAGATCTCAGAAACAATCACTGAGGAGAAGCGCCCGCTTGGCTGAGCGTGGAGACTCTTGCTAGAGTCTCTTTCCCTTGGGAACTTTGGAGAGGAAGGCCCCTTGGGGGGAAGACTCTGCACTTCAATAAAAGCCTTGCTCACAGTAGTTTCCCTGCAGTGTCAACGTTACCCAACGTCAGGAAGGTTCATCGCCTCAAGACTCAGGTGGCCAACTGTTGCTGTTACTCACGAGTAGACCGGGATTGAGTCTACTTCTCTGTTGTTTCATGTACCAAGTTTTATTTCTACGCTCTCAAGTTCCTGCCTTACTTCTAAGAACTATTCGTGAACATTTGAACCCCATTTGTGTTGCTTGCTTGCCGAATTGATTCCCCACTCAAGCGCTGTTTCGGTTTGAGTGTGTTTCGGTATCTGGACTTTGGACTCTAATACTGGACATATTCCTTGACATTTCTGGACTATCGTATACCTTTTCTTAAAGGGCTATTGCTTGCTCAACTTTTCCACCAATTTATTTTTAGATTACTATTTGCTTTAATAAAGATATTAAAAGATTATTGGCCTCAGTGTTGGTTTTCGGTGCTCTTGCTGCCTGGATTGTAACATCAAAGCTGATCCAGAATGAGGGTACCAGCATTAAAGGAGCCCACATGACGAGCTACCAAACCTACCTCAGCAATTGGTGGGTGTCTACATTGGGTGATACCAACATGGCCACATGGCCCAGCCATGCCAAACCTGGTTTGGTGCCACACGGAGGACACCCTTACCTTCCCCCTCTTGTCCCTGTCTTAGCAGCAGCTACCAAGTGCAAAACTGCCAAAAGTCATTACTGTCACATCTACTGACCAGTGCACTAGAGTGATATGAGAGAGCAGGAAAAGAAGAATCTCAAGACAAAGGCATGGGAACAGATGTGAAAAAGACAGAAATGCCAGTTTGGGTAGGCAGGAGGTGAAGGCACCACTGAGAATAAGATAGCACGATCTAAAATGTGCATAATAACACAAGTTTATACTGCTGATTTGTCTTTGTTCCTCATTTTTAACATCTTCAGTTTAGTACCACAACTTTCACTCTGAGCTGGAAAATCCAAATTCCCAACTACATTTGATGACACCCATCATTTCACTGCTGATGGTACACTGCCTCATCTCAATGGAATGTAGTTAGTTTATTTTTTTTCCTCATATTATCTCCTTCCTACTTTAGATCAATCAAATGTTGAAAAGAGATGCAATATATTCTATCCGGATGGGCGAAAGAATAGTGTAGATTATGTGTATCAGCATAAAAATGATATCTAATGACAGCAATAGCATGTAGATATCAGAAGATCAATCACAGTTTTGAATAGATATCTGAAGATTATTTTAGAGAACGAGAAACAAGTGTTTCATTAAAGTTTCCTTCCCTTTGTCTTCTGACTTTAATTTTACTGAGAAGAAGTGATTGAATCTATAACCGAAACAATAATATGAAGTCATTTATTTTAAACCTAGTTTCCCTGACTGATGAAATTACTGAATTTCATTTACAGCAGGGACTTGGGAAGTATGCATTTTAATGAAGCTGTTTTATTATTAAAACAGTGTTTGTTTTCAAAAGGCAGAATGTTCATGTTGTAGAGGGTTTTTTTAAAAAGAAAATCCTGATCATAACAACTAGAGATACTGAAGGAATTCATCCTTTGCACTTTGAAAGTCTTTACACATTCTGATGTGCCTTTTGGTGGAAGATTGAAGCACAATTTTCTTTTACCAAATTTATCATTTTTGTTCTAGGCTAAAAAATCATACAAAAATGTGCGTTTTACAAATGTATATTTATGACAAAATATGATTAGAATGTATTCTTGTAGAAAATACATTCAAGATACTCATTTATATGAATTCCGTGAATATTTTTGTGAGCTTTTTTTAAAAAAGACAGATCAATGTAGGGTCAAGACAGAATCAATTTATAAATGAAGACATGAAAAACTGACAAGGGACCAGAAAAGATCCCATCCACTCCTAACAATACTTAATAAGTACTAGGGCTATGCAAAAAAATCATTTCTGTGTATGTCAGATCTATTTTGTAAAATGTATACATATGAGGCAATATTAAGAACGCGAGGAGCACCCACTGAAAAATCAAAACTCTCACCTATGACTTTTCATTAAAGTTCAGTAAGCCTTGCAAGTCTCCCAAAGTCAGTTTCAACATGAGCAGCAAACTCACCTCACAACCAGGAACATGCTGTGCACAGTATTTCCCAGAACTCTGATCTTCAGTCCTCCAAAAATGCTTCAGACAACACTGCAAAGTTGGTTTGGAGAAGGTATTGTTAGTTATTACTATTACAACATAGGAGTACCATTGTAGTTATGATGATGTTGGCTGATTGATTGATTGTCAGGCAATCTATTGGTTTAAGCTGATCCCTCCCACTCTCAATTATCTATAATTGCTGGTTCCAAATGAAACATGGGAAGATATGCCTTTCATTGAATCATAGTATTTCCTTTTCTTTCATTTCTATGTTGCCTTTCTTTTGAAGTGGAAATTAAGATGGCTCACAAGAAGAAGAATAGATAATTGAACAATAAACCTTTTTTAAAAAACCAATTAAAATTATCACATTAAAACAGTATAGAATCATTAAAAGGCATACAGATGTTAAAAATAAAACAATCTTCTCATAGGCTAGAGGCATTCTAGTATTTGACTCCTTGCCTCACCCTGATATTCCACCAGGACAGGCACGTAGCCAAGGGGGGGGGGGGGGCTTGAGGGGCTTCAGCCCCCCCCCCCAAATTGTCAAGGTGGTCCACGAGAAGGCCTTACATTTATTATTTAAACTGTTATGTTTATTCATATCATGATCTGATCACCATGCTCAATATATCCCATATGCATGGGTGTATTGGGATAGCGATACAAAAGGTTTGCTAAGGTAGATCCTCTCTCACTCAGACTCAGCCCCCCAAATTGAAATCCCAGCCCCCCCCCCCCCAAAATCAAAATCCTGGCTACGGGCCTGCACCAGGGATAGACAAATATCATTCCAAGACCTCTATGCACAACAAAACATGCATAGCTTTTAAAAACTGAAAGTCAAAAATATGTAAATTTTTTCCAGCAAAATTTCTGGATTCGTGGCGGGGTGAGCACCCGTCAATTAAAAATAAAAAATAGCCCCTGCTCGTTGCTGACCTAGCAACGAAAGATAGTTGCATCTATCAAGTAGGAAATAAGGTACTACTTATAAAGTGGGGAGGCAAGTTTAACTAATTTACGATGTTGGAATGAGGAAGTGCCGTCAGAGTGGATGATGAAGCAGCTTCTCCCACTGTGGCCAGAATCAAACATCCCCTCAGGAGAAGGTTAAATTGCCTCTTCGTCTGTCTGTCTCTGTCTGTTTGATGTGTTTATGGGCATTGAATGTTTGCCCTATGTGTGTATAATGTGATCCGCCCTGAGTCCCCTTCGGGGTGAGAAGGGCGGAATATAAATACTGTAAATAAATAAATTTATTTACTTGCTCACTTATTGTTGTAGTTGTTAATTAGATTTCTTTTTGTGTGAGCTAAATTTTTCATAGGTCCTAGATACAGTGCTTAAAGTGCCTGATGCAGAAGTGACTCTGCTTCAGGGGAGTCGTTTGCAGCACTAAATGCTCTTAAGGGATAGGATTATCTTTACTGCATGATTACTTTAATAAAATTAATTATTTTTATTATCAACAACAACAACAACAACAACAAAGTAGGAGAAAGAACAGCACAGCTAGTGAGCTAAAAAAAACACTTTCCTTTCTCTTCCCCATGGCTCACAGTCTTCTCCAGATAATTTTATTTTTACATCTGTAGCGCACTTGTGGTGTTGGATTTGTTTTCCTTTAATTGTGTTTCCTTTTTTGTTTTCATCTTTCAAACTTTAAACACCATGAACCCATTCATTGCAGTGTGCATATGTCATGTCTATTTACTTTCAGTTTTGCATTTGCTTCTGGACTTGTATTACAGGTTGAGCATTCTTCATCTGAATTATTTGGGATCAGCCTTGGGAATAGGAAATTGGAATACTTGCAGATACAGAGTGAGGTATTTTGAAGATGGGACCAAAGTATGAACACAAAATTCATATATGCACTTATTTGCAGTTTTCTCATTCTTGTTAATATATACTTTGTTCAGTGTGTCTTCTTGCATTTTAATCAGTATATTAATCTGTATGCACTTTGTGTATCTTTGACTGTTAAACTAATTGGGTCTTTGGACTGTATTAAAGCTTTGTTGTTATGTGGTTCACATGCATCTTATAAACATGGTATAAAGATAATTATATACGCCCTATTTGTGCATGTAGTTTGTGTACACTGAAGTAACGAAAGTGACAGGTGTCACTATCTCAACCATTCTTGTGAACTATTTTGGATTTTGGCGTCATTTGGATTTTGGAATTCCAGATAAGGGATCCTAACCTGTACTGATTTACCATAATGACTAAAAGAGCTTATTTTCTGAGTCTTCTGGTGGTGTAGTAACTTAAATGCTATAGTTTGGGTAGGTTTCCATTGCACATCAATTCCGCTCTGCTGATCATTCTCATTGGATTTAATAAATGGTGGCCCTAGTTCAACCAAGCCTTCATGTCTGCCTCGTTCTCTGCGATTAATTTAGTGTATGCTTATACCGGCCAATTAATCATGAAGTCATTTTGAAGTTCAGTGCATACAAGAGTTTAATTGCACAGTGGCTGAACTCTGGCTTTGCCTTTCTATCAGGCACCAGAAAAGCCTTTAGCAGGTTAATAAGCTGTATACATACAGACGTAAATACATACATGTGTGTGTGTATGTATGTATAAATTATTTATTGTTAATAATAAAATAAAATGTCTTAGACATTGTAATATGACGATGGTTGTGATGGTGATGTGACAGGGAGGAATCCTTTTGATCCCACCGCTGCCACCAAATTGTAATATGACGATGGTTGTGATGGTGATGTGACAGGGAGGAATCCTTTTGATCCCACCACTGCCACCAAATTGTGATGATGTTAAAGGCAATTGTAAATGCTGTTTCCACTGCTGAGGAGATTTTTGAGTCTTTTAATCCCTCTAGATTATATATATATCACCTTTATATGAGGGGAAGGATTACAGGGGGTGATCTTTATTTCAAGATCCCAGCCTCTGTCTCTGTAGTTAGGGATTTCTGTGTTGTGGTTCCCTTTCTGAGGTAACTGTGACTATTTCTCTTCCCCAATTAGGTGATTTATTAAGGTAACTGCCACCAACGTGAGGCTTTTGAATTATCACCGATGAAATTTGGATCCACAGACACAGATAAGATGAAATGAGTCAGTTGTTAACAAAGAACAAGTTTATTGCGTACAAAGCTTATGGTTGCAAGTTGATTGATTTACTTATGGAACTTTAGATAAACAAGTGGTTTAATAACGCTTATAACCACCCAACAGTAGTCTCTGGTGTAAATCCACTCTCACTCTCCTACTGATGATATAAATTGTAGCGAACTCTAACCTCAGCTGAGCTCCTTAGTGAACAATGTCCAAACTACAATAAAAGCTCTTAATTTGATCTATTATCGATCAAATTCCTGATCACTAGTCTTTCTCAACTAGAGATCTTAACTAGGCTCTCTTTAGTCTGCCTTGACTAAAGATTTTTGGCCAGGCCTGTCTCCTCAGCCCTTCTTGACTGAAAAGCCTCCAGCCACGCACACACACACACACTCACTCACTGGCTTCTCTTTTTTAAAACTCCCCTTTTTTCCTTTTCTTGGCTCCGCCCACTTCTCCCTCTCATGAGCTAGCCAGCTTCGTCTCCTTGGTAACAGCACTACTGTGGATTGAAACAAGATGGCTTCTGTTTCAGCTACTGTGTCTACTAACACAAATACATACTCCAACAGTCAAAATTAAACACAATAACTATGACTTCTCCACAACATGCACAGGACTAGTGCCAAAATCACATTATACTTCTGCCCTGATACTTGCACTGGTTTGAGATGATGTTATCTTTTCAGGCCTCTGGGAGACTCATGGCAGCTCAGGGAGATGTCTCAATCTCTCCGCAGCCAGCTACTGAAATACAATCAGCTCCTGCTTTTCCATCCCTGGTTTTCTTCCAGCTGTTAAATGAAAGCCCAAGCAGCAGTTTGCTAAATGTATGTTAAGGGAGACAAAGAAGATCATAGAATCATAGAATCATAGAATAGTAGAGTTGGAAGAGACCTCAAGGGCCATCTAGTCCAACCCCCCGCTAAGGAGCAGGAAATCGCATTCAAAGCACCCCCGACAGATGGCCATCCAGCCTCTGCTTAAAAGCCTCCAAAGAAGGAGCCTCCACCACGGCCCGGGGGAGAGAGTTCCACTGCCGAACAGCCCTCACAGTGAGGAAGTTCTTCCTGATGTTCAGGTGGAATCTCCTTTCCTGTAGTTTGAAGCCATTGTTCCGTGTCCTAGTCTGCAGGGCAGCAGAAAATAAGCTTGCTCCCTCCTCCCTATGACTTCCCCTCACATATTTGTACATGGCTATCATGTCTCCTCTCAGCCTTCTCTTCTGCAGGCTAAACATGCCCAGCTCTTTAAGCCTCTCCTCATAGGGCTTGTTCTCCAGACCCTTAATCATTTTAGTTGCCCTCCTCTGGACGCTTTCCAGCTTGTCAGCATCTCCCTTCATCTGCGGTGCCCAAAACTGGACACAGTATTCCAGGTGTGGTCTGACCAAGGCAGAATAGAGGGGGAGCATGACTTCCCTGGATCTAGACGTTATTCCCCTATTGATGCAGGCCAAAATCCCATTGGCTTTTTTAGCTGCCGCATCACATTGTAGGCTCATGTTTAACTTGTTGTCCACGAGGACTCCAAGATCTTTTTCGCACACACTGCTGTCAAGCCAGGCGTCCCCCATTCTGTATCTTTGATTTCCATTTTTTCTGCCGAAGTGAAGTATCTTGCATTTGTCCCTGTTGAACTTCATTTTGTTAGTTTCGGCCCATCTCTCTAGTCTGTCAAGATCGTTTTGAATTCTGCTCCTGTCTTCTGGAGTGTTAGCTATCCCTCCGAGTTTGGTGTCATCTGCAAACTTGATGATCGTGCCTTCTAACCCTTCGTCTAAGTCGTTAATAAAGATGTTGAACAGAACCGGGCCCAGGACGGAGCCCTGCGGCACTCCACTTGTCACTTCTTTCCATGATGAAGACGACGCATTGGTGAGCACCCTTTGGGTTCGTTCGCTTAGCCAATTACAGATCCACCTAACCGTAGTTTTGTCTAGCCCACATTTTACTAGTTTGTTTGCCAGAAGGTCGTGGGGGACTTTGTCGAAGGCCTTACTGAAATCTAGATATGCTACATCCACGGCATTCCCTGTATCGACCCAACTCGTAACTCTATCGAAAAAAGAGATCAGATTAGTCTGGCATGACTTGTTTTTGGTAAATCCGTGTTGACTATTAGCAATGACCGCATTTGTTTCTAAGTGTTTGCAGACCACTTCCTTAATGATCTTTTCCAGAATCTTGCCTGGTATTGATGTGAGGCTGACCGGACGGTAATTGTTTGGGTCGTTCTTTTTTCCCTTCTTGAAGATAGGGACCACATTCGCCCTCCTCCAATCTGCTGGGACTTCTCCTGTTCTCCAAGAACTCTCGAAGATAATTGCCAGTGGTTCTGAAATAACTTCCGCTAGTTCCTTCAATACTCTTGGATGTAGCTGATCTGGCCCTGGGGACTTGAATTCATTTAGAGTGGCCAGGTGTTCCTGGACAACTTGTTTCCCTATTTGGGGTTGGATTTCCCCCAATCCTTCGTCCATTCCATGTTGCTGAGGTTGAAGATGGCTTTCTTTTTGTGAGAAGACCGAGGCAAAGAAGGCATTAAGCAGTTCTGCCTTTTCCCTATCCCCTGTCACCATCACCCCATCTACTCCTTGCAGTGGCCCTATCGCCTCCTTTTTCTTCCTTTTTCTACCAACATAAGCAAAAAAACCTTTTTTGTTGTTTTTTATGTCCCTGGCAAGCCTGAGCTCATTTTGCGCTTTAGCCTTGCGAACCTTTTCCCTACAGGAGTTGGCTATACGTTTGAATTCTTCTTTGGTGATTTCTCCCCTTTTCCACTTCTTGTGCATGTCACTTTTGAGCTTTAGCTCAGTTAGAAGTTCTTTGGACATCCATTCTGGCTTCTTTGCACTTGTCTTATTTTTCTTCTTTGTTGGCACTGTTTGCATTTGCGCCTTGAGTATTTCACTTTTGAAAAACTCCCATCCATCCTTAACTCCCTTGTTTTTTAATATCGGCGTCCATGGAATGCCGCTCAGTAATTCCTTCATTTTTTGGAAGTCAGCTCTCTTAAAGTCCAGAATGCGTGTTTGACTTGTCTTAGTTTCAGCATTCCTTTGTATTGCAAACTGCAGGAGCACATGGTCACTTGCCCCTAAGGATCCAACCACTTCAACTGTATTGATCAGGTCTTCCACATTTGTTAAGATTAGATCAAGAGTTGCTGATCCCCTTGTTGCCTCTTCTACCTTCTGGACCATAAAATTATCTGCAAGGCAAGTGAGGAATTTGTTGGACTTTGTACTCTTGGCTGAGTTTGTTTTCCAGCAGATATCGGGATAATTGAAATCGCCCATGACTACTATATCTCTTCTTTGTGCCTGTTTGGTCAGCTGTTGACAGAAGGCTTCATCAAGTCCTTCATCCTGACTCGGAGGTCTGTAGTAGACACCCACGACAAGATCTTTTTGAGTCCCGGTTCCCTTGATTCTTATCCAGATGCTTTCAAGCTGGTTTCCCGGATTACAGTCTTGCATTTCTTCTGCAACGTAACTGTTTTTGACATATAAAGCTACTCCCCCTCCTCTCCCCTTTGTTCTATTTATGTGAAAGAGGTTATAGCCCTCAATGGTTAAATTCCAGTGATGGGAGTCATCCCACCAGGTTTCAGTGATGCCTATGACATCGTATGTGTGGTGCTGTGCTAGGAGTTGGAGTTCGTCTTGCTTATTTCCCATGCTCTGAGCATTAGTGTAAAGACATGTAAGCCCCTGTGACCTCCCCTCGAACTGTTTATTTGGGATTATTGTGCTCTCTGTACTTGGTCCTTGCTGTGTTTGTGCAGCCCTCCGTTTAGCCTTACGGCGGTTCCCTGTGGTCGTGGGTAATATAGTGTTCGCCAGGCTGTTGTTCCCCTCCCCAGTGGATTTAGTTTAAAGTGCGCCTGATGAGGTTTGTGAGTCTGTGTGCAAAAAGATGTTTTCCTACTTGTGTGAGATGCACCCCATCGCTTGCCAGTAGTCCATCCTCTTGGAAGAGTAGACCATGGTCAAGGAAGCCAAAATGCTCCTCTTGACACCATTTTCTGAGCCAGTTATTGACCTGTACTATTTTTCCGGCCCTTGTAGAGCCATGTCCTACAACGGGGAGGAGGGATGAAAAGATCACATGTACATTATACAGTTTTAGCTTTGTTCCCAGAGCTCGAAAATCATTTGTGATCTTTTGAAAAGTATGCCTAGCGGTGTCATTGGTACCTACATGAATCAACATAAGGTGGGGAGGGTGATGGGGCTTTAGGAGCCTGCTGAGCCTCTGAGTGATATGGTGTATTTTTGCCCCCGGGAGGCAGCATGTTTCTCGAGCCATCCCATCCGGTCTGGAAATGATGGCTTCCGTTCCTCTAAGGAGGGAGTCACCTACTACCAAGACCTGTTTCCTTTGAGGATTGACAGGGTCCCTTTTGTGCAAGACAGTGTGTATGTCCCCTGAAGAGTGTTCCTGTTGAAGTGAATCATGTAGGTGTAAAGTGTTGTCCTCCTCCTCAACATCCCCAGTGCATTCATCAATGACAATCCATTGAGATACATCCGAGAGCCCATTACTCTCCCAAGGATGTTCCTGTTGCTCCTGGTCTATGATTGGGGATGGAGCATTTGCATGATTACATAAGTGTGACTGTGGTGATGCACTGTCCCTGTCAGGGCTATCCCCTGCGCATTGATCCAGGATGGTCCACTGAGTGGTATCTAAGAAACTGTGGTCCTCCACAAGATGTGTTTCCTGATTGTATGTTAATGATGTAAGAATTTCAAATCTGTTGTGTAAATGCAGCTGAGCAGAGGAGTTCTGTGGAGGCTGCCTGGTCCTGCGTCTCCTTCTATGGGTGACCTCCTTCCAAGCCTGAGGGTTGTCTACCTTTGAGTTGATCTCCCCATAAGGTTCCTGATCATGGTCTTGGTGGTGTTGGTGTGATGCAGGCTGCTGATCTACAGCAGCGTGTTGTGCAGTGTCCAAGAAGAGCTCGAGTGCCTGAATGTCCTTAAGGGTCTTAATACGGTGCTCGAGCTGTTGGATCCTCTGCTCCATCAGAGTCATCTGTTTGCATTTGGAGCAGATGTAGTTGTCTAGTTTTTGTGTGAAAAAGCGTAACATGCCACAGCTGGTGCATGTGATGGGAATGTTTTGCTTTTGTTGCATCTCTTGGTGAGCGTGGTGGCCAAGTGGGATCTTTGTACAGTTAAGTAATATGCACGCACTTTATGTGCAGACTGCAACAAACCACGTCTTTGTGTATTTGTTTATGTTGCTTTGTTTCCTGTATGTACGGCAAAGGATAGTTAGTAAAGGTGCGAGAACCAACTGCCCTTCTGGGATCAGGCTCTGGCAGAAACTCACACTGGCAAATAAAGCTTTCCCAGAAACTCAATTAACAGGGGACAATGCCTGCTGTCAATCAACTTAAGTACCTGGCTCTCTTTCAACACAACAGTCACACAACAGTTAGACTTTGACCACAGGAGCCAAGCCCAAACTCAGTTTAAAATCTTAGCCAAATCTTAGCCAAAGCCAAGATACTGAACACCTCCATCTCCTATGGCCAAAAGTACTGAATGCCTCCATCTCCTAAGACCAAGTATCACCTGTGTATGTCAGCAATAGGATTTTGAACACAATCTTGTTAAGCACACAGTGTTAGGTAGATCACCCTCTGGGGAAAAAATTTGGGGATATTAGTAATTTCAATAAGAAAGCTTTCAATGAAAATGAGGCTATAGGTAGAATTTTCCTCAACCCTTTTAAATTGTCTCCATATTTTATCTTTTCTTATTAACTAAAATCATTTACTGAAAGAGTCACCATCTGCATATTTTCTTCTTAGCCTTCTGCAAGAAAATTCTTTCTCTACGTCTGAGTTAGCTAATGCTTGTTCTTGACAACTTTCATGGTGCTTTTAGCTTAGTAAAGTGAGATAAATAGTCAGTATTCAAATAGGAAGAACCATTAATTACAGAATGATAGCAGTTGACCTTCTGAGAGCATATAGAAAGAAATTATCTCAAAGTGTCAGGACAGTAAGATGTGGATATTTTGACAGCATAATTTATTAATTGCTAAATATAAGGGTGTTAGGTAGATACTTGTGGAAAAATAAAGGATGAAGGCCCTTGACTTTAAAATATGGTGGATTTTTTCAAAAATAATAGCACAATTCAACCTCTTGAATCCAGATCTCAGAATATGTTTTGACGGCACAAAAATAAAGCATACTTGCAAATGCTGGTCATTGTGCAGAACCAGATCAGACAAAAAGGCATGAGATCCCCTGCTGGATTAGATCAGATTTGTGCATATCATTATTTATTTATTTTATTTATTTACAGCATTTATATTCCGCCCTTCTCACCCCGAAGGGGACTCAGGGCGGATCACATTACACATATAGGCAAACATTCAATGCCTTTCAACATAGAACAAAGACAAACAAACATAGGCTCCGAGCGGGCCTCGAACTCATGACCTCCTGGTCAGAGTGATTCATTGCAGCTGGTTGCAGCTGGCTTGCTCTCCAGCCTGCGCCACAGCCCGGGCAGGATTCTGGGAATAATTCCTAGATTCCTAGATTCTTTGATTGAATTTGAAGACATGGTTAAACCAACAACAACAGGAGCATCAGTTGGGCCTCAACTTTTGTGGGGTTAGGGGTACAGGATTCCCATGGAAGTAGAAAAACCTTGAGTATCTTAAGACTGCTACTATCCTGCCTACTCCTACTGCCACCATCCTGGAAAAAAAATCAGTTGCCTTCAAGCAAATACATTAAACCAGTTCCATTATTCACATTCAACTACAACCTGTCCTGCTCTTTTTCCCTGTGGGTTTCCTAATGGATATCATGGTTTCCTGCAAAACAGCCATCTTCACTTGAAGCTGGTCATTTATGTTCTCGCTTCAAAGATCTGCACTACATCAGAGACCTTTTGCCTTTGGCACCTCGTGCGTACCTTGTCACAGAAGTACAAGATGTATTATGTAATTACCCTTCTTGTTACATTAGTCCAAAAGCACTGGGAAATGTAACCTACTTAATTTTTGTTTCCAAAGTTTCCTTAAACTGTAACCTGAAAAGGGCATGCTACTCAGAAAGACAATGTAGATATAACATGTGTACATTGGAAGAATAACACAGCAATTTGCCTTGTGTCAAAAACATGCTGTAATTATGCTATGTGAAAAACATATTCTGATCAATAAAAATAATCCAGTGGCCATCTGCTGTTAGTTTAATAATAGACTCCATTGTCACAAGAACCCTAAGCAGAATCAGAGTAATACCCTGTTTCCCCGAAAATAAGACATCCCCGCAAAATAAGACCTAGTAGAAGTTTTGCTGAATTGCTAAATATAAGGCCTCCTCTGAAAGTAAGACCTAGCAATGTTTTTGTTTGGAAGCATGCCCAATGAACAGAACACCAGAGCATGCGGGATTGGTAAATGTACATACCAGTTGTACATGGAAATAATGGTGTTAACAAGAAATTACTGATAGGATTCACAGTTTGTCTGGTTATGTTGGTTTGTGATGACAACTACTGTACAGTATATAATAAATGTTCATTTTTTGTTCAACAATACATGTGAATTCTTCTTCATGGAAAAATAAGACATCCCCTGAAAATAAGACCTAGCACATCTTTGGAGAAAAAAAATTAATATAAGGCACTGTCTTATTTTTGGGGAAACATGATATGTAGTAATTAATATTTCGGCATTGACATATTTTTCATACATAAAGTGCTGTTCCTGTGATAGACAGATACATTTATTCCTGACAAAGGTTGTGAATTGAATAGAGGTAATATAGCAAAATTCCTATTTATAGCTAGCATCAACACGGTATGTATAGATATTATGGCCCTTTTCCTTGGAGATACATTTTAACTTGCTTAATGTAGTGTATATTTTCTTTTATTGTATTGTTTAATGTGTTATGATTTGTTGTTCTATTATATTTTGTTATATTGTATTGTTCTGGGCATGGCACCATGTAAGCCGCCCTGAGTCCCCGTTGGGGAGATGGTGGTGGGGTATAAATAATAATAATAATAATAATAATTATTATTATTATTATTATTATTATTATTATTATTATTACACAGCAAACAAGATAGATATGCTGGATTTCATATCACAAAATCACAAGTCGAACACTTCCCAAGTGTCTAGGACTGTGTGATGTATTTTCGGATGATGCGAGGATCAGATCTTCTGTCTTCTTCTTCAGGATCCCATTTGTGAGCCACAGCCAGGTCTTCTCCTTATCAGCTTTTCCTTCAATTTTGTCAAGGAACTTTCCATGCAATGTTTTGTTGTGCCAATTATTATTATTATTATTATTATTATTATTATTATTATTATTATTATTATTATTATATGGATTTACATTTGACTACTGGAGTGGATGAGACACAATGGAATTGATAAAGTGTTGATTACATCATACACATAGTTTCCCACCCAATCTTAAAATCAAATGCATATCTTCCATAGTGGAAAAAGTCATGCATAAAGTGGTTTTTTTAAATCTTATCTCTTTCCTTTCCTTTCTCCTCTTTCGCTTTCCTACTTGTTTATCTGATTTTATTCTTTTGATTTTAATTTGTAAAAGACTCAATAAAGATTATTAAAGGTTGGTTGGTTCGTTCTTCATTTTGAGGAGTGTGGAAGGGCTTACGAGTAGACAGCCTTCTCGTAGCTGCTCCCAAACAAGGGAAATCCCTTCTGCAATAGGTCCCATTCACCCCTTCCTTTTTTTGTTCCACTGCCAGTTAAGATCTTTCTATTTAGGCAAGCCTTTGGGTTTTTACCATATGGCAGCACAGTGTTCGAAAGTACAGTGGTGTGTTTTTATTTTGTATGTTTTGAGACTGTTTCAGTCATGTGTCTTATTATAATTTACTGTATATACTCGAGTATAAGCCTAGTTTTTTAGCCCTTTTTTTAAGACTGAAAAAGCCCCCCTCAGCTTATACTTGGGTGAGGGTCCTGGTTGGCTTATATTTGGGTCAGCTTATACTCGAGAATATATGGTACATTTATTATTCTTCTCTATTATTGTTGCTACTATTACATTTATTTTACTCTATTTTTATTATTATTGCATTTATTATTTTACTCTATTATTACATGCATTATTTTCCTGTATTTTTATTATTATTATTATTATTATTATTATTATTATTATTATTATTACATGTATTATTTTACTCTATTATTATTAAAAGGATACATAAGCACATTTACATCGAAGATGAGAATAATGATTTGATCAGAGTTCGACAGTCTTATCTTAAATTTGAGCTTTATGTAAATATTCAAAAACATTTAAGCTAATGATGCCTCAATTAATGTAATTTTATTGGTATCTATATTTATTTCTGAAATTTACCACCCTCGGCTTATACTGGAGTCAATGTTTTCCCAGTTTTTTTGTGGTAAAATTAGGTGCCTCGGCTTATATTTGGGTTGGCTTATACTTGAGTATATACGGTAATTGTTGTGTGATTACTTTCACAATTCTTTTATTTTACATTTTGTAAATATTTTTGTATCTTGTACCAGATAAAGTCAGGGTATAAATTAATTAATCAAATAAATTAATGGATAAAATTAAAGGTTTTTTTTTTAAAAAAAAATAATTATTAAAAAACAGATTTGAATAGGTCAAGCATAGGAAGTAGTAGCCCTTATCTGAATTTCTATTATAGCTACAGAAAAATACATTACCGTCATAACATATTTAAGAATTAAAAATAAAATCATCCCGATCACAAGTAAGCAATAGACTCATTTATTTCCCTCTCATCTAACATTTATTTTTTGAAAGCACTGCCTTCTAACCTCATCCTTGAAAATGCTGCTATCATTTCTTAAAACATTCCATAAATTTCTGGGTAAGAAGTTACACCAATATATGAGTACAAAAGAGAAAAAGAGAGAGCTCATAAGTTCACATGCTTGATGAAATGAGAACATGAAACACCCACTTTTGCTGCCCTTCTTTGCTCTGTTAAATGAATATAGATTAGCAATTAACCACAGCTACACTTGAAGCTAAGCTATATTACAGAAATAAATGCAATGTGGATTATGTGTTGAGAAAATATTGATCAGTTTGCAGAAGACAGAGAAAGAAAAAGAAATATGGCTCCTAAGAACTCTTGCAATCTAGATATAGCGAGATTATTTTATATCACTACTAGCTGTGCCCTGCCACACGTTGCTGTGGCCAATTGGGATTGCACTGAGTAGCCTCGCTGTTTCAAAGTCTGACCACTTTGTATATAGGGGCCTCCTTCCTTGGGCTGGTTGAATGGTATGGAATGGCCTGATGGCTTCAAAATATGAGGGTTTTCCATGTAGGGGAAACCTTGGTTGGCCAGGTTGAACAGTAGTGAATAGCCTTGCTGGTTTCAAGTGTGGGCACTTTCTGCCTTGTGGAATTCTTGGTTGGCCAGGTCGTTAAATGGAGCCTGAAGTAACAGGGGTGGAAGGAGGTAAGGCAGGCTAGGCCTCTTGGGGTGTGTTTGGACTCCAACTCCCAGAATGCCTGGTGGCGTCAGGCCCTTTCCTTTTCCCTCTCAGTCGGCAGTTGAGGGAGGGGGGGTTGGGGTTGTTCTGTCCGTGCGCGAGCTGGCCTTTGGCACAGGCGCAGATGGAGTGTTCCAGTTTTTGGATTTTTTTTAGGCCCCATGGAGGTTGGGGATGTCTAGTTCGTTTGTAAGAACGTAGAGACGTGGCTGAGGGGTTGTGTTGTTGTCACGACCCAGGCTGCAGAGCACCAATAACCATACACAGAGGCCAGAATCTATCTAATATCTTTATTGAAGGAATATATAAAGTTAATAAAAACAAGTGTAGAAAATAGTCCAGAATTAGACCTTTCAGGAAAGGTCAGAATTAGTCCAAAAAAGCAATGTCCAATAAGAAATATTAAGGTCCAAAGTTGCAATCCAATAACCGAAACACTCACTTTGCCAAGCAAAGTGAGGGGAGATGACAAGGTCCTTTAGTCCATGAAACTTGAGCGAGGCTAGGAAATAACTTGATACTTGAAACAAGGCTTGAACGTGGAACAAGGTAACTAAGAACAAGAACAAGGTCCGTGGAATAACTTGATAAAATCCGTGGAACAAGGCAAGGATTGATCCTGGGAAACAAGGCAAAGTCCGTAGATAAACAAAGGCTGGGAAGCAAGGCGAAGGCTGGATAGCAAGGCAAGGCTTGAGCAGGAGCGAGGCTTGAATCGGAGCGCGCTGTCCAGACACAACTCGCTCCGTAGGCTGACGAATTGACTCCGCGAAGTTACTACGCGGGTAAAACACCTAAATAGAGTCTAGCTTTCCCGCCGAAGCAGTTCTCTGGGAATCAGAACCGAAAGCTAAACTCTGAGACCAGATGTGAGACTCCCCAAAGATTCTCACGAGAAGCAGTCTTAATTGGCCACATTCTTAGCTGCAATCCTCGCACTCCTGCGCGAAGCTGATTCCAAACTTCTCTGTTGTTTACAAAACTCCCGGCGCAAGAACACGGGAGAAGTAGGCTCTGGGCTTGTTTGACATACTTCTGGGAGACAACTTTCTTGCAGGTGCAAGGTTCCCAGATCTGCCTGGGAAAGATCTGGCTGAGAGGAATCCAGTTCAGACTGGGAAGGTA
Organism: Anolis carolinensis; assembly: GCF_035594765.1. Classification (NCBI taxonomy): domain Eukaryota; kingdom Metazoa; phylum Chordata; class Lepidosauria; order Squamata; family Anolidae; genus Anolis; species Anolis carolinensis. The sequence goes on from NW_026943820.1 coordinate 20,766,884, forward strand.
AAAAACCCAAGTTTTCATCTTCATCAGGAATTACAATGTCCTGAGCAGGACTACAAGGCCCATGGATCATCACACTATCCCCCTCCTCAAGGCCCCTCCCAAACTGGGGCCCTCTCCCCGAGGCGCGAGGTCGCGGTTTGGTGGGATAGGTCTGATGAAAGCGACGGGTTAGATCAGGAGCATGGACTGTGGAGGCGTCTTCCCAAGAGCGTTCCTCAGGGCCAAAACCCACCCAGTCAATGAGATATTGTAGGCGGCGGCGGTGAAAGCGAGAATCCAAAATGTCCTCAACCTCGAACTCCTCCTCCCCATTCATCAAAACAGGAGGGGGGGCCGGTTGGTCTGTATCAGGTCGCACACCATTCGCCGGAAGGAGCAGGGAACGGTGAAACACTGGGTGAATGCGCATTGAACGCGGAAGTTGGAGTTTGAAAGTCACGGGGTTTAATTGCGCCACCACTGGATAGGGGCCAATGAAGCGGGCATCTAACTTCCGGCAAGGGCGGTGGGAGGGCAGAAAGCGAGTGGACAGGAAAACCCGATCTCCTACCTTGATTTCGAGGCCCGGCTGGCGATGTTTGTCAGTCCTCCTTGGCTTGGTCCAGTTGCTGAAGCAAAAGTTGTTGCACCGCTGTGAGTTCCTGCAGCCAATCCTCTGCTGCGGGAACTTCTGAAGTTTCAATGACAGGGGGGAAGAAACGTGGATGGAAGCCGTAGTTTGCAAAGAACGGCGTTTCTTTTGTAGAAGCTTGAACTCCATTGTTGTAGGCAAACTCAGACAGTGGTAACAGAGAAGCCCAATTGTCCTGTTGGTAGTTTACATAACAGCGAAGATACTGCTCCAAAGTGGCATTGGTGCGCTCCGTTTGCCCATCTGTTTGGGGATGATGAGCTGAAGATAAGCGAGAGTCTATGCCCAATAGTTTTTGTAGTGCCTTCCAAAAACGAGAGGTGAATTGAGATCCACGGTCTGTGACTAAACTCTTGGGCAATCCATGTAGTCTGAAAACATGTTGAAGAAATAGATCCGCAGTTTCTTTGGCCGTGGGGAGGCCTTCGCAGGGAATGAAATGGGCTAACTTGGTGAAAAGGTCCACCACCACTAAGATCGTGGTGAATCCACAGGAAGGTGGTAGGTCAGTGATGAAATCCGCGGAAATTATTTCCCATGGGCGAGATGGGGTAGGAAGGGGGTGTAAAAGCCCTGAGGGCTTCTCCCTTCGTATCTTGGAGCGCTGGCATACTGGGCAGGTGTTGACATATTTTTCCACATCCTTGCGGATCTTGGGCCACCAAAAATCCCTTAGGATCAAATGCATAGTTTTAAATAGTCCGAAGTGTCCTGCTGGTTTGCAGTCATGACACAGACGAAGCGCTTTTTCCCTGCCCGGTCCGGGTGGGATATAAACATGATTTCTATAGCAGAGCAGCCCATCTTTAAGCGAAAAGGGAAAATGCAGACCTTGGCGAAGTTGGTCCTGCGCCCAGGCATCTGCTTGCTGACTAGCCCTGATTTCTTGAGCACAGATGGGTCCTGGAGTAGGGGAAGTTGAACCAATGGGAATGGATTTGGTGTTCCCCACCGTGAGCGTGGCAAAGTTCTCGGGTTGTAGCAGTTGGGATTCAAAAGTCTCCTTGCGTCCTGCAGCGTATTCCGGTTTACGTGACAGGGCGTCTGCTTGCTTGGTTTGGGCTGGGGTCACATAATGGATCTGGAAGTTGAAACGTTCAAAGAATAAAGCCCAACGTTGCTGCCTCTGATTTAGTTTGCGAGCAGTTCTTAGATGTTCTAGATTACGATGATCAGTGTGGACTTCAATGGGAAATTTGGCCCCTTCTAGCCAATGTCTCCAAGTTTCAAAGGCTGCCTTTATGGCCAGTAGTTCTTTTTCCCAAATGGTGTAATTCCTCTCTGGTGTGGTTAGTTGACGAGAATAAAAGGCACAGGGATGGAGGTGATCTCCCACCGGTTGTAAGAGTACAGCCCCAATTGCCACATCAGAGGCGTCCGCTTGCACCACAAAAGGGGTTCCAGGATTTGGGTGCTGTAGAATTGGCTGGGAGGTGAATAGTTTCTTTAGTTGCTGGAACCCTTTCTCTGCTTGATCAGTCCAGCGGAAAGGCTGCTTTCCACGGATGCAGCTAGTGATGGGGTCGGACCAGCGGGCAAAATCTGGAATGAACTTGCGGTAATAGTTCGCGAACCCCAAGAAACGCTGCACCTCTTTCTTGTTAGTTGGCGCCCGCCATTCCAATACTGCTGAAACCTTGGCTGGATCCATGGAAAGCCCTAGAGGCGAGATGCGGTAACCAAGGAAATCTACCTCTTGTAGATCAAAGGCGCATTTTTCCAGCTTGGCATAAAGTCCATGATCCCGCAATCGTTGTAACACCATTTTGACGTGGTTCTCATGTTCTGATTGTGATCTAGAAAACACCAAAAAATCGTCCAGGTAGATTATCAAGAACCTGTCTAGATAGTCCTGAAAAATGTCATTGACAAAATGCTGGAACGTTGCGGGGGCTCCGCATAAACCGAAATTCATAACTCGGGACTCAAATAATCCGAATTTGGTCTGGAAGGCGGTCTTCCACTCGTCCCCTTCCCTGATGCGAACTAAGTTGTAAGCCCCCCGAAGATCCAGCTTGGTGTAAACCTTGGCTCCTCGAAGCCGATCCAGTAGATCCGAGATTAAGGGCAGGGGATAGCTGTTCCGCTTGGTGATATTGTTCAATGCTCTGTAGTCCACCACCAAGCGTAGTTCCCCTGACTTCTTCTTCACAAACATCACTGGGGAGGCGGCTGGGGATTGAGAGGGTCTGATGAATCCCTTGCGAAGGTTTGTCTCTAGGAATTCCCTGAGAGCTTCTTGCTCTGGTTCAGTCAGGGAGTAGAGATGCCCTCGCGGGATCGGGGCCCCCTCCACCAAGTCAATGGCACAGTCATAAGGTCTATGTGGGGGTAATTTTTCGGCTTCTTTCTCATTGAATACATCCCAATACTCGGAGTACTTCTTTGGCAAGGTGATGATGGGCTCGGTGTCTGTGGCATGGCATACCTTGGCTACGAGGCAATGGTTTTGGCAGTACGGTGAAGCAAACTGCAGTTCTCTGTTGGACCAGGAGATGTTAGGGTCGTGGAGAGTCAGCCATGGAATTCCCAAAATCACGGGGAAATGGGGAACCTCGGTAACAAAGAAGGAAATCTCTTCCATATGTTCCCTTATCCACATCCTGGTGGGTTCCGACCACTGACTTACGGGGCCCGTCTTGAGGGGGCGGCCGTCTATGGCTTGCACCACGCGGGCATTCTTGAAATCATGATATTGTAATCCCAGAGAGTCGGCATACTCTCTATCGATGAAATTGTTGGTAGCTCCAGAGTCTATCATGGCGTGGATCATGACGGGTCCCCTTTTTGCTGACCATAATGTGACCACGAGAAGGAACAGGACCCCGGTTGGCGGCTCTTGGATGGATTTTTTGACCGGGTTGGCGAGCCTCTCTACACCCGGTCGTTGGCTTCCCCCGCCGGCTGTGTGCCAGTCGGCTCAGACGCCTTCGTCTCCGTGGAGGACGCCGCCGCAAGACGGGCGGCAGGCTTCCCTTTGGCTGGACACTCTCTGGCGAAGTGGCCCCCGTTCCCGCAGTACCAGCAGAGGTTTAAGCGTTGACGACGGGCCTTCTCGGCGGCATCTAGTCTGGGACGCACATTGCCCAACTGCATCGGCACCTCCTCGCCTCCTCTGGGGTATGGGGTTGGCGGTGGGGGTCTCCACACCGGACGTGGCTGAACGCTGGCGGGAGCGGGGGGTTTCGCCCCGGCTCTACTGCCCTGGCCTCGAACCCACTGTTTCCTGTTGGCAATCATGACTTCAGCCCGTAAACATTGATCAATGAGTGCCTCGAGGGTCTGGGGAGGATCCACCTTGGAGATTTCTTCCAGCATTTCAATGTTGAGACCCTCCCGGAATTGTCCCCTGAGGGCTACATCGTTCCAGCCGGTGTTGTGGGCCAGTACTCGGAACTCGGCTATATACTGAGACATAGTTCTGTCTCCTTGGAAAAGGCGACGGAGTTTGTGACCGGCTGCCTCCAAATTGTCCTCGATTCCCCAAGTCTCCTTGAGGTGGTCCAAGAAGTGTTGCGCTGATCTTAGGTGTGGAGAGGCTTGGTCGTACAGTGCCGTCGCCCAGCTGGCCGCTGGCCCGTCTAGAAGACTGTAAACCCATGCCACTTTGATGTCTTCTTGGGGAAACTCGGCAGCACGGGCCTCTAGATAAGCTTGACATTGGCGACGGAAGACATGAACCTTAGAAGCTTCTCCAGTAAACTTGGTCGGCAACGCCATGGCCGGAAGACGAATTCCGCGTTCCTTCAAACCCCTTATTTCTCCATCCTGTGCATTGAGCTTATCACGGATTCGGTCCACCTCATCCTTGTCGATGGTGTAGGTAATCGGCTGGCCGCTCGGCCCAGGTACGACTCCGGTAGACATTCTGGCCGAGGTTAATTGGTGCTTAGGGTGGCGGAGTCAAACTGTCACGACCCAGGCTGCAGAGCACCAATAACCATACACAGAGGCCAGAATCTATCTAATATCTTTATTGAAGGAATATATAAAGTTAATAAAAACAAGTGTAGAAAATAGTCCAGAATTAGACCTTTCAGGAAAGGTCAGAATTAGTCCAAAAAAGCAATGTCCAATAAGAAATATTAAGGTCCAAAGTTGCAATCCAATAACCGAAACACTCACTTTGCCAAGCAAAGTGAGGGGAGATGACAAGGTCCTTTAGTCCATGAAACTTGAGCGAGGCTAGGAAATAACTTGATACTTGAAACAAGGCTTGAACGTGGAACAAGGTAACTAAGAACAAGAACAAGGTCCGTGGAATAACTTGATAAAATCCGTGGAACAAGGCAAGGATTGATCCTGGGAAACAAGGCAAAGTCCGTAGATAAACAAAGGCTGGGAAGCAAGGCGAAGGCTGGATAGCAAGGCAAGGCTTGAGCAGGAGCGAGGCTTGAATCGGAGCGCGCTGTCCAGACACAACTCGCTCCGTAGGCTGACGAATTGACTCCGCGAAGTTACTACGCGGGTAAAACACCTAAATAGAGTCTAGCTTTCCCGCCGAAGCAGTTCTCTGGGAATCAGAACCGAAAGCTAAACTCTGAGACCAGATGTGAGACTCCCCAAAGATTCTCACGAGAAGCAGTCTTAATTGGCCACATTCTTAGCTGCAATCCTCGCACTCCTGCGCGAAGCTGATTCCAAACTTCTCTGTTGTTTACAAAACTCCCGGCGCAAGAACACGGGAGAAGTAGGCTCTGGGCTTGTTTGACATACTTCTGGGAGACAACTTTCTTGCAGGTGCAAGGTTCCCAGATCTGCCTGGGAAAGATCTGGCTGAGAGGAATCCAGTTCAGACTGGGAAGGTAAAAAACCCAAGTTTTCATCTTCATCAGGAATTACAATGTCCTGAGCAGGACTACAAGGCCCATGGGTCATCACAGTTGTCAATTTTCTAGGTTGGGGGGCCTTTTGTTTTGTTGTTTTGCCCGGTGGAGCGACGCCATTCTCCTTTTATATATATAGATTGCATGCAAGATAAGTTTCCTGTTTATCTCCAAAAGAAAGTGTGGATTTCTCTCGGATTTAACTCATTTGGTGGCTCACAGTTTATGTTTTTTATTTTAAAAATGTCTTTGTTTTTATTGATACATATATGTTTCTAATTGCTGTCAAACTGACCCTATAAATGAGATATCTTGAATTAATCCTAGATGTACCCATGGCCAATATGGTTGCCATTTTTTGAACTGATTGGAGTTTCTGAGATTGGTATACAGAGGTAGCCCAATGTAAAACACATTGCAGAAATACAACCTTGATGTGACTAGTACATGTATTACTACCTTTAGATTATCCAATGCTAGGAAAGGGCACAGCTGATGTGTCAGCTGAAACAGCTAATATGCAATCCTGACCATGGCATCTACCTGGGCTGATATTTGGAGAGACGGATCCAAGCTGCAAACACAGTATTTCAGGAAAAGTATAACCACATACAGAATTAGCTGACACACCTCTAATCCAGGTTAGGACCCTTAATAGTAAGCACTAGGCTTGATCGATCCATGAAAAATTTGATTCTAAACTCGTTTCAAAACTAGAGGGGGAAGTTTTTCGTTTTTGTTGCTAATAACGAATTTGGCCCCCAAAATTTTTCGAAATTAACGAAAATTCGTTATTTTCTAAATTAATTCGTTAATGGCGGACGCGCATGCGCGGTGGCCCAAAAACAGCCCGAAGGGGGGGGGACTTAGGGGGCTCTCCCGCCCTCATTTTTTGAGTGATCTTCTTCAAACTTGGTACAGTGGTAGAACACATTTAACACTGATAGCTCACCAAAATGTGGAACGTTTCCCTTATCCTCTGATTTTTGGCAAAATTTTCATAGCTTTTATAATAAACCATTTTTTAATAATTGCAGAAATCTGTTCCTGGTTTGAAAGTCTTATTTCCTGTTAAATTGGGTTGTCTTTACTGTGAAAGTCATTGTTCTACTTCAGAAACTTTGTTTTTGTGGCTGAAACTTTGTTAAATTGGTGTGTGTGTGATATATATTGTGTGTATATATAGTCCCTGCTTGTGTGTGTGTGTGTGTGTGTGTGTGTGTGTGTAGGTAAAGGTAAAGGTATCCCTTGACGTTAAGTTCAGTCATGTCTGACTCTGGGGGTTGGTGCTCATCTCCATTTCTAAGCCCAAGAGCCAGTGTTGTCCATAGACACCTCCAAGGTCATGTGGCCGGCATGACTACATGGAGTCCCATTACCTTCCCAGAAACACCCAGAAAATGGGAATTCCAGACAGGAAACAATCAGGGCCAGCTAATACCTCCCAACAAAGGATTCCCCCAGGTAGGAAGCAGCCAGGCTTTGAAGCTGCAAGGCTATTCAATGCTAATCAAGGTGACCAATTGCAACATTCACACTTGCCTCCCTCAGACAAGAGTTCTTTCTCCCACCCTGGACCTTCCACAGATATATAAACCCCACTTGCCTAGCTTCGCACAGACGTCAAAACCTCTATGTCTGCCACTGATGTGGGTGAAACGTCAGGAGAGAATGCTTCTGGCACATGGCCATAGAGCCCGGAATACATACCACAACAGTGTGATCCCGGCCATGAAAGCTTTCGACAACACAACCACAGTATCCATTCAAGTTCATGTAGCGTGGTATGGACTGGAGACCTGTATTGGGGAGGGAGGGTGCGAATCTGGGCCCCTGGGAGCAGCCGAGGATGGGCCTGGCCCACACCCCCTCGCATCCCGGGCCTCTTCCTCCTCACCGCCGGGCCCCTCTCGGTCTCTCCAGGCCTGAGCTGAGGCGAGGCGGCAGCGGCGGCCATTTCCCCCCTCCGTCTTCCTCCTCCTCCTCGGCCTCCTTCCCCCTCGCCCCCTCCCATTGGCTGAGCCTCCCATTGGCTGAGGGGCAAAAGGAAAGGAGTTTGGGTGATTTGCAAAAGCTTTTTTTTCTTAACGAAAAAAACGAAGAAATAAGAAAAAACGGCCTCTCGCGATTCGAAACCGCGATATCCAGACGTGTGGACAACCAAGGTTCTATATTGCTTCAAAACAAACGAAAATAACGAATTAATAACGGGTAACGGGAAAATCGAATTATTTGAGCAAGCCTAGTAAGCACACATGTCTTATCTGGATTCAGATTGATAGTGTTTTTCATCATCCAGAACATTTCCTCCTCCTTGATACAGTTTAGGCTGAATTGAGATATAAATAGATGTATATGGATACAGATACTAGCTAGCGTGGTGCAGTGGTTTGAATGCTTGAGACTTTAGGTGACCTTGGGCTAGTCACATTCTCCTAGATTCAAAGGAAAGCAATAGTAAACCTCCTCTGAATGAGTGTTGCCAAGAAAACCCCATTATACAGTTGCCTGTGGATTATCATAAGCTGAAATCAATTTGAAAGCACACAACAATTGCATTATAAAATGTATTTAATCAATTTTATGTCCTTCCTCCACAGAAATTGCTCTGTTTCTACAACTTTATGATTTTTTAAAAAAAGACCAAGATTTTGGGATTTCTTAATATTTCTGCTTAATGTTCATATGCTTCAGCTTAGAGTGCTGTGTCAAAATCTGTTCCAAGGTGATTATGTGAAGCTATTACCATGTGGTTTGCTTTGCATTTCAAGAATTGCTGTAGAGTTAGATTTTTTAATAGTTCAGGTAAGATATATTTTGAAAAGTTCAAGTAAGGTTAATTTACAAGAAAAAAAAAACATATCCTTTGCGACTGCTTCCATTCATATTCTGTGAATGAAAGTATATCAGGGCAGAAAATCCCACAATATCTGCTTTGAACTGGCTTATCTGAGTCCACACTGCCATATATTCCAATTCAAACCAGATAATGTGGGATTTTATTCAGCTGTGTAGAAAAGGCCTATGTTAGATATAATAAAAACAGGCTTATAATCACAGAATAGTTAATTTGGAAGAGACCACATGATCCATCCAGTCCAACCCCCTGCCACACAGAAAAACTACAATCAAATCACACACACCACCCCCCTGACAGATGGCCATCCAGCCTTTGTTTGAAAGCCCGGGGCTGTGGCGCAGACGGGAGAGCAATGAGTCACTGACCAGGAGGTCATAAGTTTGAGGCCCGCTCGGAGCTATGTTTGTTTGTCTTTGTCCTGTGTTAAAAAGGCATTGAATGTTTGCCTAATATGTGTAATGTGATCCGCCCTGAGTCCCCTTCGGGGTGAGAAGGGCGGAATATAAATACTGTAAATAAATAAATAAATAAGTTGTAATAATAATAATAATAATAATAATAATAATAATAATAATAACAACAACTTTATTTTTATACCCCGTCTCTATCTCCCCAAAGGGGACTCAGGGCGGCTTACATGGGGCCAAGCCCGAATAAAAACAATAGCAATATAAAACACAACAATAGACAAGAGACATGCACAATTATAAAAATTTAAACATTAGCCAATAAAAACAAATGACAAGAACTAATAAAAACATGGATTAAAACGGAGAGGTTGTAAAAGTAGACTGGGTAAGGTGCACCATATAAATATTGTAAACACGAGGTGACTGATAAAAGTGTTGCAAATTCTTGGATATGCTACATCCACAGCATTGGTGCAACTTTTCTTAAGAAGAAAGAAGTAACTGCCTCAGGACAATATTAATACAGTCTCACTTATCCAACGTTCTAGATTATCCAACGCATTTTTGTAGTCAATGTTTCCAATACATCGTGATATTTTGGTGCTAAATTCGTACATACAGTAATTACTACATAGCATTACTGCATACTGAGCTACTTTTTCTGTCAAATTTGTTGTATAACATGATGTTTTGGTGCTTAATTTGTAAAATCATAACCTAATTTGATGTTTAATAGGCTTTTCCTTAATCCCTCCTTATTATCCAACCTATTCGCTTATCCAACATTCTGCCAGCCCGTTTATGTTGGATAAGTGAGACTCTACTGTACTAGTACTCCATATCCCTAACTGTTGTGTTACAAAAGTTTTCATTTTAAGAGATTGCTTAACACTTAACAAAATATTTTTGGTGCCATCTATTCTAAGCTGCATGTGTTCAACAGAGGTGATGCAACTGGTGAGTTTTTCTTTGACATTTCTATTAATGCCAGACTATAGCAGGTGGGGGATCTGGAGGTGGTAAATGTAAGCTTTAACCTTTCACAAAAGCATTCTGTTAACATATTCTGATGAAGAGAAATGAATATGTATGGTTAAAAAAACAGAACAGATGGGGAAAACTGACAGATCAGTTTTCTCCTTTAAAAAAAATCCTCTTGTTCTTGTCATCCCAATTGTGGATACATTTGCAAACGTTGGGAGTTTCTTCAAAACAGAACTGATTCTTCTGTATTCATAAACTATTTTGTTTCTGACTGTCATTACAGGTGTTAAATATGAGAGGCCTCTGAAACAGAGGAGAGGGCAGCTGTAAGTCATATTCAATGCTGTTCTGTCACGCGCTGGGCCTGTAACTATTGTCATTGTATAGGACGTATACTTTATGCCCAGCGGGAAGCCAGGGCGCCTCAAAAAAGAGGTTCTTGAGGATTTTCCTGAAAAGGATAGTCCTTTGAGTCTTTATGAGATAACGAAGTCTTTATTGTTGACCAAATAATAAATCTTCAAGGAGTCAAATAACACTTCAAGGTTTCCTTAATAAACTGTTGGCTTTTCAATCTTGTCCTTGGGGGACAGGCAATTGGCTTGGGATAACTATATTTTCTCTGTAAGAAGAAAATTCCCTTATAACCTCTCCCAGGCTGTCTATTATCTGGGCCTAGCTGATGTGGGACCCACTACCAATTCCAAATGCGTCTGGATATCGAGTGGACCTACCAACCAAGGCTTGCAGATGTTTCAGCTGGGGTTCCCCCTCTGAGGTTTCTTTGGAAACTTTAGGGCTGTTTCCCTCAGGAGCTGTGAGGCTGAGAGGCTGTGAGCTCTTAGCCAGAACCTTTGGGATCTTTCCTCTGGAATTTCTGTTTCTGATTCCTCAGGTGTTCTATATCCCCAGATGTTCTTGAGATATGAAGCTTTTCTACGGGATGAGCTGGTCTACGTCCTATAGCTTAGCTTCCTTAAGTGAGACTGACTTAAAAATGGCTCCTTCCCTCCCAGAGCCCTGAATAAGGAGCGGAACCAAACTTGATGATGATGGACAGGCAGCCTGCCCTATGACTGCAAACATTAGCAGAAAGAAAATAAAGTTGGAGCTTCTAGTACAGCCGTACCAGCACAAATGCTGTATTCTTTTGGCACGGCACCCAATGTGCCCATCACCACCGGGACCACCTAAACTGGTTTCTACCAGAGTCTCTGAAGTTCAATTTTGAGGTCCTGATAGCGGCTGAGTTTTTCCTGTTGTTTTTCGTCAATGCGACTGTCACCTGGGATGGCGACATCAATGATCCAAACCTTTTTCTTTTCCACAACTGTGATGTCTGGTGTGTTGTGTTCCAGAACTTTGTCAGTCTGGATTCGGAAGTCCCACAGTATATTTGCTTGCTTATTCTCCAATACTTTTGCAGGTTTGTGATCCCACCAGTTCTTTTCTGCTGGGAGGTGGTACTTGAGGCATAAGTTCCAATGAATCATTTGGGCCACATGGTTGTGCCTCTGTTTGTAGTCTGTCTGTGCGATTTTCTTACAGCAGCTGAGGATACGATCAATGGTTTCGTCGGTTTCCTTGCACAGTCTGCATTTTGGATCATCAGCTGATTTTTTGATCTTGGCCTTAATTGCCTTTGTCCTGATGGCTTGCTCCTGGGCTGCAAGGATCAGGCCTTCTGTCTCCTTCTTCAGGGTCCCATTCGTGAGCCATAGCCAGGTCTTCTCCTTATCAGCTTTTCCTTCAATTTTGTCAAGGAACTTTCCATGTAATGTTTTGTTGTGCCAGCTGTCAGCCCTAGTTTGTAGTGCGGTTTTCTTGTACTGTTTTTTTGTCTATTATTATTATTATTGTTATTATTATTATTATTATTATTTACTCTCAGCTCAAGAAAAGAAAAGAGATAACATCTAGTATTCATTGATGAACTCATTTTAAATTTTCTCTGCTGGTGGTCTCGCAATGCTTTAAGCGAGAACCTTTCTACGTAATGAAGCAAATGTATCAGTGTTCACTTCAGCAGTCAATGTGACTACTTATTGTAAAGGTCACAGGAGAAGAACCCATATTATCAAAAGGGAAAAGTTGGCAGAGAATTAGAGTGCCCATGGCCAGCTATTTGACTAGGTCTGTGATCTATGTAGAAGAGCAGCAGCTCTCATGTTCAATTTTTAAAGCATTTAGTGTCTTTATCACAGGCTCATACTCAATGAAATTATGCCCTTCATGTTGCCCTTTTAACACTGCAATGACATATGACCATAAATATAGATGTATTTATCATTATAAAAGAGCTTGGCATTAACTGACAATACAGCAATTAAGACAGAGAAATTAAGACACACCCAAACACATTGGTTTACCTTGAAGAGCTGTAAAAATAATTAGCAAATATGCTTTAGATATCATGGTAAATTTAAAGGTAAAGGTTTTCCTCTGATATTAAATCCAATCATGTCTGACTCTGGGGGTTGGTGCTCATCTCCATTTCTAAGCCGACAAGTCGGTGTTGTCCGTAGACACCTCCAAGGTCATGTGGCCGGCATGACTGCATGGAGCGCCATTACCTTCCCGCTGGAGCGGTACCTATTGATCTACTCATATTTGCATGTTTTCAAACTGCTAGGTTGGCAGGAGCTGGGGCTAACAGTGGGCTCACTCTCCCCTCCCCGGATTTGAACCTGTGACCTTTCGGTCCTCAAGTTCAGCAGCTCAGCGCTTTAATACGCTGTGCCACCAGGGGCTCCAGATATCATGGTGCTGAAGCTAAATTTCATTATTCCACATAATGATCTAAAACCTTGAATGCCTATTCTAAATGTTATTTTCAATATTGGTTAAAAGTAATTTTAAATTATGAATGTAAATATTTCCCGATTTCAGGGTTGCATGGGAGGGCTAATGATTTCTGTAATTTTCTCTCTGCTGCAAGAGAAACATTTTTGTAGTCTTCTGGAAATAGTTGTTTTCTGTGCATGAAAACATGGAGATAAGTTGCAAGTGGAAACACGTGTTTTTGTTCACAAAAAGCAATTTCGCATGGGCACAGGCACACAGAACTATTTGCATTTCCCAAAAGGTTTTGGGACATGGAAATACAAGGGGAAACAGTGGGAAATGCCTGTTTATTGTTCTCCGCAACTGGGTTTCCCAATAATTTCTTTTTGGTTAGGACACAAATAACAGCAAACATTTTGCCCATCCTTTGAATGTGTTTATGTAGGTTTTTTTTTACAGTCACTCAACTATGGTCAAAGAAAGAATGTGTGTTTGGATCTTCAATAGGAGAGAAAAGTCCCTTTTGGAGGAGATAAAGCGGGGTATTAATATTAATATTAATAATAATAATGACTCATTATTATTATTATTAATATTCCAAATGATTCATTGGAACTTATGCCTCAAGTACCACCTCCCAGCAATAAAGAACTGGTGGGATCACCAACCTGCAAAAGTATTGGAAAATGAGCACGCAAAGATACTGTGGGACTTCCGAATCCAGACTGACAAAGTTCTGGAACACAACACACCAGACATCACAGTTGTGGAAAAGAAAAAGGTTTGGATCATTGATGTTGCCATCCCAGGTGACAGTCGCATTGACGAAAAACAACATGAAAAACTCAGCCGCTATCAGGACCTCAAGATTGAACTTCAAAGACTCTGACAGAAACCAGTGCAGGTGGTCCCGGTGGTGATGGGCACATTGGGTGCCGTGCCAAAAGATCTCAGCCGGCATTTGGAAACAATAGACATTGACAAAATTACGATCTGCCAACTGCAAAAGGCCACCCTGCTGGGATCTGCGCGCATCATCCGAAAATACATCACACAGTCCTAGACACTTGGGAAGTGTTCGACTTGTGATTTTGTGATATGAAATCCAGCATATCTATCTTGTTTGCTGTGTCATAATAAAATAGTAGTAGTAGTAGTAGTAGTAGTAGTAGTAGCAGGCAAGGAAATCAGATTGCCGTTGAAGTTTAATGGTCACAACTGAACATTTTGTGTACACTTAAATGGGGAATTTTCGGGTGCAAGTTCCATCACTCTTGAGATTTAAACTATTTGCTCATATTGTCAACATGTATTATTATTATTATTATTATTATTATTATTATTATTATTATTATTAATCTTCTCAACTTTCTTCCAAAACTGGGACTAAAGACAGCTACTAGTGACTTCCAATTTGGTTAACAAAGTTCATATCATTTGGTAGATATATATCCCCTTCAGAATTGTTTATGACACACAGCCCTGTGATGCCTAGAACTGCCAAGGAACTTCTTATGTCTAATCACAAAACTGCAGGCTTTGCATTAGTGTCTATGACAACATGATGAGTGTAATCCAGTCTACTTTGACTGCTTGTCTAAACACTTAATACAGATATTCAGTTCAGTGTTTGTAGTGTTGAAACCAAAAGGATGAGAGTGCCTCTTTATTTTAAAAGCCCAATATCTTTCGGAGCTCCATGAGGTCAAAAATGAGCCTCTCAGTACTGGGAATTTGCTCACATAGTCAGAACAAAAAGAAAGAAACACAAAATGTATGGATAAACTAAGTTAATAAGCACTTTATTATTTAATTCTAATCTACAGTGCTGGCATAATTTTACCTGCTTTCCCTAGTTTTCCAGTGGCCAGAGGTCTACAGGACATATAGTGTTCATTTGTTAATAGAAGGTTAATAATATTATTCCTTACATTTACTAATAGTATATATTACAATGAATACTTTACTTTAGGTATCCACTACCTGTATTCACTTTAACTACATTAGTATGATTCTTAACATAAAGGAATACACTCAGCAACACTTACAACACTTGAACAAGAGAGCAGTCGATTCTGTTTGTTTTTCATTTATTTGATTGGACAAGATTGTAACCAATCTAGAGACTACAACAGTTTTATGTTAAGACTTATGTGAAGTGTTGTCTTGTTGTATAACATATACAGTAGAGTCTCACTTATCCAACGTAAACGGGCCGACAGAACGTTGGATAAGCGAATATGTTGGATAATAAGGAGAGATTAAGAAAAAGCCTATTAAACATCAAATTAGGTTATGATTTTACAAATTAAGCACCAGAACATCATGTTATACAACAAATTTGACAGAAAAAGTAGTTCAATACACAGTAATGCTATGTAGTAATTACTGTATTTACGAATTTAGCACCAAAATATCATGATATATTGAAAACATTGACTACAAAAATGCGTTGGATAATCCAGAAGGTTGGATAAGCGAGTGTTGGATAAGTGAGACTCTACTGTATATGTTAAGAACTGTTTATTTACCTTGATTCAACACTGCGACAACTATTTTGATTGTTATTAAGTCAACAATAAGACTATCTGGTTTTGATTTCTATTTGACAGAATTGACACTTGAAACTATAAAGAGGAATAGTTTTTCCATGATACCTTTGTAAGTGTTGCTGAGTGTATTCCTTTATGTTAAGAATCATACTAATGTAGTTAAATTATTTATTATTTATTATTTATTAACAGTATTTATATTCCGCCCTTCTCACCCCGAAGGGGACTCAGGGCGGATTACAATAAACACATATATGGCAAACATTCAATGCCAACAGACAAACAACATATATAGGCAGACACAGAGGCATTTAACATTTTTTTCCAGCTTCACGATTCCGGCCACAGGGGGAGCTGTTGCTTCACTGTCCACTAGTGGCTGTACTTCCTCATTCCATTCCTCGTGTTTTGCTGGCAGTTTTATGATGTTGTAAATTAGTTAAATTAGCCTCCCGCATAAAGCGTACCTAAATTTCCCTAATTGACAGATGCAACTGTCTTTTGGGGATGCATAGGTCAACAGCAAGCCGGGCTATTTAATGGTCGGGGGCTTAACCCGACCCGGGCTTAACCCTTAAAGTGAATACAGGTAGTGGATACCTAAAGTAAAGTTTTCATTGTAATATATACAATTAGTAAATGTAAGAGATTCTAGAGGGCTATGATCTACCACTGTTTCTAATCAAATCCAATTTTGATTGATGTTAATAAGATACCATAATCCCCTTCTTTGGCAGCTTGCATAACAAGTGCCACTAAAAGTTGTTTATATAGAAGATAATATTACATTACTAACATAGTACTCACACATTACATATCATACTTTCCTTTTTACGTTTCACTGTAGATTATAGACATCTGCGTTTTGAGTTAGAGTATATTATTCCTGGCAATTTTTAAGAGGAAATGAAAGTTGTGTTGGCTGACTTGGCATTGGCAGGTATCACAGGGAGAATATAAGAGTTCAGAATCTTTGAACAAAGGATGGGACTCTAGAAGAGTCATTTAGGTCCTGTGATCTTGGGTTTGTGAAAGAAGTTGCTCTTGGAGCTGAGTTGGAGGAGTGCTGCTCCTTCTAATAAGGTCCTAGGACTTGGAAGATAGTCCCTTTTTGCTTTCCAGACAATGATTGGCTTTGAATTTCCCTGGTAATCATGTGTGTTAAGCAAAGGAGGCTGAAAAGATGGCATCAGGTTGACACTTGGTGTCAGCCAGACTCAAATCAGAAGGAATTTCAGAAAGTGGTCATTTGTAGTTTTCGCACAACCAGGTAACGAACAACACTTGCTTAAATGACCTTTGCTACACAACACTTAAAATATTTAAGAATATCTTCGGTTTTCATTCTGGTAACTTTACTGTTTAATGTCGTAAGCAGCAGTCTTCTCCCCCCTTCTGTTAATTTTGAATAACATTGAAAAATATATATAAAAATGCCTAAAAGGCAGTAAAAAGCAATCCCTTCAAGTAAGATGATTGCTACTCCCTAGATATCCAAGTATTTCTCAGCATTGTTTCTCTTTATATTTTAAGTGTAATACTGGAAACAAAGTTCTTCAAAAATGTTGACAATCCAAATGTTGACAATGATTGGGACGTTGTTTTCTTTTTGTAAGGGAAAAATAACAGCACAGTTCTCTCCCAGACGGTATTAAAGTACAGTAGAGTCTCACTTATCCAAGCTAAACGGGCTGGCAGAAGCTTGGATAAGTGAATATCTTGGATAATAAGGAGGGATTAAGGAAAAGCCTATTAAACATCAAATTAGGTTATGATTTTACAAATTAAGCACCAAAACATCATGTTATACAACAAATTTGACAGAAAAAGTAGTTCAATAGGCAGTAATGTTATGTTGTAATTACTGTATTTACGAATTTAGCACCAAAATATCACGATATATTGAAAACATTGACTACAAAAATGGCTTGGATTATCCAGAGGCTTGGATAAGCGAGGCTTGGATAAGCGAGACTCTACTGTAGTTGTAATAGGACCCCAAGGCATCTCTCCAGCTGCTTGTCTCAATGTGCTCTGCAAAAGAGGGAGCACATTTCCCAGTATCTTGATCTTAGGATTACACTGACCATATAATGCAGTCTGAAGCTGGAATAACACTGTAAGCTCGATAACACACACTTCCAAAGTGTGTTGCAGCATGGGTTTAAGCAATTAAAGCATATCAATCTAGTAAAAGGTAAAGGTTTTCCCCTGACGTTAAGTCCAGTTGTGACCGACTCTGGGGGTTGGTGCTCATCTCCATTTCTAAGCCAAAGAGCCGGCATTGTCCATAGATACCTCCAAGGTCATGTGGCCGGCATGACTGCATGGAACGCCGTTACCTTCCAGCCAGAGCGGTACCTATTGATCTACTCACATTTGCATGTTTTTGAACTGCTAGGTTGGCAGAAGCTGGAGCTAACAGCGGCCGCTCATGCCGCTCCCGGGGTTTGAACCTGGGACCTTTCGGTCTGCCCTTGTTTTTACTGTTTCTTTGACTTCTTGTTGTAATGTATATTATTATCTATTGTATTGTTTTAATTGTGTTATGATATGTTGTTTTTATATTTTATTATATTGTATTGCTCTGAGCATGGCCCCATGTAAGCCGCCCCGAGTCCCCGTTGGGGAGATGGTGGCGGGGTATAAATAAAGTTTTATTATTATATTATTATTAAGTTCAGCAGCTCAGCGCTTTAACACATTTCACCACTCAACAAGTGGAAGCAACTCTGCATGCTTAGTCCCCTTTGGGGTGAGAAAGGCGGGGTATAACTGGGGCAAATAAATAAAATTAGAGATTTTTTAAAAAGTAAACCAAAAATATTTTGTTTGCTTAATGTCTTTCTCTTACGTGTGGGCTGTATCATTTTGATTACAAAATGATTGAGAATAAGATAATGACATAGTTATTAATATACAGGATTATATGGGCCAACCACTAACTTTTTTATTGTGAAGCAAATGTAGTGGAAAATAGGGCCCTCGCAAGTTGAGTAAATTATATTATGGATTTCTGAAAAGTATATGCATTTCGAAAAGACGAGAAATATATTGGTTTAGATGTTTGGAAATTAGGAAGGATAATAGATAGTTATCAATTTCTTTCAGACTAGGGAAGTACAATTGAGCATCAAATCAATTCATTCAAGCCCATCTAATTGAAGAACAGCCTGTAGATTATCCCATCTGCACAGATGAACAACTTCATGTCTTTCTGTGATTAAGAAAAGTAAAAATCACACACAATTTATAAATATTATTGCAGACAGCATCTTCTCATTTTAAACAATTTATTTGCTGTCATCCCATAGGATTTGAATAAACAGAAGCTTAAAACTGCCATGGAGTTATCTAGAGCAAACTTCAAGTAAGGAAAAATTTGTGAAAAATTCCGGGAAAAGCACGAAGAAGCAAAATAATAATAATTAAAAAATTACCAAGTCCCTTAAAACTTGTCATTCACAATTTTCTTACATTTAACCTAAGATGTGGTCATAAATGAATTTGTTGGGATTTTTTTGGGTGTACAGCTTCTACTGATCATTCTAATATTCTTTCCTCTAGAACAGTAACTATTCTGTACTCTGGGAAGACCTCTGAACATGCCTGAAAACAGAGAAAATGATTCCACACAGTTCTTTTACAAAGAGAACCCCCTGCTTTTTTTAAAAAAACATATGCCACTACACTTTACCTTCATACTTCACATGTATAATTACCATTGCAAGGTATAATTAGTGGTAAAAAGCCCTTTAAAAGGTGGGAAAATTACTATTATTAGTATAAATGCATTATGTTGCAGTGTTATCCTTTTAATGTCATGAACAATCTCAGTGGGGAAAAGACATATTTCCTGTCAAAGTAAATTGAGGTTGTGCTTGGTAGATGGACAAAGGACAGACCGTCTTTTCCTTTCCATCCAATTGCCAGATGGAGACAAAAAAGGAAAAAAAAAACAATGGGCAATTCTACACTGAGAAATTAAGCAGTCTCGATCCAGCATCTCGGGCTCTGGATTGAGCCTAATTGGAAACCCAATCAGGACTTCCCGAACCAGCTTATTGGCACCAAGGAGTTCCCACTTTGAAAAGTACCGCACCAGTAAATTTGCCGCCCCTCTCCTCTGTTTCCAACAATGGGGGTGTGGCTGGCAGCGCAGCGTTTTGGGTACGCTGCAGGAAGGGAGAAGGGGGAAGAGCTGAGGACACAGGCGGGGAATTTATCTATAAGAAACGTGGCTAAATTTAAATGGGGATTACATGAGATTGTAGTTTTGGGATGTGTCTTTCAGCTGCATATGGTAAATGATTTATCCTATACTTTGATCTTTTTAAAATCCAAAACGTAGCCCACTTTCTGGATAGCCCTCGTATATGCCAATAAAGGCTTATTGGATTGGTTGGTGCTGTAAATTCAAGCTCTGTTTAATTTCATAAAGATCAGAGCAAAGGAATGGTTGAATTCTCATTGTAATTGCTTTCCATTTGTGTTCCCATTTAGTCACCTGTGTGAATGTGGTTCCTTTTGTTTACAGCCCAGATCAGCTGTTTTAAAATGCACACATGCACTGGAGCATGCTATATCAGGGTATACTAACAATATCACTTGTTTACCTAGACTGCAGGGATATACAGTCATGTGAATATGCACACTTTTTAAATACATGTTTTTCAGCTGTTAAACTGAATCAGCACACATTTTCATGAAATGTCATTTAGCCACTCCCCCCCCCTTTACCCTGTTTCTTTCTGCATTTTAGGGCATGTGTACAATGGTCCTAAAATGAAAATAAAAGCCCAAGGTTAATGGTTTAATGTTTGTTAGTTTATGAACAAAATTATTCTTGAAATAAAGTATAAGACATAGTTTGTGATACAAATGGAATCACTCTTTCATTTGAACTTTTTAAGAGATCTTCCATTCAAAGTTGTAAATTAAGCAGAATACAGTGTCTCTATTGCTTTTGGCATTGATGAAATAACCCCATAAAGAATGATCAGTGAGGATTCATTGCATGCTAATGGTACACTGTTTTGAAAATGTACAAAGAAATGTTGGCTTAGATAAATGTTGCTTGGAGCTACAATTAGCTGAATTTTATTGTAGGGAGACTTTGGTAACAACTGAAGAGAATTTTTGTGATGAAGATATTACATGAAAACTCAATCAAGGAAATGAATTTGGCAAGAAACCTTGGCAGGCAAGCATACAGGTGATTGAAGCTGTAGTACTATTACATACTTTCCTGTTTTGAATGGGTACCTAAGTGATTTAAATTTGACTAAGATACATTGATTGTTCCCAGAACTGCATACAAGAAAACCTTGTGGACTGAAGTTGAGCAAAAAGAAATACTTTATACCTGGAAATGGCTTGGCGAAACATGAGTTGTCAACCTGTGGCCCTCCAGAAATTGTTGCAGTGCAGTTGTGAGTTTTAAAGGCTATTTTAAATGTATTTACTATATTGTAATCTTTTAAATCTTAATCCACACTGTATTATTTAATTATTATTTCATTAATTTTTGCATTACACTTTTTAAAACTATGAGCAAAATGTGAAATTTTTAGCCACCTTGAGTCCCCACAGGAAGAAAGGCAGGGTATACGGTAAATAATAATAATAATTCTGCCTTGGTCAGACCACACCTGGAATACTGTGTCCAATTCTGGGCACCACATTTTAAGGGAGATGTTGACAAGCTGGAAGGAGTACAGAGGAGAACAACTAAAATGATCAAGGGTCTGGAGAACAAGCCCTATGAGGAGTGACTTCATCATGTTATACAACAAATTTGACAGAAAAAGTAGTTCAATATGCAGTAATGCTATGTAGTAATTGCTGTATTTTTGAATTTAGCACCAAAATATCATGATGTATTGAAAACATTGACTAGAAAAATGCTTTGGATAATCCAGAACGTTGGATAGGCGAGTGTTGGATAGGTGGGACTCTACTGTATTTGGATTGGATAGCTTTTGTGATCTTTTTCAACTCCATGCCTCTATGATTCTATAACTTCTCATGGTTCAGACTCAACACCTACACATACCATGAATGTCAGGCATGTTTATGAGAGTCTTTTAGTTTTGAACTAATGTAACTGTTGGAAGAGATGATATAGAAGAACTCCATAAAGACCAACTGTCCAATCAAGCAAAGTAGAACCCACTTAAACATGTTTCCAGTGCCAGAAACATAGCAACTTACCAATTTTATAATGTACTAATTGAACTTAAGCAATGCATAGGCAAGTTTTCCAGATGAATAAGATGGCATGCTAGCATGGTAGATGGCACCCAAGCCATAAAGAAGTGTGACATAAACATTAGTATAATCAATACAGATTTTAATTCTAATAAATTTTACTCCATATCCTCTCCAAAGCCTGTAGGTGAGTCTGCCAAATGCAGCACTAAATTGTGCCAGGCCGATGTCTCATAACCTCATCATCCATCTTGACATTGCTAGGAAGAATAGTACCCAAGGAGCAAATTTTTCAAAGTAGATTATGGATGCTTTCTCAATAGAAAAATAAAAATAAAATAAAATAAAATAAAGGAAATGGCTCGGGCTGTGGCGCAGGCTGGAGAGCAGCTGCAATGAATCACTGCAATGAATCACTCTGACCAGGAGGTCATGAGTTCAAGGCCCGCTCGGAGCCTATGTTTGTTTGTCTTTGTTCTATGTTAAAAGACATTGAATGTTTGCCTATATGTGTAATGTGATCCGCCCTGAGTCCCCTTCGGGGTGAGAAGGGCGGAATATAAATGCTGTAAATAAATAAATAAATAAATAGTAATTAAATGATGATCACCTGAAGGCTAGGTGTTGGATTCTTCAGTCTTGTGAAGCTGGAGCATTTTGAAACAAAAGTTAATAGCAGCCTGAACAGCAGTCAACCCCCCTGTTCAGGCAGCTCCACTGGCTGCCAATAATATTCCGAGCCCAATTCAAGGTGCAGGTTATTACCTATAAAGCTCTAAATAGTTCGGGACCTGCCTAACTTCGTGACCACGTCGTCCCCTATGAACCTACTCAATCTCTAAGATTCTCTGGGGAGGCCCTCCTCTCGCTTCCATCTTCCTCACAGTTACGACTGGTGGGGACAAGAGAGAGGGCCTTCTTGGCCGTGGCTCCCCGGCTCTGGAACTCACTTCCCAGGGAGATTAGGTTGGCGCCCTCCGTATCCTCCTTCAAGAAACAACTGAAGACCTGGATGTTTAGGTTGGCCTTTGGTGAGACAGTCACTGGATGACCAGCCTCAGTTGGCATCCTGAATTTTATTAGGTCCCTTTTATTCTGATATTTTAACTGATGTTATTTTTATATTGCTGCTGCAGTCCCCCCCCCCCCCACCAATGAAGTCGACTGAATTTTACTTGGTGTTGATTGATATTATTAACTCTTGTTTTATTGTCTTACTGTGTTTCATTTTTTTTTGTATATTGTTCAATGTATTTATGCTGTTGTTTTTGTAAATTGTGTTAGTCAGGCCTTGCCCCATGTGAGCTGCCCCGAGTCCCCGTGGGGAGATGGTGGCGGGGTATAAATAAAGTTTTATTATTATTATTATTATTATTATTATTATTATTATTATTATTATTAACAATAATAATAATAATAATAATAATAATAATAGGCAATAGTACATTTTATGTGCAGGTAATCACTAGCAAACAATAGTTTTCCCAAAAAAATATTAGGTGCTTTTTCATAGGCCCCAGGCCTAATCAGGGCCAGAATTATTATTTTTTTTTGGGGGGGGGGGTTGAAAATTTCGAGAGGGAGGGTTGAACCCCTAACACCTCCCCCCCCCCCTGTCTACAGACCTGTCAATATTTGCTTGAGATAGCGCTTGCAGTTCTAGAGGGACTCTTAATTTTTTGCATCTCATAGACTTAGCATGGGGATTTGGTCAACCAGTTAAAATTCATGAGTAAACCAGGATTTTTTTTAACCCTACCCCCCCCCCCCCCCCCTTTGCTGGCTACAGGCCTAGCTACTGTATACTGGATAGATCAATGATGGGCAACCTTTTGCATGTGGTGTGTCAAAATTCACCAAAAAACCTAGCATGACGTGGGTGGTGTGTCACTTTGAGAAAAAAACCATAATTTCACAATATATATAGTTTAAATAACAAAAATATATAATTGTAATATATAACTGTATTTAATAAATCAAAAACTATTTACTACCATTATTTCCATGTACAACAATCTATGGTACCTCTTGCAGTTTCCACGCTGATTTTTCTTGGTTGTAGTTTCAATGTAGTCATGAATAACGAATATAATAATAATAATAATAATATAATTTGCTACAATAATAATATAATAATAATAGAATTATAGACACACACACACACACACACACACACACATATAAATGTAATGTGCATAATTCCCATGGAGTAAACAACAAAACCACTGGACCAAATCACACCAAATTTGGCCATAGAAGACATTAGTCATCCAATCATTCTGCATGCAGCAGCATGTCAGCAAAAATGGCTAGGTGTGTCAGTGCTGACACGCGTGTCATAGGTTGGCCATCACTGCGATAGACAGTATATATATAGCTTTCAAGAAAGTGATGCAATTTTAGTAAAGATCCAGATGAAAGACTTCTAAATAGTTGCTCCCAGGCTGGGGGAAAGATACAGAAGATGCTTCCAGACAGTGCCAGATGTCTTCCCCTGTTGTCTTCATGTCTTCATGTTTTCTGTTTGTTTTGATGTAGATTTTAGATATTATATCAATAAATAAGATATAAAATAAACAGAAAAATAATAACCCCCTCCAAAATAATATGTGCAGCTTGCATTCATGTACAGGGCACAGCCCTCTTGCTAGCTGAACTCAGCTCTAGATACGTATTTTTTAGCCTTTGGAAAGATGAAATGTAATGACTTTTTGAATTAATTAAAACTGAAGTAAAATACTTTGTAGTTAAAGGGAGGAGAATAGCAGTAATTAATATAAGCAAAATGATAATATGCTCATTAATACTGTTTCTCTGTCATTTCCTCCCCCTCTCCCGCAAAAAGTACTGACTTTTTTGCCAAGATTCAAGGACCAGGGGGAATGATGTCTCATGCATTTTTTAGAAGTGTTAATTGAAATTCAATATAATAAGTCCATTTAGATCTTGAACAATTAGTGCAATATATTAAAATATAAATTTAGTTAAAATTGGAGACAAAAATGGTGAGTAGAACCTAGGAGCAAATCTTAATTAAAGTCCATAGACTGCCAATAGGTTTTGTTACTTGCCAGTATACATCTGCATAATTGTAATCTTGCTGGGGTATGTTAGATTTTGCAGAATGACTCTTTGTGAGCATTTTATAAAAGTTTAATAAAATGATTAAGAGATTTTTAATGGTGCAGTGAAAGTATCTACTGTCAAGTGTGATTACTTTGAAATAAAAGACACAATTTGATCTACTATAGCCCCCAGCCACTAAAGGTCATATCTTCAATGGCTTTGTGCTCATTATCTGATCTAGAAACTTTGAAGCTACCTGTGAATGGATATCTCCTGTTCAAAGAATAGTATAGTTTACACATACTCTGAATCTACCACAGCTTTTGATTACTCATACAAAACCGAAACAGTATAGTTCAGAATTTAGGAAATGTGGTATGTTGCATTAGAACTCTCAGAAACCTTTCCAGATTGTTTTATGATTATATTAATCAGTTTGTGGCAATCATGGGGTTGTCTACATGAATAAAAATATCTTAAATTTGTCACTTACAGTCTTCAAGACTCACAGGGACTTCCAGTAAACATCTGGGTATTTTAGCCCTAAAACGCGTTTTGCTCTACACTAAGCAAATTTGGGGAATACTCTTGAGCTTGCAAGACACTCTGGCATATCTGCAGGCAATGCAGATATCTGGACAGCTGGATCAAGTCTGTTTTAGCCAATTCTGTTGTCCAAACATACATTACTACAATCAACCTGTCCCTGCACTGATGACCAGAGATATTCCCAGAATGTTCCCTGCACCCAAACAATAATCCAGAAATAGTGAGTTAACCCCTTCATTCAGGTGCCCCATTATGATCTCAGCAGATAGGACCATGATGGCTAGATGGTCATGGAGAATCCTGTGGCTGACAGGGAACGATTGGGGATATTCTCTGACGAGGGGATAGCCCGGGTGTTATGATCTCCAATTTTTGACATCTCCAGTTGGCTGACAAAGAACAGATGCCAGCCATAAAACGGGCCAGCCATAAAACCTCAATTACCCTCTGGTATGCGAGAGCCCCTATATAAATGGGCCAAAGAGAAGGTTCTGGTATTCTGTACAATAAAACCTGTTGGAATCTACCAGCGTGTGTCTTGATGCTTTTTCTGGTGGAAGACTGACCCACAGCACAACTGGGAGAAGAGAACCCGACAATTTGTACAGAATACCAGAACCTTCTCTTTGGCCCATTTATATAGGGGCTCTTTGGAGGGGGCGTGATGTCATGATCTCCAATCTTTGCCATCTCCGGTCGGCTGACAAAGAACAGATGCCAGCCATAAAACGGGTCAGCCAAAAAACCTCAATTACCCTCTGGTATGCGAGAGCCCCTATATAAATGGGCCAAAGAGAAGGTTTTGGTATTCTGTACAATAAAACCTGTTGGAATCTACCAGCGTGTGTCTTGGTGCTTTTTCTGGTGGAAGACTGACCCACAAAACAACTGGGAGATTAGAACCCGACACCGGGAGGCGGGCAGGAAGGGGATACTTTGCTGGACAAAAAAATGGCACCTCTGAAGGTTTGGCCTAGTTCATGTGGCTGCCATCACAGTTAATCTAGGGTCAGTCTGGAGTTTTCAAATGCCCTGGATTAAGCAGTTGATACATATGAAATCCAAATGAGAACAAAGGACCTTTCTCCTAAAATCAATAGATCCTGCCTGTAACCTATACTGCCTATAACCTGTAGGGAAATGCAAAGCAACTAACAGCCAACACTAGTTGTAAAGATAGACATTGCAACGATAGTAAAAAGAGAGGACATAGGGATTTGAACTTGAACATCATTATTTAACACCTGAAGACCCCCAAAGTAACTAGATTATCATTTTTAAAAAAATTATGTATAGATGTTGCCTGGAATCCTGGTGTTTGCATGTTATACAAAAAGAACTCTATTACATGTTGGATTTTGTTTATATTTGTTGTTTTTAACTATTTGACAATTCAATAACTTTTGCATACTGTATTTTATGTATTTAATTGTTGTAAGCAGCCTTGAATCCCCAACTGAGAAAATAAATAAATACAGTTCCATATTGTTTCTGCCTCTGGTGCTAATTATTTTTTGTAAAGAAAATAATGAGCAGGGATGTGTTTATTTCTCTAACTGAAATATTCCTGTACACGCCACTATATGCAAATCTATTTTATGTATTTCAAAGTAACCACCCACTTCAGGCTTACGTTCATCCAGTGAGCTTCATGGAAGAATAAAAATTTGAATCCATGTCTCCATACGTAACGATGCAAATTTTTACATGCACTAAAGGTTATTCTTTCCGTTTGAAAATAGTAATTTGGGTGAATAAGCTTTTGACCTTCACCTCCACAAAGCACAAGCACAATTCTTGGTGCTCTGTGACTATAGAGCAAAGACGTAAAAAAGTATTCTAGTTGGGTAGTTGTATGTATTCCGGGCTGTATGGCCATGTTCCCGAAGTATTCTCTCCTGACGTTTCGCCCACATCTATGGCAGGCATCCTCAGCGGTTGTGAGGCATGGAGAAACTAGGCAAGGAAGGTTAATATATATCTGTGGGAACTCCAGGGTGTGAGAAGAGTTCTTTGTCAGTTGGAATGTTGCGTAAATGTTGCAGTTAATCACTCTAATTAGCATTGGAAAGGTTCATCTCTTGCCTGGGGGGCATCCTTTGTTCAGAGTCATTAGTCATCCCTGGAGCTCCTCTGCCCTCAGAGTGTTGTTTCCCATCTACTGTTCTGATTTTTGAGTTTTTTAATACTGGTAGCCAGATTTTGTTCATTTTCATGGTTTCCTCCTTTCTGTTGAAGTTGTCCACATGCTTGTGGATTTCAATGGTTTCTCTGTGTAGTCTGACATGATAGTTGTTGGAGTGGTCCAGCATTTCTGTGTTCTCAAATAATATACTGTGTCCAGGTTGGTTCAACAAGTGCTCTGCTATGGCTGATTTCTCTGGTTGAGTTAGTCTGCAGTGCCTTTCATGTTCTTTGACTCTTGTTTGGGCAATGCTGCATTTGGTGGTCCCTATGTAGACTTGTCCACAGCTGCATGGTATCCGGTAGACTCCTGCAGAGGAGAGAGGATCCCTCTTGTCCTCTCTGACCGTAGCATTTGTTGGATTTTCTTTGTGGGTCTGTAGATAGTTTGTAGGTTGTGCTTCTTCATCAGTTTGCCTACGCGGTCAGTGGTTCCCTTGATGTATGGTAAGAACACCTTTCCTCTGGGTGGATCTTTGTCTTGACTCTCATGGCTTGTTCTTGGCATTGCAGCTCTTCTGATGTCTGTGATGGAGTCTCCATTGGCCTGTAGAGCCCAGTTTAGGTGGTTGTGTGATCCCGGCCATGAAGCCATTTGAAGTCATTGTTCTAGGACACGGAACAATGGTTTCAAACTACAGGAAAGGAGATTCCACCTGAACATCAGGAAGAACTTCCTGACTGTGAGAAGGGCTGTTCGGCAGTGGAACTCTCTCCCCCGGGCTGTGGTGGAGGCTCCTTCTTTGGAGGCTTTTAAGCAGAGGCTGGATGGCCATCTGTCGGGGGTGCTTTGAATGTGATTTCCTGCTTCTTGGCAGGGGGTTGGACTGGATGGCCCATGAGGTCTCTTCCAACTCTACTATTCTATGATTCTATGATTCTATGAAAGTCTTCGACAACACATATTCTAGTTGGATTTTTTCTCTGCTGGCCTGTGAATAAGAACAGGGCAGCAAATTATTATCAGCTCTGTGTGATAGCAAAAAGTAACAAAAATACAACAAAAAGAGGGGATGAAGAAGCAACTGCATCCCTAAAGCATATGGGATTCATTTAGAGCTTGTTATTACATGCTGTCATTTCGAAGATTCTAAAAACAGTCTCAGTTGTTCTCCTATTATCTGACTTTCTTTAAATATCTTTTCCCTTCCCTGCAATCTGTTCTTTGGTTTCACTAGCCTGTCATCCCCTCCAGTTCCCAGGACATTTTTTTTCTCAACCCTACATACGACAAGAGGATTTTTTTCATCTCTGTTTCACAGCTATGAAAGCTACAAGGAATGGGTTGCTACCTTTTTGTTTTAACCAGCCCTCCTCCTGTGCCTTGAATAGAAGCCTTACTGACACATGAAATATAGCAGATGGAAACTTTCCCGGTATGAAGTGATTTATTTGTTTGATATATTTGTATATATTAGATTCAGCCTGCTGTTAAAAGCAGGACAAGTCCAGAAAAATCTAAGGGGGGAGGTATGGAAAAACCTCACAACCTCTGAGGATGCCTGCCATAGATGTGGGCGAAACGTCAGGAGAGAATACTTCTAGAACAGGGGTCCCCAAACTAAGGCCCGGGGGCCGGATGTGGCCCTCCAAGGTAATTTACCTGGCCCCTGCCTTCATTTATAATATAATATTTTTATATCAGTTTTAATAATATAATATATTGTATATACATATAATATTGATAATAATATCATTTTATACAATACAATACTAACAATAATATCATATAATAATATTAATTATATGTTATATATTACATATAATATTACAGTACAGTGGTATAGTTCAATATAGTATAATGCTAATATTGTGTTATGCTAATAATATAATATATTGTATGTACATACAGCTGTTCTGAGTTCCCTTCAGGGTGAGAAGGGTGGGAAATAAATGTAGTAAATGAATAAATAAATAATTTTGGACTTAGGCTCTCCCAAAGTCTGAAATGACTTGAAGACACACAA
The DNA here is from genome assembly GCF_035594765.1 of Anolis carolinensis. Lineage (NCBI taxonomy): Eukaryota > Metazoa > Chordata > Lepidosauria > Squamata > Anolidae > Anolis > Anolis carolinensis. The sequence continues at coordinate 20,795,907 of NW_026943820.1, forward strand.
CAACAACAACAACAATCCTAATTAACCTGACTATCTCATTGGCCAGAAGCAGGCCCACACTTCCTATTGAAATCCTGATAGGTTTATGTTGGTTAAAATTATTTTCATTTTAAATATTGTATTGTTCTTTCATTGTTATCGTTGTTTTGCACTACAAATAAGATATGTGCAGTGTGCATAGGAATTTGTTTGGTTTTTTTCCCCCAAATGATAATTCGGCCCCTCAACAGTCCGAAGGATTGTGGACCGGCCATCTGCTTTAAAAGTTTGAGGAACCCTCATCTAGAACATGGCCATACAGCCCGGAAAACATACAACAACCCTGTTCTTAGAAGACTGTTAAGTGAGCTAGGATAGAAAGCATCCCCAACCACTCAAAAAAGTTCAGTTGGACAACTTTTTCAGATGCAGTTGTTTAAATCAAGTACGTTTCTTCATTGGAAACATAATCATTATTATGTGGCAACCCATTTACCAGTCATATGTTTTGATGAAATTGCTTGCAGAAGAATAATTCAGTATTTATTAATTTGTTTTATTTCATTTATTTTCCATTTTATAAGCCCAATAGGATCCTCAAGATAGCTCACGGAAAAACAAGACTATGTGTTTTTTTTAAATCTTATAGAACAATATTGCACTTCATAACCGGAATTAAAAACACCAGCAATAAAATTCATACCAGATGTGTCTTAGAATTTTATGTGAAAAAAATTGATAAAAGCATACTTTATAATTTATAGAGCAAAAATTGCACCTCTCCACAAAGAACCCTAATGCCATGTAGCCTCAAATGTTTCTTGAGAATTATACAGAGTAGTGCTGTAAGTGTCTCTACTGAAAACTAAGTAGCATTGGCTATAATAAGATGTATTCTCATCTTATAGCATAGAATCCAGTGCATGATAATAATTATAAATTCAGATTGCCTAAAATTAGCATTAGAGCAGGATTAGGTTAGGACTACACCAGGATTCTAAACCCATCATTTCCAAAGAGTTAGATGAAATAAAAAATGCACATTTTAAAAAAAGTACAATTCAAAAATGTGTGTGATAATCCAATGTTGTCATTGTTCTGAAAAAGACCAGATTGCACTATCACTTTCCGTTATGCACTCAAAACTTCTTTTCACAACTATAACACATATAAAGTTAAAGTTAACAACAACAGCAACAACAGTAACAACAGCAACAACAGCAGCAACAACAACAGCTTCATTTATACCCTGCCACCATTTATACCCTTCGCCCCGGTGGTGATGTGTGTTAAAGCACTGAGCTGCTGAACTTGCAGACCGAAAGGTCCCAGGTTCAAATCCCGGGAGTGGAATGAGCACCCGCTGTTAGCTCCAGCTCCTACCAACCTAGCAGTTCGAAAACATGCAAATGTGAGTAGATCAATAGGTAACGGCGGGAAGGTAATGGCACTCCATGCAGTCATGCCGGCCACATGACCTTGGAGGTGTCTACAGACAACGCCAGCTCTTCGACTTAGAAATGGAGATGAGCACCAACCCGCAGAGTCAGACATGACTGGTCTTAACGTCAGGGGAAACCTTTACCTTTACCTTACCATCTACCAGAAGGACTCAGGGAAGCTTACAGAAGCACATACAAGTGCCATAAGATATAAAAATAGAGGCAAAATTACATCACATTTTTAACAATGACAACATCAGTTAAGATAAAAACAACACATTACAAAAAAGGTCCAATTTAAAAATCAATAAAACACATTACATGTGCCATTGTGCCTGGGGCTATAACTCTTAGCGAAAGAGGCATGGATGTGACATCTTTCCCTAGGGGATTGCTTCTTGACCTCCTTTAGGGAAGCTGGAACTCCCAAGGATCAAAACACTGTAGATAACTCAAAACTGGTTTTATTGTTTCAAAAGGTTATCCCTTTGAGGCAATAAGCTGGAAGTTTCAAAGGGGTAAAGGAAAATATACATTACAGTCTCTGGTTGTCTTGAGTCCAAGGAGCTCTGCAGCTGAGAAGCTTTTCCAGGTCCCTCTTTCTCAATGGCTGTGAATGCCGGAGCAATCCTCAGCCTCAGTCCAAATGGCCAATGTTTGAAGATACAGAGTCTTCCTCTGGTGCCAAAGAACTGATCTGAAGGCGCTTGAGACTCCTCAACGTCGTCCAGGTTGGTCTGAACATGAAGCATAAGTCTCAAAGGTAAGAACCTCAGAATTGGTGCTGAGAGGTAACTTAATCAAGGGCTTTTAGAGCCAAGTCCCTCTCTCACATCCATCTGATAGAAAGCTTGATGGTGGAATGAAAAAGGAAACACTGACCCACTCCAGGAAAGGGTGGAGTCAAACAATTGAGCTGAGGGAGCAATATAACTGGTGCAAACAACATTGATTGACAGCTATAAATAACCAATCAATCCAACTACATTTACAGGGTAAAGGCAAAATCAGGCATGATACAACAATTCAAAACTTGCAACTTACAGTTTGACATATAGATGGCACCACTCGTGCCATCACAGTACAAATTGCAATAAAACAAACAATACAGCATCCCAGCCGCAACCATATTCAACCATTAAAGTGCTAGAGACAATATTAGATTGTTTGTTCCTTAGATGTATAATAGCAGATATTTTAATCATTTCCAAAGGCCTGCCTGAAAAGCCATGTCTTCAGCTCCTTGCAAAAATATTGTAATGTGGGGGCAAGACTAATATCCCTGGGGAGAGCATTCCAAAGCCGGGGGCCACCACCAAAAATGCCCCTTTTCTCGTCCTCAACACCTGCACTTGAGACAGAGGCGGGACTGAGAGGAGGCCTCCCTGGCAGATCTTAGAGCCCACATTGGTTCATAAGGGGAGATGCGGTTTCTAAGTTAGGCCGGACTCATACCATGTAGGGCTTTGTAGGTAATAACTTGCACTTTGAACCGGAACCTTGTTGGCAGCCAATGGAGCTGCCTTAATAGGGGTGTGATGTGCTCCGTATAGCTGGCTCCTGTTAGTAATCTGGCTACTGATCTTTGCACTAACTGTAGTTTCTGAGCTGTCTTCAAAGGCAGCCCCATGTAGATTGCATTGCAGCAGTCCATTCTAGACGTAGCTAAAGCGTGGACCACCATGGCCAAGTCAGCCTTTTTGAGGTACAGTCTCAGCTGGCATCATCATAAACTCCAAACAATAGACAAACTAGTAGCCTAAACATTAACTAAGTAAAATTAAAACAAAAAATATTCTAATTTCAGACTGTAATGAAACACAAAACAAAAGAGAAAATATATTAGTTTTCCCTTCAGTGTCTCTCATGTCTCAAATGATTTTCCCTTAAGCTTTTAGGTAAAAATTTTTCAAAAGCTCATTTAGACTATTTGAATTTGAAATGTATTCTGTACCCTTCCCCACCCTTCTCTGAAATACCTCATTTATATTTAATAGAACCTGCACAGTTTACTGATGCACTTGTTTAAGCAACAGAAAATATTTGTTTTACTTCATCCAGATTTTGTAAGAAAAAAATTAGAGACAGATTGGATTGGTTGAGAGTCCATTTAAAAGACAATGTGGCATCCTGTGGCCAAGAAAGCCTTTCTTTCCATCACCACTTGCTCTATCTGAAATGACCTCCACTTCTGACAGTCTTATTTATTTATTTATTTATTTATTTATTTATTTACATTACTTTTACCCCGCCTTTCTCTCCTAGGAGACTCAAAGCGGCTTACAGTAAATAGGCAAAAATTCAATGCCTAAAAACAATGTAAAAACAACAATTCATACAAAACAATCTATAAAACAACAGTTCATATAAAACAGATACCATTACAAAATAAAAACACATTATATAAAAATTTTAAGAATGTCCAAGATTAAAATCCATTCATCCAGAATCTTCAAGTCTTTGTACAGATCATGTAAAGTCCATGTTCTCATTCATTAAAAGCTTGTGTGCACAACCATGTCTTTAAGGCTTTCCTGAAGCCTAGGAGAGTTGGTATCTGCCGTATGTTGCTGGGGAGGGTGTTCCACAGCTGAGGAGCCACCACCGAGAAGGCCCTGTCCCTCGTTCCCACCAGCCTTACCTGCGAGGCTGGTGGGTCCGAGAGCAGGGCCTCCCCCGATGATCTAAGAGTTCTAGAAGGCTCATAGGGGGAGATACGTTCGGACAGGTAAGATGGGCCAGAACCATTTAGGGCTTTGTAGGTCAAAACCAGCACTTTGAATTGGGCTCGGTAGCATATTGGCAGCCAGTGGAGCTGACTCAACATGGGAGTAGTACGCTCCCTGTAAGCCGCTCCTATTATTAGTCTGGCTGCCGCCCATTGTACTAGTTGGAGCTTCCGAGCCGTCTTCAAAGGCAGCCCCATGTAGAGCGCGTTGCAGTAGTCCAAATGAGCTGTAACCAGAGCGTGGACCACCGTGGCCAAGTCAGACCTCCCAAGGTACGGGCGCAGCTGGCGCACAAGGCGGAGTTGTGCGAAGGCTCCCCTGGCCACCGCCGAGACCTGGGGCTCCAGGCTCAGCGATGAGTCCAGGATCACCCCCAGACTGCGAACCTGTGTCTTCAGGGGGAGTGCGACCCCATCTAACACAGGCTGTAACCCTATACCCTGTTCAGCCCTGCGAATCAACCATGTATGGAAGTAAATTTTGCTTAGAAGCAACTTTTGCTATGCAGAATGTAATAATTATGCATAGTAAAAATGATTTGTGTGGAGAAAAATGCTGCTTTGTGTGGATTTTGTGTAAAATTCATTCTGAATTGCAAAGATTCTATTCAGTCCAGGATTCTTTTCATCTAACTTTCTCAGCACCCTGAAAACTTGTCCTTCTTTCTTTTGAAATATTTTGAATATTGTCTTCATTCTTTTATTTAATACATGATAATTTTATATCTAACAGTATAATTGACTTTCACCCATCTTCTTATCAAGTTGAGAAGGCACTGATGGAAGTGCACTGGATGCTTCCAGGTATCAAAGCAATCATAAATGACGGCAGTGAAAAATATCTTCTGAACCAAGTTTGCTAAGAAAATCCTGTGATAGGTTCTCCTTAGGTTTCTCATGACTTAAAGAGTCACCACAAGAACATATTGCAGTATATTAGTATAATCAGTCCCTTGTCCAAAGACATCCAAAGATCCTCACTATCTATATATATAAAAAGGTAATGGAATCATGGCACCGGACAAAACAACAAAACTAAATGCCCCACAACCTCAAAAATTGACAGCACAACCTCTCATCCACGCCTCTACGTTCATACAACAAAAAGAAAAGAAAAATTAAGTCCTAGCCACAGCAACGCGTGGCCGGGCACAGCTAGTTTTACATAAGAGATGCCATTTTAGTATGCCATTATATATAATGAGATAAGCATCCATAGATTTTGGTCTCTTCGTGATGTCTGAATGTCCTCAAACAAAACCGCAGCAGGTCTCACTGTTCTCAAATCAGAACAGAGGATCAGGTCTTCCATTTGACATTATTGTAAACCACTTTCATCATTTTAATTCTTATTGTATTTATTGTATTGCATTTATGTTACACATGTAGAGAACAATTTTCCTCATATCATGTAGCTTTTATTGTCCCAGTAGGACATTTATGTTAATGTACTTACCTTGCAGCTATTTTTATTGTGCACTACTATGTTGCTATTAGTTTGATTTGATTTCTTGTATTTTGTATTAAAATCATTTTCATGGGGACTTTATTTTAAAAAGTAAAGGTTTCAATACTGATTATATGAGTATATTATTAGTGTACATCTTTGTTTCCAATCTAAATAACTCCAAGGACAATGCATTTATTGTGGTCACAAGTCACTGTTTGGTAATATAAATTTATCTGGAGAATTCTTTGATACCAACACAAGATCATCATATGTCAAAATCCTGCCTTTTCTCTTTTTCATGATATATTCAGTGAAAGATAGGGAAACAACACATTTTTGACATATGATGACCTTTTGCTGATATCAAAGAATTCTCTCTTTTTCTACATAAAGTTACACATTTTGTGAGTATTTTATACAATACAACAATTTGTGCCTGGATCATAATTTAAGTTGTATCTCTCTCCTCTATATCTAGTATGTCAAATGTATTGCTGTTGCTAAAAACAAAAACGAGGCCTTGGGCCAAAAGAAATGTCATTAATTTTCTCCCTTATTTGTAGCTAGAATGACAGCACAGATTAAGGCAGCTGAATAATATGCTCCCAAATCAGAAGACTTACATATAGATGGTCTTTTCTGCTATTGTTACTTGAGACTTGTCAGATATGGAGACTTAATAAAATATGAAAGGTTTGTCACTATTAACACAGTTTCTTCTACTCAGTGAATAGCCATCATATAACTGGTAAGTATATGGATATCTTTCCCATTCCTATTCCATCCTCTTCCCCAGTTGACTCTAAAGTTGGATGTCCAACTGAATGTAGTTTGCAGCTTTGGTGCTATCCAATGTGCTATCTTAGCTTTGGTCAGCTAATAATGAGATTTCAGTTTCCGTCTGTGTATGCACACATAAACAGTGGAACATCTGCTCTGTAAGAAATATCTGCACACAAACATATAGTGCTTATTCTCTGGATTAGCTGATCATTTAACACATGGTATCAATTCTGTCTGTGTCATATCACAGAACTTGAATGATCTGATTCTTCAGAAGGTTTCATTTATTCTGTGCAGGGTTTTGTACAGTGATCATTGGCTGTTTCAGATTGTATCGCGGATCAATTTTCTTCTCAATCATTTTTTTCCTAGCAATGGAACACGGTTTGCATTGCTGATTTCCAGCTATCTATTTGTGCTTCTGGTTGATACATACAACATTTTATTTAAGCCTATGAGATACTTTTTAGCTAGGAATTCCATAATCATGAGCATATCTCTTCAGGAGAATATTATTTCCTGCTTTCCTAATAACAAGATCCATGTGAAAATTAAGATTAGCAAGACCTGTCTATCAATCAAGTTAATCCTATGCATGTTTCCTCACCAGAGGTTACTCTGACTGTCCAATTGGGTTTATTCCCTAGTAAGTTAATGCTGGGGAGTCCAAAAAGTTGTTTTTGAGTGTTGTTCTAGGATCCCAGGAGATAAGAGTTTTCACTTTTGCCAGTGGATGATCTTGATCTTTGACAAGTCACACACTTTTTGCCTAGAGCAAGCCTGCAAAAATATTGCCCATGGGTCAGATGTAGCCCTCAAAGGGCTTACCCTGCAGCCTGTGGAAGGCAAGCAGGGGGATGGTCACTTATAAGTCAAAATCAACTTGGTGGTGTGTGTGTGTGTGTGTATGTATTTGTATATATAACTCAAAAACTACTAGACAAATGGACATGAAATTTGGATACAATACCACCTATCAATCCAACAAGTGACAATCACTCATAAAAAAAACATGACAAGGACATACCTAAAAGACAATACTGCTTGAAAATGACTCCCCTGGCCCTGCCCCCTTCTGCATGAGAGGAAAAGTCCACCAAGCAACTGAGAAAGGAGCTGCTTGAGAGAGGAATGTAAAGGAGGTCGATAGCAGCCGAGATAGGAGCCGCTTGAGAGAAGGAGGGAAAGGAGGTTTGTTATTCCCTCACACTACCCCCTCCCACTCCCCTGCCCTTTACAAAGTGATGTGGCAGGCGAGGATACACCATAACCACCCACCCCCAGTGTGCCTGCGATGGTGCGGCCCATTGCCATCCGCACTGCTGGGCATGAGTGTCATACCCCAGCCACCTTTGGCTTCTGAACCTGATCCAGAAATGAACTTTGACCAGGATGAAGCTTATTTTGACCTTTTGCCCAGTTCTCCCAGCTCTTTTCAGTTACAGCTGTCGACTGTTGATAGTTCAGATGCTTCCTTAATTGGGAGAGATACTGGAGATGTTACTCCCGTGGTTGAACCAGATGTCCAGACTTCCCCAGAGAACATGCCCTTCAACCGAAAGGAGTTATTGCATTGGCAGAGATCAGAAAAACAATTGATTAGAAGGAGTAACCGCTTGGCATCTCGAGGGGATTGTGGGAACTTTTGGGGAGTTTGGCCTCCCTTCATTGGGATCTGATCTTCGTTCCATAAAAGTGCCTTGCACTGCAGACAATTTGCGGTGTCAATGTAGCGCTTTCCTAAGAGCACTTCACCTACTACAGTTCCCTGACTTCACCAAGCCAAGCCTCCTGTTTCTGGCGGCCAAGACGAGCTGCGATTCCCGATTTAAACCGGAGTAAATTCACTTCCTTGCCTTGTTCCTGAATCAAGTTTGATCTTCGCTTCATCTTGTTCCTGCTTTGTTATCCACGATCTCCTAGTGACTGGAGACTTTGTTATTCAGCCTTGCTTCCTTGTTGTTCCCCGCTCAAACCTCCCAACAGTTTGAGCGTGTTTCGGTTTTGGATTTGGACTATAATATTGGACATTTTCCTTCATCTTTTTGGACTTATTCATACCTCCTCACAAAGGACTATTTCCCACTCATCCTTTCTGCTTATGCATTCCTGAATTTATATTTGCTTTAATAAAGATATTATCTGTTTATTGGTCTCTGTCTAGTTTCCAGTGTTCACGCTGCTTTGGGGTGCAACAATGAGGCTGTGAAACAGCTGAGCCCAATTGGAAGGAGAGGGAGGGAAAGGCTCCTCTGTTTCCAAGGCAGCTCCACCCTTCCTCTGCTGCTGCTCCTCCTTCCCTCTGAAACAGAATATGTCCCCATTGTGAATAGGCTTCAAAACCTCTATGATTTCCAAAGACTTTCTTGTAACAGAAACAAATGGCTAAAATTACTTGTTGCTTTTTTTTTTGGGGGGGGGGGAAGAAAATTAGAGAAGAATTGCATCTATTTTTTGCTCATGATGACTATGCTAAACATTTGTTCAGGATTGGCCTGAGGATCGCCCATTAAGTTTCCCACACGAATTCCTCATTCAATACATTATACTGAGTCTTGATGGAAGTTCTAGTTGTGGAAATTGAACAACGATACCTCACCTACCCATACCAGCCATTTTAATAATTCACCACTTTAGGGCAATTGGCAAATATATACAGTCAACTTTCAAATTGTTTTGAAATCAGGAATGGTGCTTTATAAAGGTAATAGTTAACAGTCAAATACAGAGCTTTTTCTGACACACAAAACAAACGAGAAGTAAAATTCTGATAGAAACTAGCTCCTAACAGAGCTGAATTAGCACATCTATGCTTTCTGTCCTATGGCTTTGTTGGGTATTTATGTTATTTGTTGTTAACAACAGCCATCAATTTCATGCTGTCACCATATTATGAAATCTAGGGGACATACATTTCTGTGTGACTTCTTGCTGGGAGGCCACCACCTTATAATAATAATAATAATAATAATAATAATAATAATAATAATAATAATAACTACTTTATTTTTATACCCCGCCCCATCTCCCTGAAGGGACTCGGGGCAGCTTACATGGGGCCTTGCCCGATAAAACAATCAAATATCAAAACACAGCAATGAAACAATTATCCAATAAAAACATCAAACTTATGCCCCATCAAACTGTTTTCTATGTAATTAAGAAAAAAATCTGTTCAGAAAAAGAGACTCAAACTTTTTTTGAAAAAAGAAACTAGCCATTCTGGGATCAAAAATTGATCAGGAAGATGGGAAACTGTGAGGAGGAATGTGAAGGGAAAGTATTTTACTGTCTTGTCTTATAAGATAGACAAATTAAATTCTTCTATGCCACACCAAATTATCTCTTGATATTGATTTTGTTGACCTGACACTTGAAATGAGAGAAAGGGTTCATTTTGGAGGCTATATTGGAGGAATGAGAGTGACATTTGGACTCTGATAGTGATGGGGCATTATTCTTATCCCCATGGCTCTCATGTTCCTGCAAGTTTCTATCATATTAGAAATGATGCTATTGACTAATCTCAGATAGTGAAAGTTCAGTGGTATATGAGTACATAGATATACCAAATTGATTCAATAGCTCTTTTCTAGTTGAGATTAAGAGATTTAGCCCTATGCCACCTTTGCATTAATTTTTTGTCAGTCTATTCATACATTTTTCTGACTTCCTTTTTAAGAAGGGTTATGGTATAAACTATAAACTATGCATAAACTATGCATTTACATACATTTTAAATATGAGTGCAACTGAAAATATTTTAAATGCATATTGACACATTTTGAACTTCAAATTACATTACAACATTCATAAAAGTGGAAACCCCTGATGACAGCTATATTTTGTATTATTATTATGACACAGCAAACAAGATAGATATGCTGGATTTCGTATCACAAAATCACAAGTCGAACACTTCCCAAGTGTCTAGGACGGTGTGATGTATTTTCGGATGATGTGCGCAAATCCCAGTCGGGTGGCCTTTTGCAGTTGGCAGATTGTAATTTTGTCAATGTCTATTGTTTCCAAATGCCGGCTGAGATCTTTTGGCATGGCACCCAGTGTGCCCATCACCAGAGGGACCACCTGCACTGGTTTCTGCCAGAGTCTTTGAAGTTCAATCTTGAGGTCCTGATAGCAGCTGAGTTTTTCCTGTTGTTTTTCGTCAATGCGACTGTCACCTGGGATGGCAACATCAATGATCCAAGCCTTTTTCTTTTCCATAACTGTGATGTCTGGTGTGTTATGTTCCAGAACTTTGTCAATCTGGATTCGGAAGTCCCACAGTATCTTTGCGTGTTCATTTCCCAATACTTTTGCAGGTTGGTGATCCCACCAGTTCTTTACTGCTGGGAGGTGGTACTTGAGGCATAAGTTCCAATGAATTCCAATGACACAGCAAACAAGATAGAAATTATTATTTTATTGTATGACACAGCAAACAAGATAGACATGCTGGATTTCATATCACAAAATCACAAGTCGATCACTTCCCAAGTGTCTAGGACTGTGTGATGTATTTTCGGATGATGTGCGCAGATCCCAGTAGGGTGGCCTTTTGCAGTTGGCAGATCGTAATTTTGTCAATGTCTATTGTTTCCAAATGCCGGCTGAGATCTTTTGGCACTGCACTCAGTGTGCCCATCACCACCGGGACCATTATTATTATTATTATTATTATTATTATTATTATTATTATTGTCGAAGGCTTTCATGGCCAGGATCACAGGGTTGTTGTGTGTCTTTCGGGCTGTGTGGCCATGTTCCAGAAGGATCCTCTCTCTTCTGCAGGAGTCTACCGGATACCATGCAGCTGTGGACAAGTCTACATAGGGACCACCAAACGCAGCGCCCAAACAAGAGTCAAAGAACATGAAAGGCACTGCAGACTAATTCAACCAGAGAAATCAGCCATAGCAGAGCATTTGATGAACCAGCCTGGACACAGAATACTATTTGAGAACACAAAAATGCTGGACCATTCTAACAACTATCATGTCAGACTACACAGAGAAGCCATTGAAATCCACAAGCATGTGGACAACTTCAACAGAAAGGAAGAAACCATGAAAATGAACAAAATCTGGCTACCAGTATTAAAAAACTCAAGAATCAGAACAGTAAATAAAAAGCAATACTATGAAAACAGAGGATTTCCAGACATGAATCAACCTAGGGCAGTTAACGACTCTAAACAAAGGATGCCCCAGAGGCAGGAAGAAGACAGCAGATAAGCTTTTCAATGCTAATTAAAGTGATTAACTACACACATTCACACTGACCTCTCTCACCCTAGACTTTCCACAGATATATATTTACCTCTTTGCTTAGTTTTCCCCATACCTCACAACCTCTGAGGATGCCTGCCATAGATGTGGGCGAAACGTCAGGAGAGAATGCTTCTGGAACATGGCCACACAGCCCGAAAGACACACAACAACCCCATTATTATTATTATTATTATTATTATTATTATTATTATTATTATTATTATTATCTTAATCCATTTTACCTCAAAATATACCTTACCAAGAAAAAATATCTTAGACATCTTTTTCCAGTTACTACATGGCTGACAATGGATTGACATTTATTCAGAGAAGACTAGCCATTGCTTCCCTGTAAGGCTGAAAGAATGTCAGTTGCCCAAGATCACTTACTGGGTCTCAGTGGCTGAAATTTGAACCCTGATCTACCTATCCAATATTTAAACCATTCAGATATGTTGACTGTTTTAGTATCCCTCCATCATGTCATCTGAAAGCATGGAATGAAGCCATTTAATATGGAGTAAGGCACCAGAAGCATTAAGTGTTAAAGCCCATCACAAAAAGTCATTCTCAGTTTGAATAGTTCTTTCAAAGTTCATGCTAAAATCCAGAATGGATTCACTGACTGCTCAGTGATATTGATGCCATGTTAACGTATGCCCTTCCTCTCTTCCAAGTGTTTTGTTTTGTTAGGAGATATATATTCTGGGCCATATTATTTGCCTTGAGAAAGATTGTTTCCAAAAGACCTATGCCAAGAAAAGATTACTTTATTATGGACATGAGCAATCATTTACATTTTGTAAGACAATTTTCCCCAATATACATTTTTTTTGCAACTTATCCTCAAATATAGATTTTTGTATGCAATTACCCCTAAAGTAAGGAATTTTATATGCAGATTTCCTTGAAGTGTGCATTTCTTTATGCAAGTTTTTTCTAACATAAAATATTAATGTGTGCAATTTTTGAGCTGAGTGTCAGACTGAAAGATAGTTGAATTCTAATCTGAAAATGTCCCTCCAGAAAATGTGAATTAGTTTGATTCACAGATGTATACAAAACAAACATTTCTCCATTTATTCTCCAGCATATCTCTTCTGTGTGTATGTATGTCCACATGGACGGGCATATTAAACTCACTATTTTCATCCTTTTTCTGGCTTTGTGTTATTTTACCTTGTTGTTTGTACTGTTGACTGACTGTTAGTTGCCCTGGGAGCATATTAATGATGAATGAGAGACTGATGTTTCTGTAAACAAACATAAATAAAATAATTCCCAGTAACTTTTTCAAATATATGAAATAGCAGAACTAAAAAATGAAGATGAGTGATAGATCACTTTGCAGTATATTGAGTAATTTGCCCATTACCTCCTAAACAGTATCTGTGGCAACATCGTCTATCAATCCGATTAAAAAAAAAATCCATCTTTAGCTATCACAAGTACTCTCTATTGGCTTAAAGCATTCCTTAAAACAAGAGTGAAATGTATTTGATGGAAGTACAAAAGGGAAAATGGAAATATTCTTGATTGTTCATGAATACAATTGAGGTTTGTTTGGTAGTTTTTTTCTATAGTAGTGCTTAAATTACAATGGGCAGAAAATAAGACATAATATTCTAGGGTAATAGCTTTTCATATTGCTCTCCTAGAATAGATAGTTATTTGTTTTATATATTATTACATAATATGTCTTGCATACTATTATAGAAAACAAATTCATGCTTAAAACAGGACCACTGAAACCAATCGAGCAAGATATGACTTACGCATGTGTAATTCGTTTAACAGCTTCACCCAAAGCAGAAATCTGGATTTTGTTCAAAATTCCAGATGCAGATTTGTATGCATTGTGCCCTTGCCCATCGTATGCAGGTGTTCATTGAAAATTACACTTTTGAAATTATACATCTGTTGGCACATTCAGTTGCATGGTGCTGCAATATAGGTAAAGGTAAAGGTTTCCCCTGATGTTAAGTCTAGTCGTGTCCAACTCTTGGGGTTGGTGCTCACCTCCATTTCTAAGCCGAAAAGCCAGCATTGTCCATAGACACCTCCAAGGTCACATGGCTGGCATGACTGCATGGAGCGCTGTTACCTTCCCGCCGGAGCGGTACCTATTGATCTACTCACATTTGCATGTTTTTGAACTGCTAGGTTGGCAGGAGCAGGAGCTAACAGCGGGCGCTCACTCTGCTCCCCGGATATACTATTGCATAATTGTTATATAACTGTGACGAGAGTTGCATGCTATCTCCTTAGTTATATTAATGTCATGGATAAATATGATGTCTGGTTTGAATGGAATTATGTGAAATGTGTATGGTAGAGGCTAGAGATACCATTCTAAGAAATGAAGCCTGGAAAGCTACAAAAGGAAAATTCATGAACTGTAATTAAAAGTTGCCAATGAGAACTATTGATGACTAGAAACAAATGATTAATTGTTGAACTCTTGGTGGAAAAAAACATGTTTACCACCAAAGACAATGGCTCTTTTAAGTAAGGAAGTCAACATAGTAGTTCCCTGCATTTAACAAGGAAAACCAATTATCACTTAAAAAAGTAAAGTTAATATCTGTCCCAGAACTGATGAAATCAGGATGTTTTTGCTGCCTGTCATTCATTTGTTTGGAGCAACATCAGCAAGAAATATTGCATTTACGAGACCTTATTACTACAGTAGACTCTCACTTATGCAAGCTAAATGGGCCAGAAGAAGCTTGGATAAGCGAATACCTTGGATAATAAGGAGGGATTAAGGAAAAGCCTATTAAACATCAAATTATGTTATGATTTTACAAATTAAGCACCAAAACGTCATGTTATACTACAAATTTGACCGAAAAAGTAGTTCAATACCCAGTAATGTTATGTTGTAATTACTGTATTTATGAATTTAGCACCAAAATATCATGATATATTGAAAACATTGACTACAAAAATGGCTTGGATAATCCAGAAACTTGGATAAGCGAGGCTTGGATAAGTGAGACTCTACTGTATTCCAAAATTGTGGCAGAAAGCTGATCTGGCCACCCATCATGCTCTACTCATAACATTTAAATCCAATCTTTTATATATAAAAAACCCCCTAAAGATGGGATAGATTGTTTCAGCCTGCCCATTTCATGCCCAATTTCATTATTTTTTCGTTACAGTAATTGTGCAAGTGGAGAAATTCAGGGGCTCCTTTCTCCCTCATTTTACAGCTATTGGGGTGTAACTCACTACAATGGTAGAACACATTTACCACTCTTAGCCCACCAAATTTCAGAACACTTCAGTTATCCACGGATTTTTGGGGAATAGTCAAAGTTTTTATAAGCAACATTACCCCCCCCCCCAGTTTTTTATTTAAATTATTGAAAAATTTTGAATTTTACATATTCAGTACTTAAAACTTAAACATTCTTTAACATATTTGCAATACAGAGTTATGTATATCATAGTTCCTATGGTATTTTCACTCTCTAACTATATTACATATATTATTTACCTCTTGTGACCCTTCACCTAGTGCTATCCCTTCACCCCAGACCAGCCAATTACAATATTTATTTCCAAAATTCCATTGTTTCTTTTACAGGTTTTTCCCCCTTTCCTTCTACGTATACAAACTCTATAAATTTTCCCCATATCTTCCCAAAATCATGCTTTTTAATAACCCTCTTTTAATTTTAATATTACATGTCCATTTATCATTTATCGCAATATCCCAAACCTCCTTATACCATTCTTCCAATTGGCACTCCTCCCTTCCTTTCCATTTTTTGGCTATTAACAATCTTGCTGCTGTTACCAAGTTGGCGATTAGTTCCTTTAACTCTTTTGATATTTGAATATTATCCTAAATGACAACAGTGCTATATTTTTAATAATAAAGAAAATATGTTCCTAGTTTGAAAGTGTTATTTCCTATTTTGCATAAGTCCTGAACTATGACTTAAATAATTAAATTAGAATTAATCTTGTCAGGATTTCTAAACCCTCAAAGTACAAATTTCGACTATTTTTGAATATTCCGCCCATCACTACCATCAGCTATCTACATAGTTACCTTTTGTTTTATCCTCTTTTCTGTAATGCAAAAACCAGTTGCTCTGGTACTTTTATGCTCTAATCAAGAATCTTATAACAGTAATATTATCAGAACTGTGTGTGGGTGGCTTGCATATGAAATGGTAACAGAATGCAAGCCTTTAAGATCAAGTACTGCATACAACAGCACAAAAATGCTATATGCACTACAACTCTGTTCACTCATTGCTGCTTAAATCCAGTGATTTCCAAGTTGTCACCTGCATGAAAGTGATTGAGGTTTCACGTAAATGCATAAGCAATTGGATTTGGTAAACACCCGTTTTTGAGAGCCCACTTTTTCAAAGATATGCTTTAGTAGACAACTCAATGTGTTGTAGTGTATTCCTTTGGGGTATGAAAAATTCTGTAACAGTATTAGTGATTTGCTAGGAGCTTGCTTCTCATCATCTTTCATTTTTCAAGGGTAATTTACCAGCACAGAACAATGACAAACTGGTATTCCTTTTGCCAACACAAAAGCCCAAATAATCTTATTTGTTCTGCAATACAGGCAATCTTCAGAAATTGCCTGCATTCTCAAGTTATTTATTTATTTATGGCTGGTCTCTCTTTCTTTTTGTCACTTCATAAAAGTGGAATGTCAATTTATATCTGTGGTGCTTCTCTATTTGGCACGGCTGCCTGTCGTTTTGTATAAAATGTTTTAATGCATTGTTTTGATGGTGTCAACTACCACAAATAGCATATGCCTCCTTTTTTTCAATTTCTCTAACTCACATTCATGGAAAAAAGTCTTTAGACTATCAAGTCAATCCAACTTAGACTGCAATAAAAAACAGGGTGGCGATGGAAAAAGCAGCATTCCTGAACTACTACTTTCATTACTACCATTATAATTATTATTATTGTGGTGGTGGAAGTGGTTGTGATTGTTATTACTGAAGATAGCAGGAGCCAAACATTTATTGTTCTTTCATTTAAGGTAAAGGTAAAGGTTTCCCCTGACGTTAAGTCCAGTCATGTCTGACTCTGGGGGTTGGTGCTCATCTCCATTTCTAAGCTGAAGAGCCGGCGTTGTCCGTAGACACCTCCAAGGTCATGCGGCTGGCATGACTGCATGGAGCGCTGTTTCCTTCCCACCAGAGCAGTACCTATTGATCTACTCACATTGGCATGTTTTCGAACTGCTAGGTTGGCAGAAGCTGGAGCTAACAGCGGCTGCTCACGCCGCTCCCGGGGTTTGAACCTGGGACCTTTAGGTCTCCAGCTCAGTGCTTTAACACACTTCGCCACCGGAGCTCAAAAACAATCCCAGGGAAGACAGAGAAGACAACCACTACAGTAGCCTCAGACTGATTCACAATTCCTTACAACCTCCCAATACAACTAGTTTTAATCATTTTTTCTCCATCCTCATCACCTTTGCTATTTTCAACAAGATCATATTAGGCTGTGCATCATTTCCTATACCTGTCATTTTGGCCATTCATTCAAATCTCTTGACTTCCAGAAGGAGATGGCAATTTTATCTGTTGGGCACATTTATTTATTTACATCACTTTTACCCCGCCTTTCTCCCCGAGGGGACTCAAAGCGGCTTACAATAAATAGGCAAAAATTCAATGCCTAAAAACAATGTAAAAACAACAATTCATATAAAACAATCTACAAAACAACAATTCATATAAAACAGATGCCATTGCAAAATAAAATCACATTATATAAAATTTTAAACATGTCCAAGATTGGAATCCATTCATCCAGAATCCTCAATAAGTCTTCGTACAGGTCATGTAAAGTCCATGTTCTCATTCATTAAAAGCTTGTGTGCACAACCATGTCCTAGGCTTTCCTGAAGACTAGGAGAGTTGGTATCTGCCGTATGTTGCTGAGGACATGTGTTCTCTAAATAATAAATTTATTTATTTATTACTTAAACGATCTTTACTGAATATTACCCAAAAAAAAGCAGAAAAACAAAAAAGAAACATGGAACAAGCAACAACAACATGAGGTTAAAAAAACCCACAAAAAAAGGAACAACAAAACAGAAACAAGAAACAGGGAAGTGGGGAAGGGGAGATTTAAAAGGACCTCGGGTGTTTCCCTTTGTTCCTTTCTATTTCAGTTTATATGCGCACCTTATCACTCCCTTGTTCTTTCCCTATCCCATTCTTGTGTTGTCAGAGAAGTCTATACAAAGCTGATCTGCCAAATTTTTTGAAGATAAATTTTGACAGGTGACCAGTCTGTCTTATATCTTCTGTTCTGCTCTCGCAGCAGAGAAGTCAATGAGTCCATATCCATGTATTCCCTTAGTTTTATAATCCATTCTTCCACGGACGGAATGTCTTTTGATCTCCAACTCTGGGCCAAAAGGGTCCGCGCCGCTACCGTAATATAAAATAAAATTATATCCCTATTTCTCCCTAACTCAAAATCTGTAATGTTTAATAAATAATATTCTGGTTTAAATTCATATTCTATCCTTAATATTTTTGGAGTGTTTGTGGATTTTTTTTCCAGAATCCTTTCACGACCTTACAGTCCCACCATGCGTGGAAGTAAGTCCCCTCGTTGTCACCGCATTTCCAGCATTTCTTATTTTGATTCTTATAGTATTTTGCCAGGCGTGTTGGGCACATTTATTGTAAACAAGAGAAGTGAATGAGCCGGTTCCTCTCTAGTTTACAGCAAGGAAATGTAAGCTAAGAATTTAGTTACTTTTGCAGTCATAAGTGCATACAATCTAATGATAATTTTTCAGTAATTGCAAGTGCAGAGATAGCTATCTCCTCACTTATCTCTTAACAGAAGAAAGGAAATCTCACAGCTTTAAGAGATTCCTCAGCAATTTCTATAATGACTGGAGCTTCTTATATGTTGGCCATATTAGAGAAATATTAAAATGAAGCAAGGCATTAACAGACACTTGAAATTTGCTGCCTTTATAGCTTATTCTAGCTTTGATACAATCCAATTCTCTGCAAGGCTCAGGCAGTCACTATTAAACATCAGATATGATTTGAAATTGAACTGCTCTCTCTACTGCAAAAGCAATTTGATTTTTGCTCAATTCCTGGGTGCTAGCATGTTTGGCGACTCATTAGAGCCAGTTTTTATTCAGACAAAACATAAAAAGAAGACCCTGGTTATTTCCAAAAGAAAAAAGAAGCATAACAAACTGAGACAGCATTCCTTCTACCACCTCAGGTCAAATTATATCTCTAGTTATAGCTCTGTAGCTCTTCAGACATCAGTTTTCAAACACCGGCACACTGAATGAAGATAGTAGTCCAGGAAGCATTCTCAAAAATCAACCAGGTCTCAATTATTTTCCTTCTCCAGGAGTCAGAAGAAGACTCAATGGTCCTGACACAGATTAAAGATTCCTTACTGAGGAATAAGTCTCCTGTAATCTTGCACAAGTATGAATAAAAATGTTTAGGACTATATAATTATTGTTATTTCAGATATGTACTGTAAGCTGCCTTACAAATCTGAAGTAAGAAAGAGAAACATTGTGTTTGGGTGTGTGTGTGTGAAACAGAGAAAGAGTGGATATGTAATAATATAAGTATTGGTTATATAGAAAAGAAACATAAGAAACACATCCTGGAATTATCCTTTTTTTTTTTTTAAGAACGTGCGGGTTTGAACTTTCAGTGGTTAGTCCAGCATAAATTATCATGGAGCTGCAGACTGATGTAAATTATGGCATGTCAACTTTTCTGCCTTCAGCTTCTATCGACATATACTTTATTCTAAGGTTCACTGGGTTTTTAACAGTATTCATTGGGTAATAATATGGCATTCAGACACATTAATTAGGAAATCGTACAGCACATCCAAGGAGCTATTAATGTCATCCTGACCCTATTAAACTCTAAACGGAGACCAAGAAAAATGGAATTCTGCCAATGCAAAGCAAACTTTGACAAGCATTGAAATTTGTCAACTCTGCCCATCGCTCCAATAGAATATTATTAATAAAAGAATGATAACAATTACTTTGTTCAGAAAGTAAACATTCCTCACGGAGGAGACTAAACACCAGAAGTTGTTTGTTTCTTTAATTATACAAATTATGATTGTGGTCATGCAGAATGAAATATGTATTTTTAGATCAGTAGGGTTCTATTTTGAGACAAATGTAATTTTTGGCACACATGAGACATTGCTTACTGCATCTTCAATTTGTAAATACTTCCATGAATTTACTACATCTGGAGGAGACAGGTTGGTATAGACCAGACTCATTTGTTTATGTTTCTGGAGGAGATAAGTAAAAAGAGAATGCCTTTGTTCTCCTCCTAATGCCACTGTCATCTCTCCTGTCTGTTCCTAATACTCTCCTCATCCCTTCACCACATCCTGTTCATTTACCCCAGAGATTCATGTGCAACCCAATCTTTGCCCCACATGTATGTATTTGTGTGTTGGGAGAATTGTTGTTGCAGCCCAGGCAGCGAGAGCACTGAAAACCAACACAGAGACCAATATTCTTTTAATATCTTTATTAAAGCAAATAATAATTCCAAAATGAATTGGTGGAAAAGTTGAGCAAGCGGTAGCCCTTTAAGAAAAAGTATAAGATAGTCCAGAAATGTCCAGGAATATGTCCAGTATTAGAGTCCAAAGTCTGGAAACCGAAACACACTCCAAAACTGATGGTAGCCTTGGAGTGGGGAATTAATTCAGCAAGCTAGGGAGATGAGCAAGGTCCAAATATTCAAGAATAGTTCTTAGTAGCAAGGCAGGAACTTGATATCATGGAAATAAATCTTGGTTCGTGAAAAAACAGGAAAGTAGACCTAAATCCGGGTCTACTTGTGAGTAGCGGCAACTGCTGGCCGCTAGGGTCGAGGAGCTGGAAACTGGAGACGATGAACCTTCTTAGTTGTAAGCAATGTTGACACCACAAGGGAAACTACTGGGAGCGAAACTTTTATTGAAGTGCAGAGTTTCCCCCCAAATGGGGGGGGGGGGACTTCCTCCCCAAAGTTCTCAAGGGAAAGGCTTCTAGAGAGAGTCCCCACGCTCAGCCAAGTGGGCACTTCTCCTCCGCGCTTGTTTCTCAGATCTCTGCTTGTTTAGATACTTTCTCCGGTTGAAGGACACAGACTCTGGCGAGCTAGAGACATCGGGCAAGGTAGTAGAGTTATCCACAACACTTTCCCTTTCAATTATAGCTGGTTGTGTATCATCAACAAGTGGCAGCTGCAAATTCATCAGGTCTTGCTGACTTGGAGAAATATCAACATATTCTTCATCCTGGTCAAAGGCGAACCCAGGGTCAGGTACAGGGGCCAAAGGTAGCTGGGATATAACAATTGTGTCTTCTCAAGGTTTGGGGAAAGCTGAGGTTCCTTATAATTATCTTAGAGACCTAAATTTCAGGTGACACTACATTCAAACAAGACCTTTGAAAGACTCCCCAGTCCTCCCATGATAACCAGCTGTTTGATTTCAGTTCATCTATCCACTAGTCCCATCCATAACATGTTTTGTACTCATGTTTAGAAAGCTTTCAAGTGAAGAGCTATATCTGCCTCGTTTTATTTTACAGTTGTACATAAACTCCAAGAAATATAGGATATGACATTTATGTTTTCCTTGCTCGCTCACCCACTGGGCCAGGAGGGAAAAAAGAGGACTGGATAGAGGAGCCCTCCAATGGAAGACAATTGGTTTGTATTGATATGTGGACATTTGCCTACATGCTGTGATAAAAAATGCAGCCACTGCAATCATAGGACCTCAAATAATTTAAAACTCTGAATACGTGGACATGCTAGGATTATCCTATTTTACTGAGGTGGAGAAAATACATAGCTTTCAAGGCCAATATAATGCTGTTCAAACTTTATCACGCATTATCACTATTCTATATCACAGGATATAGAATAGACCCAATTTAAATAAGATTAAAAATAGGGCCGGGCTGTGGCACAGCTGGTTAGTAACCAGCTGCAATAAATCACTACTGACGAGAGGTCATGAGTTCGAAGCCCGGGTCGAGTTAAGCCCCCGACCATTAAATAGCCCGGCTTGCTGTTGACCTTTGCAGTCCCGAAAGACAGTTCCATCTGTCAAGTAGGGAAATTTAGGGACGCTTTATGCGGGAGGCTAATTTAACTAATTTACATCATAAAAACTGCCCAGCAAAACACGAGGAAAGGAATGAGGAAGTACAGCCACTAGTGGACAGTGAAGCAACAGCTCCCCCTGTGGCCAGAATCGTGAAGCTGGAAAAAAATGTTAAATGCTTCTGTGTCTGTCTATATATGTTGTTTGTCTGTTGGCATTGAATGTTTGCCATATATGTGTTCATTGTAATCCGCCCTGAGTCCCCTTCGGGGTGAGAAGGGCGGAATATAAATACTGTAAATAATAATAAAAAAGGTGTGTATGACTTTAGCAGGGTAAAACTAGGGCAGGATACTGCATACTAGGGCTGTGATGTCATGTGAATTCAATCAAATTCAACTATTTGTGCACTTCAGTTTCCTTTTAAATAATTTCCATTTCCATTACTGTTATTTTTATTTGAAAAGTTTAAAAAGAAGTTAAGTGCTTTTATAAGGATAACAGTCAAAATGGATACTTTGAAAAAAAAATTGTGAGAATGTGCAAATAAACAAAATGTCACAGTCAGAATAAATTACCCAAATACAATCTGTGCAAGAAACATAATCTCGCTTTTAAGAATTAAATGTTTACTGCTTGAGACTTTCTTTTATAGTTTGATTTTAATGTGATGGGGTGGGTGGGTTATAACTTCCAAATCTTACAGAATTAGCTCTTGATGAAATATTTCAATCACTCTCTGTGTGTGAAATCAATGAGAAATTAAATTAGTAGCTAAATCTGGATATGTGGGTTCTTTAAGTAGCTTAAACCACTGCCTTTCAAAATCTTTCCTTTGTTGAAAGCAAACTGCTCATGCATTAACTACTACAGTAGTATAATTAAAACTATGTTTTGCAAATTCTTAAATAGCACTAAGTCAACAGAATAGAAATGACGGGAGTTGAGGACGTTGTTAAATGTGGGGAAAGAGAATAATCTTCATAGTTTGTTAAAAGATTTTTGCTGAACACTTGTATAAATTGGAGAGGCAGGGCCCCAACACAGCTTGTTATGAAATCTTTTAGACTATTTTATAATTTCAGCAGGGCCGGCCCCACTATGGAGGCACCTGACGCCGGCGCCTTGGGCGTAGGCCCGGGGGGGCGCCGTCAGGCTGGGCGGGAGGCGGGGCACCGCCCTGACGGTGCCCCGCCTCCCGCCCAGTGCGCCCTGGCCCGTCTGGCCTTTTCTAGCTGGCCAGAATGCAGCGGAGGTCCCTGCAGGCCGCAATCGCGGCCTACAGGGACCTCCGCTGCAGTCTGGCCTGCTAGGAAAGGCCAGACGGGCGAGCGGGAGTAGCGGAGGCGGAGCCAGCTCTGACGCCGCTCCCCCCCCGCCCAGCGTGCCTTGGCCCCGCCTCCCACGCAGCGTGGGAGGCGGGGCCAGGGCACGCTGGGCGGGGGGGCGGCGCCAGAGCTGGCCCCGCTTTCACGCTACTCCCGCTCGCCCGTCTGGCCTTTCCTAGCAGGCCAGAAAGCAGCGGAGGTCCCTCCAGGCCGCAATCGCGGCCTGGAGGGACCTCCGCTGCTTTCTGGCCTGCTAGGAAAGGCCAGACGGGCGAGCGGGAGTAGCGGAGGCGGAGCCAGCTCTGACGCCGCTCCCCCCGCCCAGCGTGCCCTGGCCCCGCCTCCCACGCTGCGTGGGAGGCGGGGCCAAGGCACGCTGGGCGGGGGGGGGGAGCGGCGTCAGAGCTGGCTCCGCCTCCGCTACTCCCGCTCGCCCGTCTGGCCTTTCCTAGCAGGCCAGACGGGCAAGCGGGAGTAGCGTGGGAGGCGGGGCCAACTCTGGCCCCGCCCCCCCACCCAGCGTGCCCTGGCCCCGCCTCCCACGCTGCGTGGGAGGCGGGGCCAGGGCACGCTGGGCGGGGGGGCGGGGCCAACTGTGGCCCCGCCCCCCTCACTAATCGCCCTGGCCCCGCCTCCCACGCAGCGTGGGAGGCGGGGCCAGGGCGCGGGAGGCGGGGCCGGTGGCGGGGGCGCTTTTCAGCACCCCCGCTTCCCATTAAAAAATCTCTCCGGCCGGCCCTGAATTTCAGTTTCAGGGGAAATGAATAATATTGCATTATTTAGTTGTTGCACCTATGGAGGTTCATTTCCCATGAAGATTGTGATCAAATCTGAGTGACATTTTTCTCCCAGTACTGATTCACAGGCTTGCTCTGGCTCTGGGTTTCAGGCTGGATCTCCATTGCTATAAAACGGCATTATTTCATTGTCATCTCACTATCATATATTCGACTTAAACTTTAATAGATGTGGCTCACTGATACTTGGAGAGAGAATACAAGAATGCAATCAGCACAAATGAGTCCAAAATGAACTTTAATGTTTACTCTTTTATTTTGAAAAACAGGCAATGTTCCATGTGCCGGGCTGTGGCGCAGCTGGCTAGTAACCAGCTGCTATAAATCACTACTGACCAAGAGGTCATGAGTTCGAAGCCCGGGTCGGGTTAAGCCTCCGACCATTAATAGCCCCAGCTTGCTGTTGACCTATGCAGCCCCGAAAGACAGTTGCACCTGTACATTAGGGAAATTTAGGGACACTTTATGCGGGAGGCTAATTTACAACACCATAAAACTGCCAGCAAAACACGAGGAAAGGAATGAGGAAGTACAGCCACTACTGGATGGTGAAGCAACAGCTCCCCCTGTGGCTGGAATTGTGAAGCTGGAAAAATGTTAAAATGCCTCTGAGTCTGTCTAATGTATGTTGTTTGTCTGTTGGCATTGAATGTTTGCCATATATGTGTTCATTGTAATTCGCCCTGAGTCCCCTTCGGGGTGAGAAGGGTGGAATATAAATACTGTAAATAAATAAATAGGACTATGGTAAAGGTAAAGATTTCCCCTGACATTTAGTCTAGTCGTGTCCAACTCTGGGGGGTGCTGCTCATCTCCGTTCCTAAACCAAAGAGCCAGCTTTGTCCATAGACACCTCCAAGGTCATGTGGCCAGCATGACTGCATGGAGCACTGTTACCTTCCCCCCAAGGTGGTACCTATTGATCTATTCACATTTGCATGTTTTTGAACTACTAGGTTGGCAGAAACTGGGGCTAACAGCAGGAGCTCACCCCGCTCTCTGGATTTGAACCTCCAATCTTTTGGTCAGCAAGTTCAGCAGCTCAGAGGTTTAACCCACTGCACCATCAGCGGACCTGTAGGACTGTCTGAAATTTACCTGTTTTTTTCATCTTTAGAATTGACTGTCTCTTTCTAGATCAGGGGTCCCCAAACTAAGGCCTGGGGGCCGGATGCGGCCCGTCGAAGCCATTTATCCGGCCCCACAGCACAAGGGCAGAAGGGGGTTGGGCTAAATGACCCAAGGGGTCTCTTCCAACCCTCTTTATTATTATTATTATTATTATTATTATTATTATTATTATTATTATTAACATTGAGGCTGGGTGGCCATCTGTCAGGGGTGCTTTGCTTGTGCCTTTTGGTGCAGAAAGGCAGAAGAGGGTTGGACTAAAAGGCCCAACGGGTCTCTTCCAACCCTCTTTATTATTATTATTTTATTTCATGACACAGCAAACAAGATAGATATGCTGGATTTCATATCACAAAATCACAAGTCGAAAACTTCCCAAGTGTCTAGGACTGTGTGATGTATTTTCGGATGATGCACACAGATCCCAGTAGGACTAAATAGACTAAATGGCCCAAGGGGGTCTCTTCCAACCCTCTTTGTTGTTATTGTTGTTGTTGTTGTTGTTGTTGTTGTTGTTGTTGTTATTATTATTATTATTAACATTGAGGCTGAGTGGTCACCTGTCAGGGGTGCTTTGCTTGTGCTTTTGGTGCAGAAAGGCAGAAGAGGGTTGGACTAAAAGGCCCAACGGGTCTCTTCCAACCCTCTTTTTCGTTATTATTATTATTAATTATTATTGCTCGGTAGCCAACTATAGTCCGGCCCTCCAACGGTCTGAAGGATCGTGAACTGACTCCCTATTTAAAATGTTTGGGGACCCCTGTTCTAGATTTTTCACAATTGTGCAAAAATAAAATGACAATCTTAACTGAGAGGAATCTGATGATCAAGATCTGCAAATCCAACTTCCGATTCAGAGACCAGATGAAATCTTAATTGAAACCAGACTAAGATAAGAATCATCAAATCAAACACCAAACCAAACGAACTATGGTGTACATTAAATTCTTTACAGCACAGGAGGGACTATACCTCAATCATATGTACAGGACCCACTTCTTTTTGAATTCCCATAAGAATATAAAAAGTAATATTTAGCTCCACACTATGCATTTAACTTTGAGTGTCATTTAACATCCAGTCTATATTACCAAGATGTATTTATTCCCCGATATGTGTTGAGTAAACTTTGCTCAGGACTTTATGAAAAGTTCAGTAAAATTTCCAATCCAAGTACAATAGCAGACCCAGTCTACTTAGCTTGAAATTTGACAAGAGCATAGCCTGAGGTGATATAGGTAGAGGATAAGCAAAGTTGAAGGCAACCTGTCTTTTCAAATTAATACAGGCTAGAACATAACGTGTAACAGAAACAATCAGAGCAAATAACAAAGAAAGGAGACGTTAATGAAGGATGACAGGAAATACTGAACACTTAGAAGGTGGGTTAAGAAGGGAAAATGTTTCATATCAGCTTAAAACATGTTGGCAACCTTTTTTCCTCCTACTGTTCTGCCTTCAGTTGTAAGGACTATTCAAAGTGTCTCCACAGACATCTTTGTGCAGTTTTATTAGTAACTAGCTTGGGGACCCAGCGATGCCCGGGTCATTTGAGAATGGTATTATTTGTCTGTTAATGTTATGTATTCTATTTGGAGTGGGTGAACTACAATTCCCAGAATCGTGGCTGAATCCTCCCCAAACCCTGCCAGTATTATAAGTTGGCCATTTTGGGCGTGTGTACCAGGTGTGCTGCAGTACTTTCTGGATGGAGGTGAATTACTGCAACTTCCAGATTCCCCAGGGCAATTGCCCCGAAATATCTATCAGTATCCACAGCAGGCAATATTCAGTCTGTGCCAAGTTTGGTCTAGATTCGTCATTGGCTGGGTTTAGTGGTCTTTGGATGGAGGTGAAGTACAACTCCCAAAATCAAGGCCCCTTCCCACAAATACCTGCAGTATGTTCAGTAGGTCATGAGGCTTCTCTGTGTGAAGTGTAGTCGTAGTGCATTGTCGGTGGGGGTCAGTGTTTATTTGGTTGCAGGTGAACTATAACTCCCTTTTTCCCAAACTTGTCCAATATGTTGTATTGGTTATGGGGGCTCTGTGTGCCAAGTGTGATGCTCATTCATTGCAGGTGAACTATAAATCCCACTACCTACTCCTCAATTTCCAGTCCAGTTGCCCTCCAAACCCACCAGTAGTCAAATCTGGGCATATCAGGTTTGCATGGCAAGTTTGGCCGAGAGCCATCATTGTTTGGGTTAATAGCGTTCTGGGTGTAGGTGAACTACAACTCCTGTATATTCCTCAGTAGGAGTGACAGTGCTGTGACTTGATGCAGGGTGAACTACAACTTCCAGCATGTAGAGTCAATCCCTAAACTCCTCCAGTAAGTTTAGTTGCAGCTCAGTTCTGCTTTGTTTGTTATGCAGAGAGATGGGAAAGGAAAGGGCAGTGGGCGGGGCCATGCAGATTCCACAGCAATGGAGAACCCTGGGATGCCTGCTTGTGATGGAAGAAAAAGCAAAATCTAGGATGAAATGGTCCCCAAACGAAAGCATTCTTTGGGTGGTGGGCTGTAGTGTTTGGGAAGGACATTGGCGGGGGCTGGGGTGTATGTTCATGGCGCTCACTGCAACCGCAATGTCAGTGCAAAGGGGTGACTTGCTGGATTCTTAACCCTGGGAACTATAGCCTGTCTGTGGAGGCCGGAGGCTGTCTGTGTGAGCAGACATGCGTGCCACATACACACATACGGGTTTTCGCTTTTATTATGGATTTAGATTTAGATGGTAGAGCCGAAGTGCTGTCTAACACGAATCTATATACAAGCAACCTGAATGCACTTCCTTTTCTATTGTCTTATGAGACAGGTGATATACCCAGTTCGCCGCTATTCAGAGGAATATACAAAACGTGTGAAGTGCAATACCCCATAGCCATTAAATCAGGTAGAAATGAATTCTGAAAGGTAATAATTCAGTTCACATGCTGCTGCATTGTCAAAGGCACCCATTTTCTGGGCCAGATCGCAAATGCTGATTTAGTATCTTGCCACTGCATCTGTTTGAAAAATGGAAAGAACGGAGAGAGATTTATTTTTCAAACAGAATCTAAAAAGACAACAGGAGTGTACATTTTGCATGCCTTGAAGATTTTCTTTAGGTAATTGTGTCTGATTTATGCTTCCAGATCTAGTTGTCAAGCCAGCTGGAACATTAATTTTACTTCACAACAAATTCTCAAAGAGCAAGAGAACTTGAAGGACCATTGGCTGTTTGATCAAAAGAAGATTTAAAGTGAATTTGAGTATCCAGCTTGGAGAGATATTTCAGGAACCTTTAGACGTCAAAGGAAAACTATTTGATGAGGGCACTGGCACTTCTTAGTTTTGTTAAAACTGTATTTTGGATGTAGTAAAGTCTGTGGCAAACTTGGTGAATCACCTTTTGGCAAACTATTGAAGTAATATCATGGGAAGAAAAACCTATATTAATCCTAAAAAATTACTCTTAGATATTTAATCAAGTTTCACTTTCCTTCAAACTCACTGTAGTATTGTAGCAGGGACAGAAAAAGAAAGACAAGCACACTTTCTTGCTAGGCTTTGCATTTCGCTGAACTATCATCCATAAGACTTAGAAAAGGAAAGCAAATTGCTGGCAATTGTAAGTATCTGAATTCCTTATGTGCTTTGCAGCAACATGTACACGGCTCATTCTTCTAAACCAGTGATGCCAAACCTATGACAAGCGTGTCAGCACTGACACGTCTAGCCAATTTTGCTGACACGCGGTGGTCACCTCTTGGGTTGTTAAGTGTTTTGTGGCCAAACTTGGTGTCATTTCATCCAGTTGTTTTTTTTTTGTTTACTCCGTCCTACAAATGAACAGCACGTTATTATTATATCCTATTATTATATTATCCTATTAATATATTTTATATCATTATATTATATTATATTTTTATATTCTATTATTATATCATTCATTCTATTAGTATTCTATTATTGTAGTATATTATCATATTATTACTATTATGTTATTATTATATTATTCATTATTCATGACTATATTGAAACTAGAATAGAGAGAAATCAGTGTGGAAACTTTGTGAAGCTAAAACTGCAAGAAGTACCATAGATTGTTGTACATGGAAATAACGGTAGTAAATAGTTTTTGATTTATTAAATACAGTTATATATTACACTAGCTTTGCCCGGCCACGCGTTGCTGTGGCTTATGGGAATAGCAGTGAATATCCTTGCAGTCTCAAAGCCTGGCTGTTTTCTGGAGTAGCTGGAGCTATTTGTTGTATGAACGTAGAGGCATGGATGAGGGGTTGTGCTGCCATGTTTAGTGTTTTTGGGATGTGTAGTTTTGTTGTTTTGTCCTAGGCCGAAATTTCATTACCCTTTTATATATATAGTCTTATACATTTTTGTTATTTAAACTATACATCTTGTGAAATTATGTTTTTTTTCTCAAAGTGACACACCACCCAAGTCATGCTAGGTTTTTTGGCGAATTTTGACACACCAAGTGCAAAAGCTTGCCCATCACTGTTCTAAACCTTGTTACTATGGAGAAATGTTCAAGATTAGAAAGGAACAAAAGTGAACATCTTGTTTATCAGTTACAACTAGAATAGACTCATTTACTGAATTGCTGAATTATGAGTTAATGCATTCTGAATTCTCATTGGTTCCTAGTTTAAAGGTTCGTGTTCATGTTTATTTCAGCTAGGAGAGTCCTGTTCAAACTTAGCAATAAATAGTAGTATCAGTAAGTGACTCAAAAGTGGGAGAAAATTCAGATACATTTTGAAGTATTTTTGCAATATGCCCATCAAAGACACCTGTTCTACTAAATCATTCAATTTTTTTGCCTCCCTATTATCAATCAAAACCTCTGGACTGACAACCTGACCTCTCCAGTCCACTTTAGGGATAAGCCCTAAAACAATGATGGGCAACCTTTTGCGCTTGGTGTGTCAAAATTCACCAAAAAAACCTAGCATGACTTGGGTGGTGTGTCACTTTGAGAAAAAAACCATAATTTCGCAATATCTATCAAGTAGGAAATTTAAACACCACTTATGTGGCGAGGCTAATTTAACTAATTTACAAACAAAATATGGTCAAAATATTTACAAGAGGAAAGCATTAGAATGTACATATGAAAAGTATAGAATAAAATATTCAGGCATTTCCAATCTTCCTTTTAACTTGTTACTTTATATCTTTTTTTTTAATTTCACTGTTTTTCACTAAACCTCTCACTTTAATTGAAATAGAGTGGAAATAATAATATGAAAAGGGTCTCTTTTGTTGCTTGAAAGGTTTGCTTCATGCTAACACTTGGTTATACTACTAATTTAGAAGTAAAAGGATTTCTCCCACTGCATTGCTTAATTTCTTAATGCAGCACCAAACTTGGTATTCACTATTATATGGAAAGATGTGGCAGTCTGATTTTTTAAGAATGTGTATGTACCCTCAAACTATAGTACAGTGATTGGCAGTTAAGAAATAGCAAACCATTTTTGGAAGTGATTGCTCTTTCTGATTTTAGCCCATTGTGAGTTTTCTGCAACTGCAAATATAAGAAGGCAGAAAAACAAAGGTCAACTGGAACTTTTTCGTAACTAAAATATTGTATTCTGCGTTGTATAATCTCAGTTTTAACACTGGAGGATGGTTAATTTCATATGTTCTCATGGTTTCCATCAGCCAAGAACTATATCAACTTTCCAGATAACTTCCTTCGGTAAACTAAAATAGGGACATGCTTCTAAATAGTCACATCCCATTCCCATTGTAAGGAATAGGGACTAAAGACAAAATTACCCACGTTGTGGTACTTCTGAAAGATAATTTTATGCCATGCATACATTTTGGAAAAGTTATCAATTGTGCTTCCTGGGGAGTCCTGGGATTATTAATCTAAAATATTGGTTTTTCTAATAATTGCTCTTTTTTTGATGACTTTTCTCTAGGTTTGGAAGGAATATTCAACATTTTTGAAAGATGGTCAAAAACATGTTTTTCAGTCTCAGAATTCCCCTCTAACTATATTACATACTCATATTATTTACCTTTTGTTACCCTTCACCTAGTGCTATTACCCTTCACCTAGTGCTAGCAGATCAGTTTTTTGAATAATAAGAATTACATGTCGGGGGGGGGGGGGAGGGGGGACAAAATTTTAGAGACGGTTAGGTGGGCCATGGCCATACAAAAGTTGGGAACCAGTGATCTAGGCCTCTTCTACACTATCATATAAAATCCAGATTATTTTATTTGAATTGGATTATTTGGCAGGGTAGAATATAATCCCCTTCAAAGGAGATAATGTGGATTGATAAACTGGATTATATGGCAGTGTAGAAGTGGCCCTATAGTAACAAAATACACTATGGCCTTTTCTACACTGTGATATGATCCAGATTATCAAAACACACAATCCACATTATCTGCTTTGAATTGGATCATCTGTATTTATACTGCCATATAACCCTGTTCAAAGCAGATAAAGTGTAGAAGGGGACTACATTGGGTCATTTTAACCTGTCTTTTTGTGCATAACTTCAGAGGACATATGTCTGTCTGTCTTTCTTTTTCTTAACTTTTCTTTTCTCTTTTTGGAATAGAAACAATATAGGTATTTTTGAGTTAAAATTACAATCCAGTTTAGGTAATGGTAGTTAGTTTAGAACTTAGTACTTAGCTACTTAGCTGGTTTTAGTTAGATTTTTTTTTTGCTTAGTCTGAAGCTGTGTTGTCTTGCTAAACAGCAAGAATTGTGGTCTCCTCCATTTATGGGAGGTGTTGTTATGGATCAGATATTACAATGAAGGGGAATTTTATTTGGTTCCTGTATTGAAATGATTGGAGCCCAGTGACAAAGTGTGTTAACGCGCTGAGCTGCTGAACTTGTAGACCGAAAGGTCCCAGGTTCAAACCCTGGGAGCGGAGTGAGCGCCCGCTGTTAGCTCCAGCTTCTGCCAACCTAGCAGTTCGAAAACATGCAAATGTGAGTAGATCAATAAGTACCACTCTGGCAGGAAGGTAACGGTGCTCCATGCAGTCATGCCAGCCACATGACCTTGGAGGTGTCTATGGACAATGTTGGTTCTTCGGCTTAGAAATGGAGATGAGCACCAACCTCCAGAGTCGGACACGATTGGACTTTACCTTTACCTAGACATAGATCAGTGGCTACACACTTTGTGGTGCTGATCGGGGATCCAAGGCAAGGTCACTTCTATGTAGCCTTGCCATGGGTATCCTATATTTGGTGGAAAGCCTGAATCCTGCCTCAGGATTTGGGTTTTTCCACAACCTAAGGCAATGATGATATTTAGACCAATCAATTCCCAATCAGAAATGGCTGCAACTGTCCTGACTCCAGGGAAAACCTTTACCTTGCCTTTTTTTCACTTAGCTTTAAATCAAAGTGGGCTACTCTCTAACAAAAATTAACATTTTAATAAACAACTAGCTTTGCCCGGCCACGCGTTGCTGTGGCTTATGGGAATCCTTTGTTGGCCAGGTGGAATAGCAGTGAATACCCTTGCAGTCTCAAAGCCTGGCCATTTTCTGGAGTAGCTGGAGCTTTTTGTTGTATGAATGTAGAGGCATGGATGAGGGGTTGTGCTGCCAAGTTTAGTGTTTCTGGGATGTGTAGTTTTGTTGTTTTGTCCTAGGCCAAAATTTCATTACTCTTTTATATATATAGATATTGAATCATGAGCACTGACAAGTGTCTAGGTATGGACTTGGATCCTTCATACCAACTGGCACACCATTTGGGGGATGTACCAAACACAATTTTAATGTAATACAAGGGATTTGATACTGAGCAAATAATAAATAGCCGTAGTGTGGATATTTCTACCATTAAACTGGAATTTCAGCAAAGTAATTTCCTGAAATTAGTTCTTTTAGTATCATTTGATGACGTACTCAGTGTGGGTAAATAAATGTCTACCACTGTTGATTTCAGAATGCAAATAGATTGTCTTGCCCCTTGAAAGACACATAGTAGCATGCTGAGGTCCTTGGATGGATTACTGTTGTATGAAGGATATGCACATTCTTTTCTGAGCTGGTTTTACACTCTTGGCTACCATGTAGTTAACAGTGATTGTAGAGGATGTTTCCTTTCTGTGTTCAAAGAGAAGCTTCACTGTTTTGTTTGTTGTTCCACCGCACACAAAGGGTGGAGAAAAGAAAGCATTAAAGACATTTTCAAAGGCAAAAGACTGCTGTGTAATATTGCTTTGTGATGTTGGAAAATTACAGCGGTGGATCAAAGCAACTGAAAGCAGTGAAACGGATACTTCCAATGCACAACTGAAGAGTGGAGAGAAAGGCATGTAATGATTGTGGTATTGTGTACAAATTAAAACAAACCGTATATTAGCTGAGATATTGCTTCTGAGCTTTGATACATAGGGGTTCTTAACAATTCTATGTTAGCTGGCAATCTAATTTCCCAGCATGGATAATCTCTTTTTTGTTGTTCTCCCCTTTAATATCAAAACATAGGTGAATTTTTGGGTAGAGAATGTCACCTGAAGTAGAGATATGACCTTCTATGAATTAACGTAGTTCCTCATCTTCAAAGCTGTTCATAACCCCATCTATACTACCATATAATGCAGTTTCAGAATGCAGATTCTCTTCAGTCAACTGCATATGAGTCTACACTGCCACATAATGCAGTTCGATGTAGTTAAACTATTTTATGAAACTGCATTAAATGTCAGTGTAGATGGGACCATAGTTCTCTGGGATGAAAGTGGATTCTGCCCTTTCCGTTATTTTATTTAAATCATGTGCATGTCTTAAATTGCACACCATTCTTAAATACATTAGAGTCTTACTTATCCAACACTCGCTTATCCAACATTCTGGATTATCCAATGCATTTTTGTAGTCAATGTTTTCAATACATCATGATATTTTGATGCTAAATTCATAAATACAATAATTACTACATAGCATTACTGCGTATTGAACTACTTTTTCTGTCAAATTTGTTGTTAAACATGATGTTTTGATGCTTAATTTGTAAAATCATAACCTAATTTGATGTTTAATAGGCTTTTCCTTAATCCCTCCTTATTATCCAACATATTCGCTTATCCAACGTTCTGCTGGTCCGTTTATGTTGGATAAGTGAGACTCTACTGTATTACTAGAAATTTTTAGGGTGTGTTTGAAGACATTTGACATTTTTCTATACACATTTTTTGAATGTGTTGATTTCTTCAGAGGCATCGATCAATGGAGGATATTGGAGTTCACATAGCATCTGATCTGTGGATGGCCCAAATGAGACAGGATTATTGACTCTTGAAATGAAAATGAACTTTTCATGCATTGCAAAATAGTGAATTATGACTTGTTTTCATTGAATTCTTCTGAATTCTGCCTATGTTCTCATCCTATTTTTTTTTATTCATGCCAGGTCTTCTCATCACACTCTTTAAATGTCCCAGGGGATGCCATAAAGAGAAGGGTAAAGAGATGTTCTCTGCTGCCTCGAGGAATAGGACTAGATCTAATGGTTTGAAATAATGGGAATGGAGATTTGGATTTAATATTAGAAAGAACATCTAAGAGAGTAATGTCTCTTTCTCCAGATTTCTTCAAAAAGCGGCTGGGCACAGTCTCCTACTAGGGATATTCCAACTGGAGATTCTCCATTGAGAAGAGAGTTACCCTTCCAACTCTAAGATTTTATGATTTCAAAAAGCAACATTGCATCTGCAGTTGTCTTTCATGATTTTAGAATAGTATCTTGCATTTGATATGCAGATATAACATCTATATATTCTATATCTTATACCTTTGCTGTTTAATTTTCTTCTATTTGTTAAAATGGCTAATAGCATTAATTTTCACATAATTTTATCCCATTCAGTTTATTATTATTTGTGTGTTTTTGACAGCACAACATATGCCAAAGATTTGAGCACACCAAGGATCAAGCTATGTCTCTCCACCCTCTCACTTTTTATTTTACTCATTTTTCAGGCTTGGCATCCTGAGGTTGTCTCCTTAATTGTAGAGACAGTTTTCTTCCTCATCATTTATAGTAAAGAAGTTGTTTTATGAACCCATAAGAGTCCTCATTGTTCTGGTCAAATAAATTAAAGAGGGTTGTGTCTTTTGTATAGGACATACACTTTATGCCCAGTGGGAAGCCAGGGTGCCTAAAGAAAGGTTGTTGAGGAATTTTCC
This sequence comes from Anolis carolinensis, assembly GCF_035594765.1. Lineage (NCBI taxonomy): Eukaryota > Metazoa > Chordata > Lepidosauria > Squamata > Anolidae > Anolis > Anolis carolinensis. Next base: position 20,831,155 of record NW_026943820.1, read on the forward strand.
TGAAGAAGGGTGGCCTATTGAGTCTTTAATGAAATAACAAGGTTTTTATTGATGAACAAATAATAAATCTTCAAGGAGTCAAATAATACTTCAAGGTTTCCTTAATAAACTGTTGGCCCTTTGAGTCTTGTCCCCAAGGGACAGACGATTGGCTTTGGATAACTATGAAAACCCTCTTATAACCTCTCCCAGGCTGTCTATCAATATGGGCTTAGCTGATGTGGGACCCACTGCTGACTCCAAATGCATCTGGGTATTGAGTGGACCTACCAGTCAAGGCTTGCAGATGTTTCAGCTGGGGTTCCGTGGATCTGTGATGCTGTTCTCTCTTTGAGTCTTTAGAAACTTAGGGCTGTTCCCCTCAGGAGCTGTGAGGCTGAGAGGCTGTAAGCTCTCAGCCAGAGCTTTTGGGACTTTTTCCCCCTGGAATTCCTGTTTCTGATTTCTCGGATGTTCTGTATCCCTGGATGTTATTGAGATGTGAAGCTTTTCTACGGGACGAGCTGGTCTACGTCCTATAGCATAGCTTCCTAAGTGAGACTGACTTAAAAATGGCTCCTTTCCTCCCAGAGCCCTGAACAAGGGATGGAACCAAACTTAATGATGATTGACAGGCGGCCTGTCCTATGATTGCAAACATTTGCAGCAAGAAAGTAAAGTTGAAGGTTCTGGTACAACCGTATCAGCACAAGGGTTTTTGTGATGTTTTTGCTATTGCTTTTGAGGGTTTTTTTTTCCGCAGTTTATGAATACTAAAATATATTTACATGTATTTTCAGAAACACTATCCATTGTAACTATAGCTCCTCTCTTGTCAACTCTCAAAGAGTAGAGGGGATGAGCCAGAAAAGGAAGAGGAGGAGGATTAAAAGCATTCAGGGTCCTTTAGTGCAGAAGAAGAACAGCACACATTTTTAGCATTTATTGTTGATTTCATTTAATATCCAAAAGGGACAGGAAATTTATTTATTTATCATGCCAGAAGCAAATTGAGAATACAGCTTTAATATATTCGCAAACAAAGTTAAAAACTTGGCATCATGCTAAACTTGACCACTTCAAGTGCCTCTGATGTCACTGTAAGGAGGTCCTCCCTTGTGCATGTTGCAGGGCTCAGACTGCATTGGTTGTCTGGGTACAGAAAATACAGACATTAAGACTTGGTTGAACTTAAATTTAACAAGAGGGGAACTGATGTATGGAAGCAACCCACCATTAGCACCCCAGATTCATAGAATCAGCATTAGATTGCAAGGTCAACTCCAGGAATAAACAACTTAAAGAGATAAGCCATTCAACTTCTTTTTTAAAGCTTCTAAAGATAGGGTGTACTCTGAAGTGGTTTACTCATAGGGAAAGATGTTCCTCATAATATTTAAGTCTCTTTTCTTATAAATTGAATCCATCATAATGTGATCCACTCTCTGGAGCAGCAGAAAACAATCTAATCCCATCTGCTAACTGACATCCCATCATAGATTTAAAGATGGCTTATTGTGTCATAACTCAACCATCTTTTCTCCAAGCTGAACATATCAAACCCAGGCATTTCTCATAGGGCTTGGTTTCTATATTGAGTATTTCATATGGCACATTTCATCTTGTCAAAGTAAAGAAAATTTGAGAGGAAAATATATATCTTGTTATTGTGAGCAAGAACAAAACAAACACGTATTTAATCTTATCCTGCATCTTATGTTGAATTCCACCTAGGCCAGTGGTTCTCAACCTGTGGGCCCCCAGATGTTTTCACTTCACTTCACTTCACTTTATTTCTTAATTATTCGCTCTCCACCAGAGTGCTCTGAGCGACTTACAATTTAAAATATCATTCCACAATATAAAAACATTTAACAGTGACTATTTGGCAAATTAGATCTGATTTACTTAAATGCACAACCAAACAGCCAAGTCTTGAGCGCTTTTACAAAAGGTTGCAACTCCGACATTGCTCTAACATATGGAGGCAATGAGTTCCACAGAATTGGAGCATGTTTTGGTCTTCAACTCCCAGAAATCCTAACAGCAGCTGGTAAACTGGCTGGGATTTCTGGGAGTTGTAGGCCAAAACACCTAGGGAGCCACAGGTTGAGAACTACTGACCTAGGCGGACCCATTAAATTGGGGCACCACCTATGTAACTCCTGTTGATTTCAATTGACTTTGTCTTAAACTATTAAAATTGAATTTAGCTCCAATAATTATTTTCACATGCCCAATATAATTTCAGTATAAAAGGTATCATCCATTCTTAATCATAGAGCAGCTACGTTCCTATCTGGATGAGCTATTTCTTTCCTTCCTGATTCTGTGATCTAGCCTCATCACCTTGCCACAATTAATCATCTATCATTCAACTGCATTTCTCATCATATTTCTTTTGTAGCTTTGTGTGCCATAATACACAAACACAGATCCAATAGTTGGCAATGCATTTTTTAAACCCAAAGTTCTCCAAGCTTGCTCACATAATTCATGCACTACAAAAGGCATTATAATTCCAATACTTCATCCCTTTGACAATGATTATACCAAGGACAGAAAATATCCACAAATTAATCCATCATTTTGACATAGTTTTTAATGAGTGGAAATGCCAAAAGGAAAAAAAAATCTCCATTGTCATTCAGTTTCAAAGACTGTAATATATTCTCACTTTGATTGTGAGCTAAATTAATTTCTTGAATATTTTCTGCCTGGAAAACAGATAGGTAGGCAACATCCTTAAAGAGTGATTAACCATTGTGTGTGTGTGTGTGTGTGTGTGTGTGTGTGTGTATACACCTATACATACATACACATTTTATTATATATACTTTATAAAAATAACAAGTAGGTATGTACTAAGGATTTTATACCTATTAGATTTAAAAAATATTTCTTTCAGACAAACTGCAATGTGCCATTGCCCTCCAGTGGTTAAAGTAGTTAATTGGATTTTGGATTTTGGTTTTTTAAAAAAATAATTTAAGTTACTAATCAATGAGATTAAAAGGTTTAAGCAGAAATATTTTATTACATATTTTGTTGTTCTCTTTATTACACCCCCCCAGACTCTATCTTTCTGTCGATTTCGTCTTTGTCTGTCTTTTGTTGGGGAAATTGATATTGGATAATGCAAAATATCTATCTTTTGTCTTTTGAAATTTCTGTACTTGCTGATAGGCATGTCTATAATCTGCTGTCTATTCTTTCTCCACCCCACTTCTTATTTGAATAGGACATTTGCCTATACATTGTGTTTTCAGTTCCTTATAGAATGGCCATAACTATCAGAATAACCAGTGGCCTTTCGTAAAGCTGGCAGACGAATTCATTCTCATTTCCATTTCCTAATTTGATTTACTAGTCAGTACAAAAATCAGTACATAATTATGATTGACTACTGGTCACAGAACACTTAAACATATGGTTAAAAAGTGTACTTTAAGAGAAGATACAAAATGCAGTGAAATGAATTTTTCACTGTATTCTGTTGGAGAAAAATGCTTGCAAAATTATATACATGTGGGAAGAATCCATGCAAAACACATTTTATACAAAATTGTGTTAATGAGTTTAATAAAAACATGTTTTAACCTTATGTATGTGAAGAGGGTGCTCTCCTCTGTGTCCCATTAACGGGTGCAATACAAAGCATGAGTTTTCTCTACAGTGCATAACACCCCGTGGAATGATTTTCCCATGGATGTCTTGAAAATATTACATTTTCTCTCTCCCATTTATCCCCCTTTGTATTAAATGTATTTCAGTTGCTGCAGACCAAGTACAAAAGTGGTTACCACTTAGTTCAGAAGGGGGGTATGGGATGGCAGAATCTTGCCCTTTCCAACAGGATTAGGCAAATACAAACTGCTGCAGCCTCCCCAAGCCATCTCAACTTTGCTTGCATTTAGACACATGTGCCCTGGTGCTCATCTGTGAAATGTTGGGTAAAATGTGATTCAGACTAAAGCATTATAATGTCATCCAAATCTGTACCTGTACATGGTTTTGGAATCAGTGGTGAGGAAAGTATGGCCTGCATACTTTGGCTATGTTTATCCAAAAGTGCCAGATGGACACATTGGACAGTGTCCTCAGACACTTTTTAAAGTCCCAGGACAATTAGAAGAGAGTAGCCAGTTTAAAGTGAGTGTATTGTATTAAAATTTTCCATTGGCCCCCATACTATATGTCAGAGTATTTGCAGCGCAGCAGTAGTTGGATGGAAGCAGTGGAGGACAGAATGAAAGGACACTCAGAGACATTGGTAAACTATTTACAAAGTTTTACTGTATGCAGCAGTAATCAACACAAACAGACTTGCAGACGACAGACGAACACAGGACTGCTCTGTTCTCCAACAGAACTTGACTTGAACTCTAGGCAGACAGAACTCAACTGAACTGATGCAATCGTTATGCACAAACACTTGTGTCTGGATACTCCCTAGTTCCAGCCACCCATCAAGGTCATCATAGCTTCTTGGCAATTAACTCTTTCCACATTATGGTACAATCTTGATGATACAATCAGTTGCAATACAAGCATGGCACAAATTGCATTTAAACACTATCAATACACAAATCCCACATTAACACTATAAATAACTCAATGTCATTTTATAAGATATCACAGCAACTTTGATTTTCTATTTACAGGGGAAAAAATAGCAATAGTTTGATGTGATTTTAAAGGTTTCTGGAGCAATTCTGTATCCCCATTTGAACTGAAAATCACTTAAAATGTGATATTTTACATGCAGTATAACTTAATTGTTACTTTTCCACTCTGATTCCCATTTTCAAAGCAAACGAATGAACTGGAAATCGGCATTATTCAAGAAAAAGAGGAATTTGAATGTCCACTGAATAAGGTAAAGGTAAAGGTTTCCCCTGATGTTAAGTCCAGTCGTGACCAACTTTGGGGGTTGGTGCTCATCTCTGAAGAGCCGGCGTTGTCCGTAGAGATAAGTCTCTTCTCAGAGGGTTGTTGTATGTCTTTCGGGCTGTTTGGCCATGTTCCAGAAGTATTCTCTCCTGACGTTTCGTCCACATCTATGGCAGGCATCCTCAGAGGTTGTGAGGTATGGAGAAACTAAGTAAGGAAAGGAAAGAATGTATATCTGTGTAGAGTCCAGGGTGTGGCAAGAGTCTTTTGTCACTGGGAAGCCAGCATTAATGTTTCAGTTAATCACCCTAATTAGCATTGGAAAGGTTTTTGTCTCTTGCCTGGGGGCGTCATTTGTTAGTCATTAGCTGTGCTCTGCCCTCAGAGTGTTGGTTCCCATCCATTGTTTTGGTTTTAGAGTTTTTCAATACTGGTAGCCAGATTTTGTTCATTTTCATGGTTTCTTCCTTTCTGTTGAAGTTGTCCACATGCTTGTGGATTTCAATGGAGTTTTGCAAACTCTTCTCAGAGTTTTGCAAAAGATTACAGATGTCTATATTTTCTTATGGTTAAGTATTTAATTTTACTTTTCATGAGGGATATTGAACATGCCAAGGGTAGAAATTTAGCTTTCCCTTCTCTGGTCTGCAATCTCAGCCTGCCATAAGGGCTTGCAGCACAAACATTAGAAATTTTCTCATCTGAAATGCAGTTGAGCTGAATACAACAAACAAACACTTGGGATGACATAATGTGGCAAAGCTTTCTGCAAAGAAACTCCTGAAAGATAATTTGTGGAACTGTATCTTCTATTTTTAAGAAACTGTCTATTCTAGTCATTCCTTTTTCATTACTAAAATCTGAATCCCATCATCATATTGGCATTGCTGTGTGGTGCATCAGGGCCACCATCAATTCATTATGAAAGCAGGCAGCCTTTTCAATTTCCGTAGCTTTCAAAAAAAGAGCTAGCTAGCCACCTTCTTGATCAGCACGACACCCACAGCTCAATGTAACCCTGAACTTTTGAAACACATATCTTCCTTAGCAGAGTGAGCTAAGAAAAGATCAAAGCACCAAAAATGAATGCAGTTTTCTGTACAGGAGAATATATTTTATCCTGATTTCCAGCTCAAAGCCTCCGTTTAGTGACTTTGGAACTCTCTCCTTAGAGAGGCCAAGATGACCCCATCCTTGCTCTCCTTCTGTCAAAATTTTTTTTATACCGTCAGGCTTTTAAAAAGTAAATGGAGTGGGATTTTAATGCTGTGCAGTGCTGTTTCTGAGGATATATGGGCATTAAAATGAATTTAAAATAAAGGTTATATTAATAATTATCATATGGAAAGAAAGGGAGATCCTGGAAGAGGATGTATGGTTGAGAAAAGTCCAAGACATAAGGAATATGGACAGGCTCACTTTCCTATTATCCAAAAGTAAGGGAACCCCAATGATAGAGACAGACTGGAGTGGAGTTACTGAATATTTTAAACAAAAAAATTATAAGGCACTGATATAAAGGTGAGGAAAACAATGAAACAAAAAATGAGAAATAAATTAGTAAACTAATAAGAGAAATGAAGATGAAGAAAATACCCAGGAAGGTAGAGACACGGGAAGAAGATAAGGAGAAGGAAAAAGGGACAAGAGACAGATATGGAAGATGGAAAAGGAGCAAAACCTCATAGAAGATGTTTTGGGAAGTCAACACAAAAACCTATTCATTATCTTCACTTTTTATTTTTAGTCACCCTATTCTTTCTCATTTCTATCTTCAAGCACATTCTCTCTCTCTCTCTCTCTCTCTCTCTCTCTCTCTCTCTCTCTCCCCTCCCCCTTTGTCCCCAACTCCCATCTATTATTTCTTATTTTCTCTGGCTATTTCTTAGCTTTTTCAATTTTTCAGGATTTTAATTCACTTGATTTTAACTATTGTAACAAAAACATGAATAAAGACTATTATTAAAAATAATTATCATTGTTTAGACATTTTATCTGTATTGTTTTTAAACAGATTGCTGTGCACCTTGGGTCCCATTATTAGGAGGAAGGCAGGATATAACAAAAACATCTGGCAGTATTGCCTCCTTTACCTAGGGTTATGCACATTGTGGATAGAAAATATTGTATCAAAATAACCACCTGTTGTAGGTGGAATAGCTGGTAAAGGTAAAGGTTTTCCTCTGACATTGTCTAGTCGTGTCAGACTCTGGGGGTTGGTGCTCATCTCCATTTCTAAGCCGAAGAGCCAGCATTGTCCGTAGGCATCTCCAAGGTCATGTGGCCGGAATGACTTCATGGAGCGCTGTAACCTTCCCACCGGAGCAATACATATGGATCTACTCACATTTGCATGTTTTTGAATTGCTATGTTGGCAGAAGCTGCAGCTAACAGCGGGAGCTTACTCTGCTTTCTGGATTTGAACCACCAACTTTTTGATCAGCAAGTTCATAAGCTAAATTGATATGTACTGGCTGAGAAGTAAAGAATATATTCAAGCCCCCCAGCTATATTTTCCAAATACTGTGCAATGGGAGTTATCATAAAAGCCAGCATATAAAACAAATTATATAATATGTTGTACTTTATTCTGGTAGAATTCTTCTCTACATACTGGTTAACATAGCAGTAAAAACCCAATGAGATCTTAGGCTGCATCCAGGCCTGTAGACGGGGGGTGGGTGGGTGGGTGGGTGGGTGGGTTAGGAGTTCAACCCCTCCCCCCAATTTTTCAGGTTAAAAAAAACCTGGTTTACTCATGAATTTTAACTGGTTAACCAAATCCCCATGCTAAGTCTATGAGACGCAAAAAATTAAGAGTCCCTCCAGGCACTATCTCAAGCAGATATTGACAGGTCTGTAGCCGGGAAGGGTTGTAGGGGTTCAACCCCCCCTCCCGAAATTTTCAAACCCCTCCCGAATTTTTTTTCTGGCTACGGCCCTGGCTGCATCAATGGGAGTATAGTGTCGAGATCAAGGGAAGATATAGTCCCACTCTATTCTGCTTTGGTCAGAACTTCATCTGGATTACTATGTCCAGTTCTGCACAACTGAAAAAAGTATATTGACAACCCAAACGATGCTTACCAATGGCTTCTCTTCATCCTGGAGACAAATGAGCAGTGGGGAGCCATAGAAGTGCTTCAGTACTTGGCCTGGTGCTATTCAACATCTTTAGCAATGACTTGGAAATAGAAGGCATGTTTATCGAATTTGTAGATGACACTAAATTTATTGTTGTTTATTCATTCAGCCGCTTCCAACTCTTCATAACCTCATGGACCACCTCACGCCAGAACTTCCTGTCAGCCGTCACCACCCCCAGTTCCTTCAAGGTGAACCCAGTCACTTCAAGGATACCATCCATTCCCATGTTAGTTGTCATCTCTTAAAGAGAATAAGTCTTGGATAAATCATTCTTTTTGTGCATCATAGTCATTGAAAACAGAGGATCATTGTTAGTACTTTGATTTGCACTGTGCAAAATCTCATCATGCATGTCTAAGGGTTTATTTCTCTATCATCCCTCTGTCTAGAAAGTACAAACAACTTTCATAGATGATGCACCTTATCTGGTATAATGATTAGAAGTTACCCGGAGTGCCTATTTTATCAGTTGTGACACAGTCTTTAATGCACTTCCTTTTCTTTCTTAATAGAAAAGAGAGTACAGACCCAGTTCAGTTTATGTTGTCCAACTTTGTTTGGTAAAAAAAAATACTTTAAAAGATGGCCTGTCATCATTTTTTTGCCCTTTATAGTTTGTTTTTGCTGCTGCCCAGTTGTTTAGTCGTCTCCGACTCTTTGTGACCTCATGGACCAGTCCACGCCAGAGCTCCCTGTCGGCCGTCACTGCCCCCAATTCCTTCAAAGTCAAGCCAGTCACTTCAAGGATACCGTCCATCCATCTCGCCCTTGGTCGGCTCTTCCTTTTTCCTTCCATTTTCCCCAGCATCGTGATCTCTCCTTATCTCTTTGGTGAACATCAAAGGATGGATGGTGAATGTCTTCCACATTCTTCTGCATGAGGCATTTGGGAGTGGGTATCCCAAATGTCTCATTCCCTTAGAGATATCTGGAGCACGCCATTTCTGGGGATGTGACTCCTTTGTATTTAAATCTTTTTATTCAGAGGATAAATTATGACACTTTCTTTTTCACCACCAAATTGGAAAGAAGTTTCTCTTAGACCTAATATGTGCCAAGGAAGCCTCAGAGTGCGATGAAAGGAATCCTGAAAAGCAAAGAAATACAAAAAGCTTGGGTGGTGGAGTCCCATGATGTGGAGTAATAATTAACTTAGTTATATTCAATTATATCTAAAACTAGAGAGTTACTTAGGTGTAACAAATTAAAATAAAAAAAACACAAATCAAGGAATGCACAAATAAAAACACTTTGCATTTCCTACTGTTTCCATTGCTGAATAACTGTGTTTTCAGTTCAGTAATACCATCTCTCTCCTTCCCTTCTTTTTCCTGATCGCAACAATTTCCCCAGAAATTTTCTGACTTGCTTTCCAGGCACGTAGTACAGTTAGAAAAGATTTTCACATAATCAAAGTTGGATATTTCTAGGGAGATCAAAAGAGTCTGTGAAGTGGAGAGCAGGTGCTACACACATCTTAGAAGATCTGAGAATGCAATTAACCAGCAAATGAGCCCTGGAAAAGCAAGCCCTCCTGAACAGATGAGCACAATAAAAGTCAACGAGAAATGAGATTGCCAAAGCATACTAATAACAACACTGAGCCTATGGACATCTGCCCTCTCTCTTAACCTTTAGGAGAAGCTAGACTCTGCTGCAGAAAATGCAAGGAAAGAAAATTATGTAAATGTGTTGTCCCTTTGGAAGAGATGAAAGTTTATTTATTGATTTGGCAGAGTCTTAGAAAAACACAATACTGTTTGACCTCTCACCCATGTTCCAAGTGATTTGGTACTCAGGGTGGCTTATGGCTTGTTGAAAACTCTGGTGGTTCATTGAAAATCAGAAAATGAGAAATCAATGATCTAAAATTTCATTGAAAGAAAGGCTTTTACAGAAATTTTGGGACTTCAAAGTCGAACTCTGGGAGAAATCCAGTAGCTATCTTATGTTATTTAGAGTCACCAATTTTTGTTGACTTTAGAATGACTTTAAAAGCTCATCCTTAAATGAAAAGAGAATGTGATTTTGAACTAGAAATCTCATTTCATCATAGAATCTTAGAGTGGGAAAGACCTGTAAGGAAATATAGTCCAATCTCCTGCCCTGCAGAAATATACAAGTAAAACACTCTTGAAATATGCCACTCCAATCTCTCTTTAAAGTTATTCAAAAGAGGGAGAGACCATTACTCTTCAATGAAGTTTATACCACTCTTGTACAGATCTTACACTAAAGAATCAAAGAATCATACGGGTCATCCAGTCTGAGCTTGAGGTTCTACCTGATTTTTGGGTGGAATCTTTGTTTTGTTTTTTTCTTGAAAACCATTATGTTGTCTTTGAAATCACAGAAAATAAACTATCTCCATTTCTTACTAGGCATTAACAACAACAACAACAACAATGTCCAAATCTTTAGCGCTGATATCAGCATGGAGTTTGGTTTGGAAAAATGTTGGACAGTGGCATCGAAGAAGGGGAAAATCATTGAAAGTGAGGGCATAAATATGCCTAATGGCCAAGCAATAAAGTGTCACCAGCCAGAGGCCTATAAATATCTGGGTATACTACAGCTGGACAATATCAAACATTAACATGTAAAAACTGTAGTCAGCAAAGAATACACTCAAAGGGTCAGAAAAATTCTAAAAGCAAGCTCAATTGAGGCAATACCATTAAGGTCATAAACACCTGGGCCATAGCTGTCATAAGATATACTGCTGGCAGCATAAACTGGACACAGGTGGAACTGGACAATCTGGATAGAAAACCAGAAAGCTCATGACCATTCAATATTCACTGCAGCCTTAAAGGACTGGTTGATGTTAAATGTTTCAAGTAGACAAAACAAGTTAATAGAATCTGGGTTAAACAATGCTAATGTTGGATGGATTTGGATTTGTTTGACCAACTAAATCTAAAGGGTGCTTACAAATTAGTCCTTGACATCCTGAAGGGAGGTGATCAGTAGGGTACCACAGGATTCTGTTTGAGATCCAGTACCATGCGACACCTTTACCAATAACTGTCAGATCTTGCTAAGCCCCAGAACAAAGGGTCATTCACAAGTAATGTCTTACCGGAAACAATCTTTATTCTGCAAGAGAGGAAGGACAGTTGCCTTCAGTGATATATTTATTTATAAAGGCAGCAAGCTCAGGCAATGTTCTGGTTCCAGACAGCACATTTCACAATGAATCTCTCTCTGATTCCACACATTTTGCTCTGTTTGTGGTGGATTATCTGTGCCAGACAACATTGCCTTTCCTTTTATCAGGGACTGTGGGCAGGGGAAGGCTTCCAATTCCTTTTCCTGCTCTGAAGCCAAACTGACCTGCTGACCTGAAGAAAATCTTGGCTGGCTATCAGGCATGCATGCCAATTCCACTACTAGTATGTCTGTATCATCTTCCGAGCAACATAAACACTAAAGAAAGGGCATGGCATTCACATCTCTATGAGGAATAGTAAGGGAAGCCCAAAATTTTGGATGAAGAAGCAATCTATATATATAAAAGGGTAATGAAATTTCGGCCTAGGACAAAACAACAAAACTACAGATCCCAGAAACACTAAACTGGGCAGCACAACCCCTCATCCATGCCTCTACGTTCATACAACAAAAAGAAAAGAAAAATAAAGTCCTAATTAGAGGGAGAGGAATAATTGTTTTTATCCAATTGCTGCCAGTTAGGAGGCTAAGCTCCGTCAGGGGAAAACCTTTACCCTTTACCTTAACTACCACCAATACCTCAGTACTTTATTTCCCATACCACCATACTTCGCCACAGCAACGCGTGGCCGGGCACAGCTAGTTCCTACTATGTTCTCATTTTGTGTGTCAAAACAATTAAGCTACCAGTGGCCTCTCCATGCTTCACATGGATACTTCCCAGTTTATTATGTAGTGTTGTCATAAATATGCAGATTATGTTTTCCTTCATTTAATTAAGGCAGTTTGTGATTGCACCTTCCAACAAATGCTCCACTGAATATAATACATGGGAGTCTAGAAAGTGGTGTCTATAGAAAAAAAAAACTTGTTTGGGTTTAAATCTTAACGCTTATTCCTTACAGTCCTTTTCATCTTCTTCTGAGAAAGGTATATTGAATGTACTGACAAGTTACTAATCAGAAAGTTTCTCTTGAGTAACTAAGCAGAGAAATGGTAGCAAAAGATACAGTTAAAAGGGACTTTTCTGGCTTAAAGGATCAGTATGTGAAAAAGCAGGAATATCATGTATTATACCTGAAGAAAAGGTTCAAGTTGATGGATAGAGGAAATTGTATACTCAAAATAAACAGGGAACCAGTGTAAGAAAACACAGGAGAAAGTGAGTTTGATAACTCGGCTGCTATTGATAGCTTCCTAAGAAACCACTATAATTAGAGACCACTTTCTTTCATCTCTCTAAGCCTTTCGTATTTCTGACAATTTTGTTCTTCCCCATCATTTTAAGTTTTTGAGATTTTTCTCTGTACTTTTTGTACAAAAGTAGAATGACCTTCATACTATCCAGATTGCTATCCCTCCTATTTTTTAAAAGGAGGAAAATACAGTCCAGGATTCAGAGATAAAATGACATTGCTCTTAAGCCCTTGCAGCAAGCTGGTTGCTACAGTCTATTCTGGATGCTTTCTGGAACCTAGGCACATGAATTTTGGAAGCTATTTATCAACCCTTCGAAGTAATTTAATTATTCGCCCTGACCCATAACTTTAATTGATTATTGCTTTTTAATCAAAGTAAAAATGCAATGGAACCGAGAGAAGAAAAGTAAGAAAGGAGTGGAATTGTCATCAAACCCCTGGACCCCAAATTGTGAATTATTATCTGTGGCTCCATTGAGATATACAGTTAGCACGCATTGGATTTTTCTTTGCCTGCTAGTAACCTTTCATGAATTTCCCTTGGAATGCTTTAGAACGTTTCTCACCACACCTTAAGATTTTGGAGAATGGCTTCATAATTATCACAATCCACTCACAATACCCTGGAAAAATCCCAGAACAAATAATGGGTTTCCTTAAGAAGAGACAAAAAAGAAGAAGAGACTTTTATCTGAAGTCCTCATGAAGAGACTTTTATCCTCATGAAGAGACTTTTATCTGATTTTATCTAAAACTTTATCCTGGGCATGTTGCCTCATCTAACTATCCAGACTGCCTCCACCATATGTAACTCTGCTTTAAACGTCTTTTGTGTATTGGCTGGCACCTCCTTTCTCTAGCTGGCATTTGACCATCAGAATGTTTCACCAACCCACTGATTTTTGAGAATTTTTTAACGCTTTTACCATAACATTTTTTTTTTTAAAAAAAAAAACACAAGAGAAGGGTTCAGGGAATTGAAGTGCCTACCAGCGTGTGGTATAAAGGTAAAAGTAAAGGTTTTCCCCTGACATTAAGTCCAGTTGTGTCTGACTCTGGTGGTTGGTGCTCATCTCAATTTCTAAGCCGAAGAGCCGCCGTTGTCCGTAGACACCTCCAAGGTCATGTGGCCAGCATGACTTCATGGACCGCCGTTACCTTCCCGCCAGAGCGGTACCTATTGATCTACTCACATTGGCATGTTTTCGAACTGCTAGGTTGGCAGGAGCTGGGGCTAACAGCAGGCGCTCATTCCACTCCCGAGATTTGAACCTGGGACCTTTTGATCTGCAAGTTCAGCAGCTCAGTGCTTTAACACACTGGAGAATTGACACAGTCAACCAGGCCTTTGATTGGTTGAAAAAGAAACATGAGAAACACACAGAGAGAAAAACCTCAACTTCCATCAGACCCCAGGAGGGAGCACAGAGGCTCCTTCAATGCCCGTGCTGTGCAAAGTGCTGCTGGGAAAGCGAGTTCCCGGTAGGCCATCTCTCTCTCTCTCTCTCTCTCTCTCTCTCTCTCTCTCTCTCTCTGTGTGTGTGTGTGTGTGTGTCTCTCTCTCTCTTTCCAGCCTTATTTGCCTCAAGTGAGCACTCCCCTGGGAGGTGGGGCTTTGAAAAGGGATGGAGGAGGCTTCTAGGGAAGAAAGAGGAGGAGCCGCTGCCACCAGGCACCATTCTTGCCTGATTTACAAAGCTGTCCACACGCCATGGCCTCCACCTCAGGTAGAATACCGCTCAGCCCCATTGTCCCCATTTTTGGTGCTCTGGCTCCCAGATCTCCAAATTTTCCTGAATCCTGAATTTGTGTTAACTTGTTTTTTAAAAATAATAATAAGAGGGTTGAATGTGTATCTTTCTCAAAGTTTAATTGAAAAAAATGAAGAAGAGAAAAATATTTCAAGACCACCAAGTGATGTGATGTTTAAAATAGTACTGCCGGTCAATGAGCTCCTAAAGGTGACAGTCTGCTTAATATATTAATAGATGATGCAATGCTTTGAATCACAAGGATGCAATCCTCAATTGCTGACTGGCATTTTCAGGAAAGTTTTTACCAGCAATCTCCTTAGACATGGTGCCTGGTAGAAGGCAACACTCACACACAATGCAAATATAAAACTATTCAGAAATGTGAAAATCAATGCAATATAACAGAAAGCAAACTGGCATGGGCGTGTGAGCAAAATATGCAAGATTATAAAACAGTATCAATATTCCAAAGTTTTGTGAGTTTTTAGAAAGGTATGTTGTCTTTATATTGCTGTAAATTACACTACATTCAATTGTTTGTACATTCAGGAGTTTGTGCCAGTTTCTTTTAGGTACACTTTATTTATTTTATTTATTTACAGTATTTATATTCCGCCCTTCTCACCCCGAAGGGAACTCAGGGCGGATCACATTATACACATATAGGGCAAACATTCAATGCCCATAAACACATCAGACCAAGACAGAGACAGACAGACGCAGAGGCAATTTAACCTTCTCCTGAGGGGATGTTTGATTCTGGCTACAGGGGGGAGCAGCTGCTTCATCATCCACTCTGATGGCACTTCCTCATTTCAACGTCGTAAATTAGTTAAACTTGCCTCCCCACTTTTATAAGTGGTACCTTATTTCCTACTTGATAGATGCAACTATCTTTTGGGTTGCTAGGTCAGCAACGAGCAGGGGCTATTTTTTATTTTTAATTGTCGGGTGCTCACCCCACCACGGGATGACCTCGAACTCATGATCTCATGGTCAGAGTGATTTATTGCAGCAGGCTGCTCACCAGCCTGCACCACAGCCCGGCCCCGACACTTTAGCCTGTGTTTGTACTTGGCTCTCTCAGACAAGTGATGTGAAGTAAGTTACAATAGCTCTCATCATGCAGTACATTTAATTTGCTCTCTTTTAAATATGTATTTAAGCCAATATTTTCTACTTGACTGCACATAGTATATCCAGTTTGTTCATCCTGTCACTCTACTCCCAACTTTTAGCAATGCCAATGGGAGTCGAGCACATTAAATAAATGTAGAATATGCAATTGAGATCTGCAATGTGCAACGGAGAAGATAATTTTGCCCTCCGGTTGTAGGAGAAGTCTGAAGTCAGACGTTTTAAGGAATGCAAACAGTAGAGAGAGCATTAATGATGATGCTTCCACTGTTTTAATCCAACAATTCACTTACTATTGTCTGACCTTACACATATTTAAAGAACATAGTGTGAGGTGCTCAGCTTACAATGATAATGCCAATTCAAGACACTTTGCTACCTAAGGCCAAGAACAAAATGAATCCTTCTCTCATTTCATATACAGAAGCCACTGAATCAGTTGGTTGAATCTGCCTGACATAGTTGACAGGACAAGGTCTTCCACTCCATCTGAAGGCAGAATATAGGTTGAGTTTTGCAGGGCAGCCTACCTAGCACAACATTACCTTCTCCAAGGCCCAAAGATTCCATCCCTGTCTAAGTGCGAATCTACACTGCAACATTAATGCAGTTTGACACTACTATAACTGCCATGGCTCAAAACATGGCTGTGGAACAACAACATTTGTAGTTTTACAGGGTCTTTCATTGTTCTGTCACATGCTGGGCCTGTAACTATTGTCTTTTTTGTATAGGACGTATACTTTATGCCCAGCGGGAAGCCAGGGTGCCTAAAGAGAGGTTCTTGGGGATTTCCCTGAAAAGCATGGCCTTTTGAGTCTTTAATGAAATAACAAAGTCTTTATTGATGAACAAATAATAAATCTTCAAGGAGTCAAATAATACTTCAAGGTTTCCTTAATAAACTGATGACTTTTCAATCTTGTCCCCAGGGGACAGACAATTGGCTTTGGATAACTGTGCTTTCTCTATAAGAAAATCCCCTTATAACCTCTCCCAGGCTGTCTATTATCTTGGCCTAGCTGATGTGGGACCCACTGCCGACTCCAAATGCGTCTGGGTATCGAGTGGACCTACCAACCAAGGCTTGCAGATGTTTCAGCTGGGGTTCTGTGGATTTGTGGTGCTGTTCCCTCTCCGAGGTTTATCTGGAAACTTTGGGGCTGTTTCCCTCAGGAGCTGTGAGGCTGAGAGGCTGTGAACTCTTAGCCAGAACCTTTGGGATCTTTTCCCTGGAATTTCTGTTTCTGATTCCTTGGATGTTCTATATCCCCGGATGTTCTATATCCCCGGATGTTCTTGAAATATGAAGCTTTTCTACGGGACGAGCTGGTCTATGTCCTATAGCTTAGCTTCCTTAAGAGAGACAGACTTAAAAATGGCTCCTTCCCTCCCAGAGCCCTGAACAAGGGGCGGAACCAAACCTAATGATGATTGACAGGTAGCCTGTCCTATGACTGCAAACATTAGCAGCAAGAAAATAAAGTTGAAGCGTCTGGTACAGCTGTACCAGCACATTCATCTTCTCTGTGAGGGGTGCTAATGCCTCACCAAAGGGCAAATGCCATGACTCCGTAGCACTGAACCATGGCAGTTAAGATGGTATCAAACTGCATTTACTCTTTAGTGTAGATGCATCCTAAATGACTAAAGAAATCCATTTGCCCATAACAATTCAACAATTTTCCCTAGTTTTTTGCTGCATGTTGGCATTTCTCATCACAACTTATTTTCAAAGTATGCTCTATTCTTCATTATTCCACTTTTCAGTTTCGAAATATTACAATAGCAATGTGCAGATCATACAGTTCTGTTTCTTTGTTGTCTTTATATCTAATATTTCCATACACTTATGAAATTCTGATCAAACTAATGTTCACCAGGCTCCATCATTTCAAGCCTTTGAGCTTTCTTTTAAACATTGATACATAATTTAGCTTACTAGTTGATTTCCATTGTACAATCTTGATATTTTATTCAGGTTTTTTTTTAAAGTGAGTTTATTATATCAGCAAAAGCCACAACAAATATAGAGGCAAACAAGATAAGCACACCGCAACAAGACATATATTAAAGTTGTAACAGATAACATTTTACAGACAATAACATAAAAGAATTTAGGAATTGTCAACAACAATTACTCCAAGGCAATTTGTAGCAATTTCAGAGAAAAACTATTTTATTGTAATCATTATTTTGCCATTGTTTTGCTGTGTTTAAATTTCACATGCCATATTGATAGAGCTTCCCTGAAAGCAGACAGTCTATCAATGAATCAATTTACATTTGTATTTTTTTAAAAAAAAAAAAACAAACCTGTAAAAGATGAAATACTGATGCTGCACAACTATAGTTATATTAACATCAAGAAATATGCATCTGCTGGTAAAACACTTTGCAAAAACATTCTGAAACTGATTAGATTCATCAATTTTCATTGGACTTATTATACCCCTGGGAAACAAGAATGCAAGAACTAGAAAGGGAGAAGAAGACAAAGGAGATGTGGTGTAAGCTTTTCTCCATTTGAAGTTTTGGATTTCCTAGATTTGATTAAGAAAGAGGGATGGGAGAGAAAGAGAAAGAGAGAACATACATTTAGTTCATTCTCACCAGCAACACCAAGCTTGCACCTGGGAAGAGATCAAAAGCATTTGGATTTCTTTCAGAGTTGATATTGGTTAATAAAGAGAGAGAGAGAGAACATGTTTGTGCACATAAACACATGACATGATGACATAACAACAACAGGCTTGGACAACAACGGCTCCCAAAGTGACCCATTTACAGGGATGCATTATTGCCCCAATCTTATTTTCTATCTCCATAGCTATGGTTCTACACCTTGTTGATGGGAAGCTTCCTGTCAAACAGATGGCAAGCTCTTTAATCTCAGCATTATTGAGAGGCTGGGTGGCCATCTGTTGGGTGTGCTTGGATTGTGTCCTCCATGGCAGAATTGGGTTGGACTGGATTACCACAGTAATTATTTCATATTACAGTAGAATATCACTTATCCAACATTCGCTTATCCAGTGTTCTGGATTATCCAACGCAGTCTGCCTTTTAGTAGTCAATGTTTTTTGTAGTCAATGTTTTAAATTCATTGTGATATTTTGGTGCTAAATTTGTAAATACAGTAATTACAACATAGCATTACTGAGCATTGAACTACTTTTTCTGTCAAATTTGTTGTATAACATGATGTTTGGTGCTTAATTTGTATAATCATTACCTAATTTGATGTTTAATCGGCTTTTCCTGAATCTCTTCTTATTATCCAACATATTCACTTATCCAACGTTGTGCCGGCCTGTTTATGTTGGATAAGTGAGACTCTACTGTATATTTATAATCTTATATTATCTGCTTAGAACTGGATTATATGAGACCACTTCTACACAGCTGTATAAAATGCACACTGAAGTGAATTATCTGGCAGTGTGGACTCAAGATAATCCAGTTCAAAGCAGATAATATAAGATTATAAATGGGTAATATAGCTGTGTGGAAGGGCCTTGAGTCTACACTGCCATATAATCCAGTTAAAATCAGACCATCCGGGAGATAGGGCGGTATATAAATAAAGTATTATTATTATTATTATTATTATTATTATTATTATTATTATTATTATTATTATTATTTATCTGTATCTTATAGGCAGTGTGGAAGAGGCCTGAGGCCTAACTGTGCCTGTCCCCTGGGCTAAGTAAGTTGCTAGGAGACCAAGTGTACAGAGTTTAGCCTTGTAACTGGCAGCAATTGGATAAAACACAATTATTCCTCTCCCTCTAATTAGGACTTTATTTTTCTTTTCTTTTTGTTGTATGAACATAGAGGCATGGATGAGGGGTTGTGTTGCCAAGTTTAGTGTTTCTGAGATGTGTAGTTTTGTTGTTTTGTCCTAGGCCAATTTTTTTATCCTTTTATATATAGATACGAAAAATTCACCCAACCCTAGCATATATGGTATTTTATTTTGTCATCTGCTGAAGTGATACAGTAGTAGTTTTCAGACAATGCCGCAGGTGTGCTTCTGCCCCACCTATCTTTTTCCATTAACCAATTTGGAGCAATTTATCTTACCTCTCAGTAAATATAAATAAATACATAATATGAAACCCCCCCTCTCTCCTTCAGCTTGAATCTTTCATATCAGCATCCGATGAGAAATACTTCTGAGCACATGAACATCTGGTGGCTCACTAAGGCAGAACGACTGGGGGGAACAGAATATCCCTTGGAGAATGTGCAACATCTGTTCAATAGGCAGTGAAAAATAAACTGTTAATAAGCTCATTTTTGCAGCAAAAATTATGGAAACATTTGTTTGTTTGATGCAACAAGAATTGTGTCAGCATATCTACAAGACAACCATGAGAAAGCAAGTTCTGAAGGGTGTGTGATACGGTTCTAAGGTTCTTTGCCTGTCTTGCCAAATGGGCAGCAGGTTTCCAGGCAGTATTTCTTTTTCAATTACATGCTGCCTTATTATTTTTTAACTGAAGATTACAGGGATTCAACTTGTGACTAGCTACTCTGTAAGATCAGTGTAGGCTGATTTCAGCATTGTGTTGGAGATCCTCAGCTGTTTAGCTGCTCTGAGAAGAGAAAAGGACGCCCACAGAAAAGAGTGTGTATATGGCCATTTGTTGCTTGCATATACTCACTGTTACACCTTTTTAGGATATACAATAGAAAAAAAATGCTGAAATACAGTGATATCCATTTAGATTAAAGAGGAAAATGGGGGAATATTGAGATGAGAAATACAAGATGAAATTATAAGAATACTCTAATTGTTTATATGAATATTAATTGTGATTACAGTAGAGTCTCACTTATCCAACATAAACGGGCTGGCAGAATGTTGGATAAGCGAATATGTTGGATAATAAGGAGGCATTAAGGAAAAGCCTATTAAACATCAAATTAGGTTATGATTTTACAAATTAAGCACCAAAACATCATGTTATACAACAAATTTGACAGAAAAAGTAGTTCAATACGCAGTAATGCTAAGTAGTAATTACTGTATTTATGAATTTAGCACCAAAATATCATGATATATTGAAAACATTGACTCCAAAAATGCGTTGGATAATCCAGAATGTTGGATAAGCGAGTGTTGGATAAGTGAGACTCTGCTGTATATATTAATCTTTAATACTTTTGTCTATATTTAGCATAAATTAATAAATTAGCAGATTGAGTGCCCGTTGTTAGCCCCAGCTCCTGCCAACCTAGCAGTTCAAAAACATGCAAATGTGAGTAGATCAATAGGTACTGCTCCGGCAGGAGGGTAACAGCGCTCCATGCAGTCATGCTGGCCACATGGCCTTGGAGGTGTCTATGGACAACGCCAGCTCTTCGGCTTAGAAATGGAGATGAGCACCAACCCCCAGAGTTGGTCACAACTGGACTTAATGTCAGGGGAAAACCTTTACCCTAATAAATTAGTAGAACAGAAGTGTATTATAATATTTAAATAGATGCCTTGGCTTGAGAGAGAGTCAGATTAGGAGACTATTTTAATACTCTTCTTTGACTGTCAACTTTAATTCAAACAGGGCCAGCTCTACTAGTATTCAGAGTGATATATCTGACTCAGGGCCCTTCCATATAAACCCTATATCCCAGAATCTGATCACAGGTTTTCTGTTTTAAACAGAATTATATGAGTCAGCATTGCCAGATAATCTGGGATAATCAGAAAACCTGGGATCAGATCCTGGGATATAGGGCCTTTCTGGAAAGGTCAGTTGGTGAATGCTTTTTGGAATCAGAAACCACCTGCTGACTGTTCTCCATAGAAGATAGAGCTCTGTGTGGGACATAGAGTTGCCCTCTGAATACTCAACATACTCCTGATTTTTGCTCTCATGTATAGTAAAGGTTATAATCTCATCACTAAAAATGAATTAGGGTTAAACTAGCATTCTAAATATGTGGAATGGTTTTTTTTAAAAAAATCAGGATATGGCTTCAAGTCAATATGACTTATAGCCAATCTAGGGCAAACCTATCAGAACAAGATTTCTTCAAATGAGTTTTTTTTTTTGCTTGCTTCTCAGACATAGGCTGGATCTACACTGCCCTATAGTCCAGGGTCTGATCCCAGATTATCTATTTATCCCAGATTATCTGGCAGTGTAGACTCATATAATCCCGGTCAAAGAGAGCTCTGCTTGAATGAATTGCATGGGGGGAAAGATGTGGGGCACATCATCCACACTGAGAAATTATTGTGGTTTGGCACCACTTGAACTGTGAAACAGTAGTAGTTATTTACCTAGGACCGCGTATAAAAAGATCTGTGCCTGGCGAGCATATGCTATACCGAAAGGGCCAGGATAGAAAAACAATGGTAAAATCATGGGAATTGTAGTTTGGTGGGTTTTTTAAAAGTACATACTTTTATGTACTTGGTTAATAGTACATAATATGGTTAATAGTACATATGGTTAATAGTTTCAGTTGCAACATTGCTTTTGTAACCTTTAAGGTGCCTCGTTGAGACCCACACTATAGAGTTAATATCTGGCTAATGATTCCCGTCCCCTCGATCATGGCTAATTGTAATTGTTATTTATTGTCTATTTTAATTGTATAGTTGTATCTGTTTTAATATTGTGTCTTATATTGCTGACTATGTAGTGTATGTTGTTGTTTTTTATTGGAAACCGCCCTGAGTCCCCTCGGGGAGATAGGGCGGTATATAAATAAAGTTTTATTATTATTATTATTATTATTAAAGCAGATAATCTGGAATCAGATGCTGGGATATAGGGTAGTGTAGAGTAAGCCTGACTTGTTCTATATCACTGAGTGGATTTCTGTGATTAAGTTCAACACCCAAACCACCATGCCAGCTGTGGAATTGAGCTGAAGGGTCCATCTTGTTCCTTATTTCAGGCAGCAAATGTTCTCAAGTAGTGAAGCCTAAATGATCCCCCTTAAGTATAGATCAGCTGTCAAAAGCTGTTTGATTCATAACTTAAAATGCTCAGTACATCCTACAACCTCTATGGAAGAAAAAACTCAGAAGGAGAATTAAAACTTCCCAATAAATGCTGATTCTTGCCGTTGTGCTTTTTTAAAGCCATACTAGAAATGGAAGGAGCTGCTAGCTATTAGCATAGCAATTTCACTAAACACAACACTTTCCGTTATGGTTATCTTGTCTGAATATAATTGGCTCATTAACCAAAACTCTATCAACTTGTTCTCAAATAAAATTCAATAGCAGCTGGAAAATATGAACTTGAAGTCAGAAGTGTGTGGTCTTCTTAAAACAGATTGGCCACACTCACTGCACAGAAATCTGCTGTTAAGATTCATGATGTTTAAAATCAAGACATTATGGATATTCAACTTGCACTAGATACCCCGATACCTTTTCAGTTACTCTTATTTTTTTAGGCTCATTCAGGCAAATGGTCCACACACAGTACCTGGCCATATGAGGGTTGTATGTAAAACTAGTATTTGTGCTAGCTTATTGTGGCAATATACACCCACATATTGGACAATATTTTGAAATCTTCATGCTTGGCTGCTACTGTGGTTCTCATGTTAACTGACATTAGATGAAGTGTGTGAAAGAAGAAACATTCACATAACAGCCTTTGATGACACTCACAGAAGACAGGAGCAGATAGCTAACACTCCAGAAGACAGGAGCAGAATTCAAAACGATCTTGACAGACTAGAGAGATGGGCCGAAACTAACAAAATGAAGTTCAACAGGGACAAATGCAAGATACTTCACTTCGGCAGAAAAAATGGAAATCAAAGATACAGAATGGGGGACGCCTGGCTTGACAGCAGTGTGTGCGAAAAAGACCTTGGAGTCCTCGTGGACAACAAGTTAAACATGAGCCAACAATGTGATGCAGCAGCTAAAAAAGCCAACGGGATTCTGGCCTGCATCAATAGGGGAATAGCGTCTAGATCCAGGGAAGTCCCGCTCCCCCTCTATTCTGCCTTGGTCAGACCACACCTGGAATACTGTGTCCAATTTTGGGCACCACAGTTGAAGGGAGATGTTGACAAGCTGGAAAGTGTCCAGAGGAGGGCGACTAAAATGATTAAGGGTCTGGAGAACAAGCCCTATGAGGAGCGGCTTAAAGAGCTGGGCATGTTTAGCCTGCAGAAGAGAAGGCTGAGAGGAGACATGATAGCCATGTACAAATACGTGAAGGGAAGTCATAGGGAGGAGGGAGCAAGCTTGTTTTCTGCTGCCCTGGAGACTAGGACACGGAACAATGGCTTCAAACTACAGGAAAGGAGATTCCACCTGAACATCAGGAAGAACTTCCAAACTGTGAGAGCTGTTCGACAGTGGAACTCTCTCCCCCAGGCTGTGGTGGAGGCTCCTTCCTTGGAGGCTTTTAAGCAGAGGCTGGATGGCCATCTGTCGGGGGTGCTTTGAATGTGATTTCCTGCTTCTTGGCAGGGGGTTGGACTGGATGGCCCATGAGGTCTCCTCCAACTCTACTATTCTATGATTCTATGATTCTATGATTCACCTTTCAGTTTGTTTTTAGTTTGCCAACTTGTTTGCTATGACAGTTGTATTTTTGCTATCAATTTTAATAATGCCTTACTACTTACTTGTCTACTAAGTGGGCTGGTTTATTTATTTATTTATTTATTTATTTTATTTACAGTATTTATATTCCGCCCTTCTCACCCCAAGGGGACTCAAGGCGGATCACATTACACATATAAG
Organism: Anolis carolinensis; assembly: GCF_035594765.1. NCBI lineage: Eukaryota > Metazoa > Chordata > Lepidosauria > Squamata > Anolidae > Anolis > Anolis carolinensis. The sequence goes on from NW_026943820.1 coordinate 20,855,176, forward strand.
GCAAACAATCAATGCCTTAACATAGAACAAAGACAAGACAAACACGGGGCTCCGAGCTGGCCTCGAACTCATGACCTCTTGGTCAGAGTGATTTGTTGCAGCTGGTTGCTCAACAGCCTGCGCCACAGCCCGGATTATTGCAGCCTTATTTCTACTATCATGCAAGGAACTATGTTTTTCTAAGGCAGCAGCAAGAAAGTCTTCACAAGCCACACAGTTTTGGGTGGCTGTTCAAAATTTGTGATTTTTTTTTCTGCACAAAATTCTCACATGGTTGATTTTAATAGAAAATGACACCTTTTTGCACAGAAAACAGTATTGTTTGCATCAACTGTGGTGCTGAATAGAGGAGGAGGAGCCAAGATCAGCTCCTGCTTGCTTTCATGTTGGGTGGGTTTTCATACCTGGAGGGCCCTTACTGTTACGAGCTCCTAAAGTACCAAAGTTGCCGAAGGAAATGGAGGAAAACAAATCCACAGACAAGTGTAATAGCCATGTTCAGCCTAACCAGATTAAATACCTCCCAAAACCACGTGACCTCTCTAACTGAATTTAGCTGAATATGGTTACAGAAACTTTTTCAGAATTATGAGGTTTGAATTCAAGATTTATGATGCTGCCAGGCACATGCATACATATACACCCATAACATTTTAGGATGTTTTTAAGATTTTTTTTTAAAGATTTTTTTTAAAGATTTTTTTAAAAGATTTTTTTAAAAGATTTTTTTAAAATGTTTTTTAAATTGTTGATTTTAGCCGGTTCTTGTAAGCCGCTCCGAGCCCTAGGGGAGTGGCGGCATATAAGTTTGAAAAATAAATAAATAAATAAATGAAATAACTTTGCCCCCAATTAACAAGTGAATTCTGTAAAGAGCTAAAAACTAAAGGCCCTTTTTCTATTTGTCACTTTTGATGTCTGTGCTCTTATAACCCACCTCCTTACCAGCTATTGCTAAGAAAAAGGTCCATATATGCTGATAATATTTATTATGTAAATGTAATTTGGTCAAGGAGGGGCCCCTGGTGACACAGTGTCTTAAAGCGCTGAGCTGCTGAACTTGCGGACCAAAAGGTCCCAGGTTCAAATCCCGGGAGCGGAATGAGCGCCCGCTGTTAGCCCCAGCTTCTGCCAACCTAGCAGTTCGAAAACATGCAAATGTGAGTAGATCAATAGGTACTGCTCCGGCGGGAAGGTAACGGAGCTCCATGCAGTCATGCCAGCCACATTGCATTAATCTATAAGATCTATAAACTATAAGCTATAAACTCTTCTTCAGTTTCGAAACCTTACTCAAGCTCTGTTAGATGTTCCATCCAAGAAGCAGAACGGGTGAGTAAAGGCAAAGTTTTCACAGTAGCATGCCTTTGATGGTGGAAGCTGTGCTGGTTCCATCATCTTGGAGCTTTTGACATACAGTCAAGACTGCACAGATTTGTATGGTTTAAGATCTATAATCTTTTGGCTCTGTTTCCTCTGTATGCACTTTTAAATAACTGGTTATTTTAAATTATGTTTTGAATGTTTTATCAGCTTCTGTCTGCTGTACATCACATCACAGTCCTCATATGCTGCAAGGCAATAACCAAATATTTTCATGAATAAATAAAAGCTAAAAAACTAAACCAAAGAAAAGCTTGTAATTTACACTATCTGCATCTTTTTGATACTGTGTATGAATAAAGTATCTAGGAGTGTTTTATGTCAACATTGCACCTACTCTTGGGTACAATATATCAGCTACAATGTCTTCAAGAATGGTTTTTGCTTGTCCTTTCAGCTGTCATTTGATTGGGAGGCTGTGCATTACAGCAGCATTTGTGATCCAATAATAGTAACCCAAATACACTGACTAAACTAAGGTTTTAATACACAATTTATTTCTGCAATAACTGACAATGTAATAACTTTTTCCTTGCGTTATTTATTTAATTTAAATTGTCATTTTTCTCCAATGAATAGAGTTGAATGTGAGATAAAATTAGTGCAAACAAGAATTCAAAACACTTATAATGAACTAGCTGTGCCCGGCCACGTGTTGTTGTGGTGAAGTATGGTGGTATGGGAAATAAAGTATTGAGGAATTGGTGGTAGTTAAGGTAAAGGGTAAAGGTTTTCCCCTGACATTAAGTCCATTATAAATGGATAATATAGCTGTGTGGAAGGGCCTTTAGTCTACACTGCCATATAATCCAGTTAAAATCAGATAATCTGTATTTTATAGGCAGTGTGGAAGAGGCCTAAGTGAGGCCTAACTCTGCCTGTCCCCTGGGCTGAGTGGGTTGCTAGGAGACCAAGTGGGCAGAGCTTAGCCTTCTAACTGGCAGCAATTGGATAAAAACAATTATTCCTCTCCCTCTAATTAGGACTTAATTTTTCTTTTCTTTTTGTTGTATGAACGTAGAGGCATGGATGAGGGGTTGTGCTGCCAAGTTTAGTGTTTCTGGGATGTGCAGTTTTGTTGTTTTGTCCTAGGCTGAAATTTCATTACTCTTTTATATATATAGATGATGTCCACAAAAGTTCACTTGTATTATTGACCACACTGATACTACTTTGCAATGAAAATTAGGTGTATTTTACAACATGGGTTTCTGAGAACTTGCTCATAAAACTTATTAGGAAAGCAGTTCTTCTATAGTATTTTAACAGTTTCCCCCCACCTAAAATAAGCCTTGAAAAAGTGTGAGGTTTTCAAAGTTCATTTTCTTTACATAGGCCTGTTCTGTGTATAATCCATACATAGCACATACGTGAAGAAAACAGCAATTTTATACAGAAAATAATACTACATAAAATATTTCAGAAAATAACATTTGGATAAATTAAATTTTGTGTGAATATTAGTTTTTACTGCAGAAAATGCTGTTTCTTGCACCAAATATCAAAGCACTCAAAATATATTTTTGAAGATGTATTTTGAACTAAATATATTTTCCTCCTTAAACTATATATTGTGAGGAATCATGATTATTGATCAGCTTTTTGTGAATTGGAGAGAATTTCCTGTCATGATATTTGAATACATAATATTATACATCATATATGTTTGTTTATTATATTTGCAATTATTTTCTGCCTTCAAGAAGCTTAGTATATGGGTTGCTGTGAGTTTTCCATACTGTACAGCCATGTTCCAGAAGCATTCTCTCCTGATGTTTCACGCACATCTATGGCAGGCATCCTCAGAGGTTGTGAGATTTGTTGGAAACTTGGTAAGTGGGGTTTATATATCTGGGGAAAATCTAATTTGGGAGAAAGAACTCCTGTCTGTTTGAGGCAAGTGTGAATGTTGCAAATGGCCAGCTTAGTATATGGTTATTTCCTGTCCCCTTTTATCCTTAGAGTAACCCAGTTTGGGCAAAAGATTGCTTTTTTGGATGAAATTATTTTAAGAGCTTCATAGCTGAAATGGAATTTGAATCCAGAAAACATTCTCCATCCTATACTACACTAGATAATCTTGTGCTTTGTCCAGAAGTGTAGTTGCTTTATATTCCCCTTGAGCAATTTTAAGTCAAAATCTTCCTTCCACCGGGCATAGTACAGTAGAGTTCTGGTTATTCGACATAAACGGGCGGGCCGAATGTTGAAAAACTGGATCTGACGGATAATAGGGAGGCCCTATTATCCAGCAAGCCGGTTGAAGGAAGTGCCCCGTGCACGTTGCTAGGTAGATAGCAAGCTACCTAGCAACGCGCCGGGGCGCTTCTGCTCTGCCTCTTGGGAGGCGCCCGTGCACGTTGCTAGGTAGATAACAAGCTACCTAACAACGCTCAGGGGTGCTTCTTAAACTGAGTGCTCACCGCTCCGCCCCTTGGGAAGTGCCCGTGCGCGTTGCTAGGTAGCTTGCTATCTACCTAGCAATGCACACAGGCACTTCTCTGCTCACTGCCCTGCCTCTTGGGAGGTGCCCCTGCGTGTTGCTAGGTAGATAGCAAGCTACCTAGCAACGCGCACAGGCGCTTCTCTGCTCGCCGCCCTGCCTCTTGGGAAGTGCCTGTGCGTGTTGCTAGGTAGATAGCAAGCTACCTAACAACGTGCATGAGCGCCTCCCAAGGGGCCTGGGACATCAGATAATACGGAGTGTCGGTTAACCTGAAGTCGGTTAACCAGAACTGTACTGTATTTCAAAAATTCATTTGGTTTTTTAAATATCTCAGATATATGGAAGTATTTTTCTTTTAGACTAAAGAAGGAATGGATCCCATTTAATTTTAATGGAGCATAAACATGTGTTATAAAGAGTAGGAATTTTGCTATAATAACTGAACATCATAGCAAAGGTTTGGAATTATACTGTTGCAGTCAATTAACATGAATTAGAAATTACAGTGTTGTGCACATTTTATTTGCAAATCAAGCTTTACAACAGCAAGAACAAAAAGACAGTAAACACACCTGGATCGCCTAGTGACCCCTGGTGATTAATTCTGGGAATTATTTCAAAGTGATTAATTTATATTCCCTTCTCTGTAGCCATGGCAACAAAAGTCCCACCTTAACAGCCCAGGAAATAGTAATTCCCCAAAGTATCCTTTTCATACATTTTACTTCATTTCTTTTCTTCTTCAAAAGCCAGTTAAAAAGTTTGACTAGTTCATCTTGCTCTAATATATTACCTTGATCATTAAGTACAAAAAGAGATGGCCCTGTTTTCATAATTTCTCTTCTGCAAGAAAAGCAAGATTACCTTTACATCTTTAAAACTCAATTCAGATAAAATCAGGGTAACAACAACAACAACACAATTTGATAAAAGCAATTGCTCAAATTGTACTATAATCAAGAAATACAAAAATTGCTAGATGATACGTGACATTAAAGGAGCCCCTGGTGGTGCAGCGGATTACACCACTGAGTTGCTGAACTTGAGGACCGAAAGGCTGGTGGTTTGAATCCAGGGAGTGGCGTGAGCTCCCACTGTTAGCCCCAGTTTCTGCCAACCTAGCAGTTCAAAAACATGCAAATGTGAGTAGATCAATAGGTACCGCTCCAGCGGGAAGGTAACAGTGCTCCATGAGTCATGCCGGCCACATGACCTTGGAGGTGTCTACAGACAATTCTGGCTCTTTGGCTTAGAAACTGAGATGAGCACCAACCTCCAGAATCAGACATAACTAAACTTAATGTCAGGGCAAAATCTTTAATTTTACCTATGTGGCATTAAATAAGCTCACAAAATGCAATGTTTGAAAAGCAAAGTTTTTTACCATTTCTAATTTTGAACTTGTAGAATGAGAAAAACCAGCTGAATTCCCGATCCTTCCAAAATGTAAGTAAAAAATTTCTAGTGGAATCCACGCATAGCCTTTTTAGAAGACTGGACATTGCAGCAAAAACAGAAAGGGTCACATATCATGAAACCACAGAAGTCATACTGCATTATGTTCACAGAGTTGACAACATGTTGTCTAAAAGAAGCCCACCAATAGAAACTGAGTGGAGCTTCATCTCCCTCCTTCCATTACCTGATGGCCCATTCTGAATACTCAACCAGAATGAAGTTAAGAAGGCAAACGGTATCCTCTCTCAAAATATTTTATTGTGTCAGAAGCAAATTGAGGCAAGTTGCTTCTGGTGTGAAAGAATTGGCCATCTATAGAGACATTGCCCAAGACATTCTCAGATGTGTTACAATCCTACTAGGAGGCTTCTCTCATCTCCCCGCAAGCTAGGACTGACAGACAGGAGCTCACCCCATTTTGTGGATTCAAACTGCCAACCTTCAGGTCAGCAACTGTCATGCTTCAGGTTAGCAGATCAACCGGCACAAGGATGTAAACCATTGAGCCACCACGGCTCTTCGAAATGATCCAATGCCATAATGTTACATTGTTTTGTCATCCCAGGAGCTTTTGGGGGTTAAGATATTAGAGACAAACTTTACTATTGGTATAAGCTGAAGTGAAAATAAGTACAGTAGAATCTCACTTATCCAACATTCGCTTATCCAACGTTCTGGGTTATCCAACGCATTTTTGTTGTCAATGTTTTCAATACATCGTGATATTTTGGTGCTAAATTCATAAATACAGTAATTACTACGTAGCATTACTGAGGATTGAACTACTTTTTCTGTCAAATTTGTTGTATAACATGATGTTTTGGTGCTTAATTTGTAAAATCATAACCTAATTTGACGTTTAATAGGCTTTTCCTTCATCCCTCCTTATTATCCAACATATTCACTTATCCAACGTTCTGCCGGCCCGTTTATGTTGGATAAGTGAGACTCTACTGTATAAATAGAAAAAAATAAAACACCTCATAGCAAAATATTAGAATCACATTGCAAGAAGTTTTTGTTGCCCTCCCCCTTTCAAACTAAAAGCTTCAAGAAATTTAAACGTAATGTAACCTATCCCAAGGGATCCAATAATGATTATTTTGCAAGAATATAGGATACTAAATCTGTAGCATTTGTGCCTTCCGGAATGAATGGTGGAATGATGCAAACAGTTCATGGTTCTACTTCTATATATATAAAAGGGTAATGAAATTTCAGCCTAGGACAAAACAACAAAACTACACATCCCAGAAACACTAAACTTGGCAACACAACCCCTCATCCATGCCTCTACGTTCATATAACAAAAAGAAAAGAAAAATGAAGTCCTAATTAGAGGGAGAGGAATAATTGTGTTTTATCCAATTGCTGCCAGTTAGAAGGCTAAGCTCTGCCCACTTGGTCTCCTAGCAACCCACTCAGCCCAGGGGACAGGCAGAGTTAGGCCTCACTTAGGCTGCTTCCACACTGCCTATAAAATATAGATTATCTGATTTGAACTGGATTATATGGCAGTGTAGACTCAAGGCCCTTCCACACAGCTATATAACCCATTTATAATCTTATATTATCTGCTTTGAACTGGATTATCTTGACTCCACACTGCCATATAATCCACTTCAGTGTGCATTTTATCCAGCTGTGTAGAAGGGGCCTCATACTTCACCACAGCAACGCGTGGCTGGGCACAGCTAGTTATATATAATCTGGGCCAGTACCTTAAAAAGAAGTCGTATGACCTGAGAAGACATTGGTTGACACTGAAAGATAGCTGCCATAACGTATATATTATAATGCTGTAGTGATGCAAAATAAAGGAAGTGCTAAAGCAGCTTCTTCAGACAGAAAGAAAACAATCAAAATTTCCTCAAACTCTTCTCCTGTTGTGGACACCCTGCAGAATGGTAGAGAAACCACTTGGTATCAGATTTGCAAATGTTTTATATTATGGTGCCCTATCAATATGCCATCTGAAATGGTGCATACATTCCAAGTCATTAGCAGCAGAAAACAAGGAACGTATGCATAAAGCCAAGTCAAATGTTTATTAATGAATTATAGCAATGTAATTAGCATGAGATTAGGAGATACTTGAAATATGATTAAAAGTTAATTAGTTTAACTCACATGGGAAATCATTGTTTCTGTAAACTTCATGAAACTGATGATAGGGGTAGCATTGCTGTGAATGAGTGACTGGAGTGTAAACAATGCTGTTAACATGTAAATGATTGGCAGCAATCTGAAATCTCAAGATGGAATGATCTGCTCCATATAGCCAAATGCTCTGGCTGGTACCAAGAGCTTTGACCTGAGTGGATAAAAATACTACCGCATTCGTTGCACTTCCTCCAGAAGCAACGTGTTTTGAAATCACAATATTTTTGCTTCTAATGAACCTGACATGCCACTCCAATGAGTTTATTAATAGCTGGTGAGTTAGTAATATTTAACAAATTAAACTTTTAGTGTTTAAACTAATGTTTCTCGCAGTGGTAGTCTTTGAAGCTGTCTGGGGTCATAAACCAATGGCTATAGGTTCAAAATGAAAAGAAAAGAAAGAAGTACTTGTAGCCAGAAGTCATAAATATGGTACCAATCCGTATGGTACATTGAAAGAGGAGTAACCTGCCAACCCCCAAACATCAAATACAGTCAGCCCTCCACATTCACCAGGGTTAGTGGCACAGAACCCCCACAAAAGTGGAAAAACCACAAATAGAAACCTTTTTTAACCTGACAAGACACATCTCTAGGAATATCTAGGAATACTAGCTGTGCCTGGCCACGCATTGCTGTGGCGAAGTGTGATGGTATGGGAAATAGTCAAGATAATCCAGTTCAAAGCAGATAAAATAAGATTATAAATGGTTTATATAGCTGTGTGGAAGGGCCTTGAGTCTACATTGCTATATAATCCAGTTAAAATCAGATAATCTTTATCTTATAGGCAGTGTGGAAGAGGCCTAAGTGAGGCCTAACTCTGCCTGTCCCCTGGGCTGAGTGGGTTGCTAGGAGACCAAGTGGGCGGAGCTTAGCCTTCTAACTGGCAGCAATTGGATAAAAACAATTATTCCTCTCCCTCTAATTAGGACTTTATTTTTCTTTTCTTTTTGTTGTATGAACGTAGAGGCATGGATGAGGGGTTGTGCTGCCAAGTTTAGTGTTTCTGGGATGTGTAGTTTTGTTGTTTTGTCCTAGGCTGAAATTTTATTACCCTTTTATATATATAGACTAGCTTTGCCCGGCCACGCGTTGCTGTGGCTTACGGGAATCCTTATGGAATAGCAGTGAATAGCCTTGCAGTCTCAAAACCTGGCAGTTTTCTGGAGTAGCTGGAGCTTTTGTTGTATGAACGTAGAGGCATGGATGAGGGGTTGTGCTGCCAAGTTTAGTGTTTCTGGGATGTGTAGTTTTGTTGTTTTGTCCTAGGCTGAAATTTCATTACCCTTTTATATAGATAGATCTAAGTCCGTCAACACATTTATGTGGCCAACTTCTGCTGGAGTTGAATCATCACAGAATCATACTGGAGGACCTACAAAAGTGTTCTCTTTATTTACTTCACTTTTATGTGAAACAATCATTCATGAGGAACTGTTTTGTATGAACAAACTATTGCAATTCTGCCTGCTAATGTGCTCAATAATATTCATTTACCAGGCTCGTGAGCATTACTTTTTATTTAATTTATTTACCTTTGTTGGGCATTAATATGTGGGATGAGATGCCAGAACAGTACCTGTTGTTATAAAATAATAGAACTTCAAGTCTGTTTGGTTCTCTGGAGGAATATTTCAGTAGAAACTACAATGGATACCTTCAAACAAAGGTTATTATGTCCTATGTATAGCGTGCGTTCTGTGTACCTACAACCTGGATGAATTATAATAAACAATAATTGTCACTAAGCTCATAGCTTATACCATCTAATGCTGTGTGAATAAATTTCACTTTCTAATGTAGTACAGCCAAGAGTATAATAAATTACCTATCTAATCCCTTTGAGAATTTTTGCATAATTTACAAAAACAAATTGATTTTAGCAGGAAAGCAGCTAATTTACATGAGGGGAATGGACTTTTTTTTTAGCATGATGAATTTAATTTCAGTTTCCCTGTTTGCATGAATTCACCTTAGCAATTCATCAACACTAGAATGAAAAAGCAACCATATTTTAGGTAAAGAGGCACATAACTTATAATATATGTATGAATGACAGTCCATGAATTGAAGGGTAAAACATGTTCGTTTCTAAAACAAGGACAACAATTGAGAACAGGGAAAATAAAAATAAATCTGGTTTCCATTTCTTCTAATAACCATATGCACTGATGATATTTTTATATATAATTTACCAAACAATGAATAACCCAGAAACTTTACCTATCTCAAAGTAATACTGACCCAAAATTACCCTCCTTTTTAAGTAATGATTTTTAGATAGAAAGAGGTGTTATTTACTTTAAAAGTGTGATTACAAAGTATTATTATTATTATTATTATTATTATAACACAGCAAACAAGATAGATATGCTGCATTTCGTATCTCAAAATCACAAGTCGAACACTTCCCAAGTGTCTAGGACTGTGTGATGCATTTTCGGATGATGCATGCAGATCCCAGTAGGGTGGTCTTTTGCAGTTGGCAGATCGTAATTTTGTCAATGTCTACTGTTTCCAAATGCTGACTGAGATCTTTTGGCACGGCACCCAGTGTGCCCATCACCACCGGGACCACCTGCACTGGTTTCTGCCAGAGTCTTTGAAGTTCCATCTTGAGGTCTTGAGTTTTTCCTGTTGTTTTTCGTCAATGCGACTGTCACCTGGGATGGCAACATCAATGATCCAAACCTTTTTCTTTTCCACTACTGTGATGTCTGGTGTGTTGTGTTCCAGAACTTTGTCAGTCTGGATTCGGAAGTCCCACAGTATCTTTGCGTGCTCATTTTCTAATACTTTTGCAGGTTTGTGATCCCACCAGTTTTTTGCTGCTGGCAGGTGGTACTTGAGGCATAAGTTCCAATGGATCATTTGGGCCACATAGTTGTGCCTCTGTTTGTAGGCAGTCTGTGCGATTTTCTTACAGCAGCTGAGGATATGATCAATGGTTTCGTCAGTTTCCTTGCACAGTCTGCATTTTGGGTCATCAGCTGATTTTTCGATCTTGGCCTTAATTGCATTTGTTCTGATGGCTTGTTCCTGGGCTGCAAGGATCAGGCCTTCTGTCTCCTTCTTCAGGGTCCCATTTGTGAGCCAGAGCCAGGTCTTCTCTTTCTCAGCTTTTTCTTCAATTTTATCAAGGAACTTTCCATGCAATGTTTTGTGGTGCCAGCTGTCAGCTCTAGTTTGTAGTGCGGTTTTCTTGTACTGAAAATAATAATAATAATAATAATAATTATTATTATTATTATTATTATTATTTTATTATGACACAGCAAACAAGATAGATATGCTGGATTTCATATCACAAAATCACAAGTCGAACACTTCCCAAGTGTCTAGCTGAGCTTGGCTCATTGATAGTTCCATCATGCAACCCAGGATAAGTATCTCACCTGAATTCTCTGTTGATAAAGTATTCTTATCTTTCTTATGAAGAAAGATTATGTGAGGTAATTTTTTTTCCACGTCAGGAGCAACCTGAGTTGCTTCTGGAGTGAGAGAATTGGCCGTCTGCAAGGACGTTGCCCAGGGGACGCCCGGATGTTTTATGCGAGGTAATTATGTAATTCATCTTCATCAATGTTTCTTCATTCTGTGTTAGTGGCAGGTCAAGAAAGAACTCAGTGTCTACAAAAAATTCATCTGGAGAGTGAGGCACCCCAGTAGAGCAATGGGATATGGGGGAAGCCAGGTGTATTTATTTGTGTGCGTGTGGTACACCTGGCTAGTTAATATAGGGACTCCTCCAATTTTTCTTAGGCCACATGGGTTTATCCATTAAAAATCATTCACACAGAATAACCTATAACAAAACAAGATAACTAGAATTCTGTGCAAGTTTTACTATTAATTTCAATGCAGTGTGGGAATGGCATCCAAAGTTGACAGTTATCTACTTTTTAACGCTTAAATGTAAAGCTGACTTTTTAAAAACACAAGCTGTTTAATCTAATAGTTACATTCAAGGCTACATCTCAAAACACATACTAAGCAGATGTGATATCACCATCACTTTTAGCACCAGCTCCTGCAGTAATCCTTCTGGTTAATTATCCTGATTTTTTAAAAAAATCATTACAGATAACAACTACTGATATTTTACTTTTAACATTTTGGCAGTCAGAATTGCTTAAATGAAACAGTTCAATCTTTCTAAATGACAATAATGGTTCTCATTATGGCAACCTGCAGGACTTCCACTTTGGTGCATTTTGATGTATCATAGCCCCCAATGCTATAGTCATTAGCATAGTGTTGAAATACTGTAAGTGGGTCTTCGTCAGAAATTCATCAGCAATTTAAGTATGAGGACTAGCACTGTAACCTTGTAACGAGTACAAGCTTTCAATCCTTTCATTGAATGAAGGGTACAGTAATTGGATGCTATGACACAGATAAAGACTCATGTTATTTACTTAATGATTCATAAAGGCACCATTGTTTACTTTGGCCAACTTTACTGTCATTGTCCAACAATAGTTTATAAGGATGAATGTGACACTCTACAATGGAGCTCCACTGAGGACTCTTTCAAGGACTTCTAATTATAACCCAACCAACAAACAGCTCAGTAGAAATTGTTTCGGATTTAAAGTGTATGTGTGTGAGTGTGTGTATATATTTCTAGCCCATAAATCAATAGCCACACTTATAATAAAAACCACTACTACTTCGGCTACTAAAGCCGAAGCAGTTTTTAAGATGTTTTTAAATTGTTGATTTTAGCCGGTTCTTGTAAGCCGCCCCGAGCCCTAGGGGAGTGGTGGCATATAAGTTTGAAAAATAAATAAATAAAGCTGTTGCTGGTTAAGAAACGTCTATCGTCAAATAAGTCTGAGGTGCATGGTATGTCATTGTGCTTGCTGAAACAGCAACAACTCTGGCCAAATACTTTGTTGTTAACTGCCATAAAGTTGACTTTGATTTATTATGACCCATCAACGAGAGACTGCCAAATACATGTTGATTAATTTCAGAAAATAAGGTTCTCAAAACATAAAAACTTCATTTAACAGAATTGTAAGCTATATCCGGGACATTATCAGCTCTGGCAAATAGTAACTGCAGTGCACAATACATTTATAGATAACAACGTTCAAATATCTCACAGGCTTTCATCCCATTTGTCAGATCCCTAAAATCTGAAGTAAAGCGAGAGTCATAACCATTTTGAAATCAGGGAAAGACTGTAATGATCTAAAAAGCTATAGACCAATCTCTTGTTCTGCCAGCTTTATAAAGTTCTGGAGAAACTTATCTTGCACAAAATTAAGGGAAAAAAATAGATCAATTTATGATCCCACAGCAACTTGGTTTCAGGAAAGGGAAAAGCTGTACATCACAAGTGCTGAACCTGACTCAGCACATAGAAGATAGTTTTGAAAGACAGCAGATTACAGGAGCTGTCTTCATAGACCTATCAGCAGTTACTGTAAACAATTAAATAAATAAATCCCATTTTTCAATATGGGGACTTCTTCCAGTTTTAACTGCATAATAAATTTGCCAAGCCTAGATAAATATTTCTTAATTAAAGAGACCTTTTCCCAGAGACCCTGTCAATGCAAGCAACAATCGGTGTGTCCAAAGTATGTGTCCAAAGAAACCCATCATTTTTTCTTCCCACTAATTCTCTGGTTGTCTCATACATCTAGCCAGTTTCAATCCAGGCCATGAGTGACCAGACAACCCATGCCATACCCACTGGCTTTTATAACAGGAGAAGTTAGGATATTCTGTGCAAACAAACAGCACAGGTGTGTTAACCCTTCCCTATGCTATCCAAAGCTAATACAGTAGAGTCTCACTTATCCAAGCCTCGCTTATCCAAGTTTCTGGATTATCCAAGCCATTTTTGTAGTCAATGTTTTCAATATATTGTGATATTTTGGTACTAAATTCGTAAATACAGTAATTACAACATAACATTACTGCATATTGAACTGCTTTTCCTGTCAAATTTGTTGTATAACATGATGTTTTGATGCTTAATTTGTAAAATCATAACCTAATTTGATGTTTAATAGGCTTTTCCTTAATCCCTCCTTCTTATCCAAGATATTCGCTTATCCAACCTTCTGCCGGCCCATTTAGCTTGGATAAGTGAGACTCTACTGTATATACATTTGGCTGGAGTTAGTTTGAAAAAGTGTACCTGTTCCAACTTACATACAAATTCAACTTAAGGACAAATGTAACTTAGGGACATCCCTTCTATATTTGCCACACTTTTAGTAGCAAAACACGAACACTGGCATTTTGTGATGGGAATCAGTGAGTTGGAGGCGCCATGCTGCCATCTTTGTCTATGCTTTTCTTATATATAAAAGAGTGATGGCATCAGGGCAGCGGACAAAACAACAAAACTACAGGCCCCCCAACCTCAAAATTTGACATCGCAACCCATCATCCACGGCTCTAGGCTGATACAACAAAAAGAAAAGAAAAATAAAGTCCTAATTAGAGGGAGAGGAATAATTGTTTTATCCAGTTGCTGCCAGTTAGAAGGCTAAGCTCCACCCACTTGGTCTCCTAGCAATTGACCTAGCCCAGGGGACAGGCAGAGTTAGGCTTCACTTAGGCCTCTTCCACAGATTATCTAATTTGCACTGGATTATACGGCAATGTAGACTCAGCTATATAACCCATTTAGAATCTTATATTATCTGCTTTGAACTGGATTATCTTGACTACACACTGCCATATAATCCACTTCAGTGTGCATTTTATCCAGCTGTGAAGAAGGGGCCTCATATAATCCAGTTCTAAGCAGATAATATAAGATTATAAATATACAGTAGAGTCTCACTTATCCGACATAAACAGGCCGGCACCTTTACCCTTGACCTTAACTACCACCAATTCCTCAATACTTTATTTCCCATACCACCATACTTCGCCACAGCAACGCGTGGCCGGGCACAGCTAGTGCTTCTTAAATCCTATGTAGATGCTGGTTGCAGGGGTATCATTAATATTGTAGAAGTGGACTGTACACGTGGTCCCTGCAAGACCACTGGATTCTACCATTGCCTTGTACAGTCATATAAGTCAATGCTCTACTGAACAACAATATGAAATGTGTTAGGCTGTCCATACTATCTTGTGCCCTTAATATAGCCAAGTACCTTGAAATGAAATACAGGAGTAGGGTTCATCATCAATACTCAAGGAATAATTGTCTTCAGGTGAATCTGCAATTGCAGGTACAGATGCCAGACCAGATTATGTCAATATACAAAACTGGGCAAAAAGAGGAGAGAGAAACAAGTTAATACTGGGAGACTCAAGTTCAACAGTTTTTAGTACCATCTCTACAACTTCTACCAAAATTGAAAGTTTTTCAGCAAGTCTAGGGATGACCACTTTTTGCTTGTTTCTATAAGTTCAGCAAATGAAATTAGAAGAATCTGCAAACAAAATATATTGCTATCATAAATATCTTTTTGCTTGTTTATTATTATTTGGTCTTTAGGAAAAAATGAAGAGAAATCTATTACTAAGTTATCATTTGAATATAGCTGTCCTAAATTTATTAAAAGCTACTTCAAAGAATTAATAGGTATTAATATTTCTGCAACACACAGAGATTCCTGACTTTTATTTCATAATTCTCTATATACCAGAGCCACCATGCATCAGGATAAGCTATTTTAAGGTGTTATTAACTTATCCAGAGTAACATATTTATGAAACATTGTATCTAAGTTAATATTAATAAGTTTCTATATGTTTCTTTTAAAATATGACATTAGGATTTGTGCAAGATTGCCTTATAAAATATCCATTTTGTGATTGTAAGTTTGAGGACTTGCAGATTATTGCTTTTTCTTATTACTATTAAAATGGAAATAAGTTTTGAAATGTAGGTGGTTGGAGGAGTTTTAACAACATTCAGTTCTCTTGGCATCTTGACAAATTATGGAGAGGTAGTATGTAAAACTCTGCAACAATTACAGACACATGACTATGATTCAGAAGTTTGTTTTGCTTAGTTCAATAGAAGATAGTCTTAGTCATTTGCTGGACATTACACTTTGGCATTAATTTTATTACAAACACTCCTCTCTCAAGATCCCAAGACTCTCTTGGGCACTAGTTTGAGTTGTCTGACATTTATTATCAGTTTACTACACCACTGAGCTTTGAGTTTGGTATTTATGGGAGATCCTGAAACCAAACCAATACTGAGGGTCCACTATAATATGTAAAATAATGGACACTTTCCCCTTTGTGGCTGCATAGATAGAAATATTCTTAATGTTTTTTTTAATTTATTTACTTTCTTTTATATCCCACCCTCTCTCCCTCACTAAGAGTCTAATGTTCTCCTGTCTCTTATAATTGTATCTCATTTGTCAACATCCATCTAAGTACTAAGTTTCACTGAGAGCACTTTCCTCCCTTATCTTCTTTAGCTGTCACCTGCAAACAGACTCTAGCTATAAACAGTCTATATTTACCCACCTGAATTAGTTTGTCAGTCATGCAGTTGCTCTGTTCTGGCAAGATTTTTTAAAGTCACATTTTCCATATAGCCCATTGTATAGGAATTTTGAAAAGTAATGTATTTTTTCCACATAAATTACATAACAACATTTTCAGTTAATGCTGATCCTTCTTGCAAGCCAGCAATGAAAACAAAAAATCAGGCCAGTCTTGCAATAAATGTATCTCAACTGAATCCTGAACATTCAATTTTGTGACATAACCCTAGCTTTGTGTATATCAAAGAGGGAGAAAAGATCATAGACTCATAGAGTTGGAAGACACCACAAGGGCCATCCCCTACCTTCTCAACTCAGAAGACAGAGTGACAAAAAATCATGTGAGAATTTTTTTATATAAGGTGTTCATGTCTGTTGTTCAGATAGCTCCAATTGCTTTGCAATTTCTAAATTCATGGATTTATCCATTTATTCTATGACCTATATTTCAGAGTAGAGTAGAGACACTATGAGAAATTCTAGCCAAGCAATGGTGGTGCAGCCAGTTAAACCACTGAGCTGCTGAACTTGCTGACTGAAAGGTTGGTGGTTTGAATCCAGGAAGCAGGTTGAGCTCCCACTGTTAGCCCCAGCTTCTGCCAACCTAGCAGTTCAAAACATGCACATGTGAGTAGATCAATAGGTACCAATCTGGTGGGAAGGTGAAGTCAAAGGTGACTCCCCGCCCCCAAATAAAAGATAGTAACTTATAGTTTTGCTAAGGACAAGGACATCAGGCTGGATAATAAGGGTTAAGTCATGGTCAATTTGCAAAGGCACTAACAACAACAACAACAAGGACCCTTCCCATGTTAGATAGTGTACATTTAATCAAGGCTTTATGTCCTATATTTCATATATTTATAGCAGAAAGTAACACACTTTTTATTGGAAACCATGTCACAAGAGATATTTGACTTTTTCCATCTGAGCCACACTTAGTTTAAAGAAATAACTCTTCTAATTGTTTCCCATCTCAGTCAACGACTCACAAACCAAAGGGACTCCCTTTTTGAGCTAAGAAATAGTTACATATCTAGGCTAAAGGTTAGCCAAGCAAACATTATGCTTTATAATCTTTCCCTTGCCATTCATTTTCCCCTCCTGGAAACGAATGAGACATATGAAACAAATACTGGGCCCTACTCTAGTAAATAGGTAACAATTTAATACAAGTTGCCTATATTCATCCCAACACAGTTATTTAGTTTTGTTATTTCATTGATGGGTGGGCGAAGAATCTTTATCTCACATTGAATCAATCAAATAGTTGAGTTACATGTGTGGGTGAAAAATAACTCAGTTTATGTTTTTATAAGGAAGAGGACACCCCAGAGAGAAAGTGAGATTGTTCTGCAGACACAGCTGAGGAAGAAAGGGTTGGTTTCCATTTTAATGAAGACCTACTTCATTTGCACTTCCCAAACCAATATCCAGACGGGAGCACTTTTATCCTTTAGTATTTGAACTTCTTCAATAAAAATGCATACAGAAATGCTTACATTGTAGGAAAATACACTATATACTAGTTAAAAATGTACTGTACCAAGGAAAATACCTTTCAAAAGTTGTGCAATAAGCAAAACAGTATACCATCTGCATTCAAATAAGCCCAAACAAAAACATGAGCACACTTACATGCAGAATTATTTCAAAAAGGAAGTTGGGTGAAGATATGGGACAGCAATCAAATTAGAAATGAGAAAAATAGTAATGTTTAAAATTAAAATTGGTAGCTGTATCTGCTCCTTCTTGTGTGTTTCTTTAGGGTTTTGTTGTTGGATGTTGTTGGTATTAAATGACTTTAAGTCATTTTCAACTTATGGCAATTCTGTGAAATCTTATCAGTCTATTAAGCTCTTGGACTACCTAGACTCTTCTTCACATCAAAGAATGAGGAAATCTATATGAGCATGTAACCTGCTTCATACTATTAAGCTGCATCACAGTAGCCTTCTTAGATTGGCCAGCAGTAGGGTTTTTAGCACCCATACTATCTTTCTCCTTTTCTTTTTTTGGGAAACAGAATGTACTGAATTGTTCTGTTGGGTTTCTCCTACTATCCTTTTCTGTCTTAATCATTTTTGCTTCAAAATCAGCTTGTCCTTGACTTGAGTTTTTGAGGGGGGGGGGGTGCTACCTGATTCTTCTAAGATGGAATGATAAGGATGAAATCTGGAACTGCTACATGAGGTGCACATGTAACTGCTCGTAGTTTTGTTCTGTCATGCGCTGGGCCTGTAACTGATTGTCTTTTGTATAGGACGTGCACTTTATGCCCAGTGGGAAGCCAGGGTGCCTAAAGAAAGGTTGTTGAGGAATTTTCCTGAAGAAGGATGGCCTATTGAGTCTTTAATGAAATAACAAGGTCTTTATTGATGAACAAATAATAAATCTTCAAGGAGTCAAATAATACTTCAAGGTTTCCTTAATAAACTGTTGGCCCTTTGAGTCTTGTCCCCAAGGGACAGGCAATTGGCTTTGGATAACTGTGAAAACCCTCTTATAACCTCTCCCAGGCTGTTTATCAATATGGGCTTAGCTGATGTGGGACCCACTACTGATTCCAAATGCTTCTGGGTATCAAGTGGACCTACCAGCCAAGGCTTGCAGATGTTTCAGCTGGGGTTCCGTGGATCTGTGATGCTGTTCTCTCTTTGAGTCTTTAGAAACTTAGGACTGTTTCCCTCAGGAGCTGTGAGGCTGAGAGGCTGTAAGCTCTCAGCCAGAGATTTTGGGACTTTTCCCCCTGGAATTTCTGTTTCCTCAGATGTTCTATATCCCCAGATGTTCTATATCCCCGGATGTTCTTGAGATATGAAGCTTTTCTACGGGACGAGCTTGTCTGCGTCCTATAGCTTAGCTCCCTTAAGAGAGACAGACTTAAAAATGGCTCCTTCCCTCCCAGAGCCCTGAACAAGTTGTCCCAACTTTCCTTTGAACTCAATGTGGCCATCCTTCTCATTAGTTGAATCATTATATTTTTCTCTGTACTTCATTTTGTTCATACCTGCCAAGTGCACTAATTTTTCAAGCCATTGTTATGAATTTTAGTCATATTTTCTAATCTGCTTTTTCTTCCTGATTTTGTTTGGTTTTGATAAAATGCAGGCATCAGAGAAATCCGATCTCTCTTTCGCTCTCCCTCCCTCCCTCCTCCCTCCCTCTTTCTCTCTCTCACACACATTCCTGCATTACAATTATGAATTTTAAACTCACATCTTGTGTTCACTATATTTTAATCTTTGTTCTGTGTATTTTAATATATGTGTTTGTATAAATATGTTTTAATGTATGTATTTAAAAGTGTTTATGTTTATTAAATGTTTTAGTTATGTTGTAATCCAGGTAGAGTCACAAGGAGAGGAAGGTAAGAGTTGTTGCTATTATTATTATTATTATTAATTATTATTATTTGATGCACAAGATTAGTACACAGCAAACAAAATCACTATGCTGCTATTGTATTGGATCACATTATTATTATATAAACCATTAACACCTATGGAGCTCTGGTCTTCCACAAGGTTTGGGAACCCTTTGGACAAAATCTCCCAAAATTGCTCTACCAGTTATAAACCAATATGTATTATTCCTGATGGCCATATTCTGTGACTTTTCTTTCTGTATTTTCTGCAAGTTTTGTCCTTGAGGACATTAAACTTACAGGGAGAGAGGGAAAAGAAAGCAGAGCCCCCTTTCTCTTGTTTTGTATTATTCACAATATTTACATGTCAAAGAATGTGTTGCCCAAGGCAAAAATGAAGAAGCTTTAAACAAAGGTCTTTTAAGTGAGAAACTAATATTATGCTGGAGATAGTGGGGTGGAGGAGACAGGGTTAACAAGATTTTAAGGATAACATATATAGATAGGGAGACTTCATAGTACAAAAGAAATATATTCTAATACAGTATTTTTTCCCCTGGGGGAAAGAATTCCTGGCTACCACAACTATTATTCAGAGCGACCAATACCAACCAGATTAAGCAATGGGGAAGTGAAATTCTGAGCAGAATGCAAAAGCATGAGGTTTGCATGCATATGAATGGAAAACAGCGAGGATTATTATTAATGGTGTCCTTTCTTCTTTTGGAATTGTTTTCCATTCAGGACATAGATAACTGGAAGCAGGAATAAATGGCTTAATTGGCCTGTGGGGGTGAGACAGTTTTCACAGGACTTTTTGAAGCAGTAAATAATATTAAATTGCCTTTCAAATGTCTCAATATCTAGCCTGCTTCTCACTATAAGTTCTCCAGACTGTAAGAAATTTCTTTATCGAAACTTAGGACCTCATTGAATTAGAGCAGTGGTTCTCAACCTGTGGATCCCCAGGTATTTTGGTCTACAATTCCCAGAAATCCCAGCCAGTTTATTAGCTGTTAGGATATTAGGGAGGCTAAGGCCAAAACATCTGGGGACCCACAGGTTGAGAACAACTGCTCTAACGTGATGAGGCTCTTAATCCTGATTAATCCTGTCACTAATTAATCCAGAACTGAATCAGGACATTTCACCTTTTGGAATAAAAAGATTAATCAGGACTGTTTCTGGTAAACAAATGACTAGAAACTATGGATATATTTGCTAGTTACATCTTTACTATGGCATGAAACCTTTGCTTAATACTTTGCTTGATTTTATGCACCTGTTTAAATACTCCTCCCTGCAAGAATCCGTAGCATTCTTTGTTTAATCATGTACAAAGTTTCAGACTGAAGGGCTGAATTCTAAAAAGCCTACCTGCCTGAAGCAGCATAACATGTGATGATGAATGTTGGGAATTGCAATCCAACAACATCAAGAAGGTCTCATTATTCCCACTGTCTGCTTTAGAAAATAATTGGGCTCATTGACACTGAACCAAATATCCAGGTCCGCATCCAGTCTGGAGATGTCCTGGACTGGCCCTAATGTCAGCAGCAGATCCAGATGTTTCAAATGGTTCAGCTGAGCCAACCAGCTAGACTGCCACCTTTGCTTGTATTGTTCCCTCCAATGCCACTGAAGTCAGCTGGAGTACTTTAAGGAGTTTCTGGCCATTGCCGGGCACCTTTTCTGTCATCAAGGAAAGTGTCCTTGCAACCAGAAGGAAGGTGGGAGCACTCCAGTGTTCAAATCACTTTTCAACCATTGCCCCTTCTACATTGGGCATTTAAAGAAGTTCCAAACTGGTATTGAAGAAAGCAGGAATCAGTTTGAGGCCCACAGATTACACAAACCACAATCACTGATGCACGATAAGGGCTTTCTTTTGTGCTCTTAATGTGCATCAGTGATCTGTGGTTTGTAATCTGTCCTCCACAGTTTGAAGTTAACTTCAAACTGCATCAAATGATCACTGTAGCTGGGACTCCAGTTTGCAAACTGCCTGGCCAATGATTGGAGTCTACACTGCCATATAATCCAGTTCAATGCAGATAATCTGGGATCAGATACTGGATTATATGGCTGTGTAGAAGGGGCTCATGACATCCTACATCAATGATGGGCAACCTTTTGTGCTTGGTATGTCAAAATTCACCAAAAAACCTAGCATGACTTGGGTGGTGTGTCACTTCGAGAAAAACAACAACATAATTTCGCAATATGTATAGTTTAAATAACCAAAATATATAATTGTAATATATAACTGTATTTAATAAATCATGACTATTTACTACCATTATTTCCATGTACAACAATCTATGGTACCTCTTGCAGTTTCCACGCTGATTTTTCTCTATTCTAGTTTCAATGTAGTCACGAATAATGAATAATATAATAATAATATAATAGTAATAATATGATAATATACTACAATAATAGAATAATAATAGAATGATTATATATATACTAGCTGTGCCCTGCCACGCGTTGCTGTGGCCCATTAGAATTGCACTTAATAGCTCCGGGTTTTGGGTTTTTTTAGGTCCTGTGGAGGTTTGTGACGTGATATTTTGTGGTTTCAACCTCGAGGCATGGATGATGGATTGTGTTGTGAAATTTCGAGGTTGGGGGGTATTTAGTTCTGTTGTTTTGCCTGGTGGCAGGATTCCATCACTCTTTTATATATATAGATATAAATGTAATGTGCATAATTCCCATGGAGTAAACAACAAAACCACTGGATCAAATCACACCAAATTTGGCCACAAAAGACATAGTCATCCAATTAATCTGCATGCGGCAGCATGTCAGCAAAAATGGCTAGGCGTGTCAGTGCTGACACGCGTGTCATAGGTTGGCCATCACTGTCCTACATGGTGACCTTAGAGAAGTCCTATTCCTTAGCCTTAGGAAAGCAAAAGCCCTTTAAACAAATTCTGACAGTATAATCTTAGGGTTGACATAAGTCAGAGATAACTTCAAGGCACACAACAACAGCAAAATTAAACCGAAATGTGATAATAATTTTTAAAGAAAATTGAGAAAGATATTTGCATTGATTGAGCATGCCTGGGAAAAATTGATGGAAAATACATCATGTTTGACCTCTTTAACCTCCAATCAAAATGTAAATTGTCTTCTGGAGAAACCATTATATTGTAATTATTTTCTCAAAGGCTTTATGATTATTAGACTAGCATAAGATTTATCGCTAAATGATATTCTAGGAATGAGAATGATTCGTTTAGACTGCAAGTATCTTGTTTGAAAGACAAATGAAATTGGGACAGGGAGCTATTGGTGCAGGAACTGAGAGAATTTCATTTTAAATCTGTACAAGTACTGCTGAAAGCTCTTTAACCTGACCACCCAGGAAAATTAAGCTAACTAGCTTACTATCTCTAAGGAACTTAATTATCACCATCCAATTCTCTAATTAGTCCTTTTCATTTTATTTTGATTAAGAACACCTTGATGACTCATGTTTGCACTCTCACCTGATTTTAATGAGGTCCCAGAGAACCCAAATTTGGCCAATCTGAACGCATAGCTCATTAGAAAAAGAGATAAATGAGCCTTAACCGTGTATATTGTGGAAGCAAACTACCTCCCAGCAAAAATATTTGAGTATAATGTTATTCTCACCTTATTGCTACATATTTAGAAGAGCCAATTAAGGAGGTACAAGTTACTATTAATGTCTGGGGCTTGATGTCGATGATGTTAGGTCAAAACTTGCTTTTGAAAAGCTTTTTCAGTGTGTTTATTGGTGATTGTGTTAATCGAGTAACTGGGCTAATTGTAGTTCACCTGCACTTGATATGACTGAAATTTTTGGTCATGGTTTCACCAAGTAATTAGAAGAAAATAATTTTGCTACTTATGAATATGTATTTAATTCACTAGGTTCTTCTGTAATTTGAAATACCATAATAGGGCCGTCTCATGTTTGTGGGAACTAAATTAAGATGGTACTATTTGGTTAGTTATAGGCGCCTTCTGGTTTCATCCTTACATTATAACCATATGTAAGAGATATATAGTTGGCTCCATCTTTAACTGTTTTTCAAGGGATTTTTTAAAAATGTATGTGTTAAATGCAGCCTTGAATGACAAATGGCTTGTACCTGGGAGTAGAAGCAATACAAAAAATTTGGCAGGCTATGTTTGGAAGAGAGATGAGGAAAAATTTATTTATGTATTTATTTATTTACAGCATTTATATTCCGCCCTTCTCACCCTGAAGGGGACTCAGGGCGGATCACATTACACATATAGGCAAACATTCAATGCCTTTTAACACAGAACAAAGACAAACAAACATAGGCTCCGAGCGGCCTCGAACTCATGACCTCCTGGTCAGAGTGATTCATTGCAGTTAATTGCAGCTGACTTGCTCTCCCACCTGCACCACAGCCCATGAGAAACATGGATGCCAACTTGGTTTCTGGGGATCAAGGTGGTCTTTGAAACCAACGACATAGTGTTTTTGCTGGTTCCTCTATTGCCTACCAGCTGGAGCATGCCTCACCCATTAGCAAATATGTACAAACGCTCTTAAAAAGGCTGTTATTGAGAGGAATGATGTTACACCATTCCAGTTATTTAATACAAAATAGCTACCACCTTAACTTCTGAGAAGTAATACCTTCTGTCCAGAGAGCATTAGCTCTATTGCTGCTTTGCTATGAAATTAGTTCTTCTTTAAAGCAAAGTTCCAAACTCTACAACAGGACAGTAGCAATAAAGGCAGCAAGCACCAGAGTTAGAAGAAGAACTGGAGATTTGTTCATCCCTAGCTGTCTACTATCATAGCTATTAGAGGTGGAGAGAAATGTGTTCACTTCACATTTCAGTGTAAGTCATAGGAAGGAGGAAGCAAGTTTGTTCTCTGATGCCCTGGATACTAGATAGTGGAACAATGGCTTCAAACTACAGGAAAAGAGATTCCACCTGAACATTGTTTAGCAGTGGAACTCTCTCCTGCAGAGTGTGGTGGAGGCTCCTCCTTTGGAGGCTTTTAAGCAGAGGCTGGATGGTCATCTGTCGGGGGTGCTTTGAATGTGGGTTTCCTGCTTCTTGGCAGGGGGTTGGACTGAATGGCCCATGAGGTCTCTTCGACCTTTATGATTCTATGATTCTATTGAATGTTTGAACCAATATTTGATTGAAAATCCAGCTACTTCACAAAGGTTGTGCTTCTCTGAATTTTGCAGTTTCAATGCAGGCACACACAAAAATGTATGGAAATATTTTACTATTACAAAGAAATTTGCAAAGAATTACAAGGCAAATTACAAGGTATACAGAATGTACGCCTATGAGATTAATCAGAGAGAAATGTATATGATTCTGCATGCAAACTCAATGAATAACAACGTACAGTGTGAATTTAACTCAGCGTTAAAAGAACAAAGGGGGAGATTAAAGCATTTCTAGATAGAGAAGTTCATATACAAGCAATTAGAAGTTCACTATGCAGCTATTTCAGGATTTTTCTGTTTTAGGGACAATGATGGAGGAAGCAAAGAAAAATTAAGAAAAGGTTAGACTAGGGATCATCATTTGAAGCAGGGCCGGCCCTAGGTAATTTTCAAGTGTAAGCAAACTGTATTTTGCCCCCCCCCCCAATGCGGTGAGAGAGTTTCCTCCCTCCGGCCAAGGCCCTGCCTAGAGAAACGAGTGGTGCGCTGCTGCTTAGTAACGCACCACGCGTTTCCCCAAAGTGCCACCAGGCCTTGGCCGGAGGGAGGAGTTTCCTCCCTCCGGCCAAGGCCCCGCCTAAGGAAACCTGGGGCGTGTTGCTGTTTCCTAGAACTTTCATTTGTCCACTCTCTCTTGGCACTGTGCTGGGCACCTCAATAGCGTCTCTAGGGGATTGGCACCTTCCGCATTTGCATACTTCGCTTACCAGTTCAGCCGCCCCTGATTTGATGCATACATAATATTCAGTGAATGAAGTGGAGCCCCTGATGGCATAGTGGACTAAAGCCTTGTGACTTGAAAGTTGGGTTGCTGACCTGAAAGCTGCCAGGTTCGAATCCCACCTTGGGAGAGTGCGAATGAGCTCTCTCTATCAGCTCCAGCTCCATGCACGGACATGAGAGAAGCCTCCCACAAGGATGGTAAAAACATCAAAAACATCCGGCCGTCACCTGGGCAACGTCCTTACAGACGGCCAATTCTCTCACTCCAGAAGCGACTCAAGTTGCTCCTGACACGAAAAAAAAGTGAAGTATTATGGAGGTATGATAAAAGCCTGGTCTGAAACTGCTTTGAGAAAAAGTGAAAATGACATCCATCTATCCCTAATGAGCAATTGTACAACATAGTTACTCTAATCCCATTGCTTTACCTGCATTGCTACTAATATTCTGCATTCCACAAGCCTGGAAGTAGTATGGTTTAAACTGAAAAGCAGG
Source organism: Anolis carolinensis (assembly GCF_035594765.1). NCBI lineage: Eukaryota > Metazoa > Chordata > Lepidosauria > Squamata > Anolidae > Anolis > Anolis carolinensis. The sequence goes on from NW_026943820.1 coordinate 20,880,910, forward strand.
CTAAGAATCAGAGTTCCGCCCTATCGCATACAAACACTCATTTGACCTCTGTTTTACATTGTGACTAACATGGACATAAATGATCTTTTCTTCTCAATATAAAACATTAGCATTATTCTCATATTATGCATCCATAAATCCATAGAATAGTTTTTAAAAGATGAATAGCTATGCAGCTTGGCTCAGAAATTAATGGGAGGTTTGCAAACTCCAGCCAATGGAAACACCATCAACCCACATATCTGCTTGGCAATGTTTTTCCTAAAAGCCTCTGCAGCTGGCTGATTGGAGAGCAATTTATTTTCAAAGGCCATCATTTCAGGCAGTTTCAGTTGGCTTTTAGAAGATATTAGTGGTATTGCCTTGCATTAATCATAGTTCTTTCATGTCTTACTTTTTTATATTTTTGCTGCTACTTAAGAGTGGGAACGTAATTTTTGGAATGACATGAAATATCCTACCTCTGCTATGCAAGTAGGGGAGACAATTAACCCAGCATTTAATAGTCACCTTTTCTTTAGGCTTAACTTGAAAATACTGAATTTGTTGCTATTGGCTTACCTGTGGTGAAGCCCAGAAGAGAAATGAATAGCTCTAGTGTATTATAATCTAGTTGTTTTTATAGCTCTAACTGTAAAAATCAGGGAACCAATCTTTCATCTACCTATCATCTACCTTTTTTACCCATCCATCCATCCATGTATCTTGAGGGGACTCAAGGCGGCCTTCAACAGGCAACAATTTGATGCCACACAGATATATATTAAAATAAAGTTACAGTTAAAACCAAATAATTAAAACATAAATTATTAAAACAAAAATTAAGATCATGTCATCCAAATCATAATCCAGGGCCTTTCCATTTGTCAATCACTTGGATTCATCGTCACTTACTACATTTTATACTCTTTAATTTGCATTGTAGTAGTTTTGTGTCAACTTGAAACCACATTGTATAGTCAATGTATGTAGATGATCCAAAATGTCACTTGAATGCAAATGCTCTTTGTCTGATGTTCAGATGATGATGATGATAATAATTATTTATTTATACACTGCCCTATCTCCTTGGAGGGACTCAGGGTTGCTTACAACAAAATAAACACAATGGCAAACATCCAATGCCGACAGTAATGTATAAAAATTATAAACAAACTCAATGAAAATTATAAAAACAACTTAAATACACAAGACATAACACAATCCACACAAATTACAGCATATTAAATCCTTTAAATCTCTTTTAAAAACTCTTAAAATTTGACTAAAATTATTGAAAAGAAAACGGTAAACAGAAGATTAAAAGACTTAAATGTTAGCAGTTAGGCAAGGGTCCATATAAGTATATTTAATCCTCGTCACAATAAACTAAAGTGCATAGATACGGTTTTAAGAGCTTTTTAAAGGAGACAAGAGAGGAGGCCATTTTTAATTCTTTGGGAAAGGGGTTCCAGAGGTGGGGAGCAATCACGGAGAAGGCCTTCTCTCTCATCCCCACCAGCCATACTTGAGACACAGGTGGGACCGAGAAAAGGGCCTCCTCCGCAGACCGCAGCACTCATGTTGATTTGTATATTGTCCTGTGTTGTCTTTCAAGAACAGCCTTAAAACAATGTGGTAAGTAAATGAAAACTGCTTTACTTTAGCAAAACATAAAGGACAGCACACTCAGTGGTATAATGCAAAAGAAAGCAAAGAAGTCTTAGGGCAAACACAGTTCTTAAGTCTCTGATAAATTCCCAAATCAAGTAGCAGTCTTACTTCAGACAAAGAAACAGCAATACATCCTTAGGAGCAGTTTCTCAGATGCAGACTCGAAGCAGGCACAAGGGGAGTGAAGGCTTAGGCATTAGAGTCAGTTTGTTACCAGCAAAAGCTGACTGCACCTGCTTCTGATTTATAACCCTGAGTTCCCTCACAGCTACTGGGACAGTTCCCAATTACTCAGCTGTATTTCTGGCAGCTATTCTAGCTGAACGCTGTCTCTGTTCCTTTTGCCTTTCCTGAAATGTGAGTACTTGCAAAATCTCCTCCTCAGATTCCAACTGCCCCTCTGACTCATGAACACTATCCTGTTCCCCTTCCTCTTCTGAAGAAGAACCCCTAACATATATGGAGATGCAGTTTTTCAAATATTCTTGGTCTGAATCACTTAGGGCTTTATAGGTAATGATCAACACTTTGTATATAGCCTGGAAGCAGACCAGCAGCTAGTGGAGCTGCTGTAACATAGTTGTTCACTCCGTGTACGGTGCTCCAGTTAGTAATCTGACTGCTGATCACTGAAACAGTTGCAGCTTCTGAACTGTTTTCAAAGGCAGCCCTATGTAGAGAGTGTTTCAGTAATCCAGGAGGGATGTGACTAAGGTGTGGACCACCATGGTCATATCTGCCATCTCAAGGTATGGGCGCAGCTGGCACACACGTTTTAATTGTGCAAAGGTACTCCTGGCCACCACCGACCCCTGGGGTTCCAGGGTCAGCAATGAGTCCAGGATCACCCCCAGACTGAGACTCGGTCTAACACAGGCTGTAACCCCACACTCTGGTCTGCCTTCCAAATAACCAGGAGTAACTTTGTTTTGTCTGGATTTACTTTCAACTTATTAGCCTTCATTAAGTCCATCACTGATGACAGGCATTTATTTAGGGGCAGAATGGCATCCTTGGTATTTGGTAGAAAGGAGTAATAGAGTTGGGTGTCATCCGCATAAATTTGACACCAAACTTCAAAACTCCTGACAATCTCTCCCAGTGGTTTCATGTAAATGTTAAACAACATGGGGGACAGAATTGAACCCTGAGGGGACCCTGCAGGCCACCAACCCATGAAGGGGAGATTGGATACTAGCCAATAATTGCTCAATTGAGTGGAATTCAGTGCTGTTTTTTTCAATAAAGGTCTTACTATGACACCCTAAAACTAATTGGCATTATGCCCTGAGTTAGGGAGGCATTTACTAGCACCTTCATTCACTCTGCCAGCCCCCCCTCCCCCAGTTGATTTAATGAGACATGATGGACAAGGATCTAAAAAACAGGTGGACAATAAGGAGGGGGGACTTAAAATTCCCTTGAACAGAATTCCACAGCTCATGAACATCCACCAAAATAATACAGTAAAGTGTCATTGCTCTATTGTATGATTTCAGTTAACAGCGAACAAAAATAATTTTACAATTCTTCAATTATCTTGTTAAGAATTATATTTTCAGCCATTTGTTACGTTTGTGAATAAATCTCATTTTAGCTTGCTTTTAACAAACATGATAATTTTATGGAGAAAAGAAGTTTCCAACAAAAGGCTCTTATTCACCCAATAATTATTAATCAGAATGTTTTATGCCCAATGTGCAGATTGAACAGAATGAGATTCAATTCTTATGAACAAATGTTCAGCAAGAGCCTATATAACATAAGAAGGGTTGATAAACTTGGCCTTTTATATTTCCTGAATAAATTATAATTAAATAAGCACTAATTTTAAAATTACATGGGGTGGGGGATTCTGTCAGTAAAAATCTTTATCGGCAGAGTCACCCTGGGGAATAACACCTACCCTGCAGTCAAAGGGAAAGTGGTAATGCAATGATATTTTGATTTTTTTTTAAAAAAAAAATGGGTTTCTTTGAAGGTTGTGCCCTTGAGATTTGAAAAGTAGGTGCTTATTAACATAATGCTGGAATACTGTGAAGGTTGGCACACTTAGCTCCCTTAACAGGCTTGATTATTTTGTATACGCCCATTCATAATTTAGATTCTTCATATTTTAGCAATTAGAATCCTTTGGTTACTACAGTAACAGATAAATGATGAACAAGGCATCACACAGAAGAACTGTATCAGAAGGAAGAGGAGGATAGATATAGATTTGTATCCAAACAAAGACAGAGGGTTTAATTAGTCCTATCTAAAACAATTGTGAAATTATGTGCTCCTTTAGGGCAAGGAATAATGCTAATAGCCAAAGTGCTGTTGGTAGGGTCTTCCCATATCAGAAAGGTTTTTGCTGAGGAGCCATATAAAATGTGCCCACCAGCTACTGGGCAGCAGCAGTAGTAAGGGTGACACACTCTCAAATACAACAACAGTGGCACTATAACTAGAGGTTGTCAATATTGTGCAGAAGGAAGCATGCATGTCTTTTAACATGAAACCTCTATGGTAAGACAATTCAAAATGAAACAAGAAATACTGTCAGAAGATGAGACTCCCAAGTTATATAGCACTCATTGATCTACTGGTGCAGAGCAGAGGGCGTATAAGGAAAGTGCTGCAGCTAATGACGCAATTGGACTCAAGCCAAAAGGCTATCTAGCTGTTGATGTGCTTAGAGGTGAAATATATGTCTGAAGCTGAACAGCACATATGTAGTGAACCTTACCTATTAGGCTGGGAATGAAGCCTTGGTAACAGTGAATGAGGCAGGCATCCATTTTGTTGAGGAATGCCAGGCAGCCATCTTGAGTGTGGTTAGAAAGGGGGAGGAGCTTAGAGAGACTCGTAGGCTTGACCAACCAGAGGAGATGGGTGGAGCCAAGTCTTAGAGTGCAGAGGAAAAAAAGAGCTCCAGGGAGCGCAGTTCGGTTTTGGAGTTTGGAGAGGAAAGAGCAGTTTGGAGGGTGTGTGAGAGAGAGAACTGAAAGCTGTGGAAACTGACAGGCTAAGTCAGGCAGTTTGGATCTCTTGGGGGGGGGAGATAACTCAAGGGATTGTCTCTCACTACTGGGCTGGTTAATAGAAGGACTCTAGGTTAGAGTTAATTAACAACCCAGGGGAACTCGTGTCTATTCTCAGCAAATAGAATGATGGTTTTGTGACCAATAGCTAGATTGGTTGGTTGGAACTGTTTGAAACTAAGTGAAGTAATTCTGAAACAACTAAGTTAAGCTGAAGAACGTCTGTAACCAATTACGCTTATGAACCTCTCTGAAGTAATCATTTACCTGTTTTTAAGAAAATAAATTTTTATTCTATTTTTAACTTCCAAAAGCCTCCACAGTGTATATTTTCCATCAAGAAGCCTTAATAAAAGTTCCAGCAATACAACAATAAAATACCATAGAAAAGCCTCATAGTGAACATCAGTTTGGGAGTCAGGGGGTAGAAACAGTGTGGGCAGGGAATGGGAGAAATTTGCCTCAGACACATTTAACAACAAATATCCTAAAGACATTTTAGGTTGGTGGCAGCTACCATTTTAAAAAGAAAATCTGTTATAATTAGCCTCTCTCTTCTCCCCGCTTTGCTCATTCTTTTATATTGGTGGCAGTAGTGAGATATATTAAAAAAAGATTTCCCCCTGCCTCAATTCTGTTATAACATATTTTAAGAACATGGAATATGAGAAGCATGAATCAGGGGAAGATAACCATGGTAAAGCACTAAGTGAAGCATTGCAATAATTGGGGTAAAAAAGAATGGGAAAATTTTGATAAGATAATTACACAAAAGGAATGAGTTGACATTAATAATGAGGAGAAATCTAACAAAAGCAGTCAAATGATATAATGAAATGTCTGGTTGATACAGATTAGAAGGCAAAACCTCAGTATAACAGTGGTTCCCAACCTTTGGGCCTCCAGGTGTTTTGGACTTCAACTCCCTGAAATTACAGCCAGCTTACCATCTGTTAGGAACTGTGGGAGCTGAAGTCCAAAACACCTAGAGGCCCAAAGGTTGGGAACCACTGCAACATAACCATTATTTATACTCCAAATATAAAGAAAAAGGAAAGGGAAAGAGAACGAGGAAAAACAAATATTTTGTGTTGGAGTCTAGGAGGAAATTGATAACAAACATGGAAATAAGTAAGAGCAGAATCAAGCATTGTAGGGAATTTTGGCTCTGGGTGACTTGAAGGTCTCAGACTGATAGAGTTGACATAAGTTGACATTACTGGCAGTGAACAAGAACATATGAATAAGAACAAGTCTTGTTCAATTGATCTATTAAATTCAATTTAAGTAGGACTAACATTGGGTTTAGCCCCTAAAAACATTTGGATTGCATTTCCCAGTGTCCATCCATCTTGCCCTTCATCGGCCTCTCTTCCTTTTTTTTCCATCTTCCCCAGCATCATGTTCTTCTCCAAGCTTTCCTGTCTCCTCATGATGTGGCCAAAATACTTCAACTTTGTCTCTAATACCCTTCCCTCCAGTGAGCAGCCATTGGGCATTATTTCCTGGAGGATGGACTGGTTGGATCTTCTTGCGGTCCAAGGCACTCTCAGGATTTTCCTCCAGCACCAAAGTTCAAAAGCGTCTATCTTCCTTCGCTCAGCCTTCCTTATGGTCCAGCTCTCGCAACCATTGGTTACTATGGGGAATACCATTGTTTTAACTATGCGGACCTTCGTTGCCAGTGTAATGTCTTTGCTTTTCACTATTTTATCGAGGTTGGCCATTGCTCTCCTCCCAAGAAGTAGATGTCTTCTGTTTTCCTGGCTGCAGTCTGCTTCTGCAGTGATCTTCGCACCTAGAAATATAAAGTCTGTCACTGCCTCCATGTTTTCTCCCTCTATTTGCCAGTTTATAATCAGCCTGGTTGACATAATCTAGGTTTTCTTGATGTTTAACTTAACTGCAGCCCGGCTTTTGCACTTTCTTTCACCTTGGTGAGACGACTCCCCAGCTTCTCCTCACTTTCAGCCATCAGAGTGGTATCATCTGCATACCTAATGTTGTTAATGTTTCTTCCAGCAATCCAGTAGTAAGCATGACTGGCTTGCTACATAACAAACTAAGTGTGGTGTAGCCATTTTCATTTGGGTCCTGACATAGATATGATAAACTCAGTATTTTTGCAAATTCATATCTCACAATAAAACTGGAATTGTTTGAGCTACCTTCAGCTAGGTCAGTGATTCTCAACCTCTGGGTCCCCAGATGTTTTAGCCTTCAGCTCCCAGAAATCCTAACAGCTGGTAAACTGGCTGGGATTTCTGGGAGTTGTAGGCCAAAACACCTGGGGTCCCATAGGCTGAGAACCACTGAACTGGGTAATGGATGTTTGAGGTGGTCAGTTTTTAAAAGTTCTAAATGATATGAGTGACAGGGAATTTCTAAAAGAGATGCTCAACCAATAAGAGCTGGTTAAAGATATGAAACAAGTATTAGGATTCTAACAGTATCAAATTAATGAATGCTGAAGACATTTTATATGATGTGCATAGAGCTCCTATTATATTTCTACTTCATTTGAATGCAGCTTGGATGAGCCTGCAATAATAATAATGTAACATTTGTCTGCAAACTGCTTAGAAATCCAGCACTGTATGATCCATTCCCCCCCCCCCCCCATGTGATTTACAGAATACATACAAAGTCTTCAATTGTCACAGTTCATACAAAGTATCTGATGCTAAATGGGGGAAAATTTGAGGGGTGGAAGCCCAGAGTCCCAGACAACCTTCCTACTGAGATTTTCAAAGATGTACAGTGAGTGAAGGTTAAATGGTGTCATACATTATCCAAGACAAGAAAGGAGTTTGGCAAGGTCAGTCTATTTCTAGCAGCAGCATTGAGACACTGGTTAGATAGAGACTTGAAAAGCCTTGAGAAGTCAAGGGACAATGGCCTGTTTCAAAAGAGAAAGTGGAAGAAAGAGAAAGAAGTGAAACAAGATTTTCTGCTCAGCATAGAAGCAAAAGAGAAATCCACTTAATGAAGTAATGCAGTCCAATGTGACAAGTAAAAACAAATAACCAAAAAATGGCATGAGTACTAAAGTGCAAGAAATGGGGAACAAACTATGAAAGGAACAACAACTCAATTTATTAAGAGAGAAAAGACGAATTACTTTAACCATTTAAAGTGGTGTGTGATAGACGTAGGGAAAGGACAGATGTCAGGTTCTTGGAGAAACATGTTACAGTGGTTCATAAAAAGAATAGAAATGACTCTAAAATAAAGTTATATTTCATTGCTAAATAATGGCAATATGATATTTAGTACTATTCTGGCAAACAGAATTAGAAAGTATATCTCACAGGATATTCATGAAGGTCAGAGTGGATTTTTGCCAAATAGACAGTGTAAAAATTGTTTTTCAATACAATTCAATATTTGGTATATCACAATGATTCAACATTTTGTTCTGGTTTGTTAAATGTGAAGAAAGCTTTTTTATAATAATTACTAGCCTTACCCGGCCATGCGTTGCTGTGGCTTATGGGAATCATTTGTTGGCCAGGTGGAATAGCAGTGAATAGCCTTGCAGTCTCAAAGCCTGGCCGTTTTCTGGAGTAGCTGGAGCTGTTTGTTGTATGAATGTAGAGGCATGGGTGAGGAGTTGTGCTGCCAAGTTTAGTGTTTCTGGGGTGTGTAGTTTTGTTGTTTTGTCCTAGGCTGAAATTTCATTACCATTTTATATATATAGATTGGAATCATATACTTAAAGCATTACAGAGAATGAATTTTGTCAAAATAGTATCTGGACTATAAACAGAATATATTCAGTTTAAAAAGCCCAATTTTTGGTGAATAGCAATGTTACTATGTTGACTAAAAGGGAACTAAGCAAGGATGTTCATTTTTGCCTCTGCTCTTTATTTTGGCATTGGAGACTTTTCTGTGAAACATCAGACAGGATGACAGAATCTGTGAAGCAAAGGTTAAAAAAAGAACAATGTAATCTGTAGGTTTATACAAATGGCTTAGCGATAAAGGCTGAAAATCCATTGGATTTTAATGAAGACTCATCTGAAAAAAATTCTGGGTCTAAAGTATATTGTGATAAAACAAAACTGCTAACTAAAAATAAGAGTCCAGAAGAGGAAAAGGATAATTGCTCTTTCCAATTTCAAAATAGAAACAAGGGGATTTAATATTAGAGTATCACAACTTCAAAGAATAACAGTTAATTCTTTCAAAATAACTATGAAAAAGTGTGGAAAGAAATCAAAAGGAATTTAGAAAAAATGAGAATGTTAAATTTATCCCTTATAATTTCAGTAATAAAAGCAAATGTGCCAGGACTTCTAGTTCTTTCCAAACAATGTTTATGGGAAGAAATAGAATAATTTTTGTGCCATGCCAGGAAGAAATTTTCATAGAGTTCTATGGTAGGAGAGGAAAAATAGGGGGAGGGACCTCAAATTATTATATTACTGCTATTGGTGCAGGTTCATCGAAGCTGCATTCAAACGAAGTAGAAATATATTTCTCAGCTATCTTCTTATATTTGGGAATATATGCCCAGATATATATCCTAAATGCCAAAAGAATATTGGTAGTGAATAGGTAGTACTTTTGATCATCTATCTATCTCAAAGTATGTAGGTATTTTACGGGTGGACCATAGTTTTAAGCATCCTTTAAAATGATGTGACTGTATTTGATTTTAATGAAAAAGCCAGTTTTGAATTTTGCTGGTTTGCTGAATGGTCTGTGACTGCAATAAATACCATGTTTGTGTTGTCCAAGAAAACCATAGGGAATTCATGGTTTCTCCTTAAGTCAATAAGTGACTTGAAGTCTCCTACATATACGTATGCAATGCATGTACAAAATTGAAAAAATAAATTTCCCAGCACTGGTTCATTTTCTTAATATAGAGTAATCTGTAGGGATGCCTCTAGATGGTGCTGATACCCCAGGAACCATACTTAGCATTTTTAAAGTGTGTCTTGAAGGTGGTGTGTGACCCTGCTTTGATTTGTCTAAGAGAGGACTGTCAAATTTGAGGCTTTCCTATCGAGCTGAACTTAAAAAGAAAGCCAGCTAAAAAGTCCACTTCACCATCTTTCAATAGAATTTGGCAGATGAGATGTTTGGCTTCTCATCTAGAGAAGATGAGCCTCAGAAAAGATAAGATCTTTTTTTTTTTTCAAACTAGAAAACATGTATGATTGAAATGAAAATCTCTCATCTTCAGATTTTTGGCAAATAACACATTAGCTGAATAGCTATACAGTTTTTCAGAGGTAATAGGTGAGAAACGCCTATGGGTTTGGGGAGTGGGATTATTTTAATTGATAAACAATGCTCAGAAAAGCCTCATCAGGGTGAATGTCAGGACATTTATGCACTAAAATAAACTAAAATATAGGAACCCCTGGTGGTGCAGCAGGTGAAATCACTGAGCTGCTGAACTTGCTGACCAAAATCTTGCTCCCCAGTTTAAATCTGGGGAGAGGGGGGAGCTTTTGCTGTTAGCACCAGCTTCCACCAATTTAGCAGTCTGTGAGTAATAATAATAATAATAATAATAATAATAATAATAATAATAATAAACCATTGATCATATCCTCAGCTGCTGTAAGAAAATTGCACAGACAGACTACAAACAGAGGCACAACTATGTGGCCCAAATGATTCATTGGAACTTATGCCTCAAGTACCACATCCCAGCAGTAAAGAACTGGTGGGATCACAAACCTGCCAAAGGATTGGAGAATGAGCACGCAAAGATACTGTGGGACTTCCGAATCCAGACTGACAAAGTTCTGGAACACAACACACCAGACATCACAGTTGTGGAAAAGAAAAAGGTTTGGATCATTGATGTTGCCATCCCAGGTGACAGTCGCATTGACGAAGAACAACAGGAAAAACTCAGCCGCTATCAGGACCTCAAGATTGAACTTCAAACCTCATGATATCAGCTGTGTATGTTTGCAGGTATGCCATTAATTAGATTTTAGAATCCCTCATTAAAATGATAACCCTTTGTATGTTTTGCTGTAAAAACTTGTGTCCAGATCCAAACAATAGCACAACTGATTATATCCCTTTTAGGAACTTGTCAATTTAATTTTCTCTCACATTCTATTTTCAAGAAATGTTAAATTATCTCAAGCAAATTTCTTGAAAACAAAAACATTTTGGCAAGTTCTTATTAAAACCACAATAAGTTAATTCTCCCCCATCCCTCAACTGAACTAGCCAATTCAATAGATACAGCTAATTTCTAGCAGGGAAGGAATTATTTTGTATTACCCATCACGGAATTGTTAAAGATGAAAAGTGTTTGGATAAAAACAAAAGTCAGCCATAATTGGGGGCCGGGCTGTGGCGCCGGCTACTGAGCAGCTGCAATAAATCACTCTGACCATGAGGTCATGAGTTCGAGGCTAGCCCATGGCGGGGTGAGCACCTGTCAATTAAAAATAAAAAATAGCCCCTGCTCGTTGCTGACCTAGCAACCCGAAAGATAGTTGCATCTATCAAGTAGGAAATAAGGTACTACTTATAAAAGTGGGGAGGCAAGTTTAACTAATTTACGACGTTGAAATGAGGAAGTGCCGTCAGAGTGGATGATGAAGCAGCTGCTCCCCCCTGTGGCCAGAATCGAACATCCCCTCAGGAGAAGGTTAAATTGCCTCTGCGTCTGTCTTTCTCGGTCTCTGTTTGATGTGTTTATGGGCATTGAATGTTTGCCCTATGTGTGTATAATGTGATCCTCCCTGAGTCCCCTTCGGGGTGAGAAGGGCGGAATATAAATACTGTAAATAATAAATAATAATAATAATAATTCAGTAGTACAAACAAGGCTGAAAATGCAATACTTTAAAGAAATTAATTGGCACAATTTTTCTCATTCTGTTTTACCTATATTGTTTTTGTCTCAAATTTTTCATGAATATGTCAAGGAATTTGCAAATTTTGAAGTATTTATAAATGATTAATCAAATAAAATTTTCACCCACCTGTACTTGCTAACCCATAGATATATAGAGACATGGTTCTGCCGAGCAATTGGGTGCCTCGGCATAGTAATTATAGCTTTGAAATCTTCTTTCAGAGGGACAAGAGGCAATAAAGGAGAATCGTGAAAATGCTGACATTTCTCAGAAGCTGGAATTCACTAAGCCAAAAGGTTACAAAGCTTTATCCTTTCCTTCTTGTGTCATATTTGTTCATCTCAGACATAACTTCCAATTACTTTCCAATTTCAGCTGCAAAATGAAAGGAGTATTTGAGATGGACAGCCTGATTTTCTCCAAGTCCCTTTGACATTGTGGGATCAGTATTCTCCATAGGAAGTTGCAATTTTAACTATGATTTAAGAAATAAAGGCCATTTATTGACTCAGCCAAGTCCTTTAGGAAACATTCCTTAGAAAATATATCTGTCTTAAATGCCCTGTTTGGGTTATGTTCTTTTTTGGAAGAATGTATTTGCTTGTATAGCCCTGTAAGACTGGGGAAAAAAACCCAGTTACAACGTAAAGTCCAATTCACTATCTCATTACAGGGGATGCCATTTCTATTACATTTCAGAAGAAGGTGCTTGCAATTGAAGCCTTGATACCAGTCTGATATGATTGGACTGTGACTCAGCCATGGATCAGTTGGTAGTTTTTCAATTTCTTCTACAGGTGGCCCTTTTTCATCTTTCTAGAAAGTTTTAGAAAATCTCCCTGATGAATTGCCTGTTTTCAAACAATGCCTTTTAAATAGGAGTAGAATTGTTCCTCAGTTTGGCTTTTTCACATGTCCAAATATGCAAAGAAATCTGTTTATGCCTTTTACCTTGCCCGCTAATAATATCTTCATGTAATCCGTCTAATTTTAGAGGGGAAAAAATAATTTGGTTGCCATTGCCATAACTACCATTGAAAGGCAGACATTCTTGCTGCTTCACAATCACCTGCATGTCTCACACTAGAACCTGATCAATACCTGTCCCTAACCTTTGACATTTGGCCAGTATAAAGCAGTTTTCTAAGGCAGGACTTTAAAAAACATTGTCTACTCATAACTCGTTTCTGCCTGAGAATATTTTACATGACTCTGGAAAGTTTCTGTAGGTTTGTTCTTAAGTTGGATTTCTATGTAGTTTAGGACAGGGTCTTGTTAATTCTCTGCCACAGGCATCCTCACCTTCCCAAACTACATTTCCCAGAATTCCATTCACATCAGAAGAAAGGGACTGCCAGCTTTCAAGCCTTAATGTCTCTCTTAGTGTCCCTCCTAGCTTGCTTGTCCTCCCATAATGGCAACAGGCAATCTGGCTCTCTTTCATTTAAAAAGGAAAGGCCTCTTTAGCTTCACCCTACTGGCACAGTTTGTGCTGAAAATGAAACTGACTTTGGGAGACTTACAAGGTTTACTGAACTTTAACGAAAAGTCATAGGTGAGTGTTTCGAATCTTAAGGGTGCCCCTCGCGTTTCTGATCTTACAAAATAGATCTGACATACGAGGCACAAACAACTTTTTGCACAATCCTAATGAATACACCTCTATTGGGGACATATACTGACATAAACTGGTGTTTCTTTGTGCACAACTTTCCCTACGCCTGTTCAAAGACAGCCAGAACATACATGAGCACAGTTCTACCCTCAACCAAAATAACCACAAATCTGTCAGAGAGAGGCATCTGATATTTGTGTAGTTGAGAAAAAGGAACAACCTTAAACTAATTGGATGAAAAAATATGTAAAGTGTAGGACCATCCTAGCTGACCAAACACATAAAGAGGAAGGCAGGGGTCAGCTCTACCCTCACTATTTATCATGGGGCCAATCCCTAATGGCAAACAATGGATTGGCACTGGGATGATTTAGGAAGCCACCAGCTGCTCTGGAGGTGGGAGAGGTTTTCTGATCATCCAACAGTGCTGAATGAAATTCAGCATCACTGGATGGCCAATTGTACTGGCATCTCCCTCTACTGTCATCATCACAGTGGTCACTGGGACCAACATGGCTTGTTTTGGTTGCTCATTGCCTGAGTGACACTTGCTGCTGCACCAGAGTGACATTCCTCTCCCCTTCCTTTCTCTGATCACCCTGTCATTCTGGATAGCCTCACTCCAGTCAATCATAGAATCATAGAATTGTAGAGTTGGAAGAGACCTCACGGGCCATCCAGTCCAACCCTCTGCAAGAAGCAGGAAAATCTCATTCAAAGCACCCCCAACAGATGGCCATCCAGCCTCTGCTTCAAAGCCTCCACCACAGTCCGGGGGAGAGAGTTCCACTGCCGAACAGCCCTCACAGTGAGGAAGTTCTTCCTGATTGTTCTGTCCCCCAGAGGTTTGGTTTGCATTTTTCCATAGCTGTAGACAATAGCACCTGTTTGCATTTGCTCCAGGGTTGCTGCAGATTCTGCAGCAGTCTGATAGTTAGGCTATTAGCAGAGTTTGTAGCCAGCTCAGCAAAGTCTTTGCTGCTTGCAGCCTGCAAATGTATCAGTTTGTTCTGGAGACCGCCCCCTTTCCTGGGGAAAGAAGGCTCCATTTTGAGAAGCCTCTTATGCCTTCTAGACTGAAGAAGAAACAACTTAGATGTGCTTGTGTGGCCAAGCCAGACCAACTCTGTAAAGGCCATGGTAAGTATTGACTTGCCTTTAAAACCAGTGCCGAGCATAGATAGGGAAAGACCTGTTCTTTCTACAAATAGTAGCTTAGCACTGGGGCAGAGAACATCTCCGGATTTCTTTGCCACTGGAAGAAGGCCTACCAACTTCGCCTCAAAAACTAGCTTTGAGCTTAGATAGTTATAGACCTTTTTGATAGCAGCTCAGGGCTAGGGTAAAGAGGATCTCAGGATCTCTTCGCCTTTGGTGGAAGTTAACCCAGTAACAAAAAGGAAAAAAGCAAGAAAGGAACATCTGCAAGGTTTTATAAGTTGACTGTTTTTATTTGCAACCTTAACTACGTGTGCCAAGTCTGCCAAGGACTTTGTGAAAATAAAATTTTGTTTGATTGTTCTACTTGAAGTGCCTTTGGTTACTGGGATTTCCAGAGCTTCTAAGTAAGGCCCCCGCAGTTCACCTAGGCAAAGGAAGAAGCACATCTTAAAGCTTTAAAAGGTGCCTGGGTGTGATGGCATACTGATGTTCAGGTGGAATCTCCTTTCCTGTAGTTTGAAGCCATGAATGAACAACCAACATGAGCCATGGCTTACCTATGGCTACTATGATGATAACTACGGGAGAGAGGGAGTAAGTTTTGTCCCATGTCTTGGGCCACTCAAGCCTGCAGAATATGGGATGGTCAAATAAATAGTTGCAGCAAGTAAAGTAACCTGATTTCACATTATTTACTGTGCTCTGTAAAGACAGTATTGAAAATAATAATGAAGTGAGTTCATATTTCTTGAGCTGTACTCACAAAGCTGCCTAGAAACTCGATTGGTAAATACTGTCCATCTCTTTGTTTTGAGAAGAAAACAGTTTATAGTAAAGTTTAATATTTTGAACAGCCCTATAGCCATCCCCTCACTTGTGTATATTGCCTACCGATTGTGCTATTTTGTAGGTTCTTTCATACTTGTATGGAAATTAGACAACCTACTTCAGCATTCTGTAGTCTTTAACAAGCAGGACTGGGAATTGAGGAATAATCAGTAATGGTTATCTGCCTTTCCTATTTAAGAACAATAATGATGTTCACTCATCCTGAACAAGGCCTTTAATTAATCATTGCAGTTATGCAGGTTGAAGTCCCAATGTTACTCTTGCTGAAGCAGAACAGCAACATAAACTCTTAAGTGTTTTTCTTTTATGAAATAAATCTTTACATCCATCTTCTGTAATTTATTCAAAGCTGGACTCTTCCCCAATATTATGCTTCATTACAATATTTTGCATCCTGGGTTTTAAAGGAAACGGGGAAAAGAAACAGAGTAATCTTTTAAAGTTTTTCAATGCTACTGCTTGCCACAATTCAAGCAGACATTGAGCAAGTTTAAGCATGCACGTTCCATTTTTATCTGTGCCTGAGAAAAGAAAATGATGTCATGTTTAATCTTGAATTAATTTTCACAAGAAGCAAACTCGGTTTACAATAATGTTTCTTTAAAAACACACAATACAGGAATAGAAACAGCACTTCTTTTCTACTGTGGTTGCACTTAAATTCAGAAACAGTAGCTATGGCTTTTTCCTGTTCATAAATTACAATAGTATAAGTATGACTTATATTTTGCAATTCATTTTTATGCACATTATGCAGGTTAGAGGTCCATTCTTAGCATGCGATGTCCAAAGTCTCCCCATACACAACTTACACATTCTTCCCTCCAAATATAGCCAGTTTCATGTTATATTTAGGAGAGTGGAAAATATGGCCTATTTTGTTTCAAATTTGCAAATGTACCAATCAAAGGAAAAGCACATTGCATGTTGTTTTCCTTTGTTCTGAAACAAATCCATATATCTATATCTATATATATATGTGCAAATAGGTACAGTAGAGTCTCACTTATCCAACATAAACGGGCCGACAGAACGTTGGATAAGTGAATATGTTGGATAATAAAGAGGGATTAAGGAAAAACCTATTAAACATCAAATTAGATTATGATTTTGCAAATTAAGCACCAAAACATCATGTTATACAACAAATTTGACAGAAAAAGTAGTTCAATACGCAGTAATGCTATGTAGTAATTACTGTATTTATGAATTTAGCACCAAAATATCATCATACATATATACATAGAAAATATGAATGGGACTTTCTTTCACCATGAAGCTCTGCATGGGATATACAGTGATTGACTTCAGTGGGTTTTATAGCTTGATCTGGAAATTTTTGTGAGTTTTTTAAATACCCAGATGCATATTGCAGTAGACATTGGCGATGAATGTTTTGTGGACTCCCCAACTTTGGTGCAGCTTCAAACTGGATTTTAGTGCCTATGTAGAATACCCTGCAGTAGCTGGGAGAGATAAATGATTTTTTTTTTACAGGAAATTGTATTCTTGAGAACTCTCCCTCTTCTCATGCAAAGTATTTGTGATATAACTTGGCTCTAAATGGACAGTTAAAATGCACCAACTTTTAAAAATAGAATAGAAAACATTTAGAAATTAGCAGTACAGTAGAGTCTCGCTTATCCAACATAAACGGGCCAGCAGAACGTTGGATAAGCTAATATGTTGGATAATAAGGAGAGATTAAGGAAAAGCCTATTAAACATTAAATTAGGTTATGATTTTACAAATTAAGCACCAAAACATCATGTTATACAACAAATTTGACAGAAAAAGCAGTTCAGTACACAGTGATGCTATGTAGTAATTACTGTATTTACGAATTTAGCACCAAAATATCATGATGTATTGAAAACATTGACTACAAAAATGTGTTGGATAATCCAGAACGTTGGATAAGCGAGACTCTACTGTACTTTGTTAAAGAACTGTTTTACAATTTTGACTTCATCGTTTGGGTGTGGCAATGAGGATTGTATGAATAATTCCAGTTTCAAGGATTGTATGAATAATTCCAGCACTTCAATCAACCTACCATTCCTGAAACAATGAAGAATTTCCACCATCAGAGTATATATATTACGTACTTTGTTAAACTGTTTTACAATTTGACTTCATCGTTTGGGTGTGGCAATGAGGATTGTATGAATAATTCCAGTTTCAAGGATTGTATGAATAATTCCAGCACTTCAATCAACCTACCATTCCTGAAACAATGAAGAATTTCCACCATCAGAGTATATATATTACGTACTTTGTTAAACTGTTTTACAATTTGACTTCATCGTTTGGGTGTGGCAATGAGGATTGTATGAATAATTCCAGTTTCAAGGATTGTATGAATAATTCTAGCACTTCAATCAACCTACCATTCTTGAAACAATGAAGAATTTCCACCATCAGAGTATATATATTATTAAGAAGAAGGATAAATTGTGTGACCTTATGTAAGGCAGCTGTCTATACTTCTGTTTAAATAGACAGCCTGCCTGATAAATAATAAAACTGTTACTTACAGTGTTCACGACATATTATTTCTGTACTCTTTTGTATTAAGAAAAAACCAACTTCATTTTCTCATCTTGCCCCTTTCCAACCTTCAGCTTCCCTCTTTTTATCATTAACTTTTTTCCAGAAGCAGACACAAAGGCAAATGGCTAGACTGAACAAGGGAGATATCAAAGACAGAATGTCCCTTGTTGCCTTCATCACATGAAAGCTCTCCCAGTGTGTTCCTCTGCTCCTCTTAGTGGTTTGTATAACGAGATTGGTAAAATCAGGACGGCTGCTAGGAGCTAAAGGAACACTCTGCTATGGTAATTACTCTATTTGAAAAGGGAATATTTGCTGCTGCCTTCTTTCTTCTTTTCAGACATCATATGTTATGCACCGAGAGTGTGCTCCATTTTGGTACAAGAGAGGCTCAGTCCTAGTCTCAAGAGCATATGATTTAAAAGAGAGTGAATAGATCAGACAAAACACAGAGGAGAGAGGAAGATGGTGGCCGATTTAGAACTCAAGAACGAAGCACTGCAAGGAATAATGATGGCATTAACATATTGTTTGCACAGATTTTTAAAACGGGAACTGAATGGTGAAGGTTTGGCAACTGACAGCCTGGCTTTCACATCCAATACAATGAAGTAGTACAGTGCTGAGACACTTAAATATCCCTCCCTGCAGAAAAGAACTGAATATATAATATACTAGCTTTGCCCGGCCACGCGTAGCTGTGGCTTATGGGAATTCTTAGTTGGCCAGGTGGAATAGCAGTGAATAGCCTTGCAGTCTCAAAGCCTGGCTGTTTTCTGGAGTAGCTGGAGGTTTTTGTTGTATGAACGTAGAGGCATGGATGAGGGGTTGTGCTGCCAAGTTTAGTGTTTCTGTGATGTGTAGTTTTGTTGTTTTGTCCTAGGCCAAAATTTCATTACCCTTTTATATATATAGATTTAAAATTGTGTTCCAAGAAGCATTACATTAAAAATATCTGCCCATGTAAGAACAACAGCAGCAGCAACAACAACAGATTACTGATAAAAATTTGTCCCACCTCTCTGTCGTTTGCCAATTTTGGAATGCGGAAGAGGAAAAAAATTATCTTTGCTGCTCACTAATGGTTACGGCTGGGTATAATCTTTATACAAAAACCAACCAGATTAACTGTTGAACCTTACTTCAGTAGTGGGGATGAGAGAACCTCTGAAATCAGCTTGCTACTTTAGGGATTGAAAGGCAGAGCACATGGCATACACAGCTATGTCTCTTAATACCTCACTGACATTTGACACATAGATTCCCACTCCATCGGCCACCTAAAATGAGCATCTGATTTTGCTCAGTTCTAAGGCCAAAACTGCATCAAATAAATGGTGCCTCAGGCAAAGAGATTCTTTGGTGCTATTGTCCATGTGTTCAACTTTAGATTTTGTTCCTAATTGGATGGAGGAAAAAACTCATAAGAAGAATTTGCACTGGGATGAATACAGACCGAATCTATTGCATACATCACATAAAGGACTTGGCCACTCCTGCAGTTTCATCATTAACTAGAAATGTAAATATTCACTTATGTGGTTCTCATACATGGGGGCAAATAATTTCAAAAGTGTTCTCATTAACAGGTGGGATTTTAAAAAAATCTGACCTTTTTGGATTAATTATATTCTTTAAAAAAAGATTTTTAAAACTTGTCTGAAGTGTTCCTGATGTATCTCCTAAAAGGCCACAGAACATTCATGGACTCGTGGTCATAAATTATAACATTCATGGACTTGTGGCCGGGCTGTGGCGCAGCTGGCTAGTAACCAGCTGCAATAAATCGTTACTGACCGAGATGTCATGAGTTCAAAACCCGGGTCGGGTTAAGCCCCCGACCATTAAATAGCCCGGTTTGCTGTTGACCTATGCAGCCCCAAAAGACAGTTGCATCTGTCAAGTAGGGAAATTTAGGTACGCTTTATGCGGGAGGCTAATTTAACTAATTTTTACAACATCATAAAACTGCCAGCAAAACATGAGGAAAGGAATGAGGAAGTACAGCCACTAGTGGACAGTGAAGCAACAGCTCCCCCTGTGGCCGGAATTGTGAAGTTGGAAAAAAATGTTAAATGCCTCTGTGTCTGTCTATATATGTTGTTTGTCTGTTGGCACTGAATGTTTGCCGTATATGTGTTCATTGTAATCCGCTCTGAGTCCCCTTCGGGGTGAGAAGGGCAGAATATAAATACTGTAAATAAATAATAAATAAATAATGGTAAACTGGGATGAATAATTTTAGCCCCACATTAAGGAAAGTAGGAAAATGTTTCAGTTTCTCACAAAATCCAGAACAGGCTCATCCTTTGGATAAAGTCTGGACTGGACAGCACACTGGCTCCAATGTGAACTCCGTCTACTGTCCACATGGGCCAACACCACCATTCCCTTTTCTCTGGACTTGTCATGAGAGTGATTGAGGTTGTGTTGTATCTGTTGCCAAAGCAGATGGCCACAGAGCTTCAGGAGAGATTCTGTCCATTGCTAACACACCCAATAGCCATTAATAAGATATCTCAGTGGGTCAAGACAGAATGAGAGTTTTGTCAGAGTGCGCGGTTTGGATAAACACACATGCAGCGGAAGATCAACGAAGAATCACTGGCACCAATAAAGAGGCTGAAGCCTGTTTGGCTATCTACAAAAGGTTTACTAACAAACGGAAAACTCTCAAGACGATATATACAGACAGAGAGCAGAGAGACAGAGAGAGCAGAGGGCAGAGGAAAGAACAGATAACACAGGGAGCTATTTATAACCACCTCTGCTGTCTGATGCAATACACAGTTAACTCTTTACACACATAGTGGACAGCAGACAGTGCATGATGCAATCTCTAGATCACATTGCAACACTATAACTCAATTACATTTAAACGACTCTATAAACAATCATTCCCACTTCAACAAGTTTGCATCCCATTTCCTTTACTTTTCAGTCATTGGTCAGGTTGTCTGCTAACTGGGGTCCCAGCTACAGTGATCATTTGATGCAGTTTTATTTATTTATATTTACTTTATTTATACCCTGCCCTTCTCACCCTGAGGGGGACTCAGAGCGGCTTACAAGTAGACAACAATTTGATGCTGCATATACAAACATAGAATAAAAATATAAATATACAAACGTGTGCATTAAAAAGCATAAAATTAAAACATCAAAACATTAAAACCAATTTCTAAAACCACACAGTTCAAAATCAGAGTCCAGGAGCTAGCTTCAAATGGTGGTGGCCAGAGTACAAACCACAGGTCACGAAAGAAAGCTCTTAATGTGCGTCAGTGTTTTGTGGTTTGTGTACTCACTATCTGGGCCTCAAATTGCTTGCTCCAATGCCAGTTTGGAACTTTTATGTTAAATGTTCATTGCAGAGCATTTGCTGTAAGAAAATAAGGTTGTGTCACACTTGGAAAACAATGTAAGTGGTCAAAGAAGAAAAGCAAAGATTTGAACTTCCTCAGTATCTGCTGATTCTAACCAAGGGCACGGACTGGTCAACCTGATAGTGAAACTAGTCTCAACCATATATTATGTAACATCTAAGGGCCCTTCCACAAAGCCCTATATCCCAGAATATCAAGGCAGAAAATCCCACATTATCTGAGTGTGGACTCAGATAACCCAGTTCAAAGCAGATTGATTTTCTGCCTTGATATTCTGGGATATAGGCTTGTGTGTAAGCTCCCTAAGCCATCTGAATCGAAGTCTAATAATTCACTGTTTTCATTACAACCTCCTCTTTGGCAGCCATGTCTGATTCCTCCAGTTGATTTTATGGGGTGATGCTTCAATAATTGCTTATTCAAAAAAAATTTAAGCCAGAAAGTAATAATAATAATAATAATAATAATAATAATAATAATAATAATAATAACAACAACAACAACAACTTTATTTTTATACCCCGCCTCTATCTCCCCAAAGGGGACTCAGGGCGGCTTACATGGGGCCAAGCCCAAATAAAAACAATAGCAATATAAAACACAACAATAGACAAAAGACATGCACAATTATAAAAATTTAAACATTAGCCATTAAAAACAAGTGACAAAAACTAATAAAAACATGGATTAAAACGGAGAGGTTGTAAAAGTAGACTGGGTAAGGTGCACCATATAAATATTGTAAACACGAGGTGACTGATAAAGTGCTGCAAATTCTTGGAAGTGCAAATTGGGATGGGAGTAGACCCTGTGTCTTTATCAAGCTGACATAGGTAAAAAGTGCAAACCAGTACAGGAATGGTCACAGATACAGATTGCTATGGGGATGAGCAATCTTTAACTAAAGGCCTGAGTAAAGAGCCAGGTTTTCAAGCTCTTTCCGAATGCTACCAGGGTCTTAAAGTTAAAAAAATTATCTGGTTGGAAACGAAGCTTTTTCAAGGTTTGCTTTCAAAATTACCAATTTTGATTTTAATAACCCCAAAAGTGATTTTAACACATAGGACCTATAGTTCAACCAAAGAAAGATTTGGGTTATCCTTTGATTGTTTGGGCTTAGAGATCTGACTAGCCCCTTCTTTCTGCTCTCCTGTTCTGGGAGGGCCCGGGGGGGATGACTGGGGTCGGGAGCTGGCCATCGAGGTAGTGATGAATGCCACCCCACCTTCCCTTCCCAGCCCCCCATTTTCTATCTAAACTTACTGGAGAGGCCTGACTGTGTCTTCAAAGAAAGCTCCTGACATGTCAAAATGATGCATTGGGAGCTTTGGAGAAGGCAGGGATTTCATTTTGATGCATCAGGAACTTTCTCCAAGGGATGTGAGGATGCAGCCATGTTGGAGTATGGTTGTATTTGTATGAAATGTAAATCAAGTGTTTACTGCTGATGAGCTAGAGTGTGTATTTTCAGTAATGAAATAGTTAACAGCAGGCTAGTTTTGACTGATAGCCTGTTGTGATTACTGTGACCTATCAGGATTGATTTCCTGCCTTTGAGGGTTGGAACTTCCTCTGGACAGAGGAATGTGTGTCTTATCTTATCTGTGGTGTTTGGCTTGAGCATTTCGCTGGAGATGGACAATGAATGCTATGCTCCGAAGCCGGGAAATGTAACTGTAAATATGTAAATAAAGTTTAACAACAGTTGGATTTACAACTGAACCTCCGGCTGCTGGAATTCTGTTGGCCAGTGCTGTTTCTCCGCAAGAGAAGTCAGCCTGCGGAAGAAAGGGGGAGGTGAGACCAGAATGACGATTTTTGGAATCCACTCTGCTACCCATCATCCCCCGACAAGCCAGCCCCCTCTGGTAAAATTATAGTAAAAATGAGGGGCTGGGGGCTGGCTACATGCCCTTCCGGGTATCTTGTGAAGTCCACTAATTGACCCAGGAGGACATGTAGCCAGTGCCACCTCCCCCCCCTCCCAAAAAAAAGCACAATCCCAGGGTTTGGGGCTGTTGTTGGACCTCAATCCTGAGAGGAACTGTGATTTGATCCTGTCTGGAAAAGCCCTCAGTGAATAAAAAGAGTGAAAAATGAGGACAGTCCATGTAA
Organism: Anolis carolinensis; assembly: GCF_035594765.1. Taxonomy (NCBI): domain Eukaryota; kingdom Metazoa; phylum Chordata; class Lepidosauria; order Squamata; family Anolidae; genus Anolis; species Anolis carolinensis. The sequence goes on from NW_026943820.1 coordinate 20,904,113, forward strand.
TCCGCATATCCCGTATGTCAGCCCCGCTGGTTTCAATGAAACCTATAATAACTACTACACATAGAACTGCAGCTTTAATTCTCACTATAAAGTCTAGTAGGGCCTCAATGGACTTTACAAGACTTAAAGCAAAGAATGAATCCTGTCATCTCAGCCAATTTATTTAAATCCCTACCTTATCTCTTATCCCAAGGCACACTTTCTAAAGGATGCACATCTCCTTCACTGTTCTAGTGGATTTGCAAAACATTAACCTATTTAATACGTGGCTAAGTTGCTGTGGGTAAATATAAAGGTGAAGCTCATGAAAACTTCTAATTTTGTGTCGGTTTCTCTTCATTTATGCATAATTTAGTTTGTAATGGCATGATAATTTATGAATATTGTCTCTTCAGATGCATTGTCAGAAATCCTACCAAACCATACTTGTCTGGAGGAAGTTCAGCTCATAATATTATCTGACACAACACAGTTGTAAGTATTCTTCTAACAAACTTTGTCTTTCAAAATTATATTCTGGTGATGTTATTCAGTAGCAGAATAGCTTCACTGCACTCATGAAGCTCTTTCATCTGGAACAGTTTCTCCATTTATTTCAGTACTAAGAATCAACCCATTTATGTGTCAACTGGATCTGCTACTACAAGACATTGTGATCACCAACAGTTTGGGAGTCTTAAAATGGGGATTAAACAAATTCATGGATGATCAATGGCTGCCAATTACAGTGGCTAGATACTATGTGTAGAAGAAGAGGTAGTCTAATTCTGAATATGACTGAGTAAAATTGAAAGCCAGTGTCTTGAATTGTCCTTTAATATACATTCATAAGTTGCTAAAAAGTTTGAATAGTGCTATCTGCTCAGTAGGCATCAGTTAAAATCCAGGCAACATCAACCAGATTAAGTTTTCACGCCATCCAGCAACACACATATTTTTAAGAAGATACAACAATGTATGCTATGTATGTTTTGCTTAGTCCTGATTTAGATTTTGTTAAAACAGTTCTATGCATATTTTTATTTTTATTTTTTTTTTAAATGTAATCATGCTAGTCCTGGGTTGTTGAATGTCTTTTGGGCTGTGTGGCCATGTTCCAGAAGTATTCTCTCCTGACGTTTCGCCCACATCTATGGCAGGCATCCTCAGAGGTTGTGAGGTATGGATAAACTAAGTAAGGAAAGGAAAGAATATATATCTGTGTAGAGTCCAGGGTGTGGCAAGAGTCCTTTGTCACTGGGAAGCCAGCATTAAAGTTTCAGTTAATCACCCTAATTAGCATTGGAAAGGTTTTGTCTCTTGCCTGGGGGCATCCTTTGTTCAGTCATTAGCTGCCCTCTGCCCTCAGAGTGTTGGTTCCCATCTACTGTTTATCCATACCTCACAACCTTTGAGGATGCCTGCCATAGATGTGGGCAAAATGTCAGGAGAGAATACTTCTGGAACATGGCCACACAGCCCAAAAGACATACAACAACCCTGTGATCCCGGCCATGAAAGCCTTCGACAACACATGCTAGTCCTGATTTCAAAGAAGCCAAATCTGGAAAATATATTCCTTCTCAAATGGTTACCGTAAATTAGGATTGTACTGTAATGAAGATCCAAGAATGTGGAACTGAAGTTGAACCAGATACACAGAACATAGAAAAAAATTAGTGGGAAAAGTAATGAAAATCTCTTCCAGATGGAAATAAAACCAGTCAGGTGTTGTATTAAGTTATTCATCCGGCAACAAAATGAATGTGCTAGAGCCCTAATTCAAATACAATTAATAGGTACTCACTCATCAAAACTAACATATATGTATTGAAAAGGAAGAAGCTTCAAATATCCTTAAAATAAATAGAATCAAAAGGAAGCATTTGCCCTTGGCCAAACACCCCCTATCCTCAGTACTGATTAAGAAATTCTAAGGTCCACTTTTGGGGTTAGCTCCAAATGGTTTCCAATTCTGAGCTTTCCATTCTCTAAAGCAGGGGTCCTCAAACTTTTTAAGTGGAGGGCTGATTCACAGTCCCTCAGACTGTTGGGGGGCCAGACTAGGATGAAATAGTCCAAAATTGGGATTGTTGTTGTGTGCCTTCAAGTTATTTCAGGCTTAGGTCAACCCGAAGTCTAAAGTTTAGGACAGAGGCCAGGTCAATGACCTTGGAGGGCCTTAGTTTGGGGACTCCTGATCTAGACGATCTCATAAGACCATAGGTAAGCAAAGAGACCCCCAAAGATCATCTAGATGGTCTCATAAGTCCATCGGTAAGGAAAGGGACCCTCAAAGGCCATCTAGATGATCTCATCAGGCCATCAGAAGACCATAGATAAGGAAAGGGACCCTCAAAGACCATCTAGATGGTTTCATAAGACCATAGGTAAGGAAAGGGGCCCCAAAGGCCATATAGACAATCTCATAAAATCACAGGTAAGGAAAGTGACCTCCAAAAGCCATCTAGATGGTCCCATAAGGCTGTAGCTAAGCAAAGAGACCGTCAAAGGCCATCTAGATAATCTCATAAGACCATGGGTAAGCAAAGAGATCTCCAAAGACCATCGAGATGGTCTCATAAGACTATAGGTAAGGAAAGGGACCCTCAAAGGCCATCTAGACTTTCTCATAGGACCATAGGTAAGGAAAGGGACCTCCAAAAGCCATCTAGATGGCCTCATAAGGCCGTAGCTAAGCAAAGAGACCTTCAAAGACCAACTAGACGATCTCATAAGACCATAGGTAAGCAAAGAGACCTCCAAAAACCAGGCAGACTTAGGTCAAGCCTAAGTCTAAAGTTTAGGACAGGGGCCAGGTAAATGACCTTGGAGAGCCGCATCCGGCCCCCGGACCTTAGTTTGGGGACCCCTGCTCTAAAGGATGTCTGCATCATTGTGTTCTTGACAGTTTATTTGAATATTGAATAGGACTTTTTTCCTTATTATTTTTTAAAAAGAATTTTGATGCACTGAGTCATGATACAACATGTCACAATGAAAGGAGGCTCAAACATTGAAATACTTGCCAGTCATATAACATTCCCAGTCCATCAGCACTCAAATTATTATAAAACTGTTTGATATATGAACTAAAAGCATGACAGGCTGTGTTCATGCATTGCTTTTGCAGTCCTCCAACAAATAGAATTGCTTAATGGGATCACTATTGAACTATGCTGCATATTTCTGTTTCAATAATAGTCTTTGTAAATTGCCTTACTTTGTACTTTACTTACGAACTATTGATATAAAAACCATAAAATATTTTCTCTGTATGCAATATTGAACAATACATTCCATTCCATTTTATTCACCACCTTTTAACAAGCCGTGGTAAAACCGGATTCTGAACATTAATGATTTGTAATAAAATACAAATTTATTATACACTATGATTGGCCCTCTTGTATTAGAAATTAGCCTGCAGAAACCAAATGAACATGCATGCGGTGGATGATAACCTGGCCATGCTACTACATGTAAAAAGCACCTTAGGATTATTGTTACTCATAAATTTAATAGGACACAAGAGTGTAATGCTGTAGTGAAGAAGGCAAATGCTGTTTCAGCCTACATTTGCGTAATGTAGTGTATATTATCATTTATTGTATTGTTCAATGTGTTATGATTTGTTGTTCTATTTATATTCTGTTATATTGTATTGTTCTGGGCATCGCCACATGTAAGCTGCCCCGAGTCCCCGTTGGGGAGATGGTGGCGGGGAATAAATAAAGATGATGATGATGATGATGATGATGATTATTATTATTATTATTATCAACAGAAGCATCGTTTCTAAGATAAGGGAAATAACAGGACCAATAGGCTGTCTTCTGCTCTGGCTTTAAAAGGGAGTGCTGAATTCATTTCTTGGCTCCTCATTTTAAGACAAATTAGAGCAGGTTCAGAGAAGGACAACAAAAATGATATGAAGTGTGAAGAACAAAAACTGTATTGAGTTCCTATAGCAGGAGGAAGGTGTGCTAAAAATAAGTAAAGATTTCATAACTGATGGGGAATGTATGGAAGAATTAGGCATGTTCAGCTTCACTAGGAGAAAAATCTCAATGTCTTTTACAGAGAGTAGAGTGCAGGCCTAATTATTTTTAGGTTGTATGACAGTGGTTTCCAACCTTTGCTCCTCCATGTGTTTGGGACTTCAGCTCCCAGAAATCCCAGCCATCTTACCAGCTGTTAGGAATTGTGAGAGACGAAGTCCCAAACTTCTGGAGGACCAAAGGTTGGGAACCACTGTTGGAGAATAGATTTCAATTGAAAATTATAAGGAACTTTTTGACAATAAGAGAAGTCTGAAAATAGAATCTGTTGCCTGCGAGTCCCTTCGGGGAGATGGAGACGGGGTATAAAAATAAAGTATTGTTGTTGTTGTTGTTGTTGTTGTTGTGTGGGGTTGATTTACATGTTGTTGAAAAAGACTGAACAGCTATCTGATGTCTAGCTGGAGAACCTGCAAGCCCCCCCCCCCCAGGAATTGTAATAGCAACCCTCCCCCCCCCCCCATTTTTATTTGTTATTTTAATTCTCCAAGTTTCTTCACAGAACTACAGATTATTCCATCTGGGAGTGCCATAACAGGTCATAATGTTCCAAACCTGGGAAGTAAGATGGTGCCAAAGGGTAACTGAATGCTATTACTAGAGAATCATAAAACTGCTGGAATCTCTCGCTCTGGGAAAAGTACCTTTGAGCAGAGGTCCCCAAACTAAGGCCTCCAAGGTCATTTACCTGGCCCCCGCCCTCAGTTTTATAATATAATATTTTAATATCTTTTAAAATAATATAATATATTGTATATAGATATAATATTGATAATAATATTATGTTATACAATATAATACTAATAATACCATATTATAATATTAATTATACGATATATATTACATATAATATTACAGTATAGTGGTATAGTTCAATATAGTAATATATAATGCTAATATTGTGCTATGCTAATAATAAAATATATTGTATGTACATACAGCTGCTCTGACTCCCCTTCAGGGTGAGAAGGGCGGGATATAAATGTAATAAATAAATGTAGTAAATGAATAAATAAGTAAATTTAGACTTAGGCTCGCCGAAGTCTGAAATGACTTGAAGGCACACAATAACAACAACACTCCTAATTAACTTGACTATCTCATTGGCTAGAAGCAGGCCCACACTTCCCATTGATATCCCATTGAAATTCATTTTTAAATATTGTATTGTTCTTTCATTGTTGTTGTTTTGCACTACAAATAAGACATGTGCGGTGTGCACAGGAATTTGTTCGTTTTTTTTTTTCCAAATGATAATTCGGCCCCTCCACAGTCTGAAGGATTGTGGACCGGCCCTTTGCTTTAAAAGTTTGAGGACCCCTGATCTAGGGGATACAAAATGGTCTCCTGCTACGGCAACATAGTTCAGCCTTTTAGTCATCCTGAGAGCTGTTTCTAGATTACCACACTAGGTACGAGAGAAATCTAACTGACCAATGTCATCCTTCAACTAACTGTGCAACATATGCAGGAATGTGACTGTTCATTAAACACAGTATAATTGAGAGTAAAAAGGAGGCTTATTTTTACCATTTTATTCTATAGATGGAATCTATAGAACTGAAACGTTCCAGTTATCAGCAAATTGGGTCTTTTTCTCCACATTCATCTGATGCTGAATAAATTAAATAATAGGTCTGGAAGAGAATTATAATTATGACAATAGTACCATAGCATAAGTTTTCATATTAATGATTGCTACTTAGTCACAGGTTTTACACTATTGCCATGTTAATAATGCTCCTCCAAATTGACTTTATCAGGCATCAGTTAAGCCAGGCATCTATGACAATGACTAGAGCATGGGTGACTGATGTTTCCACCAGGTTTGGGATATTGTGGTCTATATATTTAAAATGTTTGTCCTCTTCCTTTTTAATCTGGACAAAAACACTAAATCACTAAACCAGGATAACCTTTCGAAAGCACTGTATACACTGTACGTTAAAAGAAAGAAGGAGCTACAAATGTTCACAGTGTGTAATCAACCTTTTTGTGGTGATCTGTATTGTGGTGCTCACCCTCTCTCACTCACAAGTTGTTCAGTTTTCTTTCAAAAAAACATGACATCACAATCACATTTATATTCTCTTAATGCTTCTATAGCCCACCAAGCAAGAGAAGAAAAAGTCTGATATATTAATGTCAAATTGAAAGTGATTAAGAGTCAGATCCATTGTGTCATTATCAAACAATCTGCAAATGACCCTATTTCAACTAAGAAGTTATTGCCTCTCTTTTGAGATTTCTCATGTAATTTGTAGAGAATGTGCATTTCACATGGAGCACAGCTTCTCATGATGAGGATGAATTGAGCACCATGTCAGTTTGGGAACAAAGCTTTAATGGCAACTACGTTTTTAAAGTAGAATTCAGAAATTTGAGTCATTAGTGATGTGGTCAGGTCAAGACAATTCCAGGCCTTGAAAATTCCAACCTAATTCATGCAAACAGAACATATTTTCTTGGGTTGAAATTGAAATAGGAATGCAAACTATTCCCAGATCAAGACAACATGAGAGGAATATTCCTTTCCATCTACTTAGAGATACCTGATAAAAAGCATTTCATATAGACTACTTGCTTCTATTCAAATGGATTAAAGTGCTCTTGGATAAGACACCATTATACAGAAGAGGAGAATTAATTGTGGTAAGAATATTAGATGAGAACTCAGGTCAGAGAAAAAAATAGATGCCAGCGAACAATCTATATATCTATATCTATATCTATATCTATATCTATATCTATATATATATATATATATATATATATATATATATATAAAGGGTAATGAAATTTCGGCCTAGGACAAAACAATAAAACTACACATCCCAGAAACACTAAACTTGGCAGCACAACCCCTCATCCATGCCTCTACGTTCATACAACAAAAAGCTCCAGCTACTCCAGAAAACAGCCAGGCTTTGAGACTGCAAGGTTATTCACTGATATTCCACTTGGCCAACAAAGGATTCCCATAAGCCACAGCAACGTGTGGCCGGACAAAGCTAGTATAATTATATATTGTATATCCCAAATGTATTGTTGGGAAAAACAATATTCCATGTTAAGACTGCAAGCAAATAGCATCTCTACATCTACTTCACGCATGTACATGCATATACCCATAGGTTAAAGGCACAGGGATGGAGTAACAGGATTTGCCATCTAATATGATGAAACCAACTATGGAATAATGAGACCAGGCACAGAGAACTGGTTTGAATACAGGCACAGTATTAATTTCAACTGTGTTGAACCTGGAAAAGAGTGGAGAAGGGAGGTAGCAACTTAATTTGAGATTAGCTGGAATCAAGAGAGTCATCCTTGACGGCATCCTTTGCCTTTCCTAGGGTGAACAACTTGATCCCAAGTATAAGCCAATCAGTAAGGTGATCCCCATCTGGCCATCTATTGGAAGACAGGCTGTGGTTTTTAGTTTTGAATAATTTTATGGATTTTAACTGAATTATTAAATTATTAAATTCTGTTTTAATGTTTGCATGTTTGTAGATTTTAAACTGTATTGAAATGCTTTTGATGTAAGCCACTTTGAGTCTACTTGTGGAGAGAAAAAGCGAGGTATAAATAAACATAATAATAATAATTTTTCCTTGTTTTTTCAGCCCAAATCATCCAGCTCTGCTTGTTTGGAATTGTCCTCCTCGATGGATTGTCACCTTGCCGTGGTGAGAGGGCTTGCGTGTTCTGATGAACCTGCGGGCACAACCACTGGAGTCACACACTCCCGGGAGTGGCCGCAGGGGAGGTTCCAGACCAAGCACAATCCGAAGACCCAAAGACCTCAACGGTGGAGCAGGCGGAGGATAACATGGTACATGTTACAACGGCTGTGAAGGCGGAAGAAGGCTGCAACAGACTGAGAAGCCACTCTCGTTGTGTTAATCACACCACTACTGGGACCTCAATTTGTGAAGACTGTGTGTTGACCGGCTGTGCACCGACCTCCACACATTAAAAAAAATCACGCACAGGCGTCTTCCAAGAAATGGAGGACCATCATCCTCGAACTACGAGCTGTGCTGGGCTGTGGCGCAGGCTGGTGAGCAGCTGCTGCAATAAATCACTCTGACCATGAGGTCATGAGTTCGAGACCAGCCCGTGGCGGGGTGAGCACCCATAAATTAAAAATAAAATATAGCCTCTGCTCATTGCTGACCTAGCAACCCGAAAGATAGTTGCATCTATCAAGTAGGAAATAAGGTACCACTTATATAAAGTGGGGAGGCAAGTTTAACCAATTTACAACGTTGGAATGAGGAAGTGAGGAAGTGCCATCAGAGTGGATGATGAAGCAGCTGCTCCCCCCTGTGGCCAGAATCGAACATCCCCTCAGGAAAAGGTTAAATTGCCCCTGCGTCTGTCTCTGTCTTGGTTCGATGTGTTTATGGGCATTGAATGTTTGCCCTATATGTACATAATGTGATCCGCCCTGAGTCCCCTTCGGGGTGAGAAGGGTGGAATATAAATACTGTAAATAATAAATAAATAAAGTAAGTAAGTCAGTCAGTAAGTAAGTAAGTAAGTAAGCCCATACAGATGGACTATTCTTGGAGGCACTGATCAAAAATCTGCAAACAAGAAAACAGGTACCAACCACTAATATGATTTTGCAAATTTTAAACTAATATTGGACACATTCACTATACACATCTCACTGAAATGAATAGTCCTAGAACAGCTTCTTGTTAATGTCTCTCCATAGGCTAGAACTCTATAGTTGGCATTATGCATCTATTAATGACACCAGGAATTTGTCACCTCACTTTAACTTACGAGAGGGTCACTTCATTGACTAAAGCATATTGCAAAGAAGATTCACACCCCTAATCTCTTGGTAATGATGTCTATTCTGTGTTCAAACCATTTGCAATTGTGCAAATGGCATTATCAGGCTGTAAAAGCAAGCTGAAGCAATTATCCATTCAGCTTTAAGTTATGCATATGCTGATGTATACTTGGCTGTTGATAATGAGCAATAATTTTTCATCTGGAAAGCCAAAATACTGCTGTTCTCATCTAAAAGCATAAAAGAGGGAGGAAGAAATAAATAAATAAATCATGGAGAAAGTCTGTAGAGATAATTTATTTGATTCCACGTATAATGACAGGAAAAGAAATTAATGTAGTAGTATCCCTTATTCTTTAGGTATTCCACAGAGTTAGCAAGAAGTATGCCAACTAAGTGAAGAATATATTAGCATAGAAAAACATTTGGCTTTCTGTCCCTTTAGGGAAACAACAATTAATCACTGGCAAACAAATGTTTATACCGATTATACATTAGAGCAAGATTATAATATCTTCATGTTCTAGTGCATCTTAGAGACAAATGGAACTCCACAAAGCACAGCAGGCATTGCAGCAGCAACGTTCACATCTATATAGAGTGACTAGCTATGCCCGGCCACGCGTTGCTGTGGCTAGGACTTACTTTTTCTTTTCTTTTTGTTGTATGAACGTAGAGGCATGGATGAGAGGTTGTGCTGTCAATTTTCGAGGTTGTGGGGCGTTTAGTTTAGTTGTTTTGTCCGGTGCCATGATTCCATTACCCTTTTATATATATAGATAGACTAGAAGTTTTTCCTATAGCTTTCATCTGCATCTAATACATATCAATAATACCTTGAATAAGAAAAAAGGCAATCAGTTGAGAACTCTCTGAAAGCTTAGGGAGTTAACTTATTTTCATAACTCTCAGACCCGCAGGTGAATTCCCTATCCCCTCATCTCAAAATTAAGGGTTATACAGTACAGTATAAGTTTGTGAGGGAGGAACTTGTTGTTCCTTGTGGTTATCCTTCTGCTGGAGTGCCAGCAAGGCTCATGATATAGAATTAATGATACAAAATCCAACTCATGCACAGAATCAAAGAACTAGAAGGGTCATCCAGTATAATCTGCACCCTTTAAGACAGTGATGTGCAACCTTTTGCGCTTGGTGTGTCAAAATTCACCAAAAAACCTAGCATGATTTGGGTGGTGTGTCACTTCAAGAAAAAAAAAAACATAATTTTGCAATATGTACAGTTTAAATAACAGAAATTTATAATCTATATATATAAAAGAGTGATGGCATCAGGGCAGCAGACAAAACAACAAAACTACAGGCCCCCCAACCTCGAAATTTGACAACACAACCCATCAGTCACGGCTTTAGGTTGATACAACAAAATGAAAAGAAAAAGTCCTAATTACAGGGAGAGGAATAATAGTTTTTATCCAATTGCTGCCAGTTAGAAGGCTAAGCTCCACCCACTTGGTCTCCTAGCAACCTACTCAGCCCAGGGGACAGGCACAGTTAGGCCTCACTTAGGCCTCTTTCACAGATTATCAGATTTTAACTGGATTATATGGCAGTGTAGACTCAAGGCCCTTCCACACAGCTATATTACCCATTTAGAATCTTATATTATCTGCTTTGAACTGGATTATCTTGACTCCACACTGCCATATAATCCACTTCAGTGTGCATACTAAACATAAAGACTACCATACAACAGACATTCAATACCACCACTACCTCAACAATTTCTCACCAACACCACCAGAAAATGCCACAGCAACACGTGGCTGGGCACAGCTAGTTATAATATATAACTGTATTTAATAAACCAAAAACTATTTAACTTACCTGCTTAGTGACTTCTTGTTCAGCCGTCAGTCCGTTTCTTTTGTTGTTCTTGATATAATTTAACTTGTGTGAGGTGTCGCGAACTAAGTTAAGTGAGGAAGAGGCAGAATTCATTAACTAACCTGCCTATTAATGACTTTTTTGTTGCTGAATTTCATTGGCTGAATCTTCAATTGAAGGCTGATATTTTGTACACTTCAAACCCAAGCAAGCGCTACTAACTTCATCTGTCAATCTGTTTCTTTTGTTGGTTTTGATATTATTTTACGCTGAAAATAAGGTCTCACAAAAGTACTTAGAGGGGAAAATTGTGAGTAAAGCCATTGCTATATTTTTTTAGTGTACTAAAAGTGTCTGGTAATTGGTTCCAGGCACTCCAAATTTCCTGTTTGTAGTGGCACTCCTCTTGATTCTCCAAGCGACACCTTTCCAGATTCTCAAGCTTTGGCCTCAAGTTGACAAACACCTGAGCCCAGATGCTGTCTTGAAATTTTGCAAGTTGCATCTCCAATTCATCAATCTGCATCCATTGGAAACAATTTAATTCCAAACTACTGTAGACTACTACATCAGGATACTTAATTATTTTCATGGTCTGTTCTAGGCTTCTAAATTGATTAAATCTATCACTGAATTGGTCAAGTAATGAGCCTAAAACATGCTGGTACTTTATATGCAAGGGTTCCAAAGGTTTCATTTTGTACAGCTGCACTGGCCTTCTCAAAATACTTTTTTACTTGAGGAAAATACTTATAAGTTTTAATTTCTACATCTCGCTTGAAATTTTTAAGTTTACTTTCAAAAGCTTTTATGTATCCAAACATAATGTCAATACTTTTGCCAAAACCTTGTAACTTTAAGTTCAGTTCATTAATATGAACAGAGATCTGTAAAAAAAACAAAACATCAGAGTGTTGACCCATTTATAATCACTGAGCTGAGGAAAGTTTCCCAGATCCTTATCCTCAAGAAATACCTTAATTTCCTAAAAAGCACTCCACAAAGCATTCAAGAACTTTGCCTTGGCTCAGCCATCTTACACTATTGTACATCAGCAGTCCACTGTAGGTGGAATCAACTTCCAGTGAAAGTGCAGAAAATTATCACTTGTGAAGGGGGTGAGCTAATTTTGTAACAACTGACATTAAGTAATTTAAGTCGGTGAATCCTGCTTTGGCACATAAAGCCTCCTGATGGATAATACAATGGAAAGGCACAATCGGATGTCCAATAGCTTCTGTAAACATTTTGACAAATCCCAACATTTTTCCCCACCATGTTTGGTGCCCCAACTGTTGTCACTGACACAACTTTAGAGATATCAATGCTTAGGTCACAGAATGTTTGTATAACAACCTTACATATTTCACTTCCTGATGTATTTGTTGGCACTGATACTAACTTTACTAACTCTTCTCTTATTGTGAGACCATCAGAATATGACCAATAATGGCCAACTGAGCATGTGATGTGACATCAGTAGTTTCATCAAGAGAGATCGAAAAATATTTACAATTACTTATGTCTCTCTTTAATTGATGTTGTACGTTTGTGTTCAGTCTCATTATTCGATCCTTTATAATATTTCTACTGAGTGGTAACTCAGATATTCTCTTAATAAATGCATCTTTATTCTGCATATTGTGAACTAGAACTGGTGCACATCTTAGGAGAGTTTCTTTGGGAGCATGCAGCATGCAGAGAGGATGCTGCATGATCACACTAGGTTTCCCTGTGTGAGCCCTGTCTGCTGGGCCAATCAGAATAGAAGAAAACTGTGACGTGTCTTATGCCAATTGGATGTATTTAATGGGGTGAGCACCTCCTCGATTGCTCAGTTGCATCCTGACTCTAGAGAGAAGTGCTTCAGTCCGATTGCCTTGCCAATACTCACTCTCAGCTTTTGGCTTGGCTTGGCCTCTCTCTAGCTTTAAATCCTTTTGATTTTCCTTGATTTTAAATATGTTAAAAACACCAAAAACACACCTTTTGTTACTCTTTTTCCTATTTTTCTTATTTCTCTCTGTGCTTGCAAAAGTATTGCAACATGCGCATGAACACTCTTACACTGTATGTGTGTGTATACACACACACATAGTCAGGAAGTATACCCTGCTGCAGTTCATATACTGTTACTGTGGAGAAATACCAGGAGATACCTTTTGGATTTTTAAAAAAATCTCTTTAGATTTATTTGTAGAAATTTTAAGAATGTCCAAAAATTCAGTGGATGATCCAAACATTCTGAAACTTGAGAGGGGTACAGTGGTAAATGTGTCCTCCAAGTGTGGCCGTTTTTGTCCCGATAGTCCTCAGAATCCCCCCCACTGTCACCAATGGGCCGGATCTTCTCAAAGCAAAAATTGAGTTCCTGGCCAATGGATACGAGAAATTGTATTTTCCCCCTTCAGATATCAGGAAGTTTCCAAAAAATTGGAATGGGAGGCAGCTTAAAAAATGGGACTGAAAATGGGTTTTTTTGATAAATCACATCTCTAGTATTTCATTTTTCTATGCAATGTTATCTATTGCATCTATCTTCTTTATAGCCATCCACTCAACTTTAAATTTTGCTAGAACACTTTAGAACCTTTCAAGTACTTTATTCTTTTCATATAAAGATTTCTGGTTGTCCCCCACTCAACACTCCTACATGCTCATCAACAGGCTTTGGCTAATCCCTACCAACTTCCTCTGAAAAAGCAGTTGAATGGAGTGACATTATCCTCTGAAAAATTGGCATTATTTCTTTCTCTCTCTTCTCCCTCTGACTTTGTTTGCATGTCTTTAGAAAATGAGTTCATAATAGGGAACAATTTTGCAGAGGTTGATGAGAGAGCACACTGAGTGCCACAGATGGAAAGCACACCAAGACTACTAAGAATGAATACTAATAACCTCATTATGGCTCCTGTGTTATTTTTGCAATATAGTCCTGATCACTGCAGTTAAGACTACTCAGAAAATTGATTGTTTCAATAGTTACTTAATAACAGAAAGAAATAAGATTTGGATTTTCTCCATGAAATTCTCATGTGTATATGAGCATATGATGCAAAGAATGAGAAATCTGAAACTATTCTGTAAATATTGTTTTGATGAAATTGTAATTATCTCAGCCAATTAATAATGAGAGAGTTAGAGTAGTGTGTTGATTTGAGCATTAAACTAGGACTATGTTAGATATTAAACTAGCGAATATCTTGGATAATAAGGAGGGATTAAGGAAAAGCCTATTAAACATCAAATTAGGTTATGATTTTACAAATTAAGCACCAAAACATCATGTTATACAACAAATTTGACAGAAAAAGTAGTTCAATATGCACTTATTTATTTATTTACAGTATTTATATTCCGCCCTTCTCACCCCGAAGGGGACTCAGGGCGGATTACAATGAACACATATATGGCAAACATTCAATGCCAACAGACAAACAACATATATAGACAGACACAGAGGCATTTAACATTTTTTCCAGCTTCACGATTCCGGCCACAAGGGGAGCTGTTGCTTCACTGTCCACTAGTGGCTGTACTTCCTCAATCTTTTCCTCGTGTTTGGCTGGCAGTTTTATGATGTTGTAAATTAGTTAAATTAGCCCCCCGCATAAAGCGTACCTAAATTTCCCTACTTGATAGATGCAACTGTCTTTCGGGGCTGCATAGGTCAACAGCAATCCGGGCTATTTATTGGTCGGGGGCTTAACCCGACCCGGGCTTCGAACTCATGACCTCTCGGTCAGTAGTGATTTATTGCAGCTGGTTACTAGCCAGCTGCGCCACAGTCCGGCCATATGCAGTAATGTTATGTTGTAATTACTGTATTTACGAATTTAGCACCAAAATATCACGATATATTGAAAACATTGACTACAAAAATGGCTTGGATAATCCAGAAGCTTGGATAAGTGAGACTCTACTGTAGCTTTATAGCTTATACTTGCCAACTGTATAAGAGACCATCATACATCACCCTTCCTTAGACAGCAAAAAAAAAAAAAAAAAGGAAAAGAGGAATAAAAAGTTGCTATGGATACTTTCACCATCCTTTGTAAAGCTATTGAGTGATATCCATGGGTCTCCTGCCCCAAAATATGTAAAATAGCCCTCTGCTTTGTGGAATATTTGAGAAAAACATGTCAACACAGCTTTATGTAAACTGAACTATAAAATATGTTACAGTAATTTTAAAATATTCAGAGGTTCACTGATGTTTTAAAAATGTGAAATTGAAGTACAAAGTGATTATATTAGAATAGTTCACCTCCCTTCCACAGGCCGTACAAGAAATGATTTGCCATCAAAGATCAAGAGGTAGGGCTTATAATTTAGTTTCTCTTTCTGCTTTATTGTCATGAAATAGTTTTTAAATAGCCTGGGTCAGACCTGGTAAGCACGGATTAGTCAGTTTCCTTTAGTTGGAGACCTCTGGGCACATGTATTTGGATTAGCCTGAATACATGAAATATATCACCTTGTCCTTTATGCAGACTCTTCAAGATTTCTTACATAGTGTGCTTTGGTTCCTGAATCACTGAGATGACAAAAGCTTGGACAAGCACAGAAGTTGCCAAACAGCGGACTTTCTTGGAACACATTCTGCAGAAATATTTCAGATGAGGAATCCTTACACCTCTGCCATAGTAATGTTGTTTTCAAAAAATCTTGAATACTTTTAGGAGAGAACAGTGAAGATTTTTATTGCTCACTGTGTGACAGAACTTTTCAAAGTATGAACAGTTCTTATTTTAAGAATTTAGATAAAGGAAAAGATGAAATTAACAGGTTGACTAGTTAAATAATAATAATAATAATAATAATAATAATAATAATAATAATAATAATAAATAAAACTTTATTTATATACCGCCCTATCTCCTGGATGGGACTCAGGGCGGTTTCCAATCATAAAAACAACACAAACATTACATAACAACATAATAACACATTATTAAACAAAGTAAAAATACAATTATAGAAATAACTAACACTTACATGACCTGACGGGAACCATAAACCCAATATATTAAAAGATATCATTTTAAGTTAGAGAAATCTTGTGCAATATAATTAAAGCTTTTTAGGCTTAGTTTGTTTGAAGAGCTAAATTAGAGTTGCCACCCTAAACCACATTTTAATCCGTCAAATGGCATATTCTTTTATAGCTACACAAAGAGCAGGTGTAATACAGTCCTTCACATACTGGGAATGACCTACCAAATGGGACAGTATAGATTATTGGGAATTTCATTTCAAAATCACGTGCAATGATACTCTATTGCAAGGGTTCTCAAACCTTTTCAGCTGCGGAGCATTTTGCAGCAAAAGTTTCTTGTGGAGCCCCAAGAAATGTTCATATGTTATATTATATATTATCTATCTATATATATAAAAGAGTGATGGCATCACGGCGACTCACAAAACAACAAAAGTACAGGCCCCGCAACCTCGAAATTTGACAACACAACCCATCATCCATGCCTCAAGGTTGATACAGCAAAAAGAAAAGAAAAATAAAGTCTTAATTAGAGGGAGAGCAATAATATTTTTTATCCAATTGCTGCCAGTTTAGAGGGCTAATCTCTGCCCACTTCGTCTCCTAGCAACCAGACTGTCAGCCAAGGGACAGCCAGGATTCAGTTAGGGGACAGGCAGATTTAGGTCTCACTTAGGCTTCTTCCACAGATTATCTAAATTTGCACTGGATTATATGGCAGTGTAGACTCAAGGCCCTTCCACACAGCTATATAACCCATTTCTAATCTTATATTATCTTCTTTGACTCCACACTACCATATAATCCACTTCAGTGTGCATTTTATACAGCTGTGAAGAAGGGGCCTAATATAATCCACTTATAAGCAGATAATATAAGATTATCAATATACGGTAGACTCTCACTTATCCAACATAAACAGGCCGGGAGGATAAGTGAATATGTTGGATAATAAGAAGGGATTCAGGAAAAGCCGATTAAACATCAAATTAGGTAATCGTTATACAAATTAAGCACCAAAACATCATATTATACAACAAATTTGACAGAAAAAGTAGTTCCATGCGCAGTAATGCTATGTAGTAATTACAGTAGAGTCTCACTTATCCAACACTCGCTTATCCATCGTTCTGGATTATCCAACGCATTTTTGTAGTCAATGCTTTCAATATATCGTGATATTTTGGTGCTAAATTCATAAATACAGTAATTACTACATAGCATTACTGTGTATTGAACTACTTTTTCTGCCAAATTTGTTGTCTAACATGATGTTTTGGTGCTTAATTTGTAAAATCATAACTTAATTTCATGTTTAATAGACTTATCCTTAATCCCTCCTTATTATCCAACATATTCGCTTATCCAACGTTCTGCTGGCCCGTTTATGTTGGATAAGTGAGACTCTACTGTACTGTATTTACAAATTTACCACTAAAATATCACAATGAATTTAAAACACTGACTACAAAAACATAGATTATGAAAAGGCAGACTGCGTTGGATAATCCAGAACATTGTATAAGCGAATGTTGGATAAGTGAGATTCTGCTTTAATATGAAATAATTACTGGGATAGAATAATGCAGAACAATATAATCTCTAAAACCAGGAGAGTAAATAAATAGGGGAATTCCAGACAGGAAACAATCAGGGCCAGCTAACACCTCCCAACAAAGTATTCCCATCATCAAAGTCTGGCAAATCCTCTGTTTTCTCAGGGCCACAGACAGTAGAAGCACATAAAATATTGCAAACAACACCACTCTGAAAACAAGGGAATTCCAGACAGGAAACAATCAGGGCCAGCTAACACCTCCCAACAAAAAATTCACTCAGGGAGAAAACAGTCAGGCTTTAAAGCTGCAAGGCCATTAGATCCTAATCATTTTTCCTAATTGCAGCATTCATACTTGCATCCAACAGACAAAAAAAACCAATCAGAAATATTGTATATTCACAACCTTTAGGAAATAATATCCCCTGATGGCGCAGCATGTTAAAGCGCTGAGCTGCTGAACTTCTGGACCGAAAGGTCGCAGGTTTGAATTGGGGGACCAGAGTGAGCCCCCACTGTTAGCCCCAGCTTCTGCCAACCCAGAAGTTCAAAAACATGCAAATGTGAGTGCATCAATAGGTACTGCTCTGGTAACGCCGCTCCACGCAGTCATCCCACATGACCTTGGAGGAGTCTACGGACAACGCCGGCTTTTCGGCTTAGTAATGGAGATGAGCACCAACCCCCAGAATCATACATGACTGGGCTTAATGTCAGGGTAAAACGTTTACTCTTTACCTTAACTACCACCAATTCCTCAATACTTTATTTCCCATATCACCATACTTTGCCACAGCAACGCGTAGCTGGGCACAGCTAGTATATCTATATATATAAAATGATAAAGTTGTTTGCGCAGTGACTATAACAACAAAACTAAACATCCCAGAAATACGAAATTTGGCAACACAATGCAAAAGGCTTGCCTCCAGGTTATAACAACACAACCACACCACAAAACCACAATCCAGACCCACAAAACTCACAACAACGCATCATGCGATAACAACACAACTAAACGCCCCAGAAATACAAAACTTGGCAACACAATGTAAAAGCCTTGCCTCCCAGTTGTATCAACACAACAACACCACAAAACCACACAGGACCCACAAAACTCACAACAACGCATCATGACTATAACAACACAACTAAATGCCCCAGAAATACGAAACTTGCCAACACAACACAAAAGCATTCCCTCCTGATTGTAACAACACAACCACACCACAAAACCACAATCCGGACCCACAAAACTCACAACAGTGCATCGTGACTATAACAACACAACTAAACGCCCCAGAAATACAAAACTTGGCACACAACTAAACGCCCCAGAAATACAAAACTTGGCAACACAACACAAAAGCCTTGCCTCTCAGTTATAACAACACAACCACACCACAAAACCACAATCCGGACCCACAAAACTCACAACAACGCATTGTGACTATAACAAATACAAAATTTGACAACACAACTCATCCCCCTCCCCAATCCCTACTTTTTTGGCCTCCAAAAAAAACAATTACAATAATAACAATGACAACAACAACAACAACAAGAATCAACACCATCACAGGCAAGAAACAGCCAGGCACTGAGGCTGAGAGGCCAGTCAGTGCTACACTGGGCCTCCAAAAAACAATACTGTAGCATCTAACTTATCCAACCTTCATGACCACTACAACAACAATAATAAACACCTACACAGACAAAACAAAAAAAAGACTATTGTACCACAATAAAAATATAAACCGCACTCAGCAGAATCAGACATTACAACTAACAACAAACCAAAGACAACAGGGATCTCAAGCAATTATCAATCAACACAAAAATTGAAGAAGGTAACAGACTTCAAATACTACTACTAATGTGAGTATAAAGAAGGTGGAGGTCACAGCATAAATACAACCTAATGTAGACTGACCAACACCACCAGACTAAGCCACAGCAACGCGTGGCCGGGCACAGCTAGTATATATATAAAAGGGTAATGAAATTTCGACCTAGGACAAAACAACAAAACTACACATCCCAGAAACACTAAACTTGGCAGCACAACCCCTCATCCATTCCTCTACGTTCATACATCAAAAAGCTCCAGCTACTCCAGAAAATGGCCAGGCTTTGAGACTGCAAGGCTATTCACTGCTATTCCACCTGGCCAACAAAGGATTCCCATAAGCCACAGCAACGCGTGGCCGGGCAAAGCTAGTTTTTTATATAATGTATATGTAACTTGGACCGAAAGGTGCCAGGTTCAAATCCCGGGAGCGGAATGAGCACCCGCTGTTAGCTCCAGCTCCTGCCAACCTAGCAGTTCGAAAACATGCAAATGTGAGTAGATCAATAGGTACCGCTCCGGCGGGAAGGTAACGGTGCTCCATGCAGTCATGCCGGCCACATGACCTTGGAGATGTCTATTGACAACGCCGGCTCTTTAGCTTAGAAATGGAAATGAGCACCAACCCCCAGAGTCAGACAAACATTTGGACCAACATAAACTTAATAGTATTTCAGTGGAAGACCCCAGGGGTTATCCACTTCAGCCCCCTTCTGCCATGCATGAAAAGCACAATCAAAGCCCACCAACAGATGGCCATTCAGTCTTTGTAATAATAGTATTAGCAGAAACTCCAGGGACCATCTAGTTTAACTCCCTTCTGCCATGCTGGAAAAACACAATCAAAGCACCCCTGAGCGTTGGGAGGGAAATAGGGTTTTGGAAGCAAACAAAAAATATTTTAGAAACAAGTATTATAAGAAGACGAGGTGAAAAGGTGGCAAAGATGGCGAGGAAAAATGAGGGAATCAAGGGAAAAAAGGCTCTTGGGGTGAGGGAAGCAAGGAAAAAAATGATTTTGTTTGCAAGGGGGGCATGGGAAAAAGGCTTTTGTGGTGAGAAAGTTGGGGGGAGCAGAAAAAAGGAGGAAAAACAATTAACCAATCTAATATGTAAACTCATAATAGTGCAATGACAATTGGAACAATCTTTGACTATGGTATTGGATTGCGTGATTTTAAATTAATTGTTTTAAAATTGATATGTTTTAGTGGTTGTTTTAATTATTCAATAATTACGACTGGATTTTAAAATTGTTTGATATAGTACAAATGGACCCTTTAACTCAAAGACTGAGAGAAGTCAAAGAAAAAACAGATTGGCTGGGCTTCAAAGACTTCATCCAGAAAGAAGGATATAATCTAACAATAGACTTATTTGATAAGTGAAATACATCAAAACAACAAGACTGTTAATACCAGAGATGAAAACAGACGATAAGATTTCAAAATCCTCAAGAGGTCAATGGGAAGTCATTTCAATATTTTTCTTTTTTTCCTTTTTCTTTTTTCCTATATATATATATATATATATATATATATATATATATTCCCCTCGGTTTTTATTTTACGTTTTTTCTTGGTTTATGTTCCTCTACTTTCACTCCACTTTCTATACACAATTGTTTTCCTTGCTTTCACTGTAATTATAGACAAAAGCACAATAAAAACTATTTATAAAAAATATTAAATAATCAAACATTTATTTATTTATTTATTTGCTACTTTTATATGCCGCCCTTCCAAAATCCGTGGAGGAATTTGGATGACAATTTCAATCCCATTGCTAGTGACAACAGTTCACTTTCTTTGCAGCAAATAAAGTTAACCCATAGGAGCAGATTGTTCCAAATTGCTTTTATGTCATTGCTGTCATCTCTGAAATATAAAGAGGCACCCCTTGACTATCAGAACTGTTTTATAATATAATGCTCCCAGCATGGGTGTTATAATTGCAGCCATACATAATAGCTTGATCTAATATAAAATCATGAATTAAAAGATATATTTCTCCTCATACGATGAATGAAGGAAGAAAAACCAACACAAATTGTCTTGTTATATACATTGTAATTGCTTTGTACCTGGCAGAAAGACAATGGCATCGTGGGAATCTATTATTAAAGCAATCAAATAAGATTTGTAAAGATAATCAAATGGAATGTTGGATGGCTTCCTTGGGGGATGCTTATGCTTTAAAAAATCGCTTACAACTCAATTATTTGACTAGGGACATTCCTATACAAGTGGAGCGAGATGTCACATATTTAATATTTTTATAGAAAAGAATATTGTACATTTGATTACAAATGTGAATGTAATAAGCACTGTATGCAGTTCCTGGAAAAGAAGTTGAGTCTTCCAGTGCTCATCCCTGTCCTGGTACAGTAATGCAGTATGTTTACCCTTCAGAAACGCAGCTCAAAGTTAATTAGAAATTACTGTCTCAACAATATTTGAAATAGAAATGTCAATTAGACTTGCATTTTATCAGCTTCTTTTCAAAAGAGTTTCAGGATAAGATTTGAATGTTCCACACCTTTTCTAGTATAGTGAGCTGCAGACATCTAAAGAAAGGTAGAAAAACATGACTTCATACCTGTAGAGATTGCAAAAACCAGATAGAGAATACCATTGTAGAAGGGACATTTTTAGCAAGAGCTCCAAATTGATTTTCTTATTTTTATGTTTTCTGGTTAGGAACAGTATTGGGGGGGGGGGGGGGTGAGCATAATTTTTAACCTAAGTGTAGTATAAACCAGTGCTGAACAGAAGTTAATTCTAGAATCGAATCTGCAGATCTACTGTGGATGTATTTTGCAGTATATTAGCAAGGACTTTTATAGTACCAAAAGCAAGGTAACTGTCATGTTCCTAACAATAGCACTGACATAAAGTATACTTTAATAAATCAGGTTGGATGTGCATTATTATGTCTAACTATTCTAATGTTCAAACAGGGTTAAGAATTCTGTCTAGGGACATGTCTTTTATACAGAACTAGCTTTGCCCGGCCACGCGTTGCTGTGGCTTATGGGAATCCTTTGTTGGCTAGGTGGAATAGCAGTGAATAGACTTGCAGTCTCAAAGCCTGGCCATTTTCTGGAATAGCTGGAGCTTTTTGTTGTCTGAACGTAGAGGCATGGATGAGGTGTTGTGCTGCCAAGTTTAGTGTTTCTGGGATGTGTAGTTTTGTTGTTTTGTCCTAGGCCGAAATTTCATTACCCTTTTATATATATATAGATTCTAGATGGTGGATGTAAGTATTCCAAACAACAACAACAACAACAACAACAGACCTCCAATACAATGGACATGGCATTACACCACGGAGCATAACGGTTTCCTACTACTGCCTATATTGGTGTCAGAATTAGCAAGATGTATATGCCTATATTCACTAGATGTTTTGTATATTTAGTGTGTGCGTTTGGACACAAGATATATCTATGATGACTTTTCTGTTTGCCTGTTTAACTTAATATCTTCCACACCACCTTTCTTTCTGCAACACAGAACTTTTTTAATGTTTGCTAATGTCTGATCTGTCTTCTCACCATCTTCTATCCCAGACCTTTACGAAAATGTCTATTTGAAAATCTTTTCTGCATGAGATGGTCCAAACAGTCTCAAAAGAATATGTGCCAGTGTAAAATGCTTGCAAGGAACTTTTTTTGGGACAGGAAAGGTGTGCTTCTTGAAAAACCTTAGAAGAGCGCCTTCCTTGCAAGCATTTGCAAAATGAAAGAGCGAACCAGGAAGATTGTGGGGAAAGCTGAGCGCAGCACATGCGCAGCTGAGGGAAGGGAAGCCAGCCTGGTTCAGGACGCATGCCAGGCAGGAATGTTGGGGGGGGGGGCTTTCCAAACACTTTTATCGCTATGACAACTGCCTAGATTTCAATTGAGACTATGGTGAGAACTGGTATTGGGTCTGGCTTTCAATTGAATATGGTAAATGATTTCTCCTATACTTTGTTTATTTTTAATTCCAAAACGTAATGAACTTTCTGGATAGCCCTCGTATATTTGCTTTCCTTGCCCATTTCCAATCTTCTTCTTCCCCTGAAGTCACCAACCTTGGTGGAAAGTTCTAGTTTGGGGTTTTGCCAGCACAAAACCAGAGTGAAGTGATCTGGATCGTGGATTGGGATGGATCCCCCCTCCTTTTCCCCCTTTCCTCACTTAAAGCTTCTGGCAAAAGCAGGAGGGAAGGCTGCGAAGGGGAAGAGCGGAGATTCTGCAATGCGACTCCCTCCTCTTGTAACCCGGTTTAAACAACCACTCCAGGACAGGGAAAGGGGAAAGGGATTTCTCTCTTGCAACCCAGTTTAAGAGGCCCATAGAAAGCAACCACGGGGAGAGACAAACAAGATTCCCTCCCTTCTGCGATTGGCCACAGGGAGGCAAGGCAAGCCCAGGCTAGTCTGCACCTCCCTCAAACCAAGTTTGGGTGATTTGAAAATGCACTTGCTTTGCTTCTGACAAACATCCGACTCCATTAGAAATATAGGCTATCGCAGTTCAATATCGCAGGATACAAATGGCTGGATAATCTGCTTCAAAAGTGGCTTCGAAAGCTACAAAACAAACGAATTAGATATGACATACGCAGGAATCGATTTTTTTTGCCCAACCCTACTATTTACTTGTATGGCTCTTTTGGGCAACCCCCCCCCCTCATTTTCTTCAATATTTTTTTTTCACATTCCTGTACAGGAAATGCTATTTTCTGTGGGAAAAATGCTATTTCCTATGCAATCCAACTATGTGCTAATTTTCTGTAGAACAAACTCAAAATCCCAGGGTTATTTTTCCTGGACTTTATGAAATGGCAGGGACTTTGGGTATATTTACAGAAACCTGTTACCCAAGAGCTTATCCAACCTGGTATACACCAGATCAACCACAATCCTCCCCTCGACATGTGCAGGTATGTTTATATATAATGACTACTTCCATTCAATGTGGGTAATTTGGAGATGTAGTTTGCATCCAGTTTCTAATTTAGAGAATTAGAGAGTGGAAAATGTTGGCTTCAGTATAATTAAGAGCCAAGTGACACTTTAGTACACAAATTAATACCCTAGTTATTTTACAGACTAACCTGCCATTTTCTGAAAACTTTTTAAATACATCTGTAGCCAGTTTTAAATGAGATGTTAGTAGCCATGAAGTGCAATTGAAATTCATCCAATTAAAGTAGTGATTGCTTTGCATCAGTCTAATTGACTTTTTCAACCAGATGGGATAAATTGTAGTCATGAGAAGACTTAAGCGAACACGACACAACTTAACTCCAACATCTCATATTGCCTTTGATCTGCTGTGAATAAGCCAATAACATGTAGATTGAAAGCAATCAACTGGCTGTGATCATTTAAAAAATTCACATGGAACATCAGAAGTGAACAAGCATTGTGAAACATTATGGAAATGCATAGAACTTCAGGCTTAGCAGAAGGTTTTATGTTCATGCTGAACAAAATGCAATGACTTCAAAGGTTCACATCATTTAATGTTCAAAACATGCATTACCAATCTATTTGCAGACATTCAGTAATGTCATGGTAGTTGATAGCACAATTGTATCTTCAGAGGGTTGAAAAGACTAGCAAAAAATGTGTTTGTATAACATTTCTCTTTCCTCATAATTTCTGGTATTATCTGAAAGAGGAAGAAGGAAATGTTTACCCAGATGTGCAGCTGACCAGAGTCACATCCCCTATGAAAGTCCAGAAGTACGTGGTAAATAATCAGAAAGATGACAGGACTATATAAAACTATGTGGAAAAAAATCAGGACAATAGTTTTATATTTGTCCCTTTCTACTCATTTGTAAGGTCATCCAGTGAAGCTAAATTAGAAGGCAGACAAGGAAGCATCACACATTGTACACATCCCAGAAACACTAAACTTGGCAGCACAACCCCTCATCCATGCCTCTACGTTCATACAACAAAAAGCTCCAGCTACTCCAGAAAACGGCCAGGCTTTGAGACTGCAAGGCTATTCACTACTATTCCACCTGGCCAACAAAGGATTCCCATAAGCCACAGCAATACGTGGCTGGGCAAAGCATATATATATACACACACACACACACACACACACACACACACACACACACACACACATATATATATATATATATATATATATATATATATATATACACACACACACACACACACACACACACAAATATGTAACATCTCAGTACGTTGAATTCACTATCACAATAAGCAATAAAGTTGATGAGACAAATTCATGGAAGACACAATTGCTATTTGCTTTCTCTAGAACAAGAGGCAATATGCCTCTGAAGATTAATGGCTTGGGAATAGCCCTCAATATTTGCTTGTGGGCTTTCCTGAGGCAGTTTGTCACCGTGGGAAAGAAGATAGTGAACAAGATAGATCTTTAGTGTGATCTAGTGGGGCTCTGAAGTTATTTTGATCAGTATTAAAACAGGGGTAGAGAGACATGGAAAATAGGATGAATCACCAAGGAAGACTAGAAATACGAACCTGAAGTGCTACCTTAGCTTGAAGGTAGAAACATAGAAACATAGTTTCCAAGCCCAGTGAAGTAATAGGTAAAAAGGTAAAGGTTTCCCCTGACGTTAAGTCCAGTCATGTCTGACTCTGGGGGGTTGGTGCTCATCTCCATTTCTAAGCCGAAGAGCCAGCGTTGTCCGTAGACACCTCCAAGGTCATGTGGCAGGCATGACTGCATGGAGCGCCGTTACCTTCCCACCGGAGCGGCACCTATTGATCTACTCACATTGGCATGTTTTCAAACTGCTAGGTTTCCAGAAGCTGGAGCTAACTGCGGCGCTCAAGCCGCTCCCGGGATTTGAACCTGGGACCTTTCGGTCTGCAAGTTCAGCAGCTCAGCGCTTTAACACACTTCGTCACTGGGGCTCCTAAAACACTGATACCCCCATGTTTTTATTAGGAAAATTGTTTTAGAACTAGACTTAAATGCACTAATATATTTTGCACACATATTACATTCAAACACATGTATACACCCACTTAGATATGATGTGGGCATGCTTGATGTATTGGGGCCAATTAAAAGATAAACATTCAATAAGTTAAAAGAGATAAGTTAACATACTTTTAAATCACATACATGCATGTTTAAGAATACATCAAAGGCTTCAATCAAATTCTATCAACAACAATCAGAATCAAAGGGATGTTACTTAACAAGGGTGCTTCAAATAAGAATGCCTCCATGATGTCCCATCCAGTGAAGCCCATCAGTGATATAGTAGAAAAATGATGCCCTTATAATTACACTGAAATTTGTTTTCATACTATGCAAGTGTATTTATAATTTTACTCTATATTTCTCTTGGAGCACATCTATTATTTATTTTATTTATTTACAGTATTTATATTCCGCCCTTCTCACCCCGAAGGCGACTCAGGGCAGATCACATTATACACACATAGGGCAAACATTCAATGCCCATAAACACATCAAACAGAGACAGACAAACGCAGAGGCAATTTAACCTTCTCCTGAGGGGATGTTCGATTCTGGCCACAGGGGGGAGCAGCTGCTTCATCATCCACTCTGACGACACTTCCTCATTCCAAGTTGTAAATTAGTTAAACTTGCCTCCCTACTTATTATAAGTAGTACCTTATTTCCTACTTGATAGATGCAACTATCTTTCGGGTTGCTAGGTCAACAACGAGCAGGGGCTATTTTTTATTTTTAATTGACGGGTGCTCACCCCGCCACGGGCTGGCCTCGAACTCATGACCTCATGGTCAGAGTGATTTATTGCAGCAGGCTGCTCAACAGCCTGCGCCACAGCCCGGCCCCATCTATGCTGTGGTGGAGGCTCCTTCTTTGGAGGCTTTTAAACAGAGGCTAGATGGCCATCTGTCGGGGGTGCTTTGAATGTGATTTTCCTGCTTCTTGGCAGGGGGTTGGTTTGGATGGCCCATGAGGTCTCTTCCAACTCTATGATTCTATTATTCTAATACAGCTTGGCATCACTTTAACTCTCATGGCTCAATGCTATGGAGTCATTGGAGTTATAGTTTAACAAGGTCTTTAGCTTTCTCTTCCAGTGTGCTAATGCTTTCCCAAACCACAGCTCCCATGATTCCATTGCATTGAGCCATAATTCATTCCACAATTCAGATGCAGCCCAAAGTCCGATATTTCTTTCAGAGTGCCCTTACATTAATAGGTTGCCCTTGCATCCTGTAGTGGAACAAGCAGGGACCAATTTAGTCTTTGCCCTAAGTAATATTGCAAAAGCTTGTCTGGCATTATTTGCAAATGTTTGTGGAAATCTACATTGCAGGAAGACTTACTGTATGCCAGTTATTTATAGACATTATGCAGTGTCATACAGGTTATTGTGAGGCACTTAAAAATATTAAGTGCATTGCTGGAGGATGCATAAACAAAATTAAAGCAGAAGCACCAAACAAATTACATAGCAGAAGACTAAAAAGTGAATGGGAAAAATGTGTGTGTTATAACTCTTAATGGAATTGACTATGCATGTATAAGGGCTCTAAGTTAATTAACTGGAAGTGTGAATAGCTTTGAAAGAATGTGTTCATAAATTTGATGATACAACTTTTTGGAGTGTTGCTCAAAAACACAACAATATGTTATGTATGAAGAAAGCTGTGCCAGTAAGTACAGAAGAACAAAGTGGTAAAGAGATGACACAGTGCCAGATTATCCAACTCTTATACAATTTATATTTCATAAAGAGGTGGACTTGGATGCAAATCCAACCGAGAGGCTTCAGGTTCAGTCAGAGTCCAAGTTTGGATGTCTGAATTGTCAAAACCAGGCCTGAACCATATACAGTAGAGTCTCACTTATCCAACATAAACAGGCCAGCAGAACGTTGGATAAGCGAATATGTTGGATAATAAGGAGAGATTAAGGAAAAGCCTATTAAACATCAAATTGGGTTATGATTTTACAAATTAAGCACCCAAACATCATGTTATACAACAAATTTGTCAGAAAAAGTAGTTCAATACGCAGTAACGCTATGTAGTAATTACTGTATTTACGAATTCAGCACCAAAATGTCATGAAATATTGAAAACATTGACTACAAAAATGCGTTGGATAATCCAGAACGTTAGATAAGCGAGTGTTGGATAAGTGAGACTCCACTGTATTGTATTTCATGGCCATCTCTGCTCAGAAGGCCAAGTATGCCCTTTAACATTAGTGCATTTTAATGATTTTTAAGAAGAGAATGACAGTGGTGAAACTGACAATATTTCAGCCCATTTGTCAGACTCAATCCTATTTTAATATTTTTTCCAGAGAAACTAGTTCAAAAAGAGAGAAAATATCCAAACTATACATAAGAATATTAGTGTATAAGTATCAGATTAATAATGTTTGGTATATTTGACTGGTAAGGAATATCTTAAGTGAGATGTAGATAACATAGTTTGCTTTGTTTTTAATTTTATAAGCGTTTCCCTGAACAGTTTGGTTTGAATCTTATTAACTTTCAAGGATGACAATAGAGCTATTTCTGTCTTCTTTCTCTTTTCTTCTTTTATCTTCCTCATTTCCTCCCCTTTCTCCACATTTTTGTCCTCTTTTGCCACACTGCACAACTGCCATGGTACTTATTAGGCCTGTGCGATCAATGAAAAAAAAAATGTTTCAATACTCATTACTAAATTGGGGGGGGGGGGGGTAGTGGATTGTTTCTATAGTGTTAAAATATCATAAGGGGTCTGGTTCATGAAAATAGTTAATATTTTGTTTGGTTAATCTGCCCCTTAGTGCTAATGAGAACACTTCTGGGCCTAGTGCAACCCCAGAAGTCATCAAGTCCTACCCGATTCTACCATGCAGGAAAAGCGCAATCAAAGCACTTCCAACAGATAGTCATCCATCTAGCCTTTGCAACAACAACAACAACAATAATAATAATAATAATAATAATAATAATAATAATAATATACTGCTGGCATCATAAACTGGACATAGGCGGAACTGGACAATTTGGACAGAAAAACAAGAAAACTCATGACGATTCATCACTCACTGCACCCTCGCAGTGATGTTGACCGGCTATATCTGCCTAGAAGATATAGGAGGACTCTTACAAGTAAAGAGGACTCTTACAAGTAAAACAAGCAGTCAAAGAAGAAGAACATGCCCTGGCAGAATATGTAAAGCAAAGTGAAGAACCTGCTTTGATTGAAGTCAAAAATCAGAAACTCCTCAAAGCACAGCAGACAAAGAATCAGTACAATAAAACCGCACTACAAACTAGAGCTGACAGCTGGCACAAAGGAAAAGCTGATAAAAGACCTGGCTATGGCTCATAAATGGGACAATGAAGAAGGAGACAGAAGGCCTGATCCTTGCAGCCCAGGAGCAAGCCATCAGAACAAAGGCAATTCAGGCCAAGATCGAAAAATCAGCTGATGACCCAAAATGCAGACTGTGCAAGGAAACCGACAAAACCATTGATCATATCCTCAGCTGCTGTAAGAAAATCACACAGACACACTACAAACAGAGGCACAACTATGTGGCCCAAATGATTCATTGGAACTTATGCCTCAAGTACCACCTCCCAGCAGCAAAGAACTGGTGGGATCACAAACCTGCAAAAGTATTGGAAAATGAGCACGCAAAGATACTGTGGGACTTCCGAATCCAGACTGACAAAGTTCTGGAATACAACACACCAGACATCACAGTTGTGGAAAAGAAAAAGGTTTGGATCATTGATGTTGCCATTCCAGGTGACAGTCGCATTGACGAAAAACAACAGGAAAAACTCAGCTGCTATCAGGACCTCAAGATTGAACTTCAAAGACTATGGCAGAAACCAGTGCAGGTGGTCCCGGTGGTGATGGGCACACTGGGTGCCGTGCCAAAAGATCTCAGCCGGCATTTGGAAACAATAGACATTGACAAAATTACGATCTGTCAACTGCAAAAGGCCACCCTACTGGGATCTGCATGCATCATCCGAAAATACATCACACAGTCCTAGACACTTGGGAAGTGTTCGACTTGTGATTTTGAGATACGAAATCCAGCATATCTATCTTGTTTGCTGTGTCATAATAAAAATAATAATAATAATTTCATCATATTTCTCCTCTCCAAATATAAAGGGGAATTGAGGATAAGGGAAATGCAGAAGTCACCCCAATAAAAACCAGAAAAACATTGATGCAAGCACAGGATTTTCAGTGCCTGTTAACTGAACTATGAGAGATTTTTATAGTATTTTATTTCACTCTGCTGAACCTCCCATTACTATAATAGATCACCCAAGGGAACAATTACTAAGTGACACAATTATTGACATGCAGTGCTTTGCCTTGACTGGATAAAAGAGAATTTCTGATGTCAAAAATGGGTTTTCATATGTGCTTTACAGCTTTATCTATCCTCTTCACATAAATGTTACAGATGAGCAACTGTCAGAAAGTTGCCACCTGGGACAGAGCTGTGAAGAATGATGTTTGACTGAACACTAAATTCTTAATAATTGAATATTTGGGAAAGCACATCTATTTGGCTTTGTTGATTGCTGAGGTCAAAGCCATTTGACTTAGGTTATGTCCTTTCTTTCAAATTTCCTCATACTTTATTTCCCAGGGTTTCTTTGCGGAATACAAATACTAATCTTTTTGAAAAACAAAACAAGAGGCAGGTAACTGAAGCATACTCTTTCTGAATTTTCATTTTTCATAAATCAGAAAGTAGTCATTCTTTTCCATGATAAGATGGGAGTGCCATGCCTTTGAATTCTTTCTATGTTAAAATGATAGTTTAAAATACTACTTATTTAGGTTTCAGGGATGGCCCAAGAAATTTGGCAGTTTGAGCCAACGGACAATATGAAGTTGATTGGTCTAGCAGTTGATCGGATATGCCTACATTATGCCTGGTTCATGAGTCTGAAGACCAAACATGAAGCATATCCCCAGGTCCCCTTCCTCTAGAGTAGGGGTCCCCAAACTAAGGCCCGGGGGCCGGATGCGGCCCTCCAAGGTCATTTACCTGGCCCCTGCCTTCAGTTTTATAATATAATATTTTATATCAGTTTTAATAATATAATATATTGTATATACATACAGTAGAGTCTCACTTATCCAACACTCACTTATCCAACGTTCTGGATTATCCAACGCATTTTTGTAGTCAATGTTTTCAATACATCGTGATATTTTGGTGC
The DNA here is from genome assembly GCF_035594765.1 of Anolis carolinensis. NCBI lineage: Eukaryota > Metazoa > Chordata > Lepidosauria > Squamata > Anolidae > Anolis > Anolis carolinensis. The sequence continues at coordinate 20,935,441 of NW_026943820.1, forward strand.
TAAATTCGTAAATACAGTCATTACTACATAGCATTACTGTGTATTGAACTACTTTTTCTGTCAAATTTGTTGTATAACATGATGTTTTGTTGCTTAATTTGTAAAATCATAATCTTATTTGATGTTTAATAGGCTTTTCCTTAATCTCTCCTTATTATCCAACATATTCGCTTATCCAACTTTCTGCCGGCCCGTTTATGTTGGATAAGTGAGACTCTACTGTATAATATTGATGATAATCATATGTTATACAATATAATACTAGTAGTAATACCATATAATAATATTAATTATATGTTATATATTACATATTATATAATAGTATAGTGGTATAGTTCAATATAGTAATATATAATGCTAATATTGTGTTACACTTTCCATTGAAATTCTAATAGGTTTATGTTGGTTAAAATTGTTTTCATTTTTAAATATTGTATTGTTCTTTCATTGTTGTTGTTGTTGCACTACAAATGTGCAGTATGCATAGGAATTTGTTTTGTTTTTGTTTGTTTTTTTTGTTTTCAAATGATAATTCGGCCCCTCAACAGTCTGAAGGATTGTGGACCAGCCCTCTGCTTAAAAAGTTTGGGGACCCCTGCTCTAGAGGGAGAAAAACAGAAGAACTTAGAGAGCTAACATTATTGGTTTTATTGGTTTTATTGTTTTGTTTTTATTGTTCTGTTCAGGCTTGGCCCATGTAAGCCGCCCCGAGTCCCTTCGGGGAGATGGGGCAGGGTATAAGAATATAATAATAATAATAATAATAATAATAATAATAATAATAATAATAATAATAGTCTCCCAGCTTCAGCTATTTGAAGCAATTGCTTCACAGCAATTTTTGATTTCAATCATATCGTATGGGAAAGGAAGAATGTTATTGGCAAAACCTATTTATTTCCTGTGTTCTTGTGTTATTACAGTAGAGTCTCACTTATCCAACACTCGCTTATCCAACGTTCTGGATTATCCAACACATTTTTCTAGACAATGTTTTCAATACATCATGATATTTTGGTACTAAATTTGTAAATATAGTAATTACTACATAGCATTACTGTGTATTGAACTATTTTATCTGTCAAATTTGTTGTATAACATGATGTTTTGGTGCTTAATTTGTAAAATCATAACCTAATTTGCTGTTTAATAGGCTTTTCCTTAATCCCTCCTTATTATCCAACATATTCGTTTATCCAACATTCTGCTGGCCCATTTATGTTGGATAAGTGAGATTCTACTGTATATGGAAAAAGAAAGAACCTTGCAGTTACACAAATATGGCAAAATGAGAGCAAAATATATCTTAGTATTCAAATGATTCAGATTAAAATGAGGTTTATTATGTTGACTTAACCAAAGAACACATAAGAATTGGAAATATTCTTCTGCACCATTTTACAACCTACTTCTTCCCTTTTAAATGTTTTGGGAAGGATTCATCATATCATTCTCCTAGATGATCCCTTGTGACCGAGTGTAATGGTCTTCCAAAGGTAGAGTCTTGGTGGTGAATTTATAAGTGACCGTGAAGACCTTTTCTCGATCTACATAGTCTTTCACACTGGAGGCATAGATTTCCAGGTGAAAGGTGGTCATGAAAAAGGAGAAGGGTTACCCCAATGTATAGGAAAATTGAATTAGAAAGAAATATGGAGTTTTAAAAAGCATTTCTCTATGTCTTTTAAGCTGATCCGTAGGACAATATGGAAATATTTTATCAAGAAATGGTAAGGAGAGTAAAATTTGAACATTTTCAACATGATGTGTCTCAAATTCATATTTGTGCTGTCCGAGATCAAATACACTAGAGTCTCACTTATCCAACATAAACGGGCCAGCAGAATGTTGGATAAGCGAATATGTTGGATAATAAGGAGGGATTAAGGAAAAGCCTATTACACATCAAATTAAATTATGATTTTACAAATTAAGCACTAAAACATAATGTTTAACAACAAATCTGACAGAAAAAGTAGTTCAATACGCAGTAATGCTATGTAGTAATTACTGTATTTATGAATTTAGCACCAAAATATCAACATGTATTGAAAACATTGACTACAAAAATGCGTTGGATAATCCAGGACGTTGGATAAGCGAGTGTTGGATAAGTGAGACTCTACTGTAGTTTTATCCATTTTAAATCTTCCAAATATTTGTCTATATCCATTGAAAATGATACCCTTCTAATAGTAGTTCTCCATTTGATTTAATTCTGTATTCAATTTTAATCATATTTGATTAATGGTCAGTTAGCCTTTTTATTTTATACATATATTTCCCTCTTATAGAAAGCTTCTTTTATGGAGTTCAGTTGAGGCACCTTAACCTTAGATCTATCTAGCAATGTCGACCACACACAAAAGTCCTTGGGAATTGGCTTTATTACTCAGATCTCTACAACTCAAGAAAAAAGACACTAATGGTAGTTTTGGCCAACTCCCTGCTTCCCTTCCAATTTCACTCCCCCCCTCCCACTGCCCTTATTCGTCTTTTCCCACAAGAAAGGTTAGTCCATCCAGCTATGCTCAAATCACTCCACTGATGCTCCCTGCTAGCCACGAGATGTCAGAGAAGATTTATGGTGACTTCTTGAACATCAGAAATCAGCTCCTGGCTAAATATTCTTAAGAAGGCATCTCTCACAAATTTATTTTTAAAAACTATACTTTAAATTTATTATACCATTAGTATCTGTGCCATCCAAATTTCAGATTGTGCCCTTAAAAATTCAGTAACCCTTATTTGTCAATACAAACCAATCTTTCAACTGAATCAAGCAGCACACAGCAAAATACAATTACAAATTCCCATTTATGATGTGCCAAAAACAAACTACAAAGAAAAATGCTAACATCAAATTACTTGATTAAGCAAAAATGTATTTCAGTTCTACACACTTTTCATCGTTGTCGTCGTCTCACTCGTTCAGTCGTTTTTGACTCTTCGTGACCTCCTGGACCATCCATGCCAGAGCTCCCTGTCGGCCGTCGCCACCCCCAGCTCCTTCAAGGTCAAGCCAGTCACTTCAAGGATACCGTCCATCCATCTGGCCCTTGGTCGGCCTCTCTTCCTTTTTCCTTCCATTTTCCCCAGCATCATGATCTTCTCCAAGCTTTCCTGTCTTCTCATGATGTGGCCAAAATACTTCAACTTTGCCTCTAATCTCCTTCCCTCCAGTGAGCAGTCGGGCATTATTTTCTTGAGGATGGACTGGTTGGATCTTCTTGCAGTCCAAGGCACTCTCACTTTTCATAGAAGTGAACAAATTATTTTGTTAACACTTCTGTTGTCTGAAACTAAGTAGATAAGCATTTGGATGGAACATCACTAAGGACCTCATCAGATGCATTTCCTTCTGTTTCTCACTTGTAAAACAGTTCACAGACAGACTTCCATGGACCCCATCATATGATACAAAACTACTTCTCCCTGTCATTCATATGTGAACCACAACTGTGGAGAAACTGTGAGGGGAAGGGGGACTGGAGCTGGGGAGAAATCCTTCTGAACTTCTGAGTCCCCCTCGGGGTGAGATAGAATGGGACAGGAATAAAATAAATAAATACATTCTCTCAGAAATGGGAGAAGGGCTTATTTACACATGGGATGGGATCTGTCATATTCCCCTGTGTTGCTTCATTTTAGTGATGTAGACGAACAGGCACTTCTAGGGACGATTTTGTAATAAGCATTTATGCTCCAGTTCTTTGCAAAACTCCTGCTGCATGAACTTTTCATCAGGGTAATTTTTAAATTATGTTTAATCATTAGAAATAGTGCAATTTTGAGTTATCATTGCTTTGCTGTGATAGTATTTTCTCTTTCATTGAAACTTTGATTTTCTAAATTGAGCTACAGTAGAGTCTCACTTATCCAACACTCGCTTATCCAACATTCTGGATTATCCAACGCATTTTTGTAGTCAATGTTTTCAATACATCATGATATTTTGATGCTAAATTCGTAAATACAGTAATTACTACATAGCATTACTGCGTATTGAACTACTTTTTCTGTCAAATTTGTTGTTAAACATGATGTTTTGGTACTTAATTTGTAAAATCATAACCTAATTTGATGTTTAATAGGCTTTTCCTTAATCCCTCTTTATTATCCAACATATTCGCTTATCCAACGTTCTGCCGGCCCGTTTATGTTGGATAAGTGAGACTCTACTGTATTGCTTAATTGTTATTTCTTTTTTAACCAATTTTAGGAAGTACTACCTAGAAAGCCCTAGGACCATGTACTGTATAGTAACTATTAAATAAGGTATTCAGAGTTAGTGGGAACTACAGTCGCTCATGTTATAGCTAAAAATGCTGATGATTTCAGCAGATATGGTAAAAAATAAAGGGCGTGTGCTAGGTTTTGCAAGATGATATAATTCTATTTTAAAAGCAATGGGACAATATGCTACAGTAAGAAAACAACCCCCTGCCTGGCAGCCTTCCACAACTCATGTGATGAGGTTGTTATTAATTCTCCTCGTCCTTTGGACTCAAGGTGGCTTATAACCTAAAAGCAAAACAGTTAAAACATACAAAAAATTAAGATTAAAACAGGATTAAACTATTGACATCATTAAAATTATTTAAAATTCCACTTAAAAAGATCAAATACCATTTAAAGATGAAAAACAGTTCAAAAAGTTCAGTCTTAAAAGTATAGTGCCCCCAGTCCATTCTTTTAAAATTTTCAGTTTTAAAAGGTTGCCAGAATAAAAAAGACCTTTGCCTGGCAACAGAACAATATTAGGAAGGGAAACTTTATGCATATCTTCTTGAGTTCTATGATGGTATAAACACAGGATATAAATTTAATAAAGAATTAGAGAGGGAAGAAAATGTAACTACATCAAAACATTTATAAATGAAAACCAGATTCTTTTTTTCGTGTCAGGAGTGACTTGAGAAACTTCAAGTTGCTTCTGATGTAAGAGAATTGGCCATCTGCAAGGACGTTGCCCAGGGGATGCCCAGATGTTTGATGTTTTACCATCCTTGTGGGAGGCTTCTCTCATGTCCCGAAGACCAAATTAGACTATAGCTTTACTAGTGAATTATGTTTCTAAAGACAGTTTAGTCATTTACAAAAATATCACTGTGAGCAAAGGAGCACATTGTAGCAGCACCACACTAAATAAGCTTTAACTTCCATCTACTCTTCACTTATTATTTTACACAGTCAGTTTTTTACCTTTAGCCCTGACATGGTTAGCTATTCACCTATCGTGTAAAAACCTGCCATATTCCCCATCTTAGCAATTATTTATTAGGCTGATACCTTGTGCCATCTATTATGTTCAAATGAAAGAGAATGAGCTGACTAACATGTCTTCCCTGTTATTTAATATCTTTGTAAAGAATGTGTTTATCTCTCTTCAAATACCTAACAGATGATTGAAATGTTTCCTTTCAACTGATGAAATGTTCTCTCACACACCGATTGCACAAGAACATGTTCCAGACATGCCAAACATAAATCACACATAATTCTCCACGATAGAACAATGACAGTCAACTTATCAAAACACATGGTCAGCCAACAGCCACAAACAGATTTGGCCATCTTTTGCCCAATGACAAGAAACTAAATGAAAAATAAGAAGAGACAAGCCATTTACTTCCATTAAGAGCAATTTATTTAGCAGAAAGGTACATCTCAAAAAGAGCCAAAGTTCACTTGGACATCAATAGGAAAGTTCTCCTATGTGTACTAGTACTCAGACAGTTGTCAATTGCAACTTAGCCTAAGTCTTCTCTCTGCTTTGCTTGCTAGGACTTTAAAAACGTGTGATCTCAAGAGACAGTAACTTTCAACAAGCTGTCAAACAGTGATGCCTGAGAGAACTGACCATTTGGGAAATATGCATCTGTGTTTTGGAAGAGTCATTGGAGACTGGAAAGACTGTGTGTTCATTTTTATGTAATTTAAAAGATAATTTGTAAGATATTGCAATAAAACTATTTCTAATAAGACATCATCTACATCTAGGTAGTGGGATCATCTATAAGATCCCATATTACACCGATTCTGAAACAACTGCATTGGCTACCAATAGAACATCGGATCTCTTACAAGATACTGATCCTGACATTTAGAGCTCGAAATGGCCAAGGACCATTATATCTTAGGGACCCCCTCATTCCTTTTTTCCATCAGTGGTCACCTCGATCCTCCCAGGAAAATCTCCTATACGTACCGGGCCCTAGGGAGGTACACCTCGAAGCTACAAGGCGTAGAGCCTTTTCGACCTATGCTCCAATTCTGTGGAACTCATTGCCTCCATATGTTAGAGCAATGTCGGAGTTTTGTAAAAGCGCTCAAGACTTGGCTGTTTGGCTGTGCATTTAAGTAAATCAGATCTAATTTGCCAAATAGTCACTGTTGAATGTTTTTATGTTGAATGTTTTTATATTGTGGAATGATATTTTAAATTGTAAGTCGCTCTGAGCACTCTGGTGGAGAGCGACTAATTAAGAAATAAAGTGAAGTGAAGGTACCAGAAATGGGATGTAGATGAAAAAGTATGATATGGCTCTAACACATAAAAGTTTTGTTCTTCTCCCTCTCCTACCTCCACAAAACACAGACACTGAATGTGGGGGGCAGGGGAGACGCTTTGCAGATTAGACACTTGCATAGTTTTTCTCCTTTATGGGATATCGATAAAGCTGATATGGCTGGCTGGAGTTGCTGAAGGCTGGCTGGTTCACGGTGGTGCTGCATATAGGGTCAGGGAGAAGGATAGCAGTGGTGCGGCCCATCCTGGCCACACCGTACAAGGGAGGCAAACTAAAGAATGGAAAAAAAATATATATAGTTTATTGCATATAATGTGATGTAAACTGTTTTGATGTATATGCTCATATTGTAAGCCACCCTGAGTCCCCTGATTGGTGAGAAGGGCGGGGTAAAAATGATGAAATAAAATAAAATAAATAAATAAAATAAAATTCAGCTCCTAGCTAGTTGCTTGCTGCTACTAAGACACTCACTCACTACCTTAATTCTCCAGCTCTCTCTGAGCTTGCCAAGAAAACTCCAGGAGTAATAATAATAATAATAATAATAATAATAATAATAATAATAATAATAATAATAATCTTTATTTATACCCCACCACCATCTCCCCAACGGGGACTCAGGGCGGCTTACATGGGGCCATGCCCAGAACAATACAATATAACAAAATATAATAGAACAACAAATCATAGCACATTAAACAACAATAAAACAACAACAATAAAAGAAAATATACACTACATTAAACAAGATCAAAAGAACAATAAAACCAAGGGCGGGCCACATGAACACTAGGTTAAAACTCGGGGTGAGAAAGGTGTAAAAACAGTACCTCCTGCCCTCTCCTCTCTCTCAGCCCTGATAGGCTGAAGAGAGCATGTGACATACAAAGTTTGCTTGTGCTGCTCGGTACAACTTGTTTGTGTTGTAGAAGAAGCTGACTCTCTGCGACTTACGAAAGTAATGAGCTTCTTACAAAATCTCCATAGATGGCTGTTTTAATTCATTTGTGGAGGGCACAGTTCTGTCTTCATAAAACAAGTCATAAGTATGGATTACCAAATAACTGCATCCGGATTTTTGCACAGCCCTACAAGATATCCATTGTAGTGCAATGTTTTTATTTATTTATTTATTTATTTAATTACAATATTTATATCCCGCCCTTCTCACCCAATAGGGGACTCGGGGCGGCTTAAAATAAAACACATATATAAAATTGTACAATACATTGTGAATCAATTAAAAAGTTATTACATCAGACATTCATAAAAACACTTATAAAATACAGATGGGCATATTCGAGTCTAAAAGACTGGGTCTGTCAATTAAGTTCCAGCATACATAATAATAATAAGTGCTGCTAATTGTTTTGAGGGCTTCACTGTCAGAACCCTGGCAGCAGAGCACCAATAACCATACACAGAGGCCAGTCTCTATCTAATATCTTTATTAAAGAAATATATAAAATCAATAAAAACAAGTGAAGAATATAGTTCAGAAGCAGACCTTTCAAATGAGGTCAAATATAGTCCAAAAATGTATTGTCCAATAAATGATATTAGAGTTCAAAGTTTTAATCCACTTGACCGAAACACACACTTTGCCAAGCAATAGTGTGGGGAAATAGCAGAGTCTTAGAGTCCAATGAAGCTTGACAACAAGGCTGGAAATAAACTTGATTCTTGACTAGATCCGTGACTGGAGACAAGGCAAAACATGAAGCATGAAGCAGGGTTCGTGGTAAAACCGCGAGGCAGGGCAAGGCTTGAAGCTTGATCCAGGAAGCAAGGAACTGGGATTACGAAGTCCACACACGGTCTCACTCCCAAAGCTGATCAATTGACTCCGCAAAGAATCCCTCGCGCCAAACACCTATATTGGGTCTCGTTTTCCCGCCAACAGAACTCTTTCCCTAGAGAAAGAGAAGCGAAACCCAACTCTGTCCAGATGTGTGACTCCTTAGAATTTCCCAAGGGAAGCAGGCCTAATCAGCTTGATGTTTGGCAGCTAAGTGTAAACTCCTCCGTTGGGCTTCTCTGACTCCCCTTTCTCTGGAATAAGATTCTTTTCTGGGAAACGGAGGGGAGTTCTGCCCAAGGCCTGTTTGGCTGAATTCTTGAGGGCAAACATCAACATCCTGCAGGTGAAAGGACTCCGGTTCTTGCTGAACCGGCGAAAACCCCATGTTTTCCTCTTCGTCTGCCACAATAGTACTAGGAACAGGACTACAAGGCCCATGAGTCCTCACACTCACTGGGATACCGTGAAGGGGCAAATAGAGAACTTACTAGAGACATGTTTGTTGAACTCTTCCCCATAATTATTGCATTCCACATTTGGATGCCTGATTTTGGTATGATCAAGACTGATAGCTCCAAGGATCCCTGGGTCATGAACTTGGTCAGGTGCTTCAGCCTATAGTTCCTGCAGTATAATGCTTTTCTAAGTTTGTCATGTTCTTGGGATCCAAAATCCTCTTGAAGATTCCCTTTCTCATTTCATTTCTGAAGGTTTGGGAAAGGGAGCTGTAGGCCTCCTATGATCCATGGACTTTTGGCATATCTTTGGAAGTTAGGAAGATAGAGGTTGAATGTGCCATCTTCCTATCTAGCCTCTTGAACTTGCAGGGTTTACCAGGACAATTTATACATCTTATGGAGTTTTCCTACTGCATAGATGGTGCTCTTATCATCCATTTGGCATATATGCAGTGTTGGCTTACCTATACAGAGGTCAGAGAGTGCACTTTTGTTCAGAGGACTGATTCTGTTTGAATCCATTAACCCAACAGCTATGGCATTACATTCAAGGGACTTGGAGTAGGGGAAGGGGGTGCAACATTGGACTAGTCCCCTTCTGTATCCAACACAAAAAAGAAATGGAACATCAAGCATGAGTTAAATGAGGGTTGTAGTAATGGATAAATGGACAAAAAGGGGAATAATGAGGAATTTGGACCACTCCCGCTGTGGATATTTTAAGACATGTCCCACATTATATAATAAGTCCTGTCAGATGCTTCTGAGACTTCTGTGGCTGGATACTGGTTGTACTGGTACTGCTTGAGTTAATATCTTTATTCCCATAACTTCCTGTTTATCTTCTTTCCTGTTTATCTTGGTACTGGCTGGTTTGAACATTTGTTGATCTGGAGTGGAAACCATCAGACCCTGTGTCCCATCAAGCTTACTTTCCCTACAGTTTCGAGGAAGAATTTATATACCAATGTTGCTGATTACTTATTGCTATATCTGCATTAAAGTTATGAGCATACCATTTAGCCCTTGGCACAAGAATGACTTTTGATGACATTGTGAAAGAGGTAATATTGCATTGAGTCTACCCTGGTAATCAAGAGGGGCTTTTCAGAGAAAACTTGAAAATAAGTTTCAAGATGACCTCACCATTGAAGGATTTAAAACAGTATCTAGTATGACGAGACATTTGCTGGTCTGGAAATCATCAGATCCTTACTTTGACTACTCATGATCTACTTTTGGAATAATTTAGATATAATTGCTGTTAGTTGGTAACTCTTGTATTTGTATTAAATTGGAGGTGATACCATTTAATCCATTACATAGTGTCCAACATCTCTGTCTTGTTGCAAATGGCAAAACACAGCCTTTTAACAAATATGTATTAAACACTCAGCAGGCATTGTACTGTGCTTAGTATACCGGAAAGTGTTTTTAAAAGTGGATTCCTAGGCATTGTTATCTCTGTCTTAGTGGCTGAATTTTCAAATTATCAACATATCAAGTGGGAAAAGGAGGAAAATCAGAATAGCTTCAATGATCTAAGTAATACAGCCTGAAGCATTCCTAGATAGTGTTCAAAAAGATATCCAGGTGGAAATGCGCAACTGAAGTATTTAAGATAAAATTCCTACATTATTTAAGAATATCTTTTCCCTAATGCTGATTTCCCCTGCCACTACAACTGCGGCTCTAATTAGGTCCCAGAAGTTCAAGGTAACACAATTACACATTCTTTTGAATGCTTCCATTTCTCTAACCTACCTCACCCCAGCAATAACAAATCATTATCTACCATACATAGCTTAAATACTGTTGGATGTATAATCTAAACTGCACAGAAAATCAGAACATGTGTTATATCTGTTCAAGTATTTACAGATCAAATAATTATGAAATAGCGGTAGCTGTGCTCCTGAATTTATTATTCAAGGTTTCCTCCATTACACATTTTACAGAGACGTTTCATCATCCATTAAAAATACCAATTTTCTCTTTGAATGCCATCTTTCTCTTGATTTGAGAATTGCCCAGACTAACCTTTTGTGATAAATGAGATTTTGCTGCATTTGCTAAATTGGCTATAGTGAACTATTCTGTTAATTGGAGCGAAAGGGAAAATGGTGTGTAGAGCAATGTACTGTGGTTTGGACATGGTTTAAACAAAAGGATAAAATGGCAGCCCTTTTCCCCTATTTCCTATAGAGCAATGGTTCTCAACCTTGGGTTCCCAGATGTTTTTTGCCTTCAACTCCCAGAAATCCTAACAGCTGGTAAACTGGTTGGGATTTCTGGGAATTGTAGGCCAAAAATACCTGCGGTAGGTTGAGAACCACTGCTATAGAGAATCTGACCAGGCTTGCACAACAGGACTCCACATTCTACTGGCCATAAGGCAGTGGTTTCCCACCTCCAGATGTTTTGGACTTCAACTCCCAGAAATCCTAGTCAGTTTACCAGTTGTTGAGAATTGTGGGAGCTAAAGTCCAAGATACCTGGAGGACCAAAGGTTGGGAACCACTGCTCTAAGGGAAGCAAACTAGTTGGGTTGAATAAATTAGATTCTTTGAGGCCTCCAAAATCTTTGTCATCTCAGATCTTACGATTATGTGTGAATTCTAGCATTTGGTACTTGGGCCAACTACCTAACTTGATCTTAGTAATTTACCTAGTTCATCTGCTGTCTCCATCAAAAGCAGAAATCCGCCCTTCTGCTTTAGATCTACAAAATCACATTTATTTATTTGCTACATTTATATGCCGCCCTTCTCACCTCGAAGGGGACTCAGAGCGGCTTACAAATTAAATTTACATACAATATTATATTAGCATAGCACAATACTGGTAATAAATTACTATATTGTACTGTATCAATATATTGTAATATTATTAGTAATATTACATGTAAAATATAATATATAATTAATATTATTATATTGTATTATTAGTATTATATCGTATTACAATATACAATATATACATATACATATACAATATGTTATAATTTACATAAATTATATATGTACATAAAACTTCCATGTCAGTGCAGACTGACTTATACTTATTTCAACAAGCTAAAATATAAACATAAAACATAAAATAATATTGAACTCTGATAACAATAAAATTATCCTAACAATAGCAACCTGAAATAGTTCATTAAAATTGTTCATTAAAATAGTTCATTAAAAGTTATATTATTTAAATCAACAAGACCTCAACTCTACCTATGAGAAGTAAATGGGGTTTTGCTTTGTTTCAGAACTGAAATTTTAAGATCACAAATGCTTCCCATTCAGTTGCTGAATAACCATGTTAGGTTTTATTTAGACAAAGAAATATCTCAACCTTGACTCTCTTTTGGGGTCTATTTGAATGTATACATTGATGGAGCGAGTCATACTGAAATTAAGGTAGAATTCTAAAAACAGTCTTATGGCCCAAATGAACCCCTTCCTTTATTTTGTAAAAATACATACAAAGGCCATGTAGGGCCACACCTCTCCTATCGTGGTTCCCTAATTTTTATAAATCAATTTTTGGCCCAAAGAACTCATTGTTGTTGTTGTTGTTGTTGTTGTTGTTGTTGTTGTTGTTGTTGTTGTGCCTTTTCTCTTAAAAGAGATTCAAAGCAGCAGTGGTAAAAATACAATCTGTAATTTAAAACCTAAAGTATATGAACATTAAAATATAATTAAAACTTATTTTAATCATCATCATCATCATCATGAATTTATTACCCGTCTTTTCCTGCAGCTCCAGGTGAGATAGATTATTAAAAAGAGATGAAACACTATTAAAAGACATACAATGAGATACAAAGAGTTAAAATACTATTTAATATCCACTGATGAAATGCAGATTAATTTACAACTTAAAATTGACCAGGTAGGCCTGCCAGAAGAGAAGGGTCGGGCTGTGGCGCAGGCTGGAGAGCAGCTGCAATGAGTCACTGCAATGAATCACTCTGACCGGGAGGTCATGAGTTCGAGGCCCGCTCGGAGCCTATGTTTGTCTTGTCTTTGTTCTATGTTAAAAGGTATTGAATGTTTGCCTATATGTGTAATGTGATCCGCCCTGAGTCCCCTTCGGGGTGAGAAGGGCGGAATATAAATGCTGTAAATAAATATTGTGTCTGCCACATTTGTGGGCTTGGGAAAAGAGCCTCTCCTGAAGATTTCAAGGTTTGGACAGGATTGTCCAACCTTCCTTGGTGCGGGGATTTGGGGAACTTAAATCAAAGGACAATTCAAAGATTCAAATTAATGAATATTTTTTGAGGTCCTGGAATGCCACAGAATTCATAAAAGTGGTTTTGGAAGGGTTGATGCATCCCACAGAGAGCGTGTATGACTCCCTTATTCTCTTCTAAAAGAACCATTTTTCAGAGGCAATTCTGTCTATGATGCATTGCAATCATCCAGATTAAATCTTATCAGATACTCTTGCTCTAAAATTTTATAGAACATCAAAGGTAAACATCAACATTTAGATAGTGTTCAGGAATTATCTGAAAAACTTTATGATTTGGCCAGTTTTTATCACCTTTACTATCATAACCACTATAATCATTCTCAACAAACAACAACTAAGCAAACCACGTATGTAGAGTATGACTTACTGAAGCTAGAAATGTTTGGTCTCTCAAAAGGTTCCTCAGAGGAGTCGTATTAATGTTAATCATGTCTTTATACTCCAATGATTTACATGCATGATATGTATTGTGCCTCGAGAGTTGAAATACTTCAACATGGAGTTCAACCTAGGACAATAAAGTGAGACAACACCTCAAAGAATTTAAACAGCCTCTGAATTACAAAACATGTCTGGGGATGTCTATGAATTAGGTATAGATCATCATCTCATAGTAACCTTTGATGGTTCTCATTAAAACTGCAATTGGAAAATCTGTTAAGTGTCTTTTGAGAGATATTATGTGTAAATGCAGAAATTTAAAAAATGAATATTGAATTATCCTATAGATAAATTAATACTATTCTGTGGCATTAATGGCAAAGAACATTGCATCTATCATTCTAAAATCTGTTTTCTCAAAAGGAAAATGTAATGTCAGAATGCAATTTACCACTTTTGTAAGTGAGTTTACACAGTACCTTCAAAAGCAAATTGACAATAGCCCTTACAATGAAGGCAAAATCCTTGATATGAACAGTTTTGTTCTGCCAACTCAAATAATCTCCTGAAAGGAAAGCTTAATTACATTTAATGTTGCATATTTATAGCTTTGCTTCCTTCAGCCTATACTTTATATTATATAGTACATATAGTATAGGGGCTAAGCCCCAGAAAAATGCAAATACGTATTCCCTGATGTGTGGATATATACCTCTTCAGATGTACTAGGGTTTGCCATCTTTGTACTATCCTTGAAATTCCTCAACTTTGCTACTAGAGAAATAACCTGTAACATTTTTGTTCGTTTTTCATTTTTGTTGATATTTCACTGACAACTTAAAGCTCTGTTCAGTCAACTAGAAGAGAAATGGTGAACATTTGAATAGAAGGTCAAGAGAATGCTACTGGCTTTGCCAGAATTTGTTGGAGATCTTCTGCAATGTCTAAACAGCATTTAAAAACCCAAAATTGCAAATCATACTACAAACTCTTATATATATGCATAAATCATTTCTGCAAAAGAACTGGATGAAACCTGAGCTTGAAAAAGTTTTAAAGATACAAAACAATTAAAATCACACAACTATAGACCGTGATAATGCTGGTTTGGGAGTTGTAGAGTTGCAATAAAAAATAAATTTTCTAAGGGCTAAAGAGTACATTATCTCATTTCTACCCAAATATGAGTTGATGAGACATTATCTGATGAGACTTATGAGTATGTGGAAAAGTTGGTTCAATTCATATTTCTATACAATTAATACATCCTTATTTCCTGATAGGAATAATGAAGTTGAATACATTAAGATGTAGAAACCCATAGTTTTACAGAATCTGAAATGACTGTCATACAATAAATGTACACAACTGAAATTGTATATACATTGATATATTTTGATAACATGCACTCAAAAATCTTATTGCTTTTCTGATTTTGTGCTGTATTATGTATATTACTAGCTGTGCCCGGCCACGCGTTGCTGTGGCTGATGGGAATCATTTGTTGACCAGTTGGAATAGCAGTGAATAGCCTTGCAGTCTTAAAGTCTGGGTGTTTTCTCCTTACATTAATCCTTGTTTGGTGAGCTGGAATACAATGGAATAGGTTTGCTGCTTGGAAGGCTGGGTACTTGCGTTGTAGGGAAATGGTTTTTTAGCCAATTTGAATGGCACTGAATAGCCTTGCTGTTTCAAAGACTGACTGCTTTCTACATAGGGGCATCCTTTCTTGGGCAGGCTGAATGAGACGAAGTAGTCTCATGGCTTGAAACCCTGAGGGTGTACTATGAAGGGGAAATCTTGCTTGGTTAGGCTGAACAGCACTGAATAGCCTTGCTGTTTGGAAGCCTGGTTGTTTCCTGCCTGGGGGAATCCTTTGTTGGGAGGTGTTAGCTGGCCCTGTTGGTTTCCTTTCTGGAATTCCCATTTTCAGAGTGTTTTCTTTATGTAATGTCCTGATTTTAGAGATTATATTGTTGCTTCCTGCCTGGGGGAATCCTTTGTTGGGAGATGTTAGCTGGCCCAGTTGTTTCCTTTCTGGAATTCCCATTTTCAGAGTGTTTTCTTTATTTAATGTCCTGATTTTAGAGATTATATTGTTGCTTCCTGCCTGGGGGAATCCTTTGTTGGGAGATGTTAGCTGGCCCAGTTGTTTCCTTTCTGGAATTTAGAGGCCTCCATCTAAAAATAAACTAAACCAAAACATTGCAGCCGGGCGGCCTCCCTCCTTGGGGCCAGGGCGCTTCCCGGCCTTGAGGTGTTTATCTCCAAAAGAAAATAGTTAAAAGAAAAGAAACCTTGGTCCTTGCAGCCTCCCTCCGGCCTGGCAGGAGGCGGAGGTGGATCTTGGGGGGGAGGGTTCGGGCTCTGGCTCTCTCGTGGCCTGGGCCACCCTGAGGCCTGCAGGGCATGGAGGAGGCTGCGACGGTCTTCATGGGGAGGCGGGGCCTTTCTGGAAGCCCCCCCCCCCCGCCTTCGGCTCTGCAGGCCTCCACATCCCCAAAAAAAGAAAAGAAAAGAAACCTTGGGGCCTCGCGGCCTCGGGAGGCTGAGGTGGGTCGGGGGCGGGCCTCCCTCCGGCCTGTAGCACATGGAGGAGGTGGCGCTTGGGGGGGGGTTGTTCCATGCCTGCTGGGGCCCCGCTGTGGCCTGACAATGTTTACTCCACGGCCCAACCGCATGGAGGCCCCTCCTCCTCCGACCACCATGGGGCCATCCAGTCAGGCTGACGGCTGGGGTTTTAAGGTCCCATGGAGGTTTTTGATGGGATTTTTTATTGTATCAACCTAGAGGCATGGATGATGGGTTGTGTTGTCCAATTTCAAGGTTGGGGGCCCCGTAGTTTAGTTGTTTTGCTCGGTGCCGTGATTCCATCACTCTTTTATATATATAGATTATCTATTGTATTGTTTAATTGTGTTATGATGTGTTGTATTATATTTTGTTATATTGTATTGTTTTGGGCATGGCCCCATGTAAGCCGCCCCAAGTCCCCGTTGGGGAGATGGTGGCGGGGTATAAATAAAGTTTTTTATTATTATTATTATTATTATTATTATTAAAAATCCTTTTAGTCAATGAACTATTTCTCCTCCGAAATGGGTATCTTTGAAAAGTTATGTACAAATATGCATTTTTCTGAAGACATGATAATTTTCAATGTGATATGGACAGAAGCAACCTAATAATGAAAATATGACTGAGTAAAACCAAGAATATGTCCATCCGAACCTGAGAGGCTACATGTTAAAATATAACCAAAATTATGTGAAACACAGACTCAGAGATTATTCTTTTTCATGTTAATGAGCCTCAATTGAAATGATTCTAATTAAAACCTACTTGCTCTGTCCAAAATATCACCATGAAATGCTCATGAACAGATCTCTTAATTCCATTATGCAAATGTTATTTAGTATAGCACAGGAATTCCTAACAATGGCATCCCAGGGTAATGTATTGGCAGGAAAATTAATAAATATATTAAAGAAATGGAAATTTAGGAGAAAAATATGCAACACCAGATTAATGATGTCTGAATTAATATGGAATGAGTCCAATGTTCGTTATAGAGTCATATGGAGCAGAATTAAAATTTCCAGTAAGTAGAGAAAGTGCATTATTGAATGTTTCCAGAAATAATTAATCAACTGATATGGAGTCTTTGAATATTAATTTGCAAGAGCATTGTTACTTAAAAATAAAATAAATCTAAAATCATAATCTCAGTTTGTACAAACTGGCATTTATCCACTAAAGCCAATGGAATTAGATGATTTATAGAAGCTGTGTACCTCACTTTTAAATGCATTTACTTTCTAATTCTACTTATCTTAATTACACTAAATAGTTATTGAATTAATCATGCTGCTCTCATGTACAATAGGTTCACATAATCATCACATATTTGAGTGACAGTAATCCAGCTATTTATGAATGTATCAGAATTCACATTATACAGTCAGTCAAAATACATACAATTGACAGGCAAAACCTATTAGTAGAGTAAACTTACAGCTAAAAGAGTATGGAATGGTATTCAAGGAGCAAGAGCGTTAACAGCTAAAGTTTAAAGGACTCTTTATTAAGAGAACTCCATTACTGATAGAAAAGAAGTTCCTGATCTTAACCTAGCCTGACTATTCTAGGGAACAAGAGAATGGAAAATTCCTGGGGTAGAATGGAAATTGAGAAGAAACAGGGTATGGGTTGTTGTATGTCTTTCGGGCTGTGCGGCCATGTTCCAGAAGTAATCTCTCCTGACGTTTCGCCCACATCTATGGCAGGCATCCTCAGAGGTTGTGAGGTATGGATAAACTAAGTAAGGAAAGGAAAGAATATATATCTGTGGAGAGTCCAGGGTGTGGCAAGAGTCCTTTGTCACTGGGAAGCCAGCATTAATGTTTCAGTTAATCACCATAATTAGCATTGGAAAGGTGTCTCTCTCCCAGTGACAAAGGACTCTTGCCACACCCTGGACTCTCCACAGATATATATTCTTTCCTTTCCTTACTTAGTTTATCCATACCTCACAACCTCTGAGGATGCCTGCCATAGATGTGGGCGAAACGTCAGGAGAGAATACTTCTGGAACATGGCCACACAGCCCGAAAGACATACAACAACCCTGTGATCCCGGCCATGAAAGCCTTCGACAAAACAAACAGGGTATGCCTAAAATTATCAGTCAATGGATGTCATCACATTGAGGTCCTTGATGCAGGGGACAGTGGGGGGAGAGGGCAAATTGTGGGACAAATCTGTCTCCCAGCACCCCACATCGCCCACACTATCTGCTTGCCCATCACACACCGCAAATCATAGCTTTCTAGCATGATCCCACATTGTCCCCATGATTCCTACACTGGTAGTCTTCCATGTTCAGGTTTCCCCCTCTTACCACACTTCCTCAATGCAGCTGAAAGTAGATGTATATTGTGGGATGAGATCTCGTAGGCTCCATGCCAGCTGTGTCGAGGAAGTGTCATAGGACAGGGAAATTAGATAATGTGATGAGGTCTTATGTCACTCACAGTGTTGGCAGGATAGATGACCATATAAAGAAGGGGGCCGGGGTTACCCTGTTGTTGCTCAGTTGTTTAGTCGTCTCCAACTCTTCGTGACCTCATGGACCAGTCCAAGCCAGAGCTCCCTGTCGGCCATAGCTGCCCCCAGTTCCTTCAAGGTCAAGCCAGTCACTTCAAGGATACCATCCATCCATCTTGCCCTTGGTCGGCCTCTCTTCCTTTTTCCTTCCATTTTCCCCAGCATCGTGATCTTTTCCAAGCTTTCCTGTCTTCTCATGATGTGGCCAAAATACTTCAGCTTTGCTTCTAATATCCTTCCTTCCAGTGAGCAGTCGGGCATTATTTCCTGGTGGATGGACTGGTTGGACCTTCTTGCGGTCCAAGGCACTCTCAGGAATTTCCTCCAACACCACAGTTCAAAAGCGTCTCTCTTCCTTCGCTCAGCCTTCCTTGTGGTCCAGCTCTCGCATCCATAGGTTACTATGGGAAATACTTACTTACTTACTTACTTACTTACTTAGGCGATCCCTCGTAGTTCGAGGATGATGGTCCTCCATTTCTTGGAAGACGCCTGTGCATGATTTTTTTTAATGTGTGGAGGTTGGTGCATGGCCGGTCAACACACAGTCTTCACAGATTGAGGTCCCAGCAGTGGTGTGATTAACACAATGAGAGTGGCTTCTCAGTCTGCTGTAGCCTTCTTCCGCCTTCACAGCCGTTGTAACATGTATCATGTTATCCTCCGCCTGCTCTGCTGTTGAGGTCTTTGGGTCTTCAGATTGTTCTTAGTCTGGATCCTCCCTGTGGCCACTCCTGGGAGTGTGTGACTCCCGTGGTTGTGCCCACAGTTTCATTGGAACACGCAAGCCCTCTCACCACGTCAAGGTGACAATCCATCGAGGGGGAATGGGGAATACCATTGCTTTGACTATACGGACCTTCGTTGCCAGTGTGATGTCTCTGCTCTTCACTATTTTGTCAAAGTTGGCCATTGCTCTCCTCCCAAGAAGTAGATGTCTTCTGATTTCCTGGTTGCAGTCTGCATCTGCGGTGATCTTCGCACCTAGAAATATAAAGTCTGTCACTGCCTCCACGTTTTCTCCTTCTATTTGCCAGTTATCAATAGGTGTAGTTGCCATGATCTTGGTTTTCTTGACGTTTAACTGCAACCCAGCTTTTGCACTTTCTTCTTTCACCTTGGTGATAAGGCTCCTCAGCTCCTCCTCGCTTTCAGCCATCAGAGTGGTATCATCTGCATACCCAAGGTTGTTAATGTTTCTTCCAGCAATTTTAACTCCGGCCTTGGATTCCTCAAGCCCCGCATGTCGCATGATGTGTTCTGCGTACAAGTTGAAAAGGGAGGGTGAAAGTATGCAACCCTGCCGCACTCCTTTAAAATGCAACCTACATTCATTTGAAATGCCTTCATTGAATGATTGCTGTTTGGTCATATTCAAGTGGAATTTTGATATGAGAAACATAGGGCCGAAAAGAGACTTGCAAAATAACAGAAATATGTTTTTACCTTCTGGGGAAAATGTTTTCATTTATTAAATGCCACCGTAAGTCAAAATCCATGCAATTCTGTTAGATTATGTTTCTTGTCTCATCCTTAGGCCCTGGAAATGCTGTAATGACTTGTCTATCTCTTTTTGCTCTCTTGTGGAAACATTTTTGGCTAGTGGCCTAGATATGAAATCAGCTGTCATGCCATTGCAGTAACATGAATAAATCTTGATACTGTGAAGCAGAAGCAACAGAGTCGTACTAACTGTTGTGGTAACAGATATAGTGGGTGAGTAGCTGCCAGGGGCTGGGATGCTACTCTGGCCTCTTGTATAATCTTGAAGAAATGAATGCACAATGTTTCCTTAAATATGTGGAGGTGAAACAAAAATATTTTAGTCCCAAAATAATTTAAAGCTTGCTGTCAAACCTATGGAAACATGTGCAAGCATTTTTGTCCTTTCCACATGTTTATCTCTGTTTGGCCTGTCCAAAATTGTTTTTTCCAACCTGAAGGTGTCCTGGTATTGTCACATCCCATTTGAAAAATTATATAAGGGAAAAACAAAGCATCTGAAAATGTGGCAAAATGGCCAGCTACAGCCTCCAAATGATTGACACCCTATACCAGGGGTCCCCAAACTAAGGCCCGGGGGCCAGATGCGGCTCTCCGAGGTCATATACCTGGCCCCCGCCCTCAGTTTTATAATATAATATATTGTATATACATATAATATTGATAATAGTATTATAATGTAATACAATATAACACTAATAATAATACCATATAATAATATTAATTATATAGTCTATATTACATATAATATTACTAATAATATTACAGTATAGTGGCATAGTTCAATATAGTAATATATAATGCTAATATTGTGCTATGCTAATAATATAATATATTGTATGTACATATAATTTGTAAGCCACTCTGAGTCCCCTTTGGGGTGAGAAGGGTGTGATACAAATGTAGTAAATAAATGCAGTAAATAATAAATAATTAAATAAATAAATTTTAGACTTAGGCTCACCCAAAGTCTGAAATGACTTGAAGGCACACAACAACAACAACAACAACAACAACAACAACAACCTAATTAACTTGACTATCTCATTAGCCAGAAGCAGGACCACACTTCCCATTGAAATCCTGATAAATGTATGTAGGTTAAATTGTTTTTATTTTTAAATATTGTATTGTTCTTTCATTGTTCTTGTTGTTGTTGTTGTTGTTGTTGTTGTTTTTGCACTACAAATAAGACATATGCAGTGTGCATCGGAATTTGTTTGTATTTTTTTCAAATGATAATCCGGCCCCTCAACAGTCTGAAGGATTGTGGACCGGCCCTCTGCTTAAAAAGTTTGGGGACCCCTGCCCTATACAATAAATTAATGACTTACAACAAATATTGTTAAAAAATTCCCTAATCTCAGACCACTGAGGTTATTTGTAAAAGAGGCCATGCAAACTCCTAAGAAACTCCATTTTCATAAGGCTTTGTCACAATTGCCAGGACCAATAAAGCATTCAGATGTATATTACCAGCAGCTATCTGGCGGTGCCTATTATTCATCTGGGAAGGCTGGGCTCCCAGATGTTGCCTTTTTCCGCAGTCTGAAACTTATCATTGGCCATGGTGGCTTATCTCCTCTGAATTTACAAGCTATTAATTAATCAGAGATTCAACTGGGCTAATTTTGCAATCAGCAGCCCATTTCATGGTATTACATTAGTTGTTAAAGCTATTCCACTCAAGCAAGAGATGGGGACATTTATAATGAATGTCGACATCTGTCAAGCTAATGCACTGAAGAATAAACTATGTTTACTTGCTCAAAAGGTCTCATATGTCACTAAAGATTGAAAAATCCTAAAATCAGTTGTTGTCAGCAAATCACATCTCAATGTTTTTAGCATCATGACATACTTTCTTACCGAAGAATACATTTAGAAGTGGCATTTGGAGAAAGGATTACAAACAATATTAGTTCACTGTTGAAGGAATATGGTTGTTTATAGATAAACCTCCTTCTTGTTTAAAATCTTTCAGGCAATCCAAGAGTTACTGTAATTCTAGCATAATGTTTCTAGCCGAGTCTACCCACTCCTTTTGTATTTAGAGCTAATCATCTCTTTTTTAAATCTGGAGAATCTTTGAGCCTATTATACATTTAAATTTATTGTATTGCTTCACTCCCTGGTAGCTTTTATGGGTATTAATTTGTATTTCCTGTCAGGCTTGTTCCCTGGAGTGTATAGAACTGTTTTTAGTATACATTGTTGATTTCTTTCAACAACTGTGCTTACCATAAAAAGGGATTGCTGTTTACAACTACAATTTTCTTTGTAATGTAATACACATGTTTTTTCCCCTCATTTCTTCCAAATATATTTCCATGAAACATATTCTGGATTAATTGGATATGAACACTTGTAATCATAACCACTAGAGGATTTCCCTCTTAAATTCAAAACATGGAAGAGAAGAAGAAGGTGTGTGTACTTCAGCTCTACTTCTGTGCACTGGGCTGAAATAAAGAAATAAATCTCAGGAGTTTATCACATAAACCTGACATTCCACAGCAATTGTGTTATTGTTAGTTGTAGATTCATACCACACTGAGCATCTTCAATTTCAAACCTCTCTTCATTACCACAGTTGTCATCCAATTTGTCATCCTGCAGTTGTACTTCCGCATACCCTTATAATCCCATCTTCTTACACTACTGTTTATTATTATTATTATTGACACGACATTGTATGACACAGCAAACAAGATAGATATGCTGTATTTCATATCACAAAATCACAAGTTGAACACTTCCCAAGTGTCTAGGACTGTGTGATGTATTTTTGGATGATGCGTGCAGATCCTAGTCGGGTGGCCTTTTGTAGTTGGCAGATCGTAATTTTGTCAATGTCTATTGTTTCCAAATGCCGGCTGAGATTTTTTGGTATGGCACCCAATGTGCCGATCACCACTGGGACCACCTGCACTGGTTTCTGCCAGAGTCTTTGAAGTTCGATCTTGAGGTCCTGATAGCAGTTGAGTTTTTCCTGTTGTTTTTCATCAATACGACTGTCACCTGGGATGGCGACATCAATGATCCATACCTTTTTGTTTTCCACAACTGTGATGTCTGGTGTGTTGTGTTACAGAACTTTGTCAGTCTGGATTCAGAAGTCCCATAGGTGTTACTTGAGGCATAAGTTCCAATGAATCATTTGGGCCACATAGTTGTGCCTCTGTTTGTAGTCAGTCAGTGCGATTTTCTTACAGCAGCTGAGAATATGATCAATGGTTTCGTCATTATTATTATTATAATTATTAAAGTCAGAACTCTGGAAGAAGTAAAGGCCATTAGCATTAAAACTGTTATTCTTCAGCATCAACTGTGCTGGACTGGCCACATTATTAGAATGTCCAATCACCATCTCCCAAAGCAGTTATTTTATTCTCAACTAAATAATGGAAAATTGAATGTCGGTGGACTAGACAACAAAACAGATTTAAAGATGGGCTTAAATTTAACCTTTAAAAATGTGACATATTCTGGCACATATTCTGACATATTCTGACATATTCCAGGGCATCGAGCATTGCAACTGGAGATCCACTGTTACCAATGATGCTATGGATTTTGAAGAGGTAAAATACAGGGTGAAAGAGGAAGGTATGTAAAACAAATCCTTGTCATGATCACCTTCCATCTGGAAATATGTCCACAATGTGAAAGACCATGTGGATCCAGAATCTGTCTTCACAGTCAATGACAAATCTACTGCCAAGACTACCTCTGGAAGACAATCATACTCAGCCATGATGACTGATCACCCATGAGATGGTGATTATGATGATTTTTAGCTCAATTGCACAATTCCAGCATTTTTAAAAAATAAATAAATAAAATATAACATGAAAATAGCCAGTTGAGAATAGTGACACAGGGAGAGGCAGAGAGAAGGTGAATTCTGTCCCTTGATCACTTGCCAGCACAGAAGCAGAAGGAACACCAAGGTAGATGACAGAAACATTGCAAAATTGAGAGCTATTGGTGGGTTTGGGAGAAGGGATGGAGGAATCACATAGCAGAGGCAGACCGGCAGTGGAATTCGTATGATGTCATGTGACAGGGACTTGTCTTGAATACTTTTGGAACCTTAAAAATGTTATTTAATCCATTTTAAGTATATAATGAACCAACATTAAAATATTCATTTTATAGAGAAAACTCATTGACTTTGGATCCATTAATTATGTGCATTTGATCTTTTGATGAATTATAATTGGGTACAGATGATATGGTAATGGCAGGAGCAGTAGAGGAGGGTAGAGCACTGAAATTAGGAGTTGATTAAAAGAGCCAGCTTCTTTAGCCAAGGATTCTGGTCTGATTGTCTGCTCACAGTATCAAGAGTATGCATCTCATTTTTATGCTAGCACAGGTGTAAGAATGAGCTTGATCATCAATCAGTGATTTTGTTTAATTTCCCAAGTAATGAGAAACAAAGTTATGTTTTACTCTACTTTTTAAAATTTACAGTATTTTTAAGATCAAATGTTAGAAAGTGATCCCTTGGGGCACTGAACTAGATTTCAGGCAAGATATGGGTATACAATGTGTTCTGTCACGCGCTGGGCCTGTGACTGATTGTCTATTATATAGGATGCACGCTTTACACCCAGCGGGAAGCCAGGGTGCTTAAAGAAAGGTTGTTGAGGAATTTCCCTGAAAAGATGGCCTTGAAGTCTTTAAAGAAATTAAGTCTTTATTGATGAACAAATAATAAATCTTCAAGGAGTCTTGTCCCCACGGGACAAGCGATTGGCTTTGAATAACTGTGAAAACCCTCTTATAACCTCTCCCAGGCTATCTATTATCTGGGCCTAGCTGGTCTGGGACCCACTGCCGACTCCAAGTGCGTCTGGTTGTCGAGTGGACCTACCAGCCAAGGCTTGCAGATGTTTCTGTGCTGTTGTTCTGTATCCTCGGACGGTCTTTATCCCTGGTGTTCTTGAAATATGAATCTTTTTACGGGACGAGCTGGTCTACGTCCTATAGATGAGCTTCCTAAGTGAGACTAACTTAAAAATGGCTCCTTCCCTCCCAGAGCCCTGAACAAGGGGCAGAACCAAACTTAATGGTGATTGACAGATGGCCTGTCCTATGATTGCAAACTTTTGCAGAAAGAAAATAAAGCTAAAGTTTCTGGTACAGCTGTATCAGCACACAATGTGAGGGGTATACAAAAGTTTTTGAACAATTTTTGGAATAATTCACATTAACGCCCACATTGTCTTTTGACCATTTTTGGCTGGTACTTCATATCCCCAAATCATTTCTTCCTTGGTACAATGTGTATATGCACACATACATGTGCACAAACAGCATAGATCACTGAATTGCTCAGAGTTCCCCTTTTGAAGAAGCTATGGGAGGGCAAAGACGAAGAGGATAGACATTTTATGTTAAGGCATTCCTGACTGATATAACACTATGAAAGTAGAAACAATGTGCAAGTAATAGTTTGGTTTGATGTCTTGTCGAAAGCTTTCATGGCTGGAACCACTGGATTTGGTTTGTTATACTGGCCTGCATCCAGGTGCTTGTCCCAGCTAGAGGAGAGGAGTTAAATCAGTGTATGTACAAAAGTGTTGCTTTAAAAGTCAATAACTGATTAATTAGGTCTGCTCTAGCTGAGACTATAAATTGGATTCTATATAGGACAGATTCTTTTATTTTATGACCCCTGGGCCTGTAGCGCTTTAGATCCCTTGCTATTTCTTCTCTGTCCTGCTTCCCCCAAACACTAAAACATCACCTGTAGTTTGTTTCATCTGTGAAGGGACTGGGACAAAAAGAAATAAAGAAAAATGGAAAATTACCAAGCCAGTTAGACAGAGAGGCCTGAGAGGGGGCCTGAGGGGGAGATAGTCAAAACAACAAGAGGAGCTAGATGAAAGAGCAGAAAATTCAAAGGACTTGATGACCGACAAGTCTCTTTTTTTCTATTTCTTTAGGCGATCTCTCGTTATCCGAGTATGATAGTCCTCCAGGTGAGGTACGTAGATGACTGTGGAGTCCTAATCTTGACCCACATGTTCTTCCACAGTGAGGACATTGGATTCTAGATGGAAGGTGGTCCCGGTCAGGGTTGGCTTGATGCACCTTCCTCTTGGCACGTTTTTCCCTTTCACCCTCTATTCATGCCCCTTCAAATTCCACAGCACTGCTGGTCACAGCTGACCTCCAGTTAGAGCACTCAAGGGCCAGGGCCTCCCAGTTCTCGATGTCTATGCCACAGTTTTTAAGGTAAACTTTAAGCCCATCTTTAAATATCTTTTCCTGCCCACCAACATTACGTTTTCCATTCTTCAGTTGGGAGTATAGTAACTGCTTTGGTAGATGGTGATCAGGCATTCGGACAACGAGGCCAGTCTAGTGGAGCTGATAGCAAAGGAGCATCACTTCAATGCTGGTGGTCTTTGCTTTTTCCAGCATGTTGACATTTGTCCATCTGTCTTCCCAAGAGATTTGCAAGATTTTTCAGAGGCAATGCTGATAGAATCATTCCAGGATTTGAGTATGACGTCCGTAGACTGTCCACATTTCACAGGCATATAACAGGGTTGGGAGGACAATAGGTTTATAAACAATCACTTTGGTGTCCCTACGGATGTCTCAATCCTCAAACACTCTCTGCTTCATTTGGAAGAATGCTGCACTCGCAGAGCTCAGGCGGTGTTGCATTTCAGTGTCAATGTTGACTTTTGTGGAGAGGTGACTGCCAAGGTAGTGGAAATAGTCAACATTTTCTAATGTTACACCATTGAGTTGTATTTCTGGCATTGCAGAGGGATTAACTGGTGCCTGCTGGAAGAGCACTTTGGTTTTCTCGATGTTCAATGAGTGGCCGAGCTTCTCGTATGCTTCTGTAGAGGTGTTTAGAGGGGCTTGTAGGTCTTCTTCTGAATGTTCACAGATAATATTTTCATCAGCATATTGGAGTTCTATAACAGATGTTGTTGTGACCTTGGTTTTGTGACCAACAAGCTAGGAAGAGAAAGAAATTGTTGTCAATT
The DNA here is from genome assembly GCF_035594765.1 of Anolis carolinensis. Lineage (NCBI taxonomy): Eukaryota > Metazoa > Chordata > Lepidosauria > Squamata > Anolidae > Anolis > Anolis carolinensis. The sequence continues at coordinate 20,962,499 of NW_026943820.1, forward strand.
GCTGTTGTCAATTGCTAATAAGGGGGCACTAAAAGATAACAAAGGGGACGGAGGGGTGTGAATGAAATAGTTTGAGTAAGTATATTAAAGGTTTTGGCTATATAGCTAAGTTGTGTCTTAGTTTTAGTGTGGTACTTTATTTCCTTCCCTCCCACACAGAAGGTCTGATCAAATAAATATCAGTTGTATCCTCACCTCATAATGGCCAATTGGATAGAGACCCTCTTTTAAAAAGGTCATAGAAGTGGGTATCAACATCTATGTATGATGGATGTTTTTTCTCCATTAGTTGGTGTGTCCATGACATCACCAAAATTAAATCAATGATTTTAGTGACAGACTAGGTCATGTGATAAGGTACAGCTGTCAAGCATTATAAAATTTTAAGATACAGGGCTCATTAAATTAAACTATATTTTACATATACTGCCTCTGTGGGTAATGTTTCTAGTTATGAAATATTTTTAAAATCACTCCAGCAATCATATCAAGAAGTTGCTTGCAATATTCTCACTTAATGAGATTTTTATTGCCACATTTAAATCATTGCCCTTTGCATTTAAAATGGAGCAACTGATTGAATGTGTTTGAAAACCATCTATCTTCCATGCAATTATAACAACCCTCCCTTCTTTTTTCTTTAGAGAAGCAAAATAGAGGTTTGATCCCACAGTAGAGCCAGAAAGTTGTATTTACATTAGGAACTTCATCCCACAGATTCTGGACTCCACTTTCATGCACTTCAGAAACAGATTCACGCAGGAGTGCATGGAAATGGAGCTTTTTGAGGAGTTGAGTGCTACCTAACTACAAATTGGGGAAAAACAGACCTCAATGGGGAAAGCATGTGGGATGACTGGTGGGAATGGAATAAGATGGCTTCCTCTGCTGTCTTCCGCTTTCCCCCTGCTCATGGGATGAGGTCCTATATAGTCTAAGAAAGGGATTCATACTCTGAACTGGTAGCAACTTACTCTAGCGGATCGAAATCTGATATCTGACTGATAAGGTGGCCCATGAGTAAGTCCTATTGAACTCAGGGTCCTTCTACACAGGTCCTAAAATGTGGAAGAAGCCAGAATTAAAGGGGAGGGGGGCTAAATGAAGTTTGAGGAAAATTCGTACTGAATTATATTATCAGCAGAAAAACATGTGTTAAAAGGGTGCACTTAAAATCTGATTTTGGCCAAAAATATACATATTTATTATATTAATATTATCTCACAGATGCATCACTGTACATTTCTGTGCTCAAGGAAAAAATGCGACTTCATTCCTATACACTGGTCTGGACTGCTCCAGTGCATGTCCACATTTTAAAATCCTGGCACAGCTGATGAGGGCTGTAAACAAATTTAGCCAGCCACAGATGCACAGGTGGCTAAATGAAAGCACAATTGGAAAGCAATTACCATGAGAACTTTCTGACACTATTCCTTTGTTGTGATTTTTATGACATTAAATAGAGCTTGAATTTACACAGTGAGCACCAGCATTGCAGCCAAGTGACCCCAAAGGGAAATGGGGTTCAAAAGGGAAAAAGTAAAAGCAATAGGAGAGTGAAGAGAGATGGCAAGAAGTCTGCTTGTGTGCACATTCAGACATCTGCATCAGTGCTTATAAGGTCTAGCACATCTCAGAGAGTTTTTTTTTAAAAAAAATTAAAAGTAAACTTCTGTTGGATGTCTCTCATCCATCTTGCTGATTTCTAAAATCTATAAATTAACGTGTCAGGATGTCGGGGGAGCATTTACCGGGACTGACAGTTCCATGTTTGGACTTGCTGTCAGGTACTATGATTTTTCCCCCCATTTATTTGTCCCAGATTATGAGGTTATCTGGAAGTGTCCTCAGTTTTCCTTAGTTCTGAGTAGACATGCCTAAGATTCTGCTGTTAATTTTTAAACAAGTAACTTTTATGTCAAAGTGGGGGCCTTTAAGACAATTTATTATTGACTCCACAAATAAAAAGACCTGGAACTATTCCAAAGAGGGAGAAAAATAGGGCTATGAATCACCTCTGGGAGGAGCAACAAACCTCCTCAGGGTCCCCTGTGATGTTACATTCACTACATGTTTCTAATGATACTGATTCATTTTGGCTTCAAAATGATATTTATTTCCTCCCTTTAAAAGTATAGCTTCACATTAAGGTGAAAAAAGGCATCTGGGGTTGTAAAACTACTCATAATAACTGTATTTGGATATGCCTCATTAGATAATTTATGAATCCCTAAACCTATTTACGATTGCCATCAGCAGTAATTCATCTGATTTGCTCCAGCAAGAACTTATTATATTTGCTGAAGCTCATTAACAAGTTTCTCTCTCCATGTGTTTTCTCTTTAAATAAAGTGTTCTTCCTCTAAAAAGAAGTTGGTAGATTCTTTTTTGAAAGTTTAAAAGTACCCTCTGCCAAAAAAATAGCTTTAAATTAAATCAACTAGTTAGTATTATATTAAATTTCAACTGCTCCACTAACCTCTTTCTTTATTGTACAAGTTTTGGACTTAAAGTTGATGCATTTTTTATTATTCTATCCCATTTCTCTTTGAAATTAGGAAGAAAAGAGTCTAATAATAATACTCATAATGGCCTTTCTCTGGCCTTCCTTTTTCCATTTTAATTATGCATGGTGCTTTGTAAATATCACAAATCTTGTATAATTTAGTGAAATTTCTATTTTGGTTTGTTTGTTTCCTTAGAGTTTCATTTGTGGATAAACATCCAAGGTTTTTTTTACCTATTGTTTTTGCTTTAGGTGGAAGTTAGATGCTAACTTTCAACATAGCTCTCATTTCCAATGTAAATATTGCTTATTTTCACATAACCAGTCATTCCTCAAATTTTAGCAACATTCTTTAAATTTTAGCAACACAGATGTTTCATACTGTTAATTTTCAAACAAAATATAGTCTGAAATTCATAGTGTACAATTTGGCAAGTAGTTATGTTTATTTCCATTTCATAATTGCTGGATCTAAGCTGTTTTTTCACCGGAGGAAAATTGTATATAGGGAAATCTCATACCCACCATTTGTAGTTATTATGGAATTTCTAAAAAGAAATGAAATGGCTGGATTCAATATTATTTTTAGGAATGGACTAGAAGAAACATGTTTTGACATCTTCACTGGCTTCCAGTCCAAACAGTCCAAACAGTCCAAACAGCTGTTGTTGAATAACAAGATCAATAAAGATATGGGTTCAAGTATCCCAGTGGCCTCTTTGTATATCTGGATCTATACACACTATTACAACACAAATGTGACCTCACTACAAAAAGCCTCATTTCTCACCAGAGGGAGAGAAATAATGAAGAACCTATGTGGGAAATTTAGCTAATAAAATTTAGATTTTATGAACTGCCTTCTCCCTGCTCTCCTTCTGGCCACAGACTAAAACTTTTTTATTCAGGTAGACTTTTAAAGAAGGTACTTAAGATCTAGTCAGAGGGTGCTGTGGTTTTAAATTTGTGTATGTTTTGATGATTTTAACTGAATTTTTTTACTGCTGTTTGTTTAATTCTGTTTTAATATTTGTATATTTGTATATTTTAAATTCTGTGCTAATATTTTTATGTCAAGCCGCTTTGAGTCCTCTTTGGGGAAATAAAGTGGGGTATAAATAAATATAACAATAACAATAATAATGATAATGTTTTATTATTATTACTATCCTGCCTCAGAGTCTACTGCATGGACTATCAAATAACAGGAAACAGAAATGGCTTAAAATCACTTTTTTCAGAACCATGGATGGTACTGGGAAAAAGGCAGAATATAAATATAAATATAAATTAAGTGAAATGAAATTAAAATAGAAGATGAGCTGCAACACCTAGATATACTCAGAAGAAGGAATTTACATTTTTCTTTTGACAAATAGAATGGTGGTTTATTGGAACTGTGTGACCAACAGTGAATATCCTTAGGAATCTCAGGAGTACATAAGATTATACTTTGTGTTTATGTATTAATAATAATAATAATAATAATAATAATAATAATAATAATAATAATTTCCCAGGTGACAGTCGCATTGACAAAAAACAACAGGAAAAACTCGGCCGCTATCAGGACCTCAAGATTGAACTTCAAAGACTCTGGCAGAAACCAGTGCAGGTGGTCCCGGTGGTGATCGGCACATTGGGTGCCATGCCAAAAGATCTCAGCTGACATTTGGAAACAATAGACATTGACAAAATCATGATCTGCCAACTGAAAAAGGCCACCCTAATGGGATCTGCACGCATCATCCGAAAATACACCACACAGTCCTAGACACTTGGGAAGTGTTCGACTTGTGATTTTGTGATACGAAATCCAGCATATCTATCTTGTTTGCTGTGACATAATAAAATAATAATAACTTTGTTTATAACTCACCTCCATCTCCCTTAAGGGACTCGAGGCTGTTTACATGGGGACCAGGCCCAGCATAAACAGAGTATTCAAAATACAAAATTTAAACACATAACAAAAAAAATATAATTAAAAAAATTAAAACCGAGAGAGTAAGAACATTATAAAATACATCAGTCCATATGATAAAACCAAAATGTGGGCATATTCAGATTTGCGAGAAAAGGACAAGGCTTGTGCAAACCGCAGGACAATAGAACAAGGACTGGGAATAAAGTGCTGGGAATAAAATGCATTTGTATATGCATTGATGTTTTCATCGTTTTCTTTGTGCTTCTACTTTAAAAAATGAAATGAAAACCAAACCACTTTAAAAAAAAATTAGAAAAGAAAAGGTCAAAATTTTGCAACCCATTTTGAGCAAGGAAGCAAAAGGATAACGAGATGGATAAGCAGTGTGCCAAGCTTTGACACAAAAAGATTTTAAGAGCCGAAGCCATGAATCCTTAAGCAGAGGCAGTAGAATAAAAATGACTCTGAACTACGATTTAATATTATGCCATAAATCAATGCAGGAACAAGCCCTACTGTGTCCTGCATAGTCTGGCCCTTCTCCTCTTTATGTACCAAGCATGCAATAGCCTACATTCCAAGGCTCAAAGAAAAATGAACATATTCATTTAAGATGCAGATAAAGTAAATCTTCTAAAATGCTTCACCTATCCTCTGGTCTCATCTTCTGATCTTGCATTGCAAAAACTGGCACTGCATTGCTTTTTTATCAGTTTTGTTTCTTTCTTCCTCACCCTACCACCATTTGCCTCACCTCATGCTGCTTCCTGGTCACTTATTTTCTGTAAAGCAAATTGTTATCAAGACACCAGACTCCCCCCAATTTATGAATTGTAAAACAACATATAAATCAGTAGGCACAACTCCATTTGAAATACAGAGGGTACACTTCACGTTTGCCTTGCTGTAATCTCTGTGTGAATGGGCTCTGGAATTTTATCTGACATCCTAGCTAGACCCCAGGAAACAATCCTTTAAATCTCAATAATCCCTTCACAATATCTTAAGAGGCATGAGGGGAACACATAATAAATTTGTGTCAGAACTCCTGTTTTTCTTGACGTAATCAAGACTATTGGGGGAAAAGATCTATCTCCCATTCTTCAAACCAGTTTCGCCTTCACAGCGATCATTGAATTGACCATCAACTTCAAACCCCCATTGTGTACTATGAACTAACTATTGTGCCCATTGGAGCCAAATCATTAACTTCACTTTACTTCACTTCACTTCACTTTATTTCTTAATTAGTCGCTCTCCACCAGAGTGCTCTGAGCGACTTACAATTTAAAATATCATTCCACAATATAAAAATCTCTTCGGGGAGAGGGGGAGAGATATAAATAAAGATGATAATGATAATATAAAAATAATAATAAAACTTTTTATATACCACTTTATCTCCTCGAAAGGACTCAGGGCGGTTTCCAACATGAGTGCAAGAATAGTCAATTGTAAAAAACAAACAAACACATACAACGTAACCCAACAGACATAATAAACAACATCATAGCAAAGCAAAACAATTCAGTTAAAATAGACATCAATTACATTTAGGTAAAATAGACACACTGTGCCTAGTGGTGGCACAGTGTGTTAAAGCGCTGAGCTGCTGAACTTGCGGATCGAAAGGTCCCAGGTTCAAATCCCGGGAGCGGAATGAGCACCCGCTGTTAGCCCCAGCTCCTGCCAACCTAGCAGTTTGAAAACATGCCAATGTGAGTAGATCAATAGGTACCGCTCCGGCGGGAAGGTAACGGCGCTCCATGCAGTCATGCCGGCCACATGACCTCGGGCTGTGGCGCAGGCTGGAGAGCAGCTGCAATTAACTGCAATGAATCACTCTGACCAGGAGGTCATGGGTTCGAAGCCCGCTCGGAGCCTATGTTTGTCTTGTCTTTGTTCTATGTTAAAAGGCATTGAATGTTTGCCTATATGTGTAATGTGATCCGCCCTGAGTCCCCTTCGGGGTGAGAAGGGCGGAATATAAATGCTGTAAATAAATAAATAAATAAATAAATAAATATGGACAACACCGTCTTAGAAATGGAGATGAGCACCAACCCCCAGAGTCGGTCACGACTGGACTTAACGTCAGGGGAAAACCTTTACCTTTACCTAAAATAGACATAATTACAGTCAGAACTTTCCATCGAGGGATCGGAGATCAATAGTCAGGGTGGAGTTGACATGGTCCATTTTAAGGGATAAATAAAGCTTATACAGCATATTGTAGGACCAAAAGGTAAATTATGTACAGAGCAGGGTCTGCTTTGTTGACTAATGAGACTAATCTATTATTTTATTAATTTGGTTACATTGAGCAACAAACTGTTCCCGAACACTTGAATAACAAAGTATTCCAGTCCACACAATGATCTGGAAGATATGCATTTGATCAGTCTTTGGTCCCATTTACACTGTCATATAATGCAGTTTCAAACAACCTTTTACCCTAGCACTCAAGACCTGGCTCTTTACTAGAGCTTTTAATCTATGTTAATTTTATCAATATTTGTATGTATGTATTTTTATCCTTTACAATTTTATCTTCTAAATCGCCTAGAGCATCTTGGATGGAGGGCGATTAATAAGTAATTAAATGATGATGATGATGATGATGATGATGACCTGTATCAATATTCTGAAAGAATGGATTTCACAGGATGACAATTCTGTAATACTAATATAGGAATGCCAGATTGGCTGAAGACATTTGTCTGAGAATTGTGTCAGGGGACTTCTCACAGGCATGACTATAAATCTACAAACCTTCTGGAACAGACCTGTAAAATTTAGGACTGTGAATATAAGCAGCTATTGAATTCACAAAATCAGATTGAAGGAAAGTGTAGAATTGTCTAACTGAAGCCAGTTTAAGAGTGGGAACCAAACAGTTTTATTGCGGCCTTTTGGCAAGCAGCTAGTGCTTGTATTTAAAAGCTGGATGGATGGGCTGCTGATAGCTGCACCATGTATATTTATAATATGATAGTTGTCTAAAGCTATAAATTGACAATAATCAACATTGCGAACACATGGCTTTTATTGCACTGCTTTTAATGTGTGCATATGTCAACACTATAGGAGGTTTTGGGTCTCTTTTAAGGAAAAAAAGATGGAGGAGGAAGATCCAGTGAGAACGAAAATACATCCTTGATATACTTTAAATAATGTAATAATAGGACATTCATTTGCAAACATAAAGTGGGTCTCTCTTCCCTTTATTGCAAATATTCCTCAATTTCATCTCTTCCCCCCTGTTCTATACCTGCCTTGTTATTGTGATTACCTATGGGAAGTGTGTGTAGGGCATAAAGAAAAGAGGACGTTTTTTTCAACATTTGCATTTTAAACATCAGTTTTTTCTCCCTCCCTCCTCTGGATACTGTCGAAAGAGATGTTTTTTAGCTGTTGTGTGAGCTTCCCAATCTTTAATGCTATTGCTGTCTCCGGGGACTCTTTTTGTCACTCTGATAGTTTTTCCATTTACTTAGGAAAATTTGCATTAAAGAAAATGGCTGTCAGGGGCATTTGGTAGCTCGATGGAGTTAATGGCTTTTCCTCCTTTAGGTCTGCAAGTCTCAAATGGCAGGTCAGGATCCCACCGGGAGTCACAAAAGCCAAGTGGGTGGGTCAGCACTTTTTTGACAGTTAGTGACAGAAGAGCGCAAAGGACAAAACATGGGGGAGACTTCCAGATTGGGCAGGGGAGCGATTTAACTAGTTGAAGACACTTTCCAAACATCTTCTGACAATCCTGGAATTTATTTTAAAGTAAAAATAAAGTTACTTTAGAGGTAATTACAAGTAATTCAATTTTCAAGTTTTTTTGTGTCAGGAGCAACCGGAGTTGCTTCTGGAGTGAGAGAATTGGCCGTCTGCAAGGACATTGCCCAGGGGACGCCCGGATGTTTTGATGTTTTACCATCCTTGTGGGAGGCTTCTCTCACGTCCCCGCATGGAGCTGGAGCTGATAGAGGGAGCTCATCTCCCCGGGTGGGATTAGAACCTGGCAGCTTTCAGGTCAGCAACCCAACCTTCAAGTCACGAGGCTTTTATCCCCTAGGCCACCGGAGGCTCTTGTAATTTTAAAACTGTTTCCAAAGCCAGTTGTTGCTGTTTCTTTTTCTATTTCTAATTAAGTAGGCAATCTCTTCTTCCTTTTTGTTCAGATATAATTAAAATTGGAATACTACAATCTCATGGCACAAGCCATCACCTAGTAGTGACAGCATGCAGCCCTTTAAACCAAAAAGTAAATTGCTATAGGCATAATCCTATATGACCTGCTAGATTACATAGTTGTATGTACCTAGCAACAGAACAGAGGTGCTAAGAATTTTGGAGAAATGTAACAGGACATTAGCACATTAGTAAAGCCCAGAGCCGGTCCAACAATGAGGCGGATTAGGCAATCGCCTATGGCGCAAAACATACTGGGGCACAGTCGAGACTGCTTTTTCTGTTGATTTGTTGTAAAACATGATGTTTTGGTGCTTAGTTTGTAAAATCTTAATGTAATTTGATGTTTAATAGGCTTTCCCTTAATTTCTCCTTATTATCCAACATTTTCGCTTATCCAACACTTTTATTTTTCAGTGATTGGTTTGAGGGGGGGGGTGCCAAAATTCTGTTCGCCTACACTTGAAAAATACCTAGGGCCAGCTCTGGTAAAGCCCAACCCACATTGGACATTGCTCACAACAGTTCCGTCAATGTATCAGTCCCAAAGGCCACCAATCACTTTGCCAGTGACTGCAATAAATCCACAGCCCTCAGCTGGTTACAGATGTGACACAACTATCCGGTGCTGTTCTCACAGATTAAAAAGAGGTAAAATCAATGGAATTCCAACCAATATACTTTAGGTCATGTCTACCAGCCATGTCATTAGAGTCTGCACCAATCTAGAAGCAAGCTGGCTTGAGTCCACCTACTGGCCAATCAGGAGTGAGGGGGTGGCCGGCCAGCCCCTGTGCTTAACCAGTCACCAGCAGGAGAGGAAAAATCAAACTTAGACAATGTTAATGCATGGAAACCTTACTATATAAAATGGTTATACACTCCATGTTGGTTATGCTTGTACTTTGGGGTGCGACTCACAGGCACCCATTCTTGGCCAAAAAGTGCTTAAGGTATCTGAACCTGTCTTTGCTTCCTGGTGAGTCTTTAATCTGGAACTTTAATTGTTAGCATAATGCTCGCCAGGCTGACCTTTCTCATTTAAATTTTGATATCAGACATATATCCCACTTCTCATCCCAGAAAGATAGCCCAGAAGGATATCATGTTTCATTGTATCAAAAGCCACTGAGTGCCTCTCCTTCCCTGGATAAGGTGTTGCTTCTTCTTCCTTGGGTTGCTGTCTCCCCCAGCTCATGTATACAGCTTTTCTTTCTTAGGCCAAGGGTATTTGATGCAGAAAACAGATTTTTGAAAGCCATAATGGTCTTCTCTGGTTCAAAACCTAAAGTAAGATTATTTGCATGCACCATTCGTATTCAGACTCGGGGATCAAAGTAAATGTGTTAGCAAGCCCATTCACAATTCCCTTTCCACTTAACATTGTTAATCCTAACCATAAATTAAAGTATCATTGCTAGCAGTGAACTACCCAACTAAACCATTCAATTAAGTAGTCTTCATTTGTGAGCATGCTTCTTGTTTTAATTAATACTGCCTACAAATCATTGTCACAATTTTATGTGTTGCTTATTCAATTGATTAATTCCAATTCTTCCTTCTTGGAAGTGGCCAGCTATATGAAATTCCAGAAGGCTTTCTCCATTATGGATGTGTTAAGGCATTCATAACCCAAAAGAAATAATCTATATATATAAAAGGGTAATGAAATTTCGGCCTAGGACAAAACAACAAAAATACACATCCCAGAAACACTAAACTTGGCAGCACAACCCCTCATCCATGCCTCTACGTTCATACAGCAAAAAGCTCCAGCTACTCCAGAAAACAGCCAGGCTTTGAGACTGCAAGGCTATTCACTGCTATTCCACCTGGCCAACAAAGGATTCCCATAAGCCACAGCAACGCGTGGCCGGGCAAAGCTAGTGTTTTTATAGAAGCTTTACCAATTGTGGAAGAGATATATGTGACCCCCCCCCCCCCAAAAAAAAAATCACTGGAAAATGAGAGGATTAAAGACCCTTCTACACTGCCATATAAAACATAGATTATCTGATCTGAATTGGATTATATGGCAGTGTGGACTCATATAATCAATTTCTAATCAAATAATGTCAGTTATCTTCTTTAATGATCTGGGTTGTATGGCAGTTAGAGATGTTCCATTTGTTGAAATATGTTTCATAAATGTTAAACAATTGGATGCAGAGATGATTGAGGAAAACAGTTCAGAGGGAGGCATGTCAAAATATTTCTTGACTTTGCTGACCTGATTGATTGAATGCAATTATTTCACCTTTTTCTCTACTGCAGGTGGAACAACTGGTAATGGGACTTCCTGTAAGTGTTCGAGCCCAAATTGCAGGTGAGTTCAACCATTTCACAGCTGCTTTTTTAAAGCTGTCAAATGGACTATATGTGGTTAGAAAGAATTCTGGGATTTGTGAGAAGTGGGGAGAAATATTTCAGTTCCTCTTAGATGTGACAAAAGAATGGTGTATGGTTCATCACCCCTCCATCTGTTGTAACTTGGTGAAATAATTATCAAGTCAACCCAAAAAGACAATTCAGTCAATAAGACACCTGAATGAATATAATGAAAGACTGAGCTGTTGAGAATTAGGGGATGGGGTAGTCATGTGTGTAAGGGGGTAACTTTATGAAGATGTTCTCTGATTTGATAGAAGTTTATGGGTAGTGGCAGGCAATACAGCATGGTTTATTTAAGGTCAAAGAATTGTAGCCCCAGATTAAGGTACCTTAATTAAGGTTTAGCAGCAATAGGTTGAGGGGATAGTTTGGTGAGTTGGAAGTATTATATATAGGTCATAGAAAGCTGTTTGTTCTCATTGCTATTGTGACTTTAGAAACAAATTTATTTCTCTGTTGATACATTTCCCCATCTAGTCAGTTGTGTATTGTAAAGAAATGGGGGGACAGGGACCTCAAAACTCATTTTACAGATGACTAACCAACAGGGCCGGTCCAACAATGAGGCGAATTAAGCGGTCGCATCAGGCGCAAAACATATGGGGGCGCAGTTGAGACTGCCTTTTCTGTTGATTTCTTGTAAAACAAGATGTTTTGGTGCTTAATTTGTAAAATCTTAATGTAATTTGATGTTTAATAGGCTTTTCTTTAATCCCTCCTTATTATCCAACATTTTTGCTTATCCAACGCTTTTATTTTTCAGTGATTGGTTTGGGGGGGGGGGCGCCAAAATTCTGTTCGCCTACACTTGAAAAATACCTAGAGCCGGCTCTGCTAACCAACTATAAGACAGTATTAACTTTTTCCTTCTACTCTGGTTTTGGCACTTTTTTGTCAGTCTTTGAGCTTTGCCAATTATTATTTTTACCTGTTTTAAGCTCACATATTGATTTTTAACCTCTTCTTTGACAGCTTATTTTTCCCAGGGCTGCAGAAACGTGCTGGGATGAGGATGATGCACTTATACTGAGCATGTTTCTAATTCAAAAATGACACTAGATGTAATCAATATTTATAGTATATACTTAACAAACATTAACCCCGAAAGGAGAAATAATGGTAATACCATGAACATTTACAGTTTGTAAATATTCAAGGTATATGGCTATAAGTCAAAGCAAGAAATGATGATTTGGTACAAAGTGCACAAAATCCCAGAGGTATCTCTTCCCATCTCTGATAATAATAACCTAATAACAAATAAGGTTTTGGAGCATGTGGTAGCTTCCCAACTCCAGGGGTTTCTGAATGAAACAGAGTATCTAGATCCATTTCAATCTGTTTTCATGGCTGGTTATAGAAGAGAGACCCTGATCAGTCCTCTGTCCACACAGCTTGCTGCTACCATCCCCTTTTCCTGGTAGTCTGATAAATGACCAGTAGGAACTAAGGAGCAGAAACAGAATATTGCTCCTCCAGACTGTCTTTAGATTAAATGGCTCAAGTAGATGAGCAGACTCATTGCAGTCAATCAATGAGATTTACATAATAAGGACCAAAAAGTCCCACTGATTCCAATGCATCTAGTTTAATTTAAATACTATTGTATTTAGCCCAGGCACATACACCAAATTGTCTCCATTTATAAAACATTTAAATCTGTGCTGTACAACAAGAGAAACTGGAACTGATGTGTAATTTGTGACATTGAAACAAGTGGACTTTATTCCAAAATGATTAATAAAAATTGTGACTTTGGTCTTTCTTGGCATACTGTAGAAGGGCAAAAATGATTTCTGGTTCTTTTTTGCTATGTTACTTCATATTGTCATATCCTCCAATTCTGTGAAACATTTTTTGTCTAAAAATAAATGCATTTGTTTACCTCTCTCTTGGATACATCTTAGTCAGCAAATTGAAATGGAAATGAATCACCATCCCACATAAAACTGACAGACCCTAATGTTCTATCATGCTCAATTTTGCAAAATGTCACAGTAATAAACAAAAATTAGGACACATGGTGCTGTTTCCATTTGCTGACAGCTTTAAAATATATAGCACTTGAAATATGGAAGCCTTATAGCTTTGCCTTTATGAAATATGTCTGAAGTCCTCAAATGCATGAAATAATCTATGTCCACATATAACATAGGGGCTGTAGCTGCATGTGGTTTAATGTATCCAGCAAGCTCTTTTATGTAGTCAAAAATCAGTTTCACTTCTGGTTCTGTAAATATGGTAGCACTGCCAAATCACCACCTTATATGTTATCTTGTTATACCATGCAATATGAATCTTTTGATCAAAACAATCCCCTTTTCCACAAGAGTTCCCACTTTTTAGAAGCCAACATATTTCCGTCCCAAAAAGAAAAAAAATCTCCCTATTGCAATGTTACTACACTCTTCATCCTTTGAAATAATTACATCCCCATTCAGTTAAACTTTTGTAGTGCCGTCATTTCATGCTCTCACTGAATAAAACTAATATTATCTGTTTCCAACTAACTCAATTTTCAGCAGATATAGAGCAAGATGTCTCTTGTGTTTCTCTCCCCAGCTAAGTGTAATTTTGGAAAGTGCTTATTTATAAAAAAAAAAAAATAGTTAACATCTCTCACTAATATATTCAATTCCTACATCTAATGAAGTAAAAACCAGAAGGGATGATAGCTAAAAACAGATGCTTCTAAAGCAGATCTCTTCAGCCTGTGGCCCTCCAGGTGTTTGGGATTCCAATCCAGAAGCCCTAGCCAGCTTGTCCAATGGTCAGGAATTCTGAGAGCTGAAGTCCAAAACATCTGAAGGTTGTGCAGGCCTACTCTAAGGGCATCATTGGGACTTAAGAACTTACCTGACCTGAAGGTTGCCAGGTTCGAATCCCACCCAGGGAGAGCGCGGATGAGCTCCCTCTATTAGCTCCAGCTCCATGCGGGGACATGAGAGAAGCCTCCCACAAGGATGGTAAAACATCAAAACATCCGGGCGTCCCCTGGGCAACGTCCTTGCAGATGGCCAATTCTTTCACTCCAGAAGCAACTCCAGTTTCTCCCGACATGGAAAAAAAACTTTTTTGTGTATACAATAACATCCTAAAAGTAATCCTTACAATCTCTCTTTTATCCAGAATGGATAAATAAATAATTTAAAATCACTTTAATCATAATCTATAAATCCTGGATAGTATATGAAAAGTTGATTGATTAGAAAAGTGAGATGACAGACTGATTGTCCTTACAATTTTGCTTTTGATGATGTGTATGTGAGGTTATCCTACACAATCCCATTCCAAATGCACCAGGCTATTTCAATCCCCATTTCTGTTGTGCAGGTACCACTTTTGAATAATCTAGAGTTTCCCCGTTATCTGGGGAGAAATTCACTGGCCAGAACTTGCCTCTTTTCTAGTGATCATTACCGTCGATGTTTCTCCTCACAAGGAGGAGTGAGGCCAACCAGGGTGTTTTGTGGGGGTGTTTTGAAGGGGGGGGGCTTGGAGTTCTCTTCCATTCCCTACTTAAGACTGTAAAAATGATAATAAAGAAGTTCATATAGTCACCTTCAACAACTGTGGGATATTTGATCTTGCTCAAGGACGTGCGTAGACACACCTAAAGCAAATGCAAGCTGATGACCCTCTTGTAAGAAAGGATTCAGTGCCTTGAGGCTTATGTATCTGCATTACAAAGTATTAAGGAGAAAAAAATGTTCTTGGACACTGTAACACCCCTAGGCAGTGCGAACACTGGGAACCAACATGGAGGCCAATAAACAATCTAATATCTTTATTAAGGCAATAAAAGTTTCAAACAAAAATAAGCAGAATAGATAGTCAAACTGTTGACCTTTTAGAAAAGATCAGAAATAGTCCAAAGAATGAAAGTTTTATGTCCAATATAATAATAATAATAATAATAATAATCATCATCATCATCATCATCATCATCTTTATTTATACCCCGCCATCATCTCCCTAACGGGGACTCGGGGCGGCTTACATGGGGCCATGCCCAGAACAATACAATATAACAAAATATAATAGAACAATATTAGAGTCCAAAGTCCAAAATCCAATAACCGAAACACACTCAAACTTATTGGAAGTTTGAGTGGGGAAAGGAGCAAAGTTCCTCAGGAAAGTACTTGAAATAATAGTCCAAAACAAGGTTTCAAGGCAAGGCAAGGCTGTTCGTGGTGGATCTGAAATGCAATCCAAACTTGGCAAGGGACGAGCCGCTACTCCTGGTCTACTTGAGAGTAAGCACGCCAACGGGCCGCTTAGAAGCTCAGGAACAAGAGTCGATGTATTCTTCTGTTAGAAGTCCAGTTGACACCGCAACAGAGATTCTCTGCGCAGAACTTTTATTGAAGTCCAAAAGCTTTCCCCAAGCAGGTGCGTGACTCCCCAAATGTTCCCAAGAGAACAAGCTGCTAACAACGAGGTGCCAGATGCCTGCCTCCTCAATTCTTCCCAGGAGAACTGGCTTAGCCACAATCTCCTCACTCCGCTAATCTCACACTTCTCCTTAAACTTTGTCTTCGAGAGCGATCTGTTTGGAAAGTAGCCCTTCTATCAAATTCTAAACTCTCCGGCGATCCAGGAAGAGCCGGCAACATTTCAAGGGCATTTCTAATTGGCTCTGGCTCTGCAATGTCAACAGGAGACATCTGGAAAGGGATTGAATCTTGCTGAGGTGGGAAAAAAACCCAAATTCTCTTCATTTTGATCCACAATGGCTGCTGGATCAGGGGCCAAAGGTACCTGAGACATCACAGACACAGCAGAGCAGACTATTCTGAAGTAGAATCACACAATGAATGCTTCTAAGAAAAAGACATACACTTGGTGGAAGTTACAAGGAAGAAGAGTTTGAAATTTGGGGGAAAACTGGGGGCTCATTAATACCTTTTCATGTTTATTTTTGCACGCACACATCAGGAACACTAAAGCATTTGCATGGAGCATTCTGTCATGTGTCTGTCGTCCGTTTCTGTATTAAGGTTTCTAAAAGGAGCTTTCTTATAAAATCATTAAGGTTCAAAATTACTCCACTCATGTTCAAGTCCAGTGAGATTTCACATTTTACAACTTCTAATGACATCACTGTAGCAAGTTTACCACAATGGATTTGGACTGTCCTATTCTGAATTCATTTGTTTTTAGCTCAGAATCAAATAGTTATAGACAGCCATTACAGTACCTTTTAACATGCTTCTTGCATTCTCTACACTAACATTCTTTTCATCATCTCAGAGGGAAAAAAAGTCTTTTCTTTAAGTTTTGCCTCCAGGACTAAAGACATCAGAAAATAGCAGTTGACCTTATGGCATTACTGCCGTGGATAAATAATAGAAAAGAGTTTTGACAGCTTGATGCTTGAATACTCTCTTATTCAGAGCACAGTTCTTTCCTGGGGATTTAGAATAGTCTCCAAATCATGACAGTCTCCAATATTTTATTGTATATGAATTGCACTATAAGCTTGCGACTATTAATTCTTGCATATTCATTCAAATTGGAATATGATTCCATCTTGACCACAGATTAAGCAACTAGAGCTGCTTCTTGAAGGGATTTAACTGAATGTATTAGAGTCACATACTTGTTTAATCTTCACACATTACCGCTAGCAAGTTTCATATCTAGGAAACACAGGTGACACTGCCCTGGGTCTGCGGATCCGCTGCATGATCAAGGAATGAAAAGCTCCAGAAAGCTATTGATTGTTTCAAAATACATGCAACGAGTGAAGGTTATTGCAAATGAAAGCAATTCAGAAAGAAATGGCAAAACTAGAAGTATTAAAGAACTCAGCAGGCATTAACAGCAGCTAATTCTCCCAGAGATGTTTCATTCTCTGTCCCTGTAGTCACCTTCAGTCTCTATTTCTTGCAAGTTGCATCCTTCAGAGCTACACATAAAGCAAAGTGGCCAAGTTGTGATCTTCCACGTATCAAGGATATAATGTCCAAATTCCCCAACCACTGTTTATCATGAGCAGCACTGCTGGATATTACAGTGAAACAACTTCCGTAAGGCCACAGCGTGCTCATGTATGACATACAGGGAAAACATACCTTTCTAATGTTTGGTCATTCAAAGCCATTTCAGGAATCTGTAACTTGCAGCCTATATTTTTCAGGGGTTATTTAGTTCAGTCAAAAACCAATGAAAAGCCTGAGCAGAACCTTTGGACAAAAAAATCCTAGATTTTCCCCTACCAGCATAGCTAATAGTTGGGTGTGCTGAGACTTGTAATCCAAAAACAATTTTCAAGCTCTGAACTCTCTTAAGAAAATCTTAACTAATCCAGAATTTTGGGCAAAATTAAAACAAAAATGTGGTTAGGAAGAACATTTAAATGTATGAATATCAAAAGTCTCTGCTTCCACATACTAGATTCAGATAGAACGTTGACTAAATGTATTCCTATATAAAGGCAGGTCACATGGCATCCTAGTATACAGATTATAATCAATGGGTCATATGATTCAGCTATGGGCCCTATTATGCTCTCATACTATCTTAAAAAGATGCAATATCTGTCAGAGTAATTTACGCAGCAGCAGTTGGATGGACTCAGTGGAATGCAGAACGAAAAGACACCCAGAGACGTTGGTAAAACTATATACAAGTTTTACTGTAAGCAGTAATAATCAAGACAAACAGACTTGCAGACAAACACAGGACTCTCACTCTAGGCAGACAGAACAGAACTGATGCAATCAGCAAAGCACACACACTTGTGTCTGGATATTCCCCAGCTCCAGCCACACATCAAGGTCATCACAGCTTCTTAGTAATTAACTCTTTCCAGACTATGTTACACTCTGGATGATGCAATCAGTATGCAATACATGCAAGACACAAATTTCATTTAAACACTATCAATACACAAATCCCACATTAATAATATCAACCAGGGCTTAAACAAGTAAATGACTATATTAAAAAAAAACTTGGGTCATTACATCAATCTTCACTTGAATGGTTTTCATTTAATTGCATTGCTCAACAACTGGAAAAACAAACTATATGACAAGATTTAGTGGGATTGGGTAAATATCTTCGTCTGAAAATGACAGGAAAGTTTTCTGGTGTGCATTAGAAATACATTTCTTTACTAATCTGTATACTCAAAGCTTACAAAAGTATGATTAATTGCCAGCTCATCACAGATATTTCTAACTGCTCTTGACATTTCCAAACATTTCATGTTGATGACACACTTTTTAGGCATGCATCATTTTATGACAAAGTAATCTGTTTTACAGCAAACCAAATATTAAACCAACCATTTGTAAGATATACAGACACAAATGCTAGTTCCAAATAGGTAAAGGAAAAGGTCCAATATTATAATCCACAATGAGAAACTCGATAACTCTCCAAAGAAATCAAAGTGTCCATGAGTTGAAACAGAGAAACAAGGCTGGCGGAAACAGAGTTCCATCCGCTGGAAAAACTTCGTAACAATCAAAACAGCAAGGTTGTCGAAGCTGAGGCAAACTTGAATCAGGAACAAGGAAACAACTGAAGTAAAGTCAAGGTCTACTCGAGAGTCGTGGCCCGTGGAACTGGAAAACTTGGCTTGGAAACAAACAAGAGCTGGAGACGGAGAAAACCTCTCTCAAGGAAGAGCAATGTTAACACCGCAACAATTCTACTGAGCGAAACACTTTTAACAGATTCCAGACTGTTTACAATTTAGGGAGTATGAACTCCCAAAACTTTCTCATGGGAACACTAACCATTATCTCATCTATTTGCCAGTCTCTGGCTCTGGCAAACCCCTTGTTTTGCACTTCTCTCTCTGGTTACAAAATCTCTACAATTAAAAACCGCATTCCCAGGTGTCTCATTAGCATCTGGCTCTATCTGCGAGAGAGGAGTAGAAGAATCTTCCCCAAATAGTAAGTCTCTACAGACAATATCTTTGGGCACCTGCACCTGCAGTTGCAAAGGCGGGTGAGATGTTAGTATAATCCTCAGCATCATCTGTGTCAAAGTGCATGTCCTGAACCACTGCAGGCCCAGGTGCTATGGGTGGCTGGGATCTAACACCTTCACATGCCTTTTCCATTTATAAATGTGGCCCATCCAAAGTACAGTGTGAGCTTATCTGTTGTTTCAGAGTCAGATCAGAATGGGCAATTAGTTTGGGTTGCCATCTGGCAGGGAGAGGGAGGAAAATTGAAGGGTTCTGTGTTCATTTTGGAACCCATTTTGGTATGACATGTAGTTTTGGAACAGCCTCTACAGATCATGTGACTTAGGAGTTTTGGGAAAGAGGTACCCTTAAGGCAAACCTATGGATTTGCTCTCAGTTGAAAGTTCCTCAATTTTGATGGGAGTGTCTGAGGTTTACTTTTCAGGAAACAACTGGTTGGGGAGCAACCCAAATGTTTGGACTGCCCTCAAGCCACAGGTAATTCATCCAAGGGAAGGCTGTGAGAGTTTGTCTCAAGGTAGATACCTGGGCTCAGCTGTGCCTGCATTAGGTTGCTTTCCCTATCCACTCCTTTGATCCCAAAAGATAAATAGGACATAGGCTAAATAAAGTGTCCCTTTTTCATTCCAAACCCCATGTCTGGTCTCACTATTCCAGAATCCTAGACTCATTCTCTTGAGAGTTTAACATCCAGATGGATGATGAGATGCCCTAAAAATGTCATATAATTTCATGGTTCTTCAAAAATGAAAAAGCAAATATGTTGATTATACATACACACACACACACACACACATCAGACCAGTTTATATTTCTGAAGATTAACTGAATTTTCCTCTTCTTGAGAACCCATACTGAGCATCTTAGTGGGGTTAAAAGTACTCACTCTTCATTTCAAAATGTGCATGAAGCATATTTCCCTTACATGTCCTAGATTGGTAATACATGACATTTTCATATCGCTCACGTACAGAAAGTCAGCATAGATTCTAAGATAATCAGGCTTCTAAAGGTCATCCTCCCAAAATAGGTAGTTACCAACATTTTGAGAAAGCATTACTTCTAATCAATATATGTCGTGCTGTGAATATGTTTTGAGCAGTCAGGAATCTTAAATCATCTTAAATAATTTGGTCAAAAATACACTTTTCCAGTTTTCTTTCAGAAAGCTAGTGGACATTAAAATCTTTCAACTCAGGTCCTTCTTTTTGAAAAGTGCAAAAACAAATATACAAGGTGTTTAAAAAAGAACTCCCTAGTTTTAAGTTAAAACACATTAAAACTAGGGAGTTCTTTTTCAAACATCCCGTATATATGACTTCATATATTGAGATTCTCCAAAAAATGTTCACCTTTATATTTATTGAGTGTCTTGGTGAAATTTCTTAGTTGTTTAGAATGGTATAGGATAGTCCAAAAGTCACAAAAAAGTTCAATATTTAATAAGATTTTTTTATTTACAAAACCCAATTCTACTCCTTGCTTTGTGTCTTGTAACATATTATATTGAATAATTTGATTTTTTCCTTTTTGCTATATGAACTTGAATAAATCCTTCTGTCATTGTTAAATGGTACATCAAATCAAAAGCAGTGTTGTATAAAATAAATGTGTTTTAGTAAAACATTAATTTTTATCACTAAAATTCAACTTTACAATGACAGATGTAATTTGTTCCATTTTCAAAAATCCTTCTTAATTTAATTCCATGTCTTAACAAAATTATTTTGAAATAACATACAGCTCATATTTGTCATAATAATACCCAGGTATTCAGCCACCTCAATTTTAAAACTGGATTTATCTATCTAATCTGTTTGATCTTTCTTTTCATATTTTAGACACGGTAATTACCTTTTAATTATTAATATTGAAACCTAATGACTAACCAAATTCTTTTACTCTTTCCATTAACAGAGCTATGGAGATAATTCCAATTCATGTATAGATATCTTATTGAGCAATGCACGGTTCCTAGGGATTGAACTCCCCCTCCCAGCTACCTTAATGACTGGTTCTCTGGCTGGTATCAACCTGAATGCCTCAAAGAGCAAGGTAGGTGGGATGTTGCAGCTCTCGCCAGCCACAACACAGGATGAGGGAGGAATTCCAGTAGCATAGAACCATTTTTGGTATGCTGAGCAGTGGGAATTCCTTGTCGCCTCCAAGGCAGCTGAGGGAATCCCAAACAAGCTGTTAAGTGGGCTCTAACTGGCATTCGGGACCCCAGGTCGAGTTTGCATTGTGGGTGTAGAAGGACCCATTCAGATTCATTCAGAGTAGCTTGATATTACTTTACTACTCTGGTGCCTATTTTGGGCTGCAGTCCACTTACTACATTTTTATTCTGTTTTCATTATTTAGATCACTGTTTTTCTTTTTTGGGAGGAGACTGAAGCAAATAAAATATTACAATCCAGCCTTTTCTTTGCCATGCTAACTTTTCCCTACCAGTCTGTACTTGTACACACATAAACACACACACACATTTGTGAATACATTGATCAAGCAAGTCAAATTCTGATACAGTAGAGTCTCACTTATCCAACGTAAACGGGCCGGCAGAACGTTGGATAAGTGAATATGTTGGATAATAAGGAGAGATTAAGGAAAAGCCTATTAAACATCAAATTAGGTTATGATTTTACAAATTAAGCACCAAAACATCATGTTATACAACAAATTTGACAGAAAAAGTAGTTCAATACACAGTAATGCTATGTAGTATTACTGTATTTACAAATTTAGCACCAAAATATCACGATGTATTGAAAACATTGACTACAAAAATGCGTTGGATAATCCAGAACATTGGATAAGCGAGTGTTGGATAAGTGAGACTCTACTGTAATTATTCCTGTGGCTGATAAAGATCTTGATAAGGGTCTGGACAGTTTGAGAGTCCTTAAAGAAAATGTCACCAATCATCCATGTATTTGATGAAACAATTTTAGATGATGTCAGGATTATTTTTGGAATGCATGAAGTATTTTCTTTTTAAATTTATCAAAGCACATAAAGTTCAAGGATATTTAATTTGGGAGAGATCAGGCAAATATAAACATTGGACAACAGCACCATATTCCAAATTTGCAAAGTACTGACCTAAGCTTTTGGACAATAGATTGTTGCAACATTCTGGAAATTAGGGGAAGATACAGTTCGAGGTCGCCACTTTCAGGGCCATAGCAAAAAAAAAAAAAAAAAAAGGGGGGGGGAGAGGTTGAAACTTTTTTTTATCGAATCATGAAGCGTAGTTCCATAGCGCAAAATAATTTAGAAATCAGGCTCCATTGATGAACTTTAGTGGACACTCAAGACAGATAAACTTCAGTGAACACTCATGGGGATTTGGTTAACCAGTTAAAATTCATGGGTTTTTTTAAAAAAAAAATATATGAAAAAATGGGGGGGGGGGTGAACCCCTACCCTCCCCCCCTTTGCTACAGCCCTGGCCACTTTCCTAATTAATGTATTCACTGTCCTGTTCTTGAATCTGTTCCAGAAAAGGCAATCTAATCGTCTGCACAATGATAACGGTTTTTGTCAAACCAGTTGTGAAACAACCTAAGTGGGCAGTGTAGATGAACCCAGGGCCTGATCTGTTCCCCTGGAATTGTGGCGGAGTCCGGCGTGAACAGTGGACCAATCTGCATTAAATCATGATGCTCACTCTGGATCAAGGGTAGAACTGATCCAGAGTTTCACCCACATTAGTGAAGAGCTAAATCAAATTTTAAGAACCAGAGATCCCTGGACATTGTGTAGACATCCAGGAATAACTCTTCAGTCAATGCAGGCTATACAACTTCTATTGTAAAGACAAACCCTAGGTTTCTTCTCATAGGTTGCAATGAGTAATTTCAGAAATTTCTTTCCTGCTTTGAGAAAACTTTTATAAAATTTGCAGTTGCAAAGGCAATTCACAATATGGGAGTTATTCTATGCAAAATTAACAAATGGTTGTTTTCATGCAGAAAAACAAAATTTCTATGCAGGAAATAACATTTTTGATGGGGAAAATAATGTCACAATGCAGAAATATTAATTTCTGTACAAAACCCCTCTAGTTTTGCATTGAATGAGCTGCTGTCTGGGTCAGGAATTTTCTTACGCTATTGTGGTGCTACTTTTGAATATTCCAGTTTGAATAAAAAACAGGCTGAAGGAAAGGGCTGCAAATGTTAAGTAGATAACAAATTGGTGATGGATCTTGAGTAGAAAAGCAATTTTCTTAGCATTCTTATGATTACCACTACTATGACCCCATGTATCATCAAAATTGTAAAACACTTGCACTAAGTGAAAAAAACAAATAATCTAGTCTCTTAATTCCTCAATCCCAACAAGATGTCTAAAATGGTTCACATTTTCACACCAGTAAAAATGGTTTTACTGCAAATCTTTTAAAAATGACATCCACCCCAAATTCAAAATGATTTACATCCTTCCTGTATAATTCAGGACTGTCAAAGTTGGTGTCTCGTTGCATAGAAAACTGACCAACCCATGCCCACTGGCATTCCACATTTTCCTATTAATCTACTTCCTACCTTTATAAACCAATCTACTGGCATCACACTTCTTTGCTTGAATTGTGAATATGCTTTTTGCTTCATCAGACTCGGTTAATTTTTTCCCAAATGAACAATAGTAAAATCATAAAACAATGAGAGAAGTTTGCAGAGGTCTGATCTCACCAGTCATTCCACTGAGACTAAGTTCAACATCTCCAGCTGGGAATCTGATCACAGACTGCTAAACCTTCTGATCACCCCAGAATACAAAGCCGTCACTTTTGTTGATGACCCAGATACATTATATTAAACACCTTTGGTCTGAAAAAGAACATAACATTTAGCTACATTAAAAATCAAGTAAACAGTTACCTTCATTCAGAAATGGGACCAGTGTATTTCTAAGCTATCCATATCTCCACCTTCTCGGAGAAGTAGATTCGAATTTGGAAAATTCAAATTTTGTAAAGTTCTCCTACAACACTATATGAGCAAAAATCAAGTGTTTTAAAATGTCTGACATGGTTCCTTTTCCATACGCTAACATCATTGTGGCCGAGTATGATTGTCTTCCAAGTGTAGTGTCTTGGTGATGGGTCCATAGGTGACTGTAGAGACTTATTCTTGATCTGCATATTCTTTCACAGTGAGAACACTGATTTCCAGGTAGAAGACAGTCCTGGTTCAGGGTTGGCTTGATGTGCCTTCCTCTTGGCATGTTTCTCTCTTTCTCCCTCCATTTGTGCCTCTTCAAATTCCACAACACTATTGGTCACAGCTAACCTCCAATTAGAATGCTCAAGGGCCAAAGCTTCCCAGTTCTTGATGTCTATGCCACAGTTTTTAAGGTTGGCTTTAAGCCCATCTTTAAATCTCTTTTCCTGTCCACCAACATTCTGTTTTCCATTCTTGAGTTGGAAGTATAGAAACTGCTTTGGGAGATAGAGATTGGGCATTTGGACAATGTTGCTAATCCAGCAAAGTTGATGGCGGAGGATCATCGCTTCAGTGCTGGTGGTCTTTGCTTCGTCTAGCATGCTGATATTTATCTGCCTGTCTTCCCAAGAGATTTGCAAGATTTTTCAGAGGCAATGTTGATGGAATCATTCCAGAAGCTGAGTGTGACATCTGTAGACAGTCCACGTTTTGCAGGCATATAACAGGGTTGGGAGAACAATTGCTTTATAAACAAGCATCTTGGTCTCCCTACAAATATCCTGATCCTCAAACACTCTCTGCTTCATTTGGAAAAACACTGCATTTTCAGAGCTCAGATAGTATTGTATTTCAGTCAAAGTTTGTGAAGAGGTGGCTGCCAAGATAGCAGAAATGGGCAACATTTTCTAATGTTACACCATTAAGCTGTATTTCTGGTGTTGCAGAGGAATTGGCTGGTGCGTGCTGAAAGAACACTTTTGTTTTTTCAATGTTCAGTGAAAGGCCAAGCTTTTTGTATGCTTCTGCAAAGGTGTTCAGAGTGTCTTGCAGGTCTTCTTCTAAATGAGCAAATATTACATTATCATCAGCATATTGGAGTTCTATAACAAATGTTGTTGTGACCTTGGTTTTGGCTTTCAGTCTGCTGAGGTTAATTAACTTGCCATCTATCTGATAGATTATTCTCATGCCAGTAGGAAGCTTCCCATCAACAAGGTGTGGCATCATAGCATAAAGATAGAGAATAAGGTTGGGGCAATAACACATCCATGTTTGACACCCTTAAATGTGTCACTTAGAGAGCCAATGCTATCAAAGACTGTTGCCATCATGTCATCATGTCGGAGCCACAGGATGTTCACAAATTTGAAATGTTCACAATTCACTGTGTTGAATGCCTTTGTAAGATCAATTAATGCCATGTACAGAAATTGATTTTGGTTCCTGCATTTTTCTTGGAGCTGCCATGCAGTGAAGATCATATCCATTGTTCTTCTGGAGGGACAGAAGCTGTTCTGCAATTCTGGGAGTATGTCTTCTGAAATAGGTAGAAGGTGGTTTGCAAGGATTATTGTGAGGATTTTTCCAGCGGACGTTAGAAAGAAGATACCTCAATAGTTTCCACAGTCTATTATTTCCTCCTGTTTGAAAAGGGTGATTGTGCCGTCACACCCAGGCACCTATGGTCAATTAAGATGTGCTTCTTTCTTTGCCGGGTGAACTACGGGGCCTTACTTTGAAGCTCAGGAGTCCCAGCAACCAAGGCCACTTCAGATTGAACATCAAACAAAATTTTATTTTCTCAAAGTTCTTTTCAAGCTTAGAACAAGTTATTGAGGTTACAAATACAAACAGTCAACTCATAAAATCATGCAGATGTTTCTTTCTTACTTTTCCCTTTAGTTGCTGGGTTAACTACTTCCAACAGTGAAGAGATCCTGGGATGCTCTCTACTCTAGCCCTGAGTTGCTATATTAGAAAGAGCAGGTCTTTCCCTATCTAAGCTCAAAGCTAGTTTGGAGGTGAAGTAGTTAGAGCTTCTTCCAATGGCAGAGAAATCCTGGGATATTCTCTGCCCTAGTGCTAAGTTGCTATTTTAGAAAGAGCAGGTCTTTCTCTATCTAAACTCAAAACCAGATTTAAAGGCAAGAGGTTAGTACTTATGATGGCTTGTCTGAGCTGGCCTGGCTTGACCACACAAGCACATCTGAGTTCTTTTCTCTTCTGTAAAAAGCCAAAAGGCTTCTCAAAACGGAGATTTCATCCCCAGGAAAAGGGGCAGTCTCAAGAACAAAAAGATACTTTGCAAGCCTACAGCAGCAAAGGCTTTGCTGAGCTGGCTACAAACCTCTGTTGAAGGTTAACTATCAGGGAGTTGCCGAGTCTGTAGCAACCCTGGAAGAAATGCAAAAGGTGCTATTTCCTACAATGATGGGACAATGCAAATCAAACCCCTGGGAGACGGAACAGTGCAATTTTTGATGTCTGCTGGGATTTTCTCAGCCACCCACACTTTTTCAATGAGCTGGTGGAGTTGTTGTATCAGCTCAGATCCACCCTCTTTAAATAGGAGGGTAAAAGTATTGGTAAGTAGTCACTATCCCAGGTCATAGGAACCCTGCAAGGTAATGGATTCATGTGACAAAGTCCTAATTTTATTTCCAACAAACTTAGTAACAGCTTTAACCTTTACTTATCAGATTTTACTGAGGTTTAAATATGCCTGCAGTTTTTTTAAGGACAGTGTTTGCCATTTATTTACTCGCTTGCCTTTCTGCCTGTTCATGTACTTGTCTTGTATAGACTTCATTGCACAAAGGGTGTTTTACTATTTCAGCCCTTCTGAGTCTGTTTGATTAAAAGAGGCATGGTTGGGCAAAATTAATACATTAGTACACTCTTGGTGGCTGAGTAGCATGTTTGGAAATTCAATTTGAAGTTTATTTAGTGATAAAACAAAGCTTTGTGCCATTTGCTAATTTGCTAATGATCACCTTGAAACTTTTGTAATGAAGAAAGAAGTCAACTGAATGTTAACCCTATTAGTGTTAATGGAAAAAGCTTAAACACCAAACCATTTCCGGTAATTAAGCAATCTTAGGCTTGCAAAAGCCATCACATCTAGAATTGAGATACAGACATGCATCTTAGTATGCAATCTATCCTTCATTGTGTCCTTGCAAGATTTAACAGCTTGTTCAACACTTAAAATCTATCATTATTGTAAATCCTATAATTTGCTCAATAATTATGCAAAGAACTAATAAGTAGCAATTTACATAGCAAATTTATCTTCTGGACCACAACTAGAGAACCCTCTGGAGAGCAAATCTACTAAACATGTTGGCTAGAGAGACCTGGGAGTTGCAGCCTAAAAGTACAATCCTAACTTGGTAAGTGGGCCAACAGTTGGATGAGCCAATGTTAGGCCAATTGAAGTTATGCTGTAGCCAACCTCAGTCCTTTATGGATAGGTAAGGCTCGGGCAGATTATTCGGAATCATGAATTATATCTTTTAAGAGCTCCCATTAGGTTCTATGTGCCAGAAAAACTTAGGGAAAACTAACCTCAGCTTAACTACCCTGTTTCCCCGAAAATAAGACAGTGTCTTATATTAATTTTTGCTCTCAAAGATGCGGTAGGTCTTATTTTCAGGGGATGTCTTATTTTTCCACAAAGAAGAATTCACATTTATGGTTGAATTTTTTTTAAATGAAAATGTATTATCTACTGTACAGTAGTTGTCATCACAAACCAGCATAACCAAACTGTGAATCCTTTCAAGAATTTCTGTATTATATTTTATTGCTATACTGTTTTTAAATGTCTGTTTTAAGTTTCTGTTCGTATATAAATGTATGTTGTTGTTGGGCTTGTCCCTGTAGGCTGCCCTGAGTCCCTTCTGGGTATACAAGAAAAATGTTATTATTATATTATTATTATTTCTTGTTACTACCTTTATTTCCACGTACAACAATCTATGGTATGTACATTTACCGATCCTGCATGCTTCCAAACAAAAACTTTACTAGGTCTTACTTTCGGAGGAGGCCTTATATTTAGCAATTCAGCAAAACCTCTACTAAGTCTTATTTTCTGGAGATGTCTTATTTTCAGGGGAACACGGTATGTGCAAGCAAAATCTAACAGCCTATGTCTCTGGGTTGAGTGTGGTTTTTATGTTGTGTAGTTCAGCTCCTTCCCCACTCTTTCTAGCCATCTTTTTATATTCTATAGTCAGCTGGTGTCATCCAGTGGAGATCAGCCATGATAACAGGTTTACATCATCACAAGAGGAGTCTAACATCAGCTCCGTCACCAAAAGTACCTTATACCTTATCCTAACCCACTATATTCAGCCTATGTTTGAGCTAAGATTGCAATATATAAAAAAAGTTTCCGGGCTTTGAATATCCGGCAATGCAAAAAAAGAAATCTTGATTCTTTTAGTAATAATCAATGGACAGCTGAACTTATGGAAGTAATGTATCTTGATTTCTGTAAGGACTATGACAAAGTCCTCCACAATATTCTTGAAAACACTTTACTAAAATGTAGGCTAGACATGGCTACTGTTAGGTGGCTTGGGAATTGGTTCACTGGCTGAAACCACAGGATGCTTGCCAATGGCTCATCTTCATCCAGGAAAGAAGTGACCAGTGGGGTGCCACAGGTTTCTACCCTGAGCCCTGTGCTATTGAACATCTTTCTCAATGATTTGGATGATGGACTAAAGGGCATGGTTATCAGATTTGCAGATGAGTCCAAATTAGGATGGATAACTAATATTCAAGAGAACAGAACAGGAATCCAAACTGTCCTTAGACTGCTAAGCTAAAACTTAGTATTTTAATCTAATGATTAAAATTTATTTTAATCATTAATCTGATATTTTAATCTAATGATTTTATCTTATATTGCTGCTATAGTCCCCCCCCCCACCTTTGAAGTTGACTGAATTGCATTGGTGGTTGTTTGATATTATTACTGTTGTATAAACCTTTGTTTTAACTTCTGTTTTATCATCTTCTTGTGTTTTAAACTGTGTTTATTGTTAATGTATTTGCGCTGTTACTTTTGTAACATTGTGAGCCGCCCCGAGTCCCCACGGGGAGATGGTGGCGGGGTATAAATAAAGTATTATTATTATTATTATTATTATTATTATTATTATTATTATTATTATTATTATCATCATCATCATCATCATCATCATCAGGGAAAAATGTAAAATGCAACACTTAAGCCAAAAAAAAATGAAATGCAGAGATGCAGGATGGATGACATTTTCTTTGGAAGCGATTTATGTAAAAAGAGAAATAGAAACCAGGACTGTCATGTGATACAGCAGCTAAAAACCCAATGTAATTCTAAGCTGAATTGATAGGAGAATAGTGTCTAGATCAAGACAAATAATCTGTGACTAGGACATGGAACAATGGCTTCAAACTACAGGAAAGGAGATTTCACCCGAACATCAGGAAGAACTCCCTCACTGTGAGAGCTGTTCAGCAGTGGAACTCTCTGCCCCGGACTGTGGTGGAGGCTCCTTCTTTGGAGGTTTTTAAGCAGAGGCTGGATGGCCATCTGTCGGGGGTGCTTTGAATGCGATTTCCTGCTTCTTGGCAGGGGGTTGGACTGGATGGCCCATGAGGTCAATTCCAACTCTACTATTCTCAGACCTCACCTGGAACGTTGTGTCTAGTTCAGGAAAGATATTGACAAATTGTGGCCAAAATGATCAAAGGTCTACTAGCCATGCCCTATGAGGAGCACCATAGAGAGTTGGATATATTTACTTTGAAGAAGAGAAGGTTAAGAGGGGACATGACAGTCATGTGTAAATATTTGAAAAGATGTCATATTAAAGATGGAAATAGACATGTTTTCTGCTGCTCTAGAGATGAGAACATGGAGCAATGAATTCAATCTGCAGGAAAATTAAGAACTTCTTGATTGTAAGAGCTGTTTCACAATAGAATTCATTGCATCAGAGTGTGATGGAGTTTTCTTTGGACACTACCAATTAGAAACTGGATGGCCATCTATCATGGGTGCAGGCTTCTCCTTGTGGTCTCTTCCATCTCTATAATTATATGATTACCTTTTATCCTGTACTAGCTGTGCCCGGCCACGCATTGCTGTGGCTAGGACTTAATTTTTCTTTTTGTTGTATGAACGTAGAGGCGTGGATGAGAGGTTGTGCTGTCAATTTTCAAGGTTGTGGGGCATTTAGTTTAGTTGTTTTGTCCGGTGCCGTGATTCCATTACCCTTTTATATATATAGATTATGCAGAAACAATTTATATTGAATGTAATTTTTCACAAAAATATTTATACAACTTTATAAAAACAGTAACAACAAATATTATTTCATTAGCTTTTATTTCTGCTGAACATTTATTTCATATGTTCTTGTTTTAGTGTGCATGATTTTTCTACCAATTTTCTTAACACAATGTATTTGGTGAATAGTCCAGGTAAGGTTTTCATTTAACAATTATTTTCATAATGAATAGAAAGGGAAATGTTATTTGTAGTATGAAATCATGAGCTAGGAATATAGTGGTGAACACAATTCAGTTTAAATATATTTCAGTCAGTCGGGATCCCCTCATCTGGGAAAAATCAATTTTCCACTCTCTCGCTTATATGTAGGATGTGATGGCTTAGCATACATCATTGAGCATCCATCAAAATTGAAGTAAGAGAGAGCAAATTCCCCAAACACTATTTTGAGACCCTTCTTTGTTACTGAGAGGAATTGGGGAACCCTCTGTTAAGTTGCATCTGACTATTATTTATTTATTTATTTATTTGCAGTATTTATATTCCACCCTTCTCACCCCGAACCCATTTGTTTGTTTTTGGCAGTCCATAGAATTCATAGCAGTCTCCAGCACCACATCTCAAACTCAAATGTACAGTAGAGTCTCACTTATCCAACGTTCTGGATTATCCAACGCATTTTTGTAGTCAATGTTTTCAATACATCGTGATATTTTGGTGCTAAATTCATAAATATAGTAATTACTACATAGCATTACGGTGTATTGAACTACTTTTTCTGTCAAATTTGTTGTATAACATGATGTTTTGGTGCTTAATTTATAAAACCATAACCTAATTTAATGTTTAATAGGCTTTTCCTTTATCTCTCCTTATTATCCAACATATTCGCTTATCCAACATTCTCCCGGCCCGTTTACGTTGGATAAGGGAGACTCTACTGTATTGATAGTCTTCCTATCAATTTTCTTCACTGTTCAGATCCCACAGCCATTCATTTGAATCAGAACTATTATAGCATGGACAGTTCTGACCTTGATATGCAATTGTGTATCACACTTTCCAGACGTACCTTATTCTTCATAGTCGTGCAGTTCACATTAAGTTGCATATTAAACTGTATAATGCCACAGCTCATTAGTGAAGTACTGTTGCACAATCATCTTGTAACTCTGTTCTTGGTCTATGGCAGGGGTCCTCAAACTTTTAAAGCAGAGGGCCGATCCACAATCCTTCAGACTGTTGTGGGGCCAAATTATCATTGCATACTGCACATGTCTTATTTGTAGTGAAACAACAACAACAACGAAAGAATAATACAATATTTAAAAATGAAAACAATTTTAACCAACATAAACCTATCAGGATTTCAATGGAAAATGTGGGCCTGCTTCTGGCCAATGAAATAGTCAAGTTAATTAGGATTGTTGTTGTTGTTGTGTGACTTCAAGTCATTTCAGACTTTGGCCGAGCCTAAGTCTAAAATTAATTATTTATTTACTGCATTTATTTACTACATTTATATCCCACCCTGAAGGGGACTCAGAGCAGCTATATGTACGTACAATATATTATATTATTAGCATAGCACAATATTAGCATTGTATAATTCTATATTGAACTATACCACTATACTATTATATGTTATGTAATATATAACATATAATTAATATTATTATATGGTATTATTATTAATATTATATTGTATAACATAATATTACAGTAGAGTCTCACTTATCCAACACTCGCTTGTCCAATGTTCTGGATTATCCAATGCATTTTTGTAGTCAATGTTTTCAATATATCATGATATTTTGGTGCTAAATTCATAAATACAGTAATTACTACATAGCATTACTGCGTATTGAACTACCTTTTTCTGCCAAATTTGTTGTCTAACATGATGTTTTGGTGCTTCATTTGTAAAATCATAACCTAATTTGATATTTAATAGGCTTTCGTTGACTGATCCTTGTGGGATCATGTTATTTACCTATTAAGCAGTAGACCCTCTGGATTGTTTTTAGGATTCATTCAGCACTTTAAGTATTACACCTGCTGTATAATTATCCCCCCTGATAACTTGATATTGCTCTGCACCTTGGCCTGGATCTTTTGACCCAAATCGGGATTTTAATATTATTGTGTATATTGACTTTTATGACTGTTTTTAATCATGTTGAAGTTTTACTGCTCGGTTTAATGTTTTATCTGATTTCAGCTGTCGTGTCTGGGCATGGCCCCATGTAAGCCGCCCCGAGTCCCTCAGGGGAGATGGGGCGGGATATAAGAATAAAATTATTATTATTATTATTATTATTATTATTATTATTATTATTATTATTATTATTATTTTCCTTAATGCCTCCTTATTATCCAACATATTCGCTTATCCAACATTCTACCAGCCCATTTATGTTGGATAAGTGAGACTCTACTGTATTATCAATATTATATGTATATACAATATATTATATTATTAAAACTAATACAAAAATATTATATTATAAAACTGAGGGCTGGGGCCAGGTAAATGACCTTGGAGGGCCGCATCCGGCCCCGGGGCCTTAGTTTGGGAACCCCTGGTCTATGGTCACACTGGAAAAAGTCTCATTGAATACAATGAAACTTACTCCCAATATCAGTATTTCATTCTCCAAGGGTCTCCAATTATAGGTTGAGTTAGCTTGACAGAGGTAATAAAAAATTCAAATGAACTGGTTGGCTCCCAGTTTCAGAACTGATACAGTGGGAATTAACAGAAGGACATTAATAGAGATAAGGGCACCTAAAAATGGATTGGACCTATGTGATAAAAATGTCAGTAGATTTACTATGTAGCTCAGAGGTCTCTCATAATGTATAGCAAAGTCTGCTTTCTCGCTTCCTAACCATTCCTTGAGTCTCCTTGATACACCAATTATGAACCTAACAGCTTTGCTTGATGTTATAGCTCTGAACTTCAATTCACTTGACCAGCTGGGTCAGTGAAAATAAATGACTTTCTTTGAGTGGGTTTACCTTGGGTCTCTTAATGGTATCATTTCACAACCTTAGTCCAAGGACACAATTTTACAGGGCGAGAGCACATTAAAGGATAAATATCGCAGACTGTTTGCTTGTAGATCTCCTCTGTTTTCCATGATATCCAATAACCCATTTCCCCCTTAGAATTTATCTAAGGTTGAACCTTCTTTGAGGTTAAAATAAACTATTTCTGGCTGGCACCTTTGCAAAAGATTAATGAAATAAATCAGTAATGCCAAAAAAAGATGCCTACGGCTATATTCTTTTCCCCACCTCATGCTTCCTGAATATTTTTATAAAATCTGTTCAATCTGAATTAAATGTGATCCTGTTACAGAATAATCATTATTTAGATTTATTTGCTTTATTGTTACAGTAGAGTCTCACTTATCCAAGCCTCGCTTATCCAAGCCTCTGGATAATCCAAGGCATTTTTGTAGTCAAAGTTTTCAATATGTCGTAATATTTTGGTGCTAAATTCGTAAATACAGTAATTACATGACTACGCATTGAACTACAAATTTGTTGTTAAACGTGATGTTTGGTGCTTAATTTGTAAAATCATAACCTAATTTGATGTTTAATAGGCTTTTCCTTAATCCCTCCTTATTATCCAAGATATTCGCTTATCCAAGCTTCTGCCAGCCCGTTTAGCTTGGATAAGTGAGACTCTACTGTAGTTATATCGGTACATGTGATCCAGCCAGATTTATTCAAAACAAATGGATTTATATTGCTTTAGCACAATATCTTCCTGTTCATGGTTTGAATGCTTTTAAATGCGCTGCAAACATTGAAACAGTTTACACCTAAGTTGAAGTACAGTAGAGTCTCACTTATCCAACACTCGCTTATCCAACGTTCTGGATTATCCAATGCATTTTTGTAGTCAATGTTTTCAATATATCATGATATTTTGGTGCTAAATTTGTAAATACAGTAATTACATGACTACGCATTGAACTACAAATTTGTTGTTAAACGTGATGTTTGGTGCTTAATTTGTAAAATCATAACCTAATTTGATGTTTAATAGGCTCTGTTTTCAGAGTGTTGATCTTTATTTAGGCTTTTCCTTAATCCCTCATTATCCAACATTTTCACTTATCCAACGCTTTTATTTTTTAGTGATTCATTTTTTTTTTGTGGGGGGGGGGGGCGCCAAAATTCTGTTTGCCTATACAGTAGAGTCTCACTTATCCAACACTCACTTATCCAACGTTCTGGATTATCCAACGCATAAATACTACATAGCATTACTGCATATTGAACTACTTTTTCTATCAAATTTGTTGTATAACATGATGTTTTGGTGCTTAATTTGTAAAATCATAACCTAATTTGATGTTTAATAGGTTTTTCCTTAATCTCTCCTTATTATCCAACATATTCGCTTATCCAACGTTCTGCCGGCCTGTTTACGTTGGATAAGTGAGACTCTA
Source organism: Anolis carolinensis (assembly GCF_035594765.1). Classification (NCBI taxonomy): domain Eukaryota; kingdom Metazoa; phylum Chordata; class Lepidosauria; order Squamata; family Anolidae; genus Anolis; species Anolis carolinensis. The sequence continues at coordinate 20,997,178 of NW_026943820.1, forward strand.
CTGTACTGATTTAGCCCAAAGGCAGGAGACATGTGAATCACAAACCCTAGCATTCTTCACCGTTGACTATGCTGACTTGGACTGTTGGGAGTTGCAGTCCAGTAGCATCTGAAACATTGCACACTATATAAGCTTGTGTATAAGTCAATACACTTTTGCAAAAATGTTTAAGTGTAAAATATAATCTTAAAATGAGTAGAAAAATTGTAGCAGTTGTTCTTTGATGCTTCTTTAGCATGGTTAGGAGAATGTTCTTTAGGGGTTTTCCTTCCTCGAGGCCAGGTCTCCGGGCTGCCTGGCAATGTTCCAGAAGCATTCTCTCCTGACGTTTCACCCACATCTATGGCAGGCATCCTCAGAGGTTCTGAGGTCTGTTGGAAGCTAGATAAGTGGGGTTTATATATCTCTGGAGGTCCAGGGTGGGAGAAATAACTCTTTTCTGTTTGAAGCAAGTGTAAATGTTGCAGTTTGCCAGCTTGATTAGCATTGAGGTGCCTTGCAACTGCAAAGCCTGGTTGTTGCTACCTGGGGGCATCCTTGGTTGGGAGGTGTTAGCTGGCCCTGATTGTTTCCTGTCTGGATTTCCCCTGTTTTCAGAGTGTTGATCTTTATTTAGGCTTTTCCTTAATCCCTCCTTATTATCCAACATTTTCACTTATCCAACACTTTTATTTTTTAGTGATTGGTTTGGGGGGGGGGCGCCAAAATTCTGTTTGCCTATACTTGAAAATTACCTTGGGCCGGCCCTGATGGTGGCAGAAGTTACCAATTCCTCATCATTCAATATTTAATTTCAAATGCATTTTATAACTTCCAGTTTGCATTCTTTCTTGTCTCTTTGACATTTTGTTATGTTGCATGGAGTGTATCCTTGGGGAAAATAAATAAGCTTTCCTCCTGGAGAGCAAACCTTCTACTAATAATAAAACGTGTAGTGTTTAAATACGGAAGAGCTGTACAGTTGTTATAGCAACTGGAATTTTAAAAGAAGCTTAGGGCTTGGATGGGGATGCTGTTTAAATTCCAAACAAATCTTTCACACCAGTCACCCCTTAAAGGAATGACTTTAAGTTGTTCTTGCCAATTGAAAGTGGTAACTTCAAACAGAGAATCTAAGCAAAGCTCCTGGTGATTCTGGTCAATGGGAGGTATTTTTTTGCCACATTAAGACAAATAATTCTTTGTAAGACACAAAAGTCCTCACCTTACATTTGAATGCCATTAAAGGCATATTTCGGTTGTTGCTTATTACTAACTTTCATAAGAATCATAGGCCCCTTCTACACTGACATATTAAATCCAGATTCTCTACTTTGAACTGGATTATACAACAATGTAGACTCATATAATTTATTTATTTATTTATTTATTTATTTATTTTATTTTATTTACAGTATTTATATTCCACCCTTCTCACCCCGAAGGGGACTCAAGGCGGATCACATTATGTACATATAGGGCAAACATTCAATGCCCATAAACACATTGAACCGAGACAGGGACAACAGACAGACAGAAACAGAGGCAATTTAACCTTCTCCTGAGGGGATGTTTGATTCTGGCCACAGGGGGGAGCAGCTGCTTCATCATCCACTCTGATGGCACTTCCTCACTTCCTCATTCCAACATTGTAAATTAGTTAAACTTGCCTCCCCCCTTTTATAAGTGGTACCTTATTTCCTACTTGATAGATGCAACTATCTTTCGGGTTGCTAGGTCAGCAACGAGCAGGGGCTATATTTTATTTTTAATTGACGGGTGCTCACCCCACCATGGGCTGGCCTCAAACTCATGACCTCATGGTCAGAGTGATTTATTGCAGCAGCTGTTTACCAGCCTGCGCCACAGCCCGGCCCCTGTTTAAAGCAGATAATGTGGATTATCTACTTTAATAATCTGGATTATATGGCAGTGCAGAAGGGGCCTTAGTCACATCTTTCCATTTGCACCACATGTTCACGTGTATGCAAACATGTATCTTATCTGTTCAAGGTTGTCACCAAATTTTATCATTTCAGAAATGAGAAGAAAAAAAAACTGTTTAATTCATTGCCCTTTTGATTTAATCCTTGTTTCCTTTGGATTCGTTGCTTACTGTTCTTGCAGGTATTATAACTGAATTTGTATTTTGAGATTTAAGAAGACCCTCCCCCCTCCCCCGAAAGTTTATAATCTCTTTGGTAGGAACTAATTGAAGTATTCTAGAGTTAATTAATTTTTTCATGGCTTAGTGTAATGCAATTCTTATTGACTATAGCCTTTAATTAACTGGCAAGTTTGAGGTTTCAGAATGAAACTGGTTACCTATGAGCATCACTTAGCTGTTCCACAATGTGCAGTGCCAAGTATCCAGCACATTTGACACAACTTTGACCCACATTGTGAGACTTTCTCATTCCACAAATGACCCAGTTGTCCCTCAGTGTCTTGGGATATATGCAGTCTCATCTGCACAGCAGATTGGATGAGCTGGAATCACTAACCTTTCCTCTGACACACAATCTACAGAATTCACCAGAAGTTTTACAATTTATATTTAAGCAACAGCTTTAAAGCAACTAACTTTTTTTTTGTAAAGGTATGTGATTTGTAATAATACAATTTCTCAGTAGACTTTATTACTATTGCATTTTTCTCTCACTACATCAAAATGTTCATTATCTTCATAGACTGCAATAGAACATTGAACAATATCATGCTATGCCATTATAGGAAGACAACTATATGCAAGTTGTGAGTTTGTATATTTCATTCTGCATCCAAGTGAAAAACAAGTAATATTATGTAGCCTTACAATACGAACCTCTCCATATGGAATTGTAAAAAAGTAATATTGGGCTACAGTGATGGGCAACCTTTTGTATGACTTAGGTGGTGTGTCACTTTGAGAAAAAAACCCCATAATTTCGCAATATGTATAGTTTAAATAACAAAAATGTATAATTGTAATACAGTAGAGTCTCACTTATGGCGTTGCATATCATTCGAAGAATTTCTTTGAACACAGAAGCTGTTATCTTGGAGACTGAATTTCTTTACTACGATTGACATTGGCCCAAGATTTCACGCAGCTCCAGGAATAATATGGACTTGGTTGTCTCTTTATGTCTGTTATTTACTCCTTGAACATTATACCCTTTGTTGGATTATGACATGGAAATTGTAACTTTACTTTTGATATTCTGAAAGTAATTTCTTTATATGTAATATAGTTTGAATTAACTTACTCTCAGGTAAAGTTATAGAAACCAGATTTGTGTTACATTCCTTGTGAGTTACACAAGAGTGTATATACACATACATTGTTGTTCTGTGTTGTTATAGATATTTGTGCATTACCCGCTTCTGGTTTTTATGCCCCACACCTTCCTGCCAGGACCCTCACCCAAGTATAAGCCGAGGGGCGCTTTTCGGCCTTAAAAAAAGGCTGAAAAATTCGCTTTATACTTGGGTACTAGCTGTGCCTGGCCACGCGTTGCTGTGGCGTTGTCTGGTGGTGTTGGTGAGAAATTGTTGAGGTAGTGGTGGTATTGAATGTGTGTTGTATGGTTGTCTTTATGTTTAGTATGCATTTAGTTGTTGTGTACTGTGAAAGTGGTTACGATAGAGGGGGTCTATTTGTGGAGCTTAGCCCTCTAATTGGCAGCAATTGGATAAAAACAATTATTGATCTCCCTCTAATTAGGACTTTATTTTTCTTTTCTTTTTGTTGTATTAACCTAGAGCCATGGATGATGGGTTGTGTTGTCAAATTTCAAGGTTGGGGGGGCTGTAGTTTTGTTGTTTTGTCCGGTGCCCTGATTCCATCACTCTTTTATATATATAGATATATGGTAAATGGATGCAGCATTTCCACCTTATCTGCACATCATTCAGTTTCAGCAGTAACAGGAAGGCATAGGTTCTTTATGCTGCAAGAAGCAAGATGAAGAAAACAATATAGCTTTTTGTCCTTCAGAGGTTGTTTCCCCATTTCCTTCTTTTACATGTGTAAACCACTAATGCAAGTTTAAAAACCATAGCTTCCTTGCTGCTTTCTTGTATAGTTGGTGAAAATGATGTCATGATATTGATGATAGCAGCTCATTTGCTTCCAATCACGTGATATTACTCCCAAAGGAGTCATTACATTCTGAAGGCAAGCAGTGGAACTGTTACAACGTCAATGGAGTGTCTTGCATATTTCAATTGAGATGATAACAGCCCCCTAGGAGTCATTATGTCGTCAATGCAAGTGCCGGAGTGGTTGAGATGTCAATGAGAGTGCTATTTTAATGTCACTGTGGATTGGTCTTACAAAACTCCACAAGCCTGATGAAAATAGAGGAATTCAATTCCCTAGGTACTGCTTTAGAACAATGAGATGTATTATAGAACTAAATCCTCAAAGGCTTTGTTTCCCTTTTGGCCCAGACATGCTGCTTCTAAGGCATGATGACTTTTTGCTAAGAAGCCTCTAGGTATGAAGATTATAGGTTATTCTCCTAGATTTTGCTCCTTGCAAAACTCAAAAAAAATTGTAGGCTGAAGGCACAATTGCCAATCATGCCAACAAGGAGAAAAATAAAAGTGTAAAACAACCAGAATGTGTTGTCGAAGGCTTTAATGGCCGGGATCACAGGGTTGTTGTATGTCTTTCGGGCTGTGGGGGTTTCATCTTCTGGCATCAAATCTTGCTTTACTTGGGATACAGTTGGTAGGAGTAGTAGCATCTATATATATAAAAGGAGAATGGCATCGCTCCACCGGGCAAAACAACAAAACTAAAGGCCCCCCAACCTAGAAAATTGACAACACAACCCCTCATCCACATCTCTATGTTCTTAGAAACAAACTACACATCCCTAACCTCCATGGGGCCAAAAAACCCCCCAAAAACAAGAATGCGCCCCTTTGTGACCCACCTTGATTGACACAAAACAGCCTTGCAGGTTCAAAGCCAGGCTGCCTCCTAGGCCACAGCAAAAAAACAAAAAAAACACCACTTCAGTCTGAATTTCAAACCATTGTGTAGAAGGGACCTCATATAATCCTGTTCCAGGCAAATCATATAACATTATCAATATAATGTATAATAATTACTGTGCTCTAATAGCAATACACAACAATATAATCTCTAAAATCAGGACACTAAATAAACAACAACACTCAGAACACAGAGGAATTCCACACAAGAAACAACCAGGCCCAGCTAACACCTCCCAACAAAGGATTCCCCCACGCAGGAAGCAGCCAGGCTTGGAAGCTACAAGACCATTCAATGCTAAACAACTTAAATAATCACACCCAGCTAACACGTCCCAATAAAGGATTCTTCCAAGTACTAACCAGGCAGACCTTGAAGCTGCAGGCCTATTCAATGCTAATCAAGGAGATCCATGGCAACACCTGCCTCAACCAGACAACAGTTTTTTCTACCACACTGCACGTTATTCCACACATATATCAACCCCTTTGTGGCCCACCTTGATTAACACTAAACAGCCTTGCAGCTTCAAAGCCAGACTTTGGAAACCACGAGGCTACTCCATCTCATTCAACCTGGCCTAGCAAGGATACCCTATGTAGAAAACGGCCAGGCTTTGAAGCAGCGAGGCTATTCACTGCAATTCCAATTGGCCACAGCAACGCGTGGCAGGGCACAGCTAGTGTCTTTGTAAGGAAGCACTTCATCCATTATACTTCTTTATAGATATTCTAAGCCAGGGATCCCCAAACTAAGGCCCGGGGGCCGGATGCGGCCCTCCAAGGTCATTTACCTGGCCCCCGCCCTCAGTTTTAGACTTAGGCTTGCCCAAAGTCTGAAATGACTTGAAGGCACACAACAACAACAATCCTACTTAACTTGACTATCTCACTGGGGAGAAGCAGGCCCACACTTCCCATTGAAATCCTGATAAATTTATGTTGGTTAAAATTGTTTTTATTTTTAAATATTGTATTGTTCTTTCATTTACCAATATTGTGCTATGGAAATAATATAATATATTGTGTATACATATTATATTGTTAATAATATTATAATGTCATACAATATAATAATACTAATAATAATATAATATAATATTAATTATACATTATATATTAAATTTAATATTACTAATAATATTACCGTATAGTGATATAATACAATATCTATATATATAAAAGGGTAATGAAATTTCAGCCTAGGACAAAACAACAAAACTACACATCCCAGAAACACTAAACTTGGCAGCACAACCCCTCATCCATGCCTCTACGTTCATACAACAAAAAGCTCCAGCTACTCCAGAAAACGGCCAGGTTTTGAGATTGCAAGGCTATTCACTGCTATTCCACCTGGCCAACAAAGGATTCCCATAAGCCACAGCAACGCGTGGCCGGGCAAAGCTAGTAGTAATATATAATGCTAATATTGTGCTATGCTAATAATATAATATATTGTATGTACATACAACTTGTAAGTCGCTCTGACTCCCCTTCGGGGTGAGAGAGGGTGTGGATATAAATGTAGTAATTAAAAAAATAAATAATTGTTGTTGGGGGGGGGGGGTTGCACTACAAATAAGACATGTGCAGTGTGCATAGGAATTTGTTCATATTTTTTTTCAAATGATAATTCGGCCCTTCAAGAGTCTGAGGGACCGGCCCTCCAAGTTTGAGGACCCCTGTTCTAAGCATTCAGAAATCCATCTGAAATGTTGCTTTCTCTCAGTTAAGAGTCAAAATGAGAAAGTGATTCTTCTTGCCCACTTGCACAGAAAAAAGCAAGACTAGAATAGGTTAAAAATCCAGCTTTTGCAAGAGTAAAACATAGATTTCCTTTGGAGTGAATAGAAAAGTTCCAGATGCCCTCCAATCAACCAGACACAACATGAGGTTGCCTTAATGACTTTCCTCCTGCACCCTGTTGTGAATATGTACAACACCAGAGGACATCTGGCATCATTGATCCTTCTGTGCGAACTTCCAGGCTTTTATTTGTTTTGTCACATTCTTTTACTTTAAAGTAACTGTGTATGAGAGAGAAAGAGAGACATCCAAATGCAAAACTGCAGGTGCAATAAAATCATTTGAAAACTAAAAAAGACAAGAAGAGTTTTACTTCTGATCTCATTTTTTAAGATTAACATGATAGCCTTTCACCACCTCCTTGAACATCTACCTTCTGATTAGAGAAGCTCAGCAGTCACTGGAGACTAATTTAGAAATCGTGGCTGCCACTGGCCCTTGAAGAAGTTATGGAAAACATTTCTTGCTCTTCTATTAACAAAAAACAGAATATGACATTTTCAGGAATTTTCTACCCATGGTACAAAATTATTCCTGTTGTGTTAAATGAAACCAAGGTATGATGCTGAAATCGATTAGCAAAATGAAAGAGGAATCCTTCTAGCATCATGATAAACATCATATAAAGGGCATGGGACCATTCTTTTATACAGTAGAGTCTCACTTATCCAACATAAACGGGCCGGAAGAACGTTGGATAAGCGAATATGTTGGATAATAAGGAGGTATTAAGGAAAAGCCTATTAAACATCAAATTAGGTTATGATTTTACAAATTAAGCACCAAAACATCATGTTATACAACAAATTTGACAGAAAAGGTAGTTTAATACGCAGTAATGCTATGTAGTAATTACTGTATTTACGAATTTAGCACCAAAATATCATGATATATTGAAAACATTGACTACAAAAATGCATTGGATAATCCAGAACGTTGGATAAGCGAGTGTTGGATAAGTGAGACTCTACTATATTAAGCAACAGATACTCAGAAAGAGGGGGTGCTTTTTAAAAATTATTTCATCATATTCCAGAAAAACAACACAAAAATCAAAAGGTGTGTCTCCATGTATTTGAGATTATCTGAAGTTTTTCTATGACAGAACCCACATTTGATTGTTTCCATATGCAGTAGAGTCTCACTTATCCAACATAAACGGGCCAGCAGAATGTTGGATAAGTGAAAATGTTGGATAATAAGGAGAGATTAAGGAAAAGCCTATTAAATGTCAAATTAGGTTAGGATTTTACAAATTAAGCACCAAAAACATCACGTTTTACAACAAATCGACAGAAAAAGCAGTCCAAAACATGGTAACATTATTTAGTAATTACTGTATTTATGAATTTAGCACCAAAACATCACAATATATTGAAAACATTGACTACAAAAACATTAGCTACTAACAGACTGACTACAAATAAAGATAGAATTGCATAAAATGAACTTACAGTAGCAACATTGTCGGAAATTAAATCCATAAAAAGTTCAATCCTTGCTGTCTAGAGAAACAGTTTTGGATCAGGGCAGGAGGCAAACTGGGTTGGATAATCCAGAATGTTGGATAAGCGGATGTTGGATAAGTGAGACTCTACTGTAACTTAAAATTACAAAGGATTTTGTTTATAGTCCAATTGTTTGTATGTCTTGAAAGACAAAACAGGACAACTGGTTTGGTTTGGCATGAGATTAAAGGAGGATGTATTTTAACATATTATCGATTCCACCATTCTTCCATTTTTAGGATATGTATTTTGCTACTTAGCAGATCAATTTGACATGTGGATTAATGCACTGATTTCACTTTACCCTTGTTCCTCACTTTTTATCCTGTAACTTTACTCATTCTTCTTTGCACATCAGTGGACCTTTTCTTTTTTAAAAAAATCATATGAATTTCTATATACATTTCTATTATGCATTTTTCCTATGCATTTTAGTCCTAATACATATGCAGGTATGCTTATGCAAGAATTTACATCCCTTATATTCATTGCATGTTTTGTTGTTATTAAGACAATTACACCATATAATTCTGAAAAGTATGAATACCAAGAGAATTGTCTAGAGCTGATACCAAAGTATGCTTCTTTACACCAGTGTCAAAATGTGAAATTTTTCACCATCTGGGTTCTGGGCTATAAACATTTATGTCACAATGAATTTTGTGAGTTTTAAAAGTAAGAAAAAATCTGTTATTTCAATTTCAGTAGCATGGCAAGGCTATTCCTCTACAATTTCTCATGTTGTTTTCACCATTGTTTAACACACATTTTCCAGGCACTGTACAGAAATTAAAAGCTCTTGCCATAGGCTCATAATCTAACACACACATAAAATATATGAAATAGGATATATATATGTGTGTGTGTAAGATACATATATTGCATATGTATATATTACAAAGGAGGGAATAGATAAGGAATAGCAAGAAAGCATGGGAACAGCTGTTTCTTCACTGACTAATATAAAGGGCTAGATTGATTTCCTCCACCTGCCACCTCTCCATATGGTTTACAGATGACAATACAACTTTTGCTTGGATTACAACATGAAGCATAATAGATTTCACCCTTCAAATGTTAGAAAGTAATATTTATTATTTACATTAGAGAAAATATCTATTGAAATGTGCATTAATCTATATACACATGAAAGCAATTTTCAATCTATTGTCAAGAGTCAGACGCCAGTTAACAAACAAAACAGAGTTTATTCTGAAAATAAGCCAAAAATAACAAAAAAAACAAGCCATGCTATTTTCCCATGCTGGCATTCAATAAAAACTAAGGACACTTCAATTCAGCTTAGAACAAACAAATAGAGTTGACTGCAAGATAACATGCAAAATAAACGAAGGCTTGCAACCTTCCAAAAGCTGCAGAGTATAACAGAAAGTGCAAAAGCTTCTTTTAGCTTCAAACCGTTTCTGAAAACAGACAGCCGGCTCTGCGGAGTTAAAGGGACAGTTCCCAAAAGAAAAACAGCAAACTGGCTTAAAAACAAACAAACTAGAAGAGCAGTAAACTGCTTCCACAGTGCAGATAAAGCCGAAGCTTCAAAGGGATGATGAATAGCCGTCGTCAGGAGAATCCAAGGTCAGGTTGAGAGGCAGCAGCAAATTCCAGAAGTCAGAAGCCGGGAGTAGTCGTCAGTCAGGGAGCGTAGACAGAAGCCAGGTCAAATTCAATCCAAAGTCCGAAGAGGGTGCAGTCATCCAAACCAGGTCCACGATAAGACACAGCGAGAGCCAAGCCAGATGATATCAGCAGCTAGAAATAGTAATCAGAATGCAGTCCAAGGAAACCCACACAGTTCCATCCCTCTGCTGCAGAGCAGTCCCAGATAACTTACATCCGAATCACAGTCCAAGTCCAGTCTTCACGGAAACACAGAGATCCCAATGGCGCCTCAGCAACACCTTGCCACACGCAAAGTGCAATGGCCAAACATTCCCATTTTATTCCCCTTCCTCCTGGGTGACCAAACACTCACACCCAAACACCAGGTGTCCCAAATCTACTCAGAGTCCGAACTCCACACAGCTAGAGCTCGTGGATCTGGAGTACCTAGCAATTCATCGGAGTCCCAATCATCCTGCCCACACTTAGCCCCATGAACACTTAAAGAACCATCCTCCCTTCTCCAAGCATCCCAAGTGGGATCAGCTCCTGCAGAAACCCCAGGTTCAGTAGTATCCATAGGCCCCAAATCCCCAGACATCTCTGGTGGCTGTGCCCATTCAGTGCCCACTTCCCCAGCCACCACCTGTTCCTCAGCATCCATTTCCCCAAACTCCCCATCTGAATCTTCCTCAGAAGATCCCCCATATAGCTCTCTAAGTCGCTTCCTGTGCAACTCCTCCAGTGAACCCTCATCACGAGGGTTTTTTCTTCCTCTTCGGATCCCATCACCATCAACCATAATCCCCGAAGGCGCAGTCACAACATCTATAGTAAAATAAGCGTGTTGGCTTTTTCTAGCAGCTCTTGCACTCATTGCAGTCAATAATGTAGGAATGTAACATTTTTGTTGTCTCTTTAAATTTCTACAGATAGCTATTCCATACCTATATCTTTTACTGTAATAGTAATTTTTGAGTGACAAGTAAATCTTAGCTTTTCAACAATTTTAGTGTCCCGCATCCTGGATATTTTGCACATGTGTGCTTATTGCTATTTGGTGGTTGTTTGTATAGTTCAAGTTTGCACCACATTTCAAGATGGTGCTGTGATTAAATCAATATGAGATACATCAGCAATCAGGAAAGTCTATAATTAGGATCAAATCTGTATGAATGTAAATCAACATGACTTGTCACATGACACAATAAATGCTAAAAAAAGTCTTTGATTTGCCTTCATCAACTAAAGTTGGTTCAGTCATTTCCCAAAAATTAATGGCAGGATATCTGATATGTACTTCATCTATTTGTAATTCCTAAGGATAGAATTAGATGCCAAGTTGACAAGTATGGTGATGTCAAGGTGCAGTTGGTGAGGAAAATTGAGTAGGAAGAAAAGAAAAAAAACAAAACTCAGCATTCTCATGGGTTGCCTTGTCTGACTTGTCAGAGACCTCCTGGGATATTCAAAAGGAAGAGGTGGTCCCAGATGAAAGGATTCAAGCAGAATCACAGGCGTTTATCCTACAAGCAGAGCTTGGACAATGATATGCTGACATTGAAGAGAAGGTATTAGTGGCTGAGCTACATCAAACTTTGGAGTGTCATAGACTGAAATGACAGCAGCAAAAATATAGGCAAGGGCATGGCCCGTCTTAAAAGGAAAAGGCTGGGATAATGAAGCTAGCTAGATCATAAATTAGCAAAGTCAAGGTTGTGTCTGCTGCAGAAGAAGAGCTGAGCTATCTCTATCATTGTCTTGGTACCCACGCTCTTTTTTCCTGAACCTTGCTTTCTGTACCTTTCTCTCTTGTTAATCCCTGACTCTTCTTTGAAATGGCTTGGTTTGTATTGACTACTTCTCTGTGTTTCTGTATTCTCAGTGCATGGCTTTGAACCAGCTTGGTCGCTCCTTTGTCTCTTGAGCTGAAGGTGTACACCCCATGGCACTAGCCATCCTGAAACAGAATATGAGCTTCTGCTCAGCTTTGGTGATTTGATATCTATATCTATATATATAAATGAGTGATGGCATCACGGCGACCAACAAAACAACAAAACTACAGGCCCCCCAACCTCGAAATTTGACAACACAACCCATCATCCAAGCCTCTAGGTTGATACAACAAAAAGAAAAGAAAAATAAAGTCCTAATTAGAGGGAAAGGAATAATTGTTTTTATCCAATTACTGCCAGTTTAGAGGGCTAATCTCTGCCCACTTGGTCTCCTAGCAACCCACTCAGCCCAGGGGACAGGCAGACTTAGGCCTCGGCCTCTTCCACAGATTATCTAATTTGCACTGGATTATATGGCAGTGTAGACTCAAGGCCCTTCCACACAGCTATATAACCCATTTATAATCTTATATTATCTGCTTTTCACTGGATTATCTGGAGTCCACACTACCATATAATCCACTTCAGTGTGCATTTTATACAGCTGTGTAGAAGGGGCCTCATATAATCCAGTTCTAAGCAGATAATATTAGATTATCAATATACAGTAGAGTCTCACTTATCCAACATAAACGGGCTGGCAGAACGTTGGATAAGTGAATATGTTGGATAATAAGAAGGGATTCAGGAAAAGCCTATTAAATATCAAAGGTGATGCTTTTACAAATTAAGCACTAAAACATCATGTGAAACAACAAATTTGACAGAAAAGGTAGTTCAATGCGCAGTGATGCTATGTAGTAATTATACCACCATACTTTGCCACAGCAACGCGTGGCCGGGCACAGCTAGTATATATATAAATGAGTGATGGCATCACGGCGACCAACAAAACAGCAAAACTACAGGCCCCCCAACCTCGAAATTTGACAACATAACCCATCATCCATGCCTCTAGTTATATATATATTCACACACACACACACACACACATATATACACACATGTGTGTGTACATACACATACATATATGTGTGTATGTGTATATAGAGATACAGATATGGATATCTTTCCTTCTCTGCCAAAGGCTTGGAGGAACCAAGAGGACTGTGAATCCCAAACACATACAAATACATACACATGCATATATACAATATGTGTGTGTGTGTCTTTGCTTCTCTGCAGAAGGTTTGGAGGAACGAAGAAGATTGCAAATCCCAAACACATACATATATATGCACATCTATATATATAAAAGGGTAATGGTGTCACCGCCTGCCACTAAAAATTAATTTAAAAATACAAATAACATCAAATAAAAATTCCACAACAATTTTTAACCAATACCACCACCACTTTGCCACAGCAACGTGTGGCCGGGCACAGCTAGTCCCTTATATTTCCTTTTGAAAATCCTCATTCTGAATATTCTTGGGAATAGACAGTCATCACAAATTAGGGGTCCTTTTCCCACCTCCACTGGCGGTCATTATTTTTCCTCATACTGTCTTTCAGAACATGATGTAACAGGACATAAGCAAGCAAGATGATGCTTGTAAGCCCAACAGAGCTGTAAGCAGAATCGGTGAAAGAATGCAAAACTAATCAGGAACCAAAGGGGGTGGTGACATTCTGGCAAAGCATAGTACAGTAGAGTCTCGCTTATCCAACGTAAACGGGCCGACAGAACGTTGGATAAGAGAATATGCTGGATAATAAGGAGGGATTAAGGAAAAGCTTATTAAATATCAAATTAGGTTATGATTTTACAAATTAAGCACCAAAACATCATGTTATGCAACAAATTTGACAGAAAAAGTAGTTCAATACGCAGTAACGCTATGTAGTAATTACTGTATTTATGAATTTAGTACCAAAATATCACGATATATTGAAAACATTTGACTACAAAACTGCGTTGGATAATCCAGAACGTTGGATAAGCGAGTGTTGGATAAGTGAGACTCTACTGTACATTATTCCGAATAAATGCATTCAATATCATAAACCAGGGGTCCCCAAACTTTTTAAACAGAGGGCCGGTTCGTGATCCCTCAGACTGTTGGAGGACCAGACTAGGGTTTTGTTTTTGTTTTTTGTTTTTGTTTTTGTTTTTTTTAAAAAAAACTATGAACAAATTCCTATGAACACTGCACATAACTTATTTTGAAGTAAACAAACAAAACGGGAACAAATACAGCCTTAATGTTGTTGTTAATAATAATGATAATAATAATAATAATAATAATAATAATAATAATAATAATAATAATTGGAACTTATGCCTCAAATACCACCTTCCAGCAGCAAAGAACTGGTGGGATCACAAACCTGCAAAAGTATTGGAAAATGAGCACGCAAAGATACTGTGGGACTTCCGAATCCAGACTGACGAAGTTCTGGAACACAACACACCAGACATCACAGTTGTGGAAAAGAAAAAGGTTTGGATCATTGATGTTGCCATCCCAGGTGACAGTCGCATTGACGAAAAACAACAGGAAAAACTCAGCCGCTATCAGGACCTCAAGATTGAACTTCAAAGACTCTGGCAGAAACCAGTGCAGGTGGTCCCGGTGGTGATGGGCACATTGAGTGCCATGCCAAAAGATCTCAGCCGGCATTTGGAAACAATAGACATTGACAAAATTAAGATCTGCCAACTGCAAAAGGCCACCCTGCTGGGATCTTCGCGCATCATCCGAAAATACATCACACAGTCCTAGACACTTGGGAAGTGTTCGACTTGTGATATGAAATCCAGCATATCTATCTTGTTTGCTGTGTCATAATAATAATAATAATAATAATAATAATAATAATAATAATAATAATAATAATAAAAGAGGGTTGGAAGAGACCCCCTTGGGCCATTTAGTCTAACTTCCTTCTACCTTTGTGCACCAAAAACACAAGCAAAGCACCCCTGACAGATGGCCACCAAGCGTCAATGCTAATAATGCTAATAATAATAATAATAATAATAATAATAATAATAATAATAATAATAAAGAGGGTTGGAAGAGACTCCTTGGGCCAGATAAATGGCTTTGATGGGCCGCATGTGGCCCCCAGGCCGTAGTTTGGGGACCCCTGTCATAAACAATGCTATGGCTGCAAGCAAGAGTGACGCTTTATTTGTATCTCCCAGGGTCCTATGACCTCAAAGGGGTTCAACTGAAACACCATCTACAAATATATTCTTGTTTATTAGTATATGACTTCTAATAACCCACCTGGCCCCAACAAATGCACAAGCCAAATGTTCTTCTCTCATGAATTTTATTTCAGAGCATTCAGTCCTTAATCATTGCTGCATGTTTGTTTGTTTTTCTGACACGATAGTAGAATAAATAATTTCTAAATGATTTAGTCATGGTTGAATGTACATCACAGGTCCTGCAAAACATCAAAGAACTGATGAGTGGGTAAACAGAAGAATTTATTTTAGACACAGAAATGGGGGTCCTGCTGCAGTTGCGGGTGATGATGACTTTCCAAAAGCCTCTGCATTGTGCTACAGCTCTAGTGGTGATTACCTTTCTGTTATTCTTGTTAGCAAATCTATGAGAAAGCACAGGCATACTGAGCAGATATAATTGTATTTGTGTTGAAAGTCAGTCATAAACATGGATGTGAGAAGAAAATGCCCTTTTGTGACCTTGTGGGAAAATGCCTAAGGTACCCTGCCGCGGCAACTGACATCATTAACCATGACTGGGGAGACCAGGCTCCTGGAATAATCACCCCTTGGAAGAACATTTCACAGGGGGCACATTATGGATGCCAATCTTTCATGCACTCATTATGAAGCCCTGTGTGTTTGATTATGTGAGAACAAGTGCAATCTACCTTGAGGCATATCAGGAGCTCCAGCCGGAGGTATTAGAAATCTTGACAGAGTAAAGCAGCCTATTAAGAGTTTGCTGCTGAGAATCCTCTTAAAAACCAAGACTGCGGGTCTCATTCGCTTAGAATGTTTCATCTAAGACATCAAATATCATGTACCCTTAGCCTTCTGACTGATGAATTATTAATTCCTTGTTTGAACTGGGAAACACAATTCTGATACATTTTTAAGAGGCCAAATGAAATTTCTTTAGCATTGTGCTCTCACTTCTCAATATCTTTTGGCTCATCTGCTTGTGAAATTTTACTACGAAATGGCTGAATAAATTACGAATGAAAGTCACTTATAAGAAGACAATAGTAGCATGTTTCTATTCTTTAAAAAAGTTATTTTCCATATCAATGGCAGGTTAAGGTTAAACACAGATATCAAGAAGTACCCAGTGAAATATATGTGGATTTTTTGTAAATAAACTTGGTTGGCAGAAATAGCTCATGTAGTATCAAATCCCAAAAGATAGATACCGTATATACTCGAAGATAAGCCGAGTTTTTCAGCCCTTATTTATGAGCTGAAAAAGCCTTCCCCAGCTTATAGTCGGGTCAAGGTCAAGGCCAGCAACAGAGCCTGCAGGCTATTGCTTGCAATATTTCTCTCTCCTCCCTTATCAGTTAGTTTTCTTCTGCTAAGTCTCCCTCGCTCTTAATCAAGGGAATGTTTTGAAAAGACAAAGACACCCTTGCAAGTCAGGAAGAAGAAAAATATATATTCATTAATCTTATGAAAGCATTTCCCCCTGAAATATTTGTTAAACTTTCCTACAGATATATAGTCATTAACCCCTTGCAAGCTTTTGCCATCTCCATTTACCTTTATATGTGTATCTACCTATATACATTAATTTTATATATGAATTTTGCCTCATATGTTTGCAGGTCTTTGCAAATCCTTTATACAGATAGATCCA